>NC_091983.1:55416954-56062100 GCF_044704955.1 Pristiophorus japonicus
ACCTTTATTATTTAAACAATTCTCCCCATATATTCTGAAGGAACTGAATCATGCTTGGTTATGGTTCAACAGGCACCAGTTGTCCTCAAGTACCTCATTTAAGCCATTATTCTTCACGTGAGTCTGGACAATAACAGTTTACTGAGTCTTCAATGTAAAAAATAATCCCAATGTGCTTTGTAAATGGAAATATATAACCAACTGATTCATGGAGGGGAAAGTTAGAATGAGTGACAGAAGGTGTAGTCAAAAAGATAGATTTCGAGAAGTTTTTTAAAGTAGCGAGAGAAGTGGAAAGACTGGAGTGGTTCAAGTTGGGAGTTTGAGAGTTGGGTCCAAGGTTGCAGAAGGTTATGCCACTGATGTTTGGGGGATTGCACAGGAGGCCAGAGTTAAAAGACTGAAAGGTGTGGGAAAGGATACAAGACTGGAGGTGTTTGGTTTAAGGTGTGGTGAGACTCGAGGGATTTGAAGACGGGGATGAGAATTTTAAAGTTAACTCAATGGAAACCAAGAAACAAAATAGGAGAGTTTTTAACGTGTTTAGTTTCTTACCATTTACTATCTTGTAGATGCTAATACCCTTGTTAGTACTTGCTAACATTAGTAAAGTGCATTGAGTAATTCTCCCTCTACCATGCCGGACAAGGATTATACAGTCAGGTGCTGTAACAGATTTGGAAGCTTGTGCACCATTCTGCATTCGCTAACAAGCATGTCATGCATCATTAATATGTACTGGTGCTCTGAATCTTCGAGGAAGCCTTGCAAATATTATACCTCGCTGCTGTTGCATCGTTCAGTGATCCCAAAGCTCAGAATTGTGCTGGCAGGAAGGTGTAAACGGCAGCTCCATTGAGCTCATTGAGTTGTGAGGGATGTTGTTGGTCCAAGGTGGCAGACTGGAGTTAGATTGAGTCGGTCTCAGTGGGTTCAACACTGTCAGGTCATTTACATTTCATGGTTCTGCAATGGCACTTTCATGCTCCATTTACATTGTTGTGATTGTAAGTGTTGCCTGAAAATCCTAATAACAAGAATGCAGACTGGATTGTAAAGCCTCTATGTTATAATTGGTGTCTCGGGACAGTGGCATTCAAACAGACTTCTTGTGTATTGTGCTCTCCCATTTACATTAGCTAAATCAAAGCTTGGAAGCAATTTATTTTTAAACACCATGTACCTGCGATTTTTAACACTACAGATGTGTGGAGGGTTGGCTGGAGGGGCGGAGGGATGACGGGTTATATCTAGCTTGCAATATATTAAATTTTTTATAGATTGTAGTAAAAGGACAAATTGTTGCTCCATTTCACTTGGCCGATCCATATTCTCTTCAATTTTAACATCATTTGTTTTACCGGGGACTGGGAACCAATGCAGATTCAATTTGGATGCTTGAGTCATGACTTTTGAACTGATTTTTGCATGTTTGGTGGAACAGAACAGCAGGCACCTAACCTGACAGCAGATTGCAAATCTGGGTTTACAATATAATTTACTGTGAAGTGCTTTGGGAGGTCCTGAGCCACAATATAAATGCACACTTTTTTTCTTTCGTTCTTTCTTATGGCTCTGCTTTCATAAAGGCAAGTTGAAGAAAGCTGGTCCAGAAAATAGCACTGAATTGGTCAGGGTAGATGATCCATCTTAGCCTCCTCCTGAGGTCCCAACTATCACTGATGCCAGTTTTCAGCTAATTCGATTCACTCTGCATGATAACAAGAAATGGCTGTTGTACTGGGCCCGACAACATTCTGGCTATAGTGCTGAAGACTTGTGCTCCAGACTAGCCATGC
Organism: Pristiophorus japonicus; assembly: GCF_044704955.1. Lineage (NCBI taxonomy): Eukaryota > Metazoa > Chordata > Chondrichthyes > Pristiophoridae > Pristiophorus > Pristiophorus japonicus. The sequence continues at coordinate 55,418,754 of NC_091983.1, forward strand.
CTCTAGCCAAGCTGTTCCAATACAGCTACAACACTGGCATCATCCCCTCAAAGTGGAAAATTGCCCATGTATGTCCTGTCCATAAAAAGCAGGACAAATCTAATATGGCCAGTTAACGCCTCATCAACCTACTCTCAATCATCAGCAAAGTGATAGAAGGTGTTGTCGACAGTGCTATCAAGCGGCACTTACGATGCAACAACCTGCTCACCGATGCACAGTTTGGATTCTGCCAGGACCGCTTGGCTCCAGACCTCATTACAGCCTTGGCCCAAACATGGATAAAAGAACTGAATTTCAGAGGTGAGGTGACATCAAGGCAGCATTTGACTGGGTGTGGCACCAAGGAGCCCTCGTAAAATGAGGATTGGGGGATAAAACTCTCCGCTGGCTGGAGTCATACCTAGCACAAAGGAAGACAGTAGTGTTTGTTGGAGGGCAATTCTCTAAGCCCCAGCACATCTTCAGCTGCTTCATCAATGACCTTCCCTCCATCATAAGCTCAGAAGTGGGGATGATTGCTGATGAATGCACATTGTTCAGTTCCATTCATGATTCTTCAGATAATGAAGCAGTCCATGTCTGCATGCAGCAAGACCTGGACAATCTAGGCTTGGGTGGATAAGTGGCAAGTAACATTCGCGCCAAATAAGTGCCAGGCAATGACCATTTCCAACAAGAGGAGTCTAACCACCTCCGCCTGACTTTCAGTGGTATAACCATCGCTGAATACCCCACCATCAACATGCTGGGGGTCACCATTGTCCAGAAACTTAACTGGACCAACCACAAATACTGTGGCTACAAGAGCAGGTCAAAGACTGTGTATTCTGTAATGAGTGCCTCCCCTCCTAACTCTACAAAGCCTTTCCACCAAGGAACAAGTCAGGAGTGTGAAGGAATACTCTCCATTTGCCTGGATGAGTGCAATTCTAACAGCACACAAAAAGTTCAGCACCATCTAGGACAAAGCAGCCTGCTTGATTGGCACCCCATCCACCACCTTAAACGTTCACTTCCTCCAACCACTGCTGCAATGTGGCTGCAGCGTGTACAATCTACAAGATGCACTGCAGCAATTTGCCAAGGCTTCTTTGACAGCACCTCCCACACCCATGACCTCTACCACCTAGAAAGACAAGAGCAGCAGACACCACCAACTTTCCCTTTAAGTCACACAGTACCCTGACTTGGAAATATATCGCCATTCTTTCATGGTCGCTGGGTCAAAATCCTGGTACTCCCTACTAACAGCAATGCAGTGGTTCAAGTTGACAGCTCACCACCACCTGCTCAAGGGCAATTGGGGATAAATGATAAATGTATGCCTTGCCAGCGACTCCCACATCCCATGAATGAATAAATAAAAACATTTTAAAAGTCTATGTTTTCCAAATTGGTTTGCTTCAAAGAGTATGCAGGAGTGCATAGTAATAGAATAGATTTTTCTTGGATAAGGATGTCGAGGGATATTAAGCCAAGGTGAGTAAATAGCATTGAGGTACAGATCAGTCGTGATCAAACTGAATGATGGAGAATATTCTACTCAATGGCCTGGAATTTGAGGTACGTAATAACAGCAAAAGAACAGTGTTTGCTGTTATTACTGCTTTGAAACTGACCACAACTTCAGGATTTAGCGCATGCGCATCCTAACATGGTAATCCTGAAGTTGCGGTCAATCATTCGCTGCTCCGACATTGGCTGCGCTGTGGCCCTCCCACAGCCGGCAATCAATGTAATCTGTCAAATCAGGGAAACTGATAACATAAGAACATAAGAATTAGGAACAGGAGTAGGCCATCTAGCCCCTCGAGCCTGCTCCGCCATTCAACAAGATCATGGCTGATCTGGCCGTGGACTCAGCTCCACTTACCGGCCCGCTCCCCATAACCCTTAATTCCCTTATTGGTTAAAAATATATCTATCTGTGATTTGAATACATTCAATGAGCTAGCCTCAACTTCGGCTCTTCTGCGATAATACCACTGTTAAATACCCCAATAAAAGTTAGACCCTTTCCGATGAGATGTAACTGGGGTTTTAACAGCGTATTGACTACTAAACAAATGTTATGACCCCAAAAAAACTCATTTTAATTTTGTGGTGTCAAATTTATCCATTTGAATAAAAATTCAAATTTTTAAGAAACTTTAAAAAATGTTCTTTTTAAAAGTTTGTTTATATTTATTTCTGTGTCAGTTCAGTTACTTGCATTGTAACAGAATTTTATGTCATGCTGCCTTTTCCTCATGAGAGGTCCAATCACTAAAACAGATTATCTGATCATTATCATATTTCTGTTTGTGAGGTAAATGGCTAATTTGGGTAAATTGCCTGCTGCATTCCCTATATTACAACAGTGACTACACTTCAAAAGTGCTTCATTGGCTGTAAAGCACTTTGGGAAGTCCTGAGGATATGAAAGGCACTGTATGAATGCAAGTCTTTCTTTACTTGTTTTGTGTATTCTCTCACTCTTTGTTTATAACACCCTAAATTATTTTAAAACAACAGGTTCTCCAACTCACTGTGTATAATGCCACAGGAGATTGGCTAGTATTATGTTCTTTAGTTTTAAATAAATTTCAAACATGTGCCAGACAGGAGCTGAGCCAGCCCAGTGTCTTGTACTTGCATTATAACAGAATTTTATGTCATGACACAGTCATGCTGCTAAACTGGCGTAGCACATTTGGTAGGCCATGGACCAAGGTCTGACCACCAGCAGCAGATTCTGAGCCCCAAGAAATTGCGGATCTTTACTGGTATAGGATAAACAGAAGCAGATCAGTTTATATTCTGAAGTGCGTCGGCTGCAAGACCTGTACACCCAGAGTTGACACCAGTGCAACAATGTAAAGAGGCTTTCTATCTCTTATATTGCCAACAGAGAAATGAAGCAGGATGTCTGTGGGCTACTGTAATCCAATCAAAATGCTGAAAGGCACCAAAGTAATATCTAACATTGTATTTTCTTTTTACTTTCTTTCATTTTTTTTTCCTTTCTATCAATCTATCTATTTTGGTGATAGTATACATTATTCTGCATTCTTTATTTTATTCTTTTTGCACTAAAATGGCAATTACACATTGTACACATTGAGAGATGTACAGTAACAAGGACCCGGTGCAATACATAACTTAACTGTTCCATGGAATTTTTCTCTTCATGCGTTATGCATGAGGGGAAAATTCCACCCCTTGAACCTAAAATGTGTTGCTTGTCAAACATTAATGTATTTTTGCTTTGGCATTATTCAGAATTTCTGTCAAATACCTAATTAGGGAATAATGAGCACGATGGCATGTGTATGGAGGAGGTGTGAGGGGGTTGACTAGCTAAAGCCGAGTACTTGGCACTTCAAAGTCACTACTTGACGTGACTACCTACATATAAGCATGACTTGGAGTTAATTATTGGAAATTGCAGGGTTTAAAATTTATCCTTGTACAGTAATGTTACACGAATGCAAGAGATATAAATATAATCCTGAAAACTGTCCCATTGGCATGATGGCAGCTTACATGAACTTTAAACTTAAAGGGTCCACCCATTAGGATCAGTGATAATGTGAAACAACTTTCATTGAAAAGTAGTGCTATGGCATTGAGCATTTCTAATGGGATATGCTGAGGTCAGTATTCTGCTGTTTTATCTAATCTTGGCATCTCATTTATCTTCCACTCTTGCTTGTTTGCTGTGTTTCTCTGCACCTGTTTATGTCTTAATCTGTCTTTTGCCATTTCTCACTTACTCACCTTCATTCTATATCTGTTTCTCTGGCAAAAGAGGAAATTGGAATATTTAATCATAGAAAAATGAAAAATAACTTAGCCGTTCACCCCAGCACCAAAATTGAGTGAATGCGGCTTTTAAGTTTCAGATTCTTATACTATGGCCCGAACACATTGACACTTAACATCTATTCTTACTGGAACTGGAATGTGTTCTCCTTTTAATATATTGAACGTAAATTGATGTGTCCTAGTTGAATTTCATTACCATAGTAATGCAAGTATAATGTATTAAAGGTCACCCGGCTTGTAACCGTATGAATTTCTTTAATGAGTTGTACATGTACAAAGTTAAAATTGAATTAAGAAAAAGGTCTTGAGAAGTATCATTTTTTAAGCCACAGGGTTTATGTTCTATTCCCTGACACACGATCTCAAACCTGCTGAACCAGCATTTGGTGCCTCAACTGACGTGCGTGCAGATCTTAAGTTCTACTCTGGCGCAGTGTATACCTACCCTACAATATCTTTGAGCTACAACCCCGCTCTCCTCCCTTGCCCCCCCCTCCCATCTTCCCACAATTATTTTGACAGAAACCAATATAACTGTCTGAAATAAAGTGCTGCTACAAAATCAAAAGATATCAAAATCAAATATTTATATTTTCTCTTCCCTCGACACTGGTTAAATAGCGAGCAACAAAAAAAAATGACAAATGTGGTCTGTTAATGTGCCTGAGTGAAATGGAGTGACTCGAAAGTTGAACTAGACAATTGGGATTAGTCTTCAGTTTTGCATTCATCTGTATTTTAGGGTCATGAATACTGAAAGTTATGTGCACAGTTACATGTGAAACAGATCTATTGTCCGACAGGTAAAAAATCTTATGACTGTTTGATCCTAAAACATGTGCTGACTATCAGCTAACACTTAATGAAGTGCTCCCCTATCACGATCAGACACTTTGGCCTGAATTTTAATCAGGAGGCAGGTTGGGGGATAGGGAGGAGCTCGGAAGCAATCGGGGAAACTCAGGAGAGTGGATTTCCCACAGGCTCTGCTGAATTTAAAGGCAGGGCCAGATTGAGAGGCTGGCTGGCACCGGGCAGATCGGCCTGTGGCACTAGCCCACAAAGAAGAGGAAGGGAGGGATTATGTGGGGAACAAAGGGGTGGCCAGAGGAGCAAGCAGGTGGCAGGACCGGGAACGATTGGAGGGAGGGGGCGGGATGGAGGTCGGGAGCGATCGTGGGCCGGAGGAGCAGACGGGTGCCAGGTGAGCATCTGGGGTCTGGAAGCAGCATATCGGGGGGACCATAGCAACAGGGTGGGGGTGGGGGTAGGGGTAGGAGGCCATGTGGGTGGGGGGGTTAGGCAGGGATGCTTGATGCAGGAGGTAAGTGTAAAAGCACTTGCCTCATGGATCCAGCAGCCCTCGCCTTACTTTAGCTGGCAGATTTCACGAGGCCTTCAAAACCCGACAAGCTGAAGTTAAAATTAAAATGGAGGTTAAATCTGCAGCATGCCGGCCTCATTCTAATATTTAAATGGAAGACCCGCCTCCTGGAAACAGGTTAGCTGCCCGCCTCCGTTAAAACTGGAAGTGGGTGGCTTCTGGTCGGGATTCAGACTTAACAGTTAACACTTTAAATACCCACTCTTTTTTGGGGTTAAAATTCCCCCCTATCTCCGTTCATTTTTTGCTGTATTTCCTGTGTGTACATGAATGCAAATACACAAAGTGTAGACACCCAATCTGTTTCCACTCCTTGTATTTGCTCATGTGTATACATGTTTTATCACCTAAAGTTTGTTATAATGTATTGTTTATGGATATAGTCCTTCTCGCTCCTCTATGCAAGTCTTGACATCTGCTTTTGCTAACTGTTTTTCTCCTGGTTTCAATGTTTTTCTTTGGCATTTATCATTCCTATTTTTTTCTTTTTTCCTGCTGCTATTTCCCTCCCATTCTTTACCTTGTTTTTACTTCCGGAGTCCCCACTACCCTGGATCCCAAGGTAATTGGCACGTACTGCAATAAAGACAATATACTCAGTCTTGTATGTGTTCCGAGAATCTCAAAGTCTGTTATCGTAGTTTTCTTAGGAACTACGAACAATAGGGTAATCCTGTGTCTGTTAACAGGAATACAGTAAAATACAGGAATTCCCATTGGGATAGAAGTATCATTAATGTGTACGAGATGTTGAACAGACCCAAAATACAGAAATCGGATAAAGCTGTTCAACTTGTTGGAAAGACAAAAATTGATGCGTAGAAGGTAAATTAATAAAGGTCTGAAATTAAGGCTTCGAGATAATTCGTGAGTATAACCTGGGGGTCCTTGTGCATGGAACACAAAAAGTTAGTATGCAGGTACAGCAAGTAATCAAGAAGGCAAATGGAATGTTGGCCTTTATTGCAAGGGGAATAGAGTATAAAAGCAGAGACTTCCTGCTATAACTGTACAGGGTATTGGTGAGGTCACACCTAGCGTACTGCATACAGCTTTGGTCTCTGTATTTAAGGAAGGATATACTTGCATTGAAGACTGTTCAGAGAAGGTTCACTAGGTTGATTCCGGAGATGAGGGGTAGTCTTATGAAGATAGTTTGAGTAGGTTGGGCCTATACTCATTGGAGTTCAGAAGAATGAGAGGTGATCTTATCGAAACATATAAGCTAATGATGGGGCTTGACAAGGTGGATGCAGAGGGGATATTTTCACTCATAGGGGAAACTAAAACTAGGGGACATAGTCTCAGAATAAGGGGCTGCCCATTTAAAACTGAGATGAGGAGGAATTTCTTCTCTGAGGGTTGTAAATCTGTGGAATTCTTTGCCCCAGAGAGCTGTGGAGGCTGGGTCATTGAATATATTTAAGGTGGAGATAGACAGAATTTTGAGTGATAAGGGAATTAAGTGATGTGGGGAGTTGGCGGGGAAGTGGAGCTGAGGCCATGAGCACATCAGCCATGATCTTATTAAATGGGGGAGCAGGCTCGAGGGGCCAAATGGCCTACTGCTGCTCCTATTTCTTATGTTTTTAACCAGTATGTGCTAAATGCCACTGCTTTACAGTAAATCAACAGTAGTCAGTGAAAATGTGAAGATGATAACTGAAAAAGGGAATCCGCTCACATGTAAAGCTGGAGGCGATTGCAGAGATAGGAAGCGATAGGGCAGCACGGGGATTTTTAAGTGAGGACAGGGATTTTGAATGTAAAGCTGTAAGAATATTGCATCAAATAAAATCTGTTAATTCTCATTACTTAAAAAATAATTGTTTCTTGTGTAATAAAAACTGAAAATGCTGGCAACACTCAGCAGGTCAAGCAGCATCTGTGGAGAGGGAAAAAGAAAGTTAACATTTCAGGTCAATGACCATTCATCACAACTGGAAGATGTTAGCGATGAACAGTTTTTAATGGGCTAACAAAAGATGGGTCCAGAGGAGGTGTTAATGATGACAGCAAATATCTTGTATCTTGGGTTTGACTTTGATCCCACAGTCAAACAGCCCGACAACACTCACTGTTTAGACACATGTATAGTGAGGTACCAGAGAGCTACCATACATGGACCATACCGCGGCAACAGCCAGTACCTTTGGGTGAGATGGGGAGAAAATAGTCGTGAGGAAATCGACTACCTCATCCCTTTATCACATTTTAAATCCATTTGCCATCACCAGTAATGTTCAGTTTCCAATCTGTGTCCCTTCAGCTGCAATTTTGTTCAATGAGTACATTTTATTCCGCATAAATCAAATTCTCTCAGGAACACTGGTTCTTTTGTTGTCTTGACCAAGAGAATATTGTCATTTGTGGAATGCAACTGGTCAGAGTTGAATGATGTAGATTGCAAATTCAGATTGATATCCTGAAGTTTTGTTACATTACAGGTTGAGCATCCGAAATCCGGAGTTCCAAAATTCGGAATGTTCCGAAATCCAATCATCGCACTGATCCATGGAGGGGTCGTCCGGAATCCGGATAATGTTCCAAAATCCAGAATTTTTAAAAAACCGATTACCGCTGCGAGTTGGGCCAAGGGAGGGGGGAAAACACACCCAAAAAATAAAAATTAACAAAACGTGCACAAAACCCTTACCTACTAAATCGCTGAAAAAGAATTAAAAAGTAAAAACTTTAACTTACCTTTTTTGCAGGTCTTCAACACAGGTTTTCCCTGCTGCCGACCTCGGAACCGCGGCCCTCCTCCGCCGACCCTCCACCCCCCCCCAAACCCCCCTCCATTGCCCCGGACCCTCTGCCTCGGCCTGGGCGTTTCCGGATTCAGGACATCAGAAAGAAGTTCCGAAATACCTGAAATCCGGAACAGCCTCGGTCCCGAGGTTTCCGGATTTTGGATGCTCCACCTGTATTTTAAAAGGAACATTTCAAAGCTTTATTTTGCCTGTGGTTATTCACTTTATTCACACATGCCTAAGGTCAAGTAAATTAGGCGAAGTCCAGCAAATTGCATGTTGTCTATTGAAAGTGAAACGTTGGTCAGCCAAATGACATTCTCATTCCATGCTTAAATTCTTGTGTGTCTCAGAATGATGTGCTTTACTGTCACTGACTTAACTGAGAGGAATTATTTTAGTTCAGTTCTCAAATGCACCACTCCAGAAGACCCACTGATGGGGGAGGAGGGAAAGGATAAAATACCATATAAATTTTCTGTTAAGACAAAACAGTTACTGTAAAATATTTTGTATAAACTGCAGATTCTTGCATGTTTTATTCCCCCTAAAGAGTGGTAAAATTATAATTTTAAAAAAAATTGAAATAGCTAAAATAAAATATGAGATTGAGAGAATATGTTGAATGTGTATTTGTGACGAGAGTGGGAATTGTTCGTTATTTAATGATTTACATAATCTAGTGTGTGCATTACTGGACAAACTGACCGGTCTGTTCTGTAGGATGGGTAGTCTCTCTTTTATAAAGTACAAGAAAAAGCAACTATTGTTCTGGGTCTAGTAGACACTCGATAATTGCAGGCTATGATCAAGGCCAATATTTGATGCAGAGAAACTAAATACTGAATGACCACCAAAAAAGCATAATGTCATTATGTTCTGCAAAGGTGTTCTCTGAAGGCCCAAATCAAAGGATACAATGTTAGCTGAAAATGCCCTTGAACATTTTAACTAAAAGTATCAATTCCACACCTTCAGGCTCCAAGCTAACATTTCCCTATTTACTTGCATATAGTGTTGTGGGTGAATTTTTTTTGAAGCTGAATGCATTGGGCCAGAATTTATTGTAAAAAATAATGGTGAAGTTAATGGCGCACACCATTATTTATCTACAAATTGGATAGCAAAAATCCTGAAGTTGCTGTCTGAGATGTGGCATTCTGCCATAACCTGCGAAAAAACAGCATCTCGCCGTCTGACTCCCCATTCAAATGTATTGAACAGTGTGAAGTTCCTGTACTGACATCATCGATATGGACTAAACTTGCCACAAAAAGTTAGGGCTAGCCCATTTTAGTCTATGTACCCCTTTTAAGTAATCTCCGGCACTGAAAATTAACTTTTACAAGTGTGGAGTCTGATTCCTTCAGCTTTTAATATAGGTTGAACATTTTGTTTAAATGTAAATTTTTGTTAACCTTTCTTTCCCCTCTCTTAATCCAATCTTCCTTTTCCTCTCTCTATGTGCTTTCTGTACCTAATTTGAGATTGAATTCACTTTTCTAACTTACACTTCTTTGTTCAGACTCTGTGCGGCTCATTAACAATGTTTCGATGTCATTGGTTAAGCAGATGCACAGTTGCTTGTCCTGGTCACACAGGTCCCAGATACCCTATTTCCGGTGCCAGGCCATTTCGATCTCCCACTTGCAGTGTAAAAGCTCATGGAAATTAAACGGGCAAGGGCATGTCTAACGAATGGGTTGGTGCAGTTCGTTCACCAGTTACAGTCAATTCTGGCCCAACTATCCTCTGAATTTGTCATGATGAGGAATATATAGATTGGAAGGATTGGATTATGAGGAGCGATTATGTAAATTGGGAATGTTCTCTTTGGGGTCTGGAGGTCCCGCGCAGGCTGCTCACCGGCTTTTACATGGAAAAACCGTGCATGCGTGAAAATCTGAATGGCTGCACAGCCAATTAAAGGGACTGTGAACTAAACAAAAATTAGAAGGAACAGTGGATACCAGTTGCTGTCAAAGCCCTCAACTTTTTTTTGTCTCTGGATCCTTCCAGGGCTCTGCCGCAGACATATCCAGGATCTCCCAATCGGCTGCCCACAATGCATACGACAGGTCACTGATGGGTTGTTTGTCAGGGCCAGCAATTTTGCCTGCAATGCTGCCATTCAGAATGAGCGGCCGCTCGAGTTTGTGTCACTGGCTGGCCTCCCACAGGTGCAGGATGCTATCGACTGCACACACGTGACAATCCAGGCACCACTCTGATGTTTTTGGGCCGATAATGGCAGCGGGAAAGTTAGCGCCCGGGAACAGTTTGTACCTCAGTAGGTAAGTTTGAGCATCTGGGCTCTGCACCTCTCTTGGCGTTAGAATGGAAAATTCCCGTCTTTTGCAGGGATTGGGGGGGGGAACCTTAAAAAAAACATAATACCTTCCCAAAATATTGCCCACGCCACCACAACACAAATCACAAAAAAAAATTAAAAGAAAAAACAATCACACTTACCTGGGGAGTCTATTACTCACCTCTTCGCCGACGGGATAGTTGGATCGCCCTGATTTCCGAGGTGGTCATTGCGGGCATAGTTCCAGGCAGACGGGTCGGGTAGGAGCTCAAACTCACGTCAGTGTCGCAACCAGGGGCATTGCACACCACCGGCGCAGCTCTTCCAGGCAGTGCTGCTCCACACCGCCGCAAAACCGGACCCGAGGATCACTGCGGGGCACTGGAGCCTGATCGCCCGCCCAGAAGACTTCACCGCTGCCATTGCCGCTGCTCTGGGGCGAAAAACGGAGCACAGAAGACGGAAATCCAGCCCAAGAGCTTCCACTCCATCAATGTGCAGCTGGTGTGTCCCTGCAGATGTGCGCAAGCTTCCCAGGCAGCTGCCATGATGCCTTTATCCTGCGACAGTTCAAGATTCCTGATCTCTTGGGACCTGAAAGCAGACTCGAGAGGTGGCTGCCAGGTGACGAGGGTTACTGACTGCAAACTTAGCTGACGATATCAGTTAGAAACATGGCCACTGAAACCCAACAGCGCTACAATGAATGCCATATCACCTCAAGATGTGTGAATGAACAAGCCATCGGCATGCTGAAGATGTGCTTCCAGTGACTTGACAGATCTGGAGGCGCCCTTCATTACGCACCAGCCAGCGTCTCCAGAATGGTTGTGTTTTGCTGCACTCTACACTACAGTGCGCAACATCGAGGCTTGAACTTGCAGGAGGAACGAGGCGAAGAACTCCTCTCCTCTTGGACGATTCGAAGGAGGAGGGTCATGAGTGCAATGCACCCCCAGATGCAAACATTGCTGCCAGGGATGTCCTTATTAATACAAGGTTGACTTAGGTTGCACCAGTGGACCCATGTCACCAGAAAATACAACGACACATTTCTCCCGCCCCCCCACCGTTCCCCCAGTGTCACAAAGCAGTCCTGCAACCAACCAATCACCCCATGAACATCCCCGCCACCCCCCCCCCCCCCATTGGTCTCCATCAGTTCATGTCTTCTAATTTGTTTGATGATGAATGTGAAGGCCACTTACCACCCAGCACCCAAGGATGGATAAGACAGGAAAATGGTGAAAAAGAATAACATTTATTTGAGCTAAATAAAGAACAGAAACTTATCAACACAACATTTTCTTCGACACCCATGTGCATAACATTGTGCGACTACAAAGCATTACACTTCCTTTTTCTGCTACTCCTACATGGCTTCAGCAGAGGTAGAGGAAGGCTGCTCAGATCCCTGTTCCATCTGCTGAGATGTTCTTGGCCGACGTCCTCTGGGTTATGGAGCCCGTGAAGGCCCCACTGAAGACAGCTTCACCTAAGCAGAAGCAGGCTTGGCCATCAGGAGATGAAGTAGCATGTGGGCCATTGACTGAGAGCTAGGCAGTGGGTGAGAAGTGGAAGTGTTTTTAGTGGAGTCCCCACTTCCACGACCCCTTTCACCATCATCCCTCTCATAGCCCTGCCAAACTTCACTGCTACCACTGTGCTAGTGAACACTTTGATGCAGATCAGTGCGGCCCTGTAAGGGCAAGGCTAAGGTATCTCAGCCTATTTAAGGCGGTTGACAGGTTGGCACCCAGAGTCTGCATGATAATGTTGAAGGCGTGCATGGATTCATTTGATTGGAGCGTTTGATGGTCCAAGGTACTGGCCACACTCTCCATGGAAGAAAACATCATCTCAATGGCCTGCAACTTCAGCCCTCATGCTTGAGGTGGGCTCCTCCAATCTCTCTGCAATCATGATGAGTCTAATTTGAAGATATTCATCGATAATTCCCAGGTACAGCATCCGTGTCCAGCTGATCAGAGCTTGGAGAGGGCTACGCTCTCTGATACAGACTCTCCACGGCTGGCCCGGTCTCCACCATCTGCTCTTGCTCACTTGTGAAGTGTGAGTCACCAGGTGAACTATCTGTCTTCCTGGTCCCACTGAAGTACGAGTGTCTGAGCTCGTACATGGTCTGTATGAATCCTGTGACGATGCAGTCTCAGAAGGATTCAGCACCTCTGAAGACTCCTCTCCTACCATGTCCACCGATTCCTGCTGCACGTGTGAAGGCCCTGCCATGACTTAGTCATGTCTTTTATCATATTTCCCTTGCTAAATACCCAACATGACTGCGTGCTCCATGATGTGTGGGTGGCTTTTGTTTGTCACCAGGTAGCTGGGAGCTCCGCCTTTACCTATCTCTCACAGCCAGGGACACCATAAATCCACTTATTTCCAGCATCTCCTCCTCTGCAGTTTGTGAGCTATGTGGTCTGCGGAAGGCCCCCTCCAGTTCTCTCTCTTTCCCTGGTATTTTGTGTTCTCTTCTGCAAGGAGGGAAAGGACAGACCTACGAGTGAGAGGCTGTTTCCCCTCATGTAGGAATCTAGAACTAGGGAGCATAGTTTCAGAATAAGGGGTCGCCCATTTAAGATGAAGATGAGTAATTTCTTCTCTGAGGGGCGTGAATCTTTGGAATTCTCCACCTCCGAGAGCTGTGGAGGCTGAGTCCTTGAATATATTCAAGGCTGAGATAAACAGATTCCTGAACTATAGGGGAGTCAAAGGAACAGACAGGAAAGAGGAGTTGAGGTCAAGATCAGATCAGCCATGATATTGAATGACTGAGCAGGCATGAGGACCCGTATGGCCTACTCCTGCCCCTATTTCTTATGTTTTCCTTATGTTCTTATGATGGCATGTGTTCATCTAATGGATGGAGTACATTTGGTGGTGGCGACAGAGAGAGGCATGATTGCATAAGGATGAAGATGAGTGGGAGTTTTCTTTTATTCATTCACGTGATGTGGGCATTGCTGGCAAGGCCAGAATTTATTGCTCATCCCTAATTGCCCTGGAGATGTGGTGGTGAGCCGCCGCCTTGAACTGCTGCAGTCCGTGTGGTGAAGGTATTCTCATGGTGCTGTTAGGGAGGGGGTTCCAGGATTTTGACCTAGCGACGATGAAGGAATGACAATACTTTTCAAAGTCAGACTGGTGTGTGACTTGGAGGGTAACTTGGAGATGGTGGTGTTTCCATGTGCCTGCTGCCCTTGTCCTTCTAGGTGGTAAAGGTCCGGAGTTTGGGAGGTGCTGCCGAAGAAGCATTGTCGAATTGCTGCAGTGTACTTGTAGATGGTACACACTGCAACCACGGTGCGTCAGTGGTGGAGGGAGTGAATGTTTAAGGTGGTGGAGAATGAGGTGCCAATCAAGTAGGCTGCTTTGTCCTGGATGGTGTCAAGCTTCTTGAATGTTGTTGGAGTTGCACTTATCCAGGCAAATGGAGAGTATTCCATCACACGCCTGGCTTGTGCCTTGTAGATGGTGGAGTAGCTTTGAGGAGACAGGAAGCGAGTCAATTGCCGCAAAATACCCAGCCTCTAACCTGCTCTCGTAGCCACAGTATTTATGTAGCTGGTCCCGTTAAGTTTCTGGTGGGGGATTCGACAATAGTAATGCCATCGAATGTCATGGGGAGGTGGTTCGACACACTCTTGTTGGAGATAGTCATTGGCTGGCATTGTGTGGCACGAATGTTACTTGCCACTTATCAGCCCAATCCTGACTGTTAGCCAGGTCTTGCTGCATGCGGGCATGGACTGCTTCATCATCTGAGTAGTTGCAAATAGAACTGAACACTGTGTAATCATCAGAGAACATCCCCACTTCTGACCTTATGATGGAGGGGCAGTCATTGATAAAGCAGCTGAAGATGGTTGGCCATCCAGTGACGGGTGGATAGATGGGGATATGAGCGAGTGTATAGAGGAGAACGATGGGCAAACCTGCAAGTTAAGTGGGTGTGAGAAGTTAAGTGATGCAGTAGGCTTGAGAAGGCAAAGTGCGGGGCTGCGCACAGCAGAAGGTAGGTGAATGTGCCATTATAATCACCTTTCTTGATCTGCACTGAATCTAGGAATCTGCAACCAACCGTGCCTTCTTGGTCTCAGCTGCAGGCTAGAGTACCTTGGCAGAAGTCTGGGTACAGGTTGCCCCCCTCAGCCCTACATAAACTTGAGCTCCTCCAAAACTCTGCTGCCGTATCCTTACTCACACCAAGTTCCATTCACCCATCACCCCTGCTTGCTGACCTATATTGGCTCCCGGTCTGGCAACACCTCAATTTTAAAACTCTTATCCTAGATTTCAAATCCCTCCATGGCCTCGCCTCTCCCTATCTCTGCAACCTCCAGCCCCATAAATCTCCTCCAATTCTGGCCTCTTGCGCATCCCCGATTTTAATTGCTCCATTATTGCCGGCTGTGTCTTCAGCTGCCTTGGCCCAAAGCTCTGAAATTTCCTCCCTAAACCTCTTTGCCTCCTTTAAGACACTCCTTAAAACGTACCTCTTTGACCACAGATTTGCTCATTTGTCCTAATATCTCCTTATATGTCTTGGTGTCACATTTCATTTGATAACACTCCTTTGAAGCACCTTGGGATGTTTTACTATGTTAAAGGCGCTATATAAATGCAAGTTTTTTGTTGAATGTTGATGGTAGGTAAGAGGGGAAAGAAACAAAAGGGTAAAGTATCTATTAAAGCATAATCTGAGAACAATACATTTAATTTGGAAATTTGAGAACTGTTAAAAGCAACACTTCGAATGGATAAGCACTCAAAACAAGCCAATGGAATACTGTATTTTATGGCAAGAGGTAACCAAAATAAAAGTTGAGATAGAATAATGAATCTATAATAAACCCTCATTAAGACCATAGTTGGATAACTGTCCAGTGTTGGGCTGCTCCCTGTAGGAAGGATATTAAGGCAATAGACAGAGTACAGTGGAAATTCACTACAATTCTGCCTGGTATGAGGAAATACAAATACAAAGAAAGACTTGGAAAAATGGTGTCTGTTTTCTTTGTACCAGGAGATTATGGGATGATTTGATAAATGTGTTTAAAATAATGAAAAGATGAGGCAGAGTAGAAAGAAACAGAATGCTTCCATTAATTATAGGGACATTGGTATAAGATGACATGGTAGAGATTTAGGACAGATATGAGGAGAAACAGGGTTGTGAGGCTGTGGAATATACTACCAGACTGAGTAATTGAATCAGAAACCACGTCAACATTTAAAAATGGGTTAGATAAGTTGCTAAAAGAAAAGGGAACAGAGGCTTGCAATTGGGATTAAGACTACATGTATGGAAGTTAAATACCAACATGGACTGGTTGGGCTGAATGGCCTATTCCTATGTTATAATTTCTATGTAGCTACTAATATCTTCACTCAGCTGAAAGCATATTAAAGCTTCCCACTGTTCCAAATCCTAAAATGTGATGTTGATATTCGTTAATTACCCACAGCTATGTTCCTTATTTGTGAGCTACTTTTGAACATCTGCTTGGTGGTTTAAGGGGCATTCAATATACAAGTGTGGAGCACTTGAATACTATTTGTAATAAGATGGCAATAGAAATTAAATTCTTCATTCACAGGAATTCTTTCCAGTGCAACAAAGGATCAACTTTTCCTGCACAGAAACAGAATAATGGACCTGCAGAGTAAATTCCCAGCAACTGCAATTATTACTGTGTTGATTAATTTCTTTAAAAAAAATCTGGATAAGCATTTGGTTAGGTACTGGATTAAAGTCCAGGCAGATGATCAGATACTGGAATATTGATGGAATACAGTGATTCCTGTGCTGCTGGCACTAATTGACAATCCCATTCAGAGATGTCTCATCTGTGGAGAGCAATGGCCATGGTTAAAGAATTAAAGTATTAAAGAATGATCGCTCGACATACCGGCATTTTGCTTGCTTCACTTTGGGAGAAATGTTGACAAAATTAAGTAAGTGGGGTATAATATAAGATAGTATGTGATGGTCAGTGAAATAAGTGGACTTGATGGGCTGAATGGCCCTTACATCCCTACGATGTTTCCTTATATACGTATTTC
This sequence comes from Pristiophorus japonicus, assembly GCF_044704955.1. NCBI lineage: Eukaryota > Metazoa > Chordata > Chondrichthyes > Pristiophoridae > Pristiophorus > Pristiophorus japonicus. The sequence goes on from NC_091983.1 coordinate 55,435,102, forward strand.
TCATGCAGCAGTAGTGGAACAGTTCCTTTCAACAATTAAACTATGCCTCAAAGGCTGAATGAACTGGATCAGCGTGTGGGCCCCGTGCTGTGCACCTCTGCCATATATTGGAAATAAGTTACTCAACAGTAGAATAAGAGGAAATGCTTCTCTCAATGTTTCTTTTTTAACCTGGACTGTGAACAGCAGTTCTCTTCATTCAACATAATCTGCTTTAGATCCTTAGCCAGTGTGTATGGGCTCAAATTTCCCCAAGAGTTGCCTTGTTTTTTTTGGAGTAACTTAAAAATCACAAATTTCCCCATTTAACTTGCTCCAGTGTAAGCCAGTTAGTTAGGTTTCTTCCTAGTTTCGTTTGTTCTCTCCAAAAGGGAGCATGACAAGCCACTTATGCCTCTTCTGGCCATAGAAGCAAATTTGGCCAGCTGAAAGTTACTCCAAACTAACTCAGGCCAGTATATGTGGCCAATTTTGTAGGCACAGAAAAACCTTACCTACATTTAAGAAATCAGTGCAGGTAGCCAGAGATTAGCGGTGGTGGGGTTGTGGGGTGGAGGTGTGAGGGGGGGGGTTGGGGTGTGGTGGTTGGGGGGGGTTGGTGGGGTGGGATGGTGGATGGTGGAGTGGGGAGGAGGGGATGGTGGGGGGAGGGGGGGGCAAGGTGGGATGGTGGGGGGGTGGGGGCGGGGAGGTGAGTTGGAGAATTCTAAAGCACTAAAGACCTTCACAACATCTTTGGCACAACAGCTAAACAACATCAAAAATAAATGAAAGATAAATCAGCTACTGAAAATAAAGCAGTCCTACCTTGCCGACTGCAGAACGCACTGGCTAGCCCTTCCGCCAGGGCTAGGGGCGGCAAGCATGCATGACTGTAGGGGTAAGGGATTTTTACTTTTTACAGTTGGCCCTAAATGTTGCGTGGTCCTAATGGAGCATGATTCAGTTTTAATGCTAAATATCATTTATTGGAAATTTTACAGTGCACTTCAACAACAACAACAACAACAACAGCAAAGAAAGGCTGCACCCATCCCTCACCCACATCTCGGGGAAAGTGCACTTATTCATAGAGTCGGTGATGTTGGTGGGGGGGTGGGGGGGGGTTGTTGGGGGCCCAGCTTAGGTCTCACCGGTGACTGGTGGTTGGATTGAAGTGGGAGTAGCATTTGAGTATCCGGCCTTTGTGCCCTTATTACAGAAGCTAGCTCCCTCATGGCATCGGCCATCGTTTGCACACCCTCTGAAATGCCCGCCCTCACTTCCCGTCTCAGTGCAGAGATTTTACCCGACATTGTCGATACCTCATCACGCACGCCACTGACGGCAGCCACGAGTGATCTTGTGAGGGCATTGATCTCCTCACCCAATGACACAACCTGATTAAACTCTTCTGAGGGCTGCATCTCAGGAGAGACTGGTCAGCTTCTCCTTCCCCCTCGCTGTGGGTCTGCCTAGTAGCACCCCTCCAGTGTGAGGCGCAGGCTGGGACGGTGGGGCACTGGGTGTCCCAACATGCATTTCACCATCGCCACTGGGACCCACGACCTCAGAAGGTGTGAACCAATGTAATGTCACCGAGGAGCTCATGGAGGTTTCTGGCAGTGTGATGCCCTGTGCTATGGACTGATCCATATCGCGGTCAGCATTCTCCCATGAGCACATTTCCATGGACCCCTCCTCCCCACACCCGCCTTGGTCTGGAGCACATACATCTGGATCCTGGATCCTCTGGTGGATCTTCTGCAAAATACAACTGAACAGTCAAATGGTTAGCAGCACAAGAGGGGGCAGGATGGGTGACATGAGTAATCTGATGCGTAGCAGACCAGTCAGCAGGTTGATTTGAAGGGCGACTATGTATTTTAATGACTCACCTTCACCTCGCGTGTGGGTCCAGCTTGTGCAGATTCTTTTTCTGCCGGTGCGACTCAGCAAGGCAGCAACCCTCTGTTCCAAGGGTGACGGTTGCTGCAGATTTGGCGGACCTCCTCCTGTTCTAAGTTTTTCCCTTTTGTTGCAGGCCAATTTCTTCTGCAAAGATGAAAATATTAATTTTCAGACATGGTGTGCTTCTGATGGGTGGGACACATACAGATGCTCACATTTTCCATTGCAATTCAATATAAAAATGAAGATATTACTTGTATAGAAACATAGAAAATAGGTGCAGGAGTAGGCCATTCGGCCCTTTAAGCCTGCACCACCATTCAATATGATCATGGCTGATCATGCATTTCAGTACCCCATTCCTGCTTTCTCTCCATACCCTTGATCCCTTTACTTTAGCCGTAAGGGCCACATCTAACTCCCTTTTGAATATATCTAACGAACTGGCCCCAACAACTCTCTGTGGTAGAGAATTCCACATGCCCACAACTCTGAGTGAAAAGGTTTCTCCTCATCTCGGTCCTAAATGGCTTTTCCCTTATCCTTAGACTGTGACCCTTGGTTCTGGACTTCCCCAACATCGGGAACATTCTTCCTGCATCTAACCTGTCCAATCCCGTCAGAATTTTATATGTTTCTATGTGATCACCTCTCATTCTTTTAAATTCCATTGAATACAAGCCTAGTTGATCCAGTCTTTCTTTATATGTCAGTCCTGTCATCGCGGGCATCAGTCTGGTGAACCTTCGCTGCATTCCCTCAATAGCAAGAATGTCCTTCCTAAGATTAGGAGACCAAAACTGTACACAATATTCAAGGTGTGGCCTCACCAAGGCCCTGTACAACTGTAGTAAGACCCCCCCCCCCCCATGCTCCTATACTCAAATCCTCTCGCTATGAAGGCCAACATGCCATTTGCTTTCTTTACTGCCTGCTGCACCTGTATGCCAACCTTCATTGACTGATGTACCATGACACACAGGTCTCGTTGCACCTCACTCACTACTTGACCAACGTCCTGCCATTTCTTCTTGCACTGGCTTCCAGATCTTGCGGTATTCACCCCTGCAGAGTATTCTTCTGCAACTAGGTTCCGTCTTTTTCTCATTTCCTTGGGTGAATCTTTTGACTGACCACTCTTGCTGATATCCAGCTCCAGCCATTTCTCCTCAGTACAGTCATTAGTTTCTCCACTTCCTCACGGAGGAAATTCTTTGTTTGTCTTGCACGCTCTTGCGCCATTCGTCTATTGGACTCACACTCGGGTAATGTTCAAAAATCACAGTTCTCACCTTTCTTCCACTTATCCAGCACTCCTTTCCACTCGCCCAGCCACACACAAATCAATATTTAAACCTTACCTTTATATATGCTCCATTACCAATGATACTGAGGACACTCTCCCTTTTAATTGGCCAATTGCCAAGCTTCCTGTTGCACTGCGCATGCGCACAAGCTGAACCGCCCATTGCGCATGTGCGCCCGCTCAAACGGACCTGCGTCCCCCTGCCGGCACTCCACAAGATGCTGGGCCCAAGCCCCGCCCCCCTGCTGGCCGAAGCTCCGCCCCCCGCCCCAGGCTCTGCAGCGCCACGCCGATGGATCCGGACGACGAGGGAGCGGCCAAATTAATAGGTACATTTTTGGCGCTTTATTTGGCTCACAAAGTCAGCGTGCCACCCCTAACTACGCCACTCTCGGTGGCTGGGACAATTTGGGCCCACAGTATGGTGACTTGTTAAGTTTAAATCCTCTGCATTTTCTTTGCCCTTTGCAGCTTTCGAAATGTAAGCAGTTTTGATCACACGGCATCTTATCAATTCAAATAAGAACTGGGAGGATCCATATGGACAATCTTTATTCACAATATTCAGAGTGAGAAAACCAAACATTCCTTTGCATTTCATTTTGTTGCAAATATGTCTTTGTTTTCTGCAAATGATTAAATTGCATAAAACTGTTCGAAAGTTGATGACTTCACTTCTATTGTAGGCTTATAATTAAACATTCTACAAATAGCCCCTGGACCAGAAAGATGAAACTTCATTATTGAAATTATATCTACAGTTCTTGGGACTCTTCAAGGTTAGGTCATTTTAGATCTGATCCGTATATTAAATTCAGGGTTGGTTTGTGCAGAACAGCTGCCTGAATATTAGCCTGGAGCTTAACAGCTGGCAAAAAAGTATTTTGAATGGAGGTGGGTGGTGAAGGTGGCAGGAGATATATTATTATGAAAGAGAGAATGCAATGGCTTCATCTGCTTTAATCTGGACACGTGCATGGACTCAGATCCTGGACTGGTAAACAGAAGAGAAGGAATAGAAAAAGAAAGAATATGCATTTATTTAGTTCATCTCCCATCAGAAAGTGCTTTACAGCCAGTGAATTATTTTTGAAGTATTGTAACTGACGTATAGGCATCGTATTTCCTTGTGATCTTTCCTTGATAATTGATTGACTTCAAAGTCTGTCTTTTATCACATTTTTCCCAAGGGCACATCAATTGAGTAAGGAAACAATTCATTGTAACCATGAACAAGTGTAGGAATGAAAATGGAGCTGGTATCTTCCAGCCAGTTTTCTGTTCAGATTTGTATGCATTCGATAATTCCAAATCAAAATACAGTTTTTTTTTAAACTGATTGCCTGATGAGCACTATAATTAAAGGAATGTTTCAGGGAATGCTCCTCAAAAATCTTGCCATGTAAAATTTATGCATTTTAAAATAAAATTAAATATTTCAATATATTCCAGAGCTCATTCCACCATGGTCCTCTGAAGCTTGGTGCAGTGACATAGGAATACTGGATGCTAAGTCCAGTACTGCTAATCTTCAATAGTGACCCAAGATTTGATTGAAAATAAAAAGATTATTGTAAGAAAACAAAATTCTGGAAATATCTGCAGAACCTGTCAGCCTCTGAAATGTTTTGGGTGGGGACCAATAATATGATTATATTATAATGTCATAATTGTATACTTCTTTGAGATAAAAAAATATTAGGCCACCTCATCAAAAGTCTAAATACTAAGTACTGTCACAGGGGGAAAGTATTATACCGGAAATAGATATTACTGCAAATCACTGCTGGCTACAAAGTGAAAAGTTCTCATCATTGTAACTTGTATGGCACTCTGAAAATGAGTGTGTAATAGGGAAAGGATGGCTATGACCACCTGTTGAAACTCATGCTCTGTATCTCTGTTGTCTACACCTTGAGACTAGAAACATAGAAAATAGGTGCAGGAGTAGGCCATTCGGCCCTTCGAGCCTGCATCACCATTCAATAAGATCATGGATGATCATTCACCTCAGTGCCCCTTTCCTGCTTTCTCTCCATACCCCTTGATCCCCTTAGCCAGAAGGGCCATATCTAACTCCCTCTTGAATATATCCAATGAACTGGCATCAACAACTCTCTGCAGTAGAGAATTCCACAGGTTAACAACTCTCTGAGTGAAGAAGTTTCTCCTCATCTCAGTCCTAAATGCGTTACCCCTTATCCATAGACTGTGTCCCTGGTTGGGAATTCTCCAACATCGGGAACATTCTTCCTGCATCTAACCTGTCCGGTCCCATCAGAATTTTATATGTTTCTATGAGATCCCCTCTCATTCTTCTGAACTCCAGTGAATACAGGCCCAGTCGATCCAGTCTCTCCTCATATGTCAGTCCTGCCATCCTGGGAATCAGTCTGGTGAACCTTCGCTGCACTCCCTCAATAGCAAGAATGTCCTTCCTCAGATTAGGAGACCAAAACTGAACATAATGTTCCAGGTGAGGCCTCACCAAGGCCCTGTACAACTTCAGTAAGACCCCCCTGCTCCTATATTCAAATCTCCTAGCTATGAAGGCCAACATACCATTTGCCGCCTTCACCACCTGCTGTACCTGCATGCCAACTTTCAATGACTGATGTACCATGACATCCAGGTCTCGTTGCACCTTCTCTTTTCCTAATCTGCCGCCATTCAGTAATATTCTGCCTTCGTGTTTTTGCCATCAAAGTGGATAACCTCACATTTATCCACATTATACTGCATCTTCCATCTCACCTAACCTGTCCAAGTTACCCTGCAGCCTCTTAGTATCCTCCTCACAGCTCACAACGCCACCCAGCTTAGTGTAATCTGCAAACTTGGAGATATTACACTCAATTCCTTCATCCAAATCATTGATGTAAATTGTAAATAGCTGGGGTCCCAACACTGAGCCCTGCGGCACCCCACTAGTCACTGCCTGCCATTCTGGAAAGGACCAGTTCATCCTGACTCTTTGCTTCCTGTCTGCCAACCAGTTCTCTATCCACGTCAATACATTACCCCCAATACCATGTGCTTTAATTTTGCACACCAATCTCTTGTGTGGGACCTTGTCAAAAGCCTTTTGAAAGTCCAAATACACCACATGCACTGGTTCTCCCTTGTCCACTCTACTAGTTATATCCTCAAAAAAATCCTAGAAGATTTGTCAAGCATGATTTCCCTTTCATAAATCCATGCTGACTTGGACCGATCCTGTCACTGCTTTCCAAAGCGCTGCTATTTCATCTTTAATAATTGATTCCAACATTTTCCCCACTACTGATGTCAGGCTAACCGGTCTATAATTAACTGTTATCTCTCCCTCCTTTTTTAAAAAGTGGTGTTACATTAGCTACCCTCCAGTCCATAGGAACTGATCCAGAATCGATAGACTGTTGGAAAATGATCACCAATGCATCCACTATTTCTAGGGCCACTTCCTTAAGTACTCCGGGATGCAGACTATCAGGCCCTGGGGATTTATCGGTCTTCAATCCCATCAATTTCTCCAACACAATTTCCCGACCAGTAAGGATTTCCTTCAGTTCCTCCTTCAAACTAGACCCTCGGTCCCCTAGTATATCTGGAAGGTTATTTGTGTCTTTCTTCGTGAAGACGGAATCAAAGTATTTGTTCAATTGGTCTGCCATTTCTTTGTTCCCCATTATAAATTCACCTGATTCTGATTGCAAGGGATCTACGTTTGCCTTCACTAATCTTTTTCTCTTCACATATCTATAGAAGCTTTTGCAGTCAGTTTTTCTGTTCCCAGCAAGCTTCCTCTTATACTCTGTTTTCCCCCTCTTAATTAAACCCTTTGTCCTCCTCAGCTGAATTCTAAATTTCTCCCAGTCCTCTGGTTTGCTGCTTTTTCTGGCCAATTTATATGCCTCTTCCTTGGATTTAACACTATCCTTAATTTCCCTTGTTAGCCACGGTTGAGCCACCTTCCCCGTTTTATTTTTACTCCAGACAAGGATGTACAATTGTTGAAGTTCATCCATGTGATCTTTAAATGTTTGCCATTGCCTATCCACCGTCAGCCCTTTAAGTATCATTCGCCAGTCTATTCTAGCCAATTCACGTCTCATACCATCAAAGTTACCTTTCCTTAAGTTCAGGACCCTAGTCTCTGAATTAACTGTGTCACTCTCCATCTTAATAAAGAATTCTACCATATTGTGGTCACTCTTCCCCAAGGGGCCTTGCACAACTTTATTGCACGCATCCCCAATTTCTTGTTTGATGCTGTCCCCAACTTCACTACTACTGTTTGTGGTCTGTACACAACTCCCACTAGCGTTTTATGCTATTGAGTCTGTGTCTCATTTTTCTTTTTCCTCACTGGATAAATCTCTCTTTTTAACCAAACATCTTTGGTAATTGTTTATTTTCTGTTTTTACTACATTTTACTTGGTCATAATTGTATACTTCTACGGGGAAAGGATTGGGGGGTGGGACTAGCTGAGGTGCTCTTGCAAAGACCTGCACTTGCTCGACGGGCTGAATGGCCGCCTTCTGTGCTATAACCATTCTATGATTCTATAATAATCATATAACATGAAACCTTTCTATCCAATTTCACTTTTCCTCCCGAGTTATCTGGCGCCAAAAAAATTCCAACATACGTCTTCCATGATAGTTCCTCACCCAGCGCTCATACATAGCATAGAGTGGAAGCTAGATAAACACTATTGTTTCCTCACAGGTCAGGGCCGCCACGCTGCTCCCAGGCTGCCGCTCGCCACTCCTTTTATGGCTCTGACCTGCTGCTGATCTTTCCTCGTGAGCGGCAGCTTGGGAGCAGTGTGGCGACATGCCACTACAGGGTACAGCGCGAGCCGGTTCAGGAGAGCGACTGCTGTGAAGAGGGCGATTGGATTGGACATCACCATAACCCAGGTCGGTGATTGGAGCATGGGGAGGTACAGCAGGAGTGGCGAGAGATTGCAGAGCGATGTGATCAGGGCCCAGGAGAAGCGTGAGTTCAGGGCCTAGAAGAGGTACGGGCCCAGGGGCAGCATGGGCCAGCCCACACTGCCATATGTGTGCGCACTAGGTCCGTGCAACAGAGCTGGTCTCCAGTCGTCTTGATTAACCTTGCCACTGGACCAAGACCTAGCTCTCTCAAGCCCGTGTGGTGGTTGGTGTGCAACCGTCACCACACATTAAAAAAATCCACACACAGGCATCTTCCACCCTTCAATATGCAGTTCGGGACCTGGAATTTTAGGTCCTTCATTGAAACACCTGTGAACTCATTGAACTCATCCCTTTTTAGCTTGGAAGCAAGTCACCCTCGATTCGTGGGACCGCCTAAGAAGATAAACACATAGGGGACAAAGGAATAGAAGGTTGTATTGATGGGGTTAGGTAAAGTAGAGTGGGAGGTGGCTTGTGTGCAGCATGGATTGTTGGGCCAAATGGCCTGTTTCTGTGCTGTATATTTTATGTAATTCCTTGTAAAGATGAAATTTATAACGTACTAAAGACGTTAGAAAATCATGAAAAAATTCCACATCCCATTTTCCGATGTTTCATCAATTTTTTCTAGCATAATGCAGCAACCCTTCCTTCAGCTGTGGCTCAGTGGGTAGCACACTCACCTCTGAGTCTGAAGGTTGTGGGTTAAAGTCCCACTCCAGAGACTAGAGCTCATAAATCTAGGCTGACACTGAAATGCACTGTCGAAGATGCCATCTTTTGGATGAGATGTTAAACCGAGGTCCCGTCTGCTCTCTCAGGTGGATGTAAAATGTCCCATGGCACTATTTCGAAGAAGAGCAGGGAAGTTATCTCCAGTGTTCTGAGAGATAAATATTGGCCAATCAACATAAGAAAACAGATTAGCTGGTCATTATCACATTGCTGTTTGTGGGAGTTTGCTGTGTGCAAATTGACTGCCGCGTTTCCCACATTGCAACAGTGACTACACTTCAAAAATACTTCATTGGCTGTAAAGTGTTTTTAGATGTCCAGTCGTGAAAGGCGCTATATAAATCCAAGTCTTTATTTCTTCTACCCCTTCCTCTCGCAGCTTCATATCTGACCTTGGCACACTTTCCCATGATGCATCATGACCTAGCTGAGCTCCAACCTAGGCAACGTGCAGTGAAAGACGATCCATGCAGAAACTTTCCTGATTTCTCTATTTGCTGGCTGCCATTTTCACATATGCAAGTAAATAGCATGAACAGATTACTCCCAGGCCCCAGCAAAACCTAAGCACTGCCAAAGTGTGTAGAAATGGCAGAAAAACAAAGCAAAACAGAACAATTGTTCATGCAGCTGGAAGTTTGGTTCCTACTCCCTCATTTTGTATTGAAAAAGTTGTCCTAGGACTTCCCCCACGGTCTAGTTGGTACATTAGTTAGAATTTACAGCACAGAAACAGGCCATTCTGCCCAGCTAGTCTATGCTCCACACATGCCTCCTCCCACCCTACTTCATCTAAGCCTATCAGCATAACCTTCTATTCCTTTCTCCCTTTCTCCCTTCTATTCCTTTCTCCCCCATGTACTTATCTAGCTTCCCCTTAAATGCAGCTATCCTCCTCGTCTCAATTACTCCCATGTGGTAGCAAGTTCCACATTCTAATTACTCTCTGGGTAAACAAGTTTCTACTGAATTCCTTTGGATATATTAGTGACTTATATTTAAGACCTCTAGTTTTGGACTCCCCACAAGTGGAAATGTCTTCTCTACGTCTACCCTATTAAACTTCTTCAAAATTTTAAAGACCCTCAACCTTTCTTCTGGAGAGAAGAACCCCAACATGTTATCTCTCCTGATGGTTACAATCTCAGTTCTGGTATCATACTTGCAAATCTTTTTTTCACCTTCTCCAATGCCTTTTTCATATATCTGGGCTAAAGAGCGTAAAATCAGTATGATTCTTAATCGTTATCTAGTGACTCCTGTTAGTAAGTGCACATAGGCATGAGGAAGAATTGGAACCAGTTATGATGTGCTCCATTGTTGAATAGACTGCAGACACTATGGGCTAGAAATTCCCCAACCTTGCGCCTGTTTTTTTAGCGATATTTTACCGTTTTTGGTGAAAAATGGCAAACCGGGAAATTCAGTGAAGTCTTACGCCGGCGGGTTTTTAAGTACCACTGGGGAGCGGACCGCCGGCGTGCAAGACTTGAAATAGTGCTATCGGCCGAAATTTGGCTTGCAGCACATCCATAGATAGGACGGAAAAAAACGCCTGGGAAAAACCTGCATTACAACCCTTGGAACAGCGGTAAGGTATGAAGACCTGCAAAAAAGGTAAGTTAAAGTTTTTATTTTTTAATTCTTTTGCAGCAATTCGATAATTAAGTGTCTTGTGAATGTTTTATGATTGTTTTGTTTTTTGCAATTTTTGGGGGGGTGTTTTCTCCCCTCCCTTGGCAGCGGTATCGGCCTCGGAGAAAAGTTGCAGAAAATTCACAGTTTGCACCTCAAATTATCGTGCAGCGCCGATTTTTACCGCTGGGCGCATTTTATTCCGAATGTTAGTTTTCGTAGCGGTAGCGGAGTCATAGCGGTATTTTTTGTGGAAAAATACCGCTATGACCAAAAATTGAATTTCTAGACCTCTAAAGCCCAGGCTCACTTGGGTTAGGTATCAGAGGGACGTTGACACCTGTGGGACATGCCCCATCAGGAGTCAGCACCTTCAGGAGACCAGAGTGTTAAATTGGGATGGGGAAACTCAAATATTGAAAATGAAATGTTATATACTGTTGGAAGTAATGTCAGAGGCAGCTTAGAAAAGCACTTTTTTTCCTGACTAGTAGACAGAAACATTGCCATCTCCTCTCTCGACAGCTTGCCAATATTTGCTGACTTTGCCACTTAATAGCTGAAGAAATTTTAAGTTTTGGGAAAAAAATATTGCTTTGGAAGTATGAACTTTTTTTTCTGTATGCACAAGGTGATTACCTATCAGTCCTCATCAAGGTAAATAGGGCAAAAATCGGATTGTGTTTGGCGATCCCAGGGAGGGAGCATGTTGGACCATTGGCTGGTGGACGGCTGCAGCAGTTACTGTTTGGTGACTCAGTGAAACCATTTCAGGAGTAAGAGGAATTGTTGAAGTGTTGATGTTGGTCTTGAGCAGCTTTTGGAGCATGGGTGCACTGGCTGACATTGGTAGTTCTGTTTCGCAAAAGGACAATGGGTTTACTAGATTAGTCTGCAAGTCTGATATCTTAATGCTAAATGTAGCATGGACCTCCGTCTGGAAGAAGCTCCGATATTGGAAGCAGCCATTTTGCTATTGTGAAGAAATGCGGCAATAGGTGGAAGGGAACATCATTTGGCAAAATGGTTGGGGGGGGGGGGGGAAATAGGGGGGCAGGAATTTGGGTATACTATTTTTAAAATATTTTTCTGTTGGAATTTTTTTAAAGCCTGAATGGTCACAAACATCTTCAAAAGTGAACCTGCCCTTGCGCTGTTATTTTAAACAGTTACTCATTCACACCTATTCAGGATAGCACGAGAAATATAATGAGACTTGTTAAAACACATTTATCTGTTTGCATGCAATTGGATTGTGCCTTCAGCTCAGTGAGATGTTACAAATATGTTTTGTAATCCATTTAGTTTTGTAGCAAGGAAGATCAATAGCCAATTAGGAAAAAAAAGAATTAAAATACTGTGTTTATTTTCACTGCTGTTTGCATAAGCAGAATAATAATACTGTTGTGCAGCTGGGATCCCTGATTAATCGTTTATGGAAAGCAGTTGAATTCTGTGCTCTTGTTGTCTCCAGAAGCTTTATAATCTCTTTGCAACTAGGATGATTTGGCACGAAACTGGCAGTGCCTTTGAATTGTGCTATGATAATCTTTATAGACGATGGGGCCGAAATTGGCCCTTTCTATTGCCCCGCCTCCTAGAGGCATTAACAGGGCACTAATGATTTATCGCCCAGGGACAGGCGGCGGAAGTGACCAGCCTGGAATTGCCCTTGGGATGCCGCGGGCAGGGGCATTCCATATCGCCCCGCGCTGACCACTTTGAGCCACGTGGGGAAGATTGCCCAACGGAACGTGAGATTGGTGTGGGGCGATGCCACAACGACAGCTTCATGGGTCGCAAAGCTGTGGTGGTTGGGCCCCCCCCCCGGGCTGCCCTTAAAGGGGAGGCCCTTGTGCCGCGGCCACCATCTTTTTTTTCCGGTCGACTTTGCAGTCGGCACGAGAATGGCGGCCATTGATTCGGCCGAGTCGGCAACATGCAGCCCAGCACCCCCTCTTGGGTGCCAGGCCACTGGCCCGGCCGAAACCCTTCCTGGTGGCCCTGTGGGTGCCAGGAAAGTGGCTGCAGAGTTCGCAGCGGCCTTCCTCCTTTAAAAGAAGGGGAGGGACGCTGTGACGCGTCAGCGCAAAGCGACATGTCTGCGTCATGCTGAGCCTTTCCCCGCTAACTGCGCTATAGCCACTCGGAGGCGAATCACAGCCCCCGATACCGCACGGCATATATTTTTTCAGACAAAGACCCCAATTCAGTGACATTTAGTGGCCAATCTCATCGGGCGCGAAATATTCATTTAATTCAAATTGTGCATTCCAAGTGGGGCGCGGGGCAATTTCGCTCCCCTGTGGGTCTGCATAAGCAGTGATGGGAGTGCCTGCTGTCTCAGTTATAAAAAAAAAATAGTGGTGACTCTTCAGCTGCCATATTGATGCTGTCCTTCTATATCATCATCATCATAGGCAGTCCCTCGGAATCGAGGAAGACTTGCTTCCACTCTTAACATGAGTTCTTGGGTGGCTGCACAGTCCAATACGAGAACCACAGTCTCTGTCACAGGTGGGACAGATAGTCATTGAGGGAAGGGGTGGGTGGGACTGGTTTGCTGCACACGCTTTCCGCTGCCTGCGCTTGATTTTTGCACACTCTCGGCGATGAGATTCAAGGTGCTCAGCTTCCTCCATTTATCAGGAAGGCTTTGAGGATGTCCTTGTAACGTTTCAGCTGCCCACCTTTGACTCGTTTGCCGTGAAGGAGTTCCGAGTAGAGCGCTTGCTTTGGGAATCTCGTGTCTGGCATGCGAATTATGTGGCCTGCCCAGCGGAGCTAATCAAGTGTGGTCAGTGCTTCGATGCTGGGGATGTTGGCCTGGTTGAGGACGTTAATGTTGGTGCGTCTGTCCTCCCAGGGGATTTGTAGGATCTTGCAGACACATCGTTGGTGGTATCTCTCCAGCGACTTGAGGTGTCTGCTGTACATGGTCCATGTTTCTCAGCCATACAGAAGAGCGGGTATTACTACAGCCTTGTCGACCATAAGCTTGGTGGTAGTTTTGAGGGCCTGGTCTTCAAACACTCTTTGCCTCAGGCAGCCGAAGGCTGCACTGGTGCACTGGTGGCGGTATTGGATCTCGTCGTCAATGCTTGCTCTTGTTGATAGGAGGCTCCCGAGATATGGGAAGTGGCCCATGTTGTCCAGGGCAGCGTCGTGGATCTTGATGACTGGGGAACAGTGCTGTGCGGTAAGGACCAGCTGGTGGAGGACCTTTGTCTTGCTGATGTTTAGCATAAGGCCCATGCTTTTGTATGCCTCAGTAAATACGTCGACTATGTCCTGGAGTATAGTGGAGTATTATAAGCATCCTCATCATCATCATAGGCGGTCCCTCGAACGAGCATGACTTGCTTCCACGACAGTTCACAGATGTTTCAATGCAGGACCCGATGTTCCAGTCCTGAACTCCAGTTGAGGGGGTGGAAGATGCCTGTGCATCAGCATGGATTTATGAAGGGGAAGTTATGTTTGACAAATTTGCTAGAATTCTTTGAGGATGTAATGAACAGGGTGGATAAAGGGGAACCAGTGGATGTGGTGTATTTGGATTTTCAGAAGGCATTTGACAAGGTGCCACATAAAAAGTTACTGCACACGATAAAAGTTCACGGGGTTGGGTTGGGGGTAATATATTAGCATGGATAGAGGATTGGCTAACTAACAGAGAACAGAAAGTCAGGATAAATGGTTCATTCTCTGGTTGCCAACCAGTAACTAGTGAGCTGCCACAGGGATCGGTGCTAGGACCCCAACTATTTACAATCTATATTAACGACTTGAAGAAGGGACTGAATGTAACGTAGCCAAGTTTGCTGACGATACAAAGATGGGAGGAAAAGCGATGTGTGAGGAGGACATAAAAAATCTGCAAAAGGACATAGACAGGCTAAATGAGTGGACAAAAATTTGGCAGATGGAGTATAATGTTGAAAAGTGTGAGGGCATGCACTTTGGCAGAAAAAAAATCAAAGAGCAAGTTATTATTTAAATGGAGAAAGATTGCAAAGTGTTGCAGTACAGCGGGACCTGGGGGTACTTGTGTATGAAACACAAAAGGATGGTATGCAGGTACAGCAAGTGATCAGGAAGGCCAATGGAATCTTGGCCTTTATTGCAAAGGGGCTGGAGTATAAAAGCAGAGAATTCTTGTTACAGTTATACAGGGTATTGGTGAGGCCACTCCTGGAATACTGCAGTTTTCGTTTCCATATTTATGAAAGGATATACTTGCTTTGGAGGCAGTTCAGAGAAGGTTCAAAGGGTTGATTCCGGAGATGAGGGGGTTGACTTATGAGGAAAGGTTGGGCCTCTACTCATTGGAATTCAGAAGAATGAGAGGTGATCTTATTGCAATATAAGATTATGAGGGGGCTTGACAAGGTGGATGCAGAGAAGATGTTTCCACTGATGGGGGAGACTAGAACTGGAGGACATGACCTTAGAATAAGATGCCACCTATTTAAAACTGAGATGAGGAGAAATTTCTTCTGAGGATTGTAAATCTGTGGAATTCGCTGCCTCAGAGAGCTGTGGAAACTGGGACATTGAATAAATTTAAGACAGAAATAGACAGTTTCTTAAACGATAAGGGGATAAGGGGTTATGGAGAGCAGACGGGGAAGTGGAGCTGAGTCCATGATCAGATCAGCCATGATCGTATTAAATGGCGGAGCAGGCTCGAGGGGCCGTGTGGCCTACTCCTGCTCCTATTGTGTTCTTATGTTCTTTCAATGATCTCAATAGATCATGAAACATTACTGCAAAGCCATAGTCAACCTCGTCCTGCTGTGCCACTCATCACATCCCCATCATTCTGCCTTCCTTACCCTACTGCAACTCCTTACACCAACTTACCTTACACCTCCACCCATCGTCCTCTATCTGCATTATCACTTCCCCATCTCACTAGCCACCCATCACCCTCACCCTAATCTTAGTCCAATCATACCAACTAAAAACACACAAGTGTAGACACTTGTATGTTTTAGTTAATGTTCATGTAAAATTTCTGTTAAACATTGAAATCTTTATTTTTAACACCCTACGTTCTTGCACAGATTTGTGTGCAGCTTTGGAAGTGAATTAGTGAGTTGCAGTGAATGGTGAGACACAACAGTACTCCCTGCAATGCTGATGAGTGTGAAAGGAATAGCTTGGACATTGTAGGGATGTTTTATGTTGGTGTGGGGTGGTGCCAGTTTGGTGCATCATGTGGCTGCCAGGGTGTGCAGCATCAAGTGAAGTTGGCCATGGTGAGGCCATCCCGGGCAGCAATGTGGTCACGTGTTGATGCCCTGTATCCTGTGCAGCATCAGGTAATTGAGGAGAAGTTTGGTGGTATTGTGGGTGCTGCTGGTGTTGGGGCTCATTGTGGTCAGATTTGGAGGACCAAGGTGAGAGTGTAAATGGTACCCATCCTGATAGAGCAGAAAGCAGTTGAGATGACCGAAGCAATCTGTCAGTGGTGAAAGAGGTTACTGCAATAAGGTAACACTGGCTGGAGAGTTTGCTCCAAACACTTGCAACCTGCATAAAGCGCAACCTGTGTTCCAAAGAGAGAAAGCAACAGCCTCTGCATTTGGAAAGTGACTAGGTGTGAAGTAGGAGCTGTTGTACTAGATTTCAACCTGTCACTCATCAGCTGATTCAATGGCGACTCAACTGAGGCTCCTCAGATTAACAGACAGGGTCCGGGAGTAGTGTGGAAGCCATGGACGAGCTGTTAGTCAAAAGGTACGGTTAAATTGACTCGAGGGCTTGTCAATAAGCCAATAATTGTTTAAATTAGGTTCCCCACTGCTGATGTTCGGGTCTGCTCGCGCTGGCAGACCCGACATTGGGAAAGTCTAGTGTCCACGTTGTGACAGCTGACCCGTCGCCCATTCTGAGCGCTGGCAAAATTCCAGCCTTTAGGTGTTGGAGAAAGTTCAGAAACAAGTATGACTTTGAAGCTCAAGAATTCTGGCCTAGAAATTGGGTGGCAGAACACCTGTTTTTCAGCCGCTACGCAGACTCCCAAGTGTCCAAAATGGCAGCCAGGAAGTGTTCCACCCGCCACATTGGGTAGGACAAACAAAATGGCGTCTTTTACCCACGCCTGAAGTAGGCGTTGAGCCAATTGTATATGGAAATAAGAGGCTTAATGCCTGCTTTAGGAAGATTTCAGTTGGTGTTGGGAAGTATTCTTTTCAGAGTCTTTGTTTCTGGATGGATTACGAGAGTCTGTTGTGAGTATGGATTCTGCAGTAGGCACAGGCCAGTCGAGCCATTTAAATGAGATAGGAGGGGAAAATCTCAGTCTTTCTTATTTTCCTGGCTGCATGCCAGTTGAGCACCCAAATAAAAACAGCCCTATGGTCTGTCCCCCATACTTCCGCCAACCAGAAGATCTACAGCGGTTCAAATCACGGCAACCACCACTGCTGCTTGGATTCTGTCGTCAGATCAACAATCGCCTATCGTCCCCAAAATATCTGCCCCCTTGAGAACCAGTACACTGCCATCCACAGAATTATTGTGGACGATCACATTGACATCCTAGCTTTGACTGAAACCTGGTTCACAAGTGGCGCCACCTTGCCCCTGACTGAAACCTCCCCACCTGGCTAAATCTTCCACCATCTACCCTTCCTAAACTGCCAGTGTGACAGAGTGGCCAGGTAACTCCTTGCTGTCTTTCCCTCTAACTCTGTGGCACTTTTTACTCTTTCAAGCACCTTACCCTGTTCCACACCCTCCCCCCACACATCTGCTTTAAAATCTTTATTATTTGGTTTTTCCGCTGCTCCACTCTGAGTTTCTCCCTGAAATATCATCTCGCAGTCTCTCTCTATCTCACCTACCTTTGCCCCTCCTCAAAATTCACTTCTCTCCAGAACCTTTATATTCGTCCTCCATATAAAGCTTCCTCATCAACTTTTCCATCTCCCATGATCTCTCCCATCTAATGGTCTTGATCGACAACCACATCCTTGTGCATTCGTCCCTGCAAAGAGCTCTGCTGCAAGTCATTTATAACCGCACTTATGAATTTTTTATGTCTATCTTTAGTCCTCTTGTCATTATGATACCTCAGTATGGTTTTGTTCAACCGATCTTTCATTCCCATCTTTGTTCCCATCAAAAGCTTCACCATTTCCCATTCTAGTTGTTTCCTCCTAGTATGGCTTCTAAATTCGCTCCATTAAGTCGAAGGGGCGTGAACTTGAGCATATCTTGCATACATTGTCTTAGCCATTCATCGTTGGATCTGACCACATCAAGTTCACCTGGGCCACACTCTGTTCTGCCACAATAGCCTGCTACTTTAGGATCATCCTGGAGGGCCAAAATAACAATGGGTTTCCTTTATCTGTGAACTTTAAAGCCCTTTCCTCTCCCCTTCCACCCTCATCTCTAATAACAAGTGTTAGGAGCTCATTGATTTCATTGTCTCTAAGTTAGAGACTGTATATTTAGCTATCTCTGCTGCTTTTTTTCCTTTTCCCCTGCGCACTAAGTCAAACCTCGCTCCCCATTCTGACCATCCTAGCTCTCAACCCTTGTCACTCTCATTTCACCGCTTGCTCCACTCCACCCTCTCCAAACTCATCTGATCCATGTCCTGCTCTCTACTCCATTCCCACTAAACTCTTGATCATCCATCGTCTCTTCCTGGCTACATTTTAGATGATATAAATGGCTCCTTTTCCCCCTATCTTCCAAAATGGCCACCATCACCCCCCAAAAAACTTTCTAGGCTTATCTGTCCCATCTTCAACCTCCCTTTCGTCTCCACAATCCTTGAATATGTTGTCACCTCCTAGATCTATGCCAAACTCTTCTGTAAAACCCTGTTTGAATTCCTTCAATCAATGCCTTTAGTGGAGAGAGGGTAGGGGAAAGGGGGATGTTCTGGGACCAGTATAATACGTTATGTTGCATTCTACTGTTAACTTGCTAATTTCCATGGTGAAAGGCCTTCTAAATCTTGATGCCAATCAAGTTAAAGAATTGGGTTTGCAGTGGGAATTGCTAGTTTAATGGTTACCGTATCCATCTACAGTATAGTAGAAGCACACCTGAGATAAGCTTAGCATGGTTAATAATGCAGTAATATCAGGGCTGTGAAATGACATCCAGCATTATTCTACAGTGTTTGTTTGGGTTATGAATAATTCATAACTTTGTTCTGTCATGATATTAAAAAAAGAATTGCTTTTCAATTTTCTACCCTCTTCCCCTGAAGACAATGACTCACATTGGGATACTGTTCTATGACCATGTTACTAAACTGTGTATGGGAAAATTTTGGAATGCATTTTTATTTTGCAGTTTGCTGAAACCAAACTTGTGCGATGATTTGAAAATTCAAGTAAGCAAAAGGTTTTCCTTTTCCTGTGAATCTTTATTACATGCGTGCATCAATTTTTCATTTTATTTGTATTTCGCAGAATTTTCACACTTGCAAGGATCACATTTATTGTAGCAATAATATTTAATAACATTACTTTTGTGAACCTCCACACACTTCCTGAATAATATATCTTAAAGCAAAGTTTAGTCAAGTTAGCTATAAACCACAAAAGGGAAGGGAGCTATGCTTTGAACTCTGAATCGAGTCCTCCCCAAATTGCAGTCCATCCTGTGTCCTTTCGCTTTATCATCCTGAATGCTGAATCAATTGGCTCAAGTTTTGGATGCCCGCTAGAACGGCGCACATCTGAGAGGCCCGCCTAATTTATAGAATAAAAATTGCGCCGAATACTTACCCTGCGATTCTCCGATAGCTGTAGGCCCATTTCCACCTCGGCGCGGTGCAGCAGGAGCTGCTGGGGGCGGAGCTACAGCCCTGCGCCAAAAACAGTGCCGACAGCTACGCGCGTGCGCAGTAGCTCCTGGACCTCCCAGCACGTCCTGTCTCCGGGCGACGACCCTATCCCTGGCCGAAGGGACGTCGCCCCTATCCCGGGCCGAGTGGCCTGACACCTCTTACCTCGGTGGCGGGGACCACCCGCCCAGCTTCTCGCTGGGGGCGGCCCCGCCCGAAGTCCCCCGGAGTCCTCATTTGAGCTGCCGTCGGCGACGGCAGGACCCGCGGCCTCTCACTGGGTGCGGGCCCCGCCTGAATAGTCGGCAGCGGTGGCCCAGCATCTGCTGCATGTGGGCCCCGCCTGAAGTCCTCGGCGGGGCCCGGCTTCGTCATTGTCTTCTCCCCCCCCCCCCCCCCTTCATCATCTTCTTCTCCCCCTCCCCACCATCATCATCTTCTCCCTCCCACCTCTCTTCTCCCCCCCCGCCCCCCCACTCTTCTCCCTGGTGCTGCAGTAGGTGAGTAGAAATAATTTTTTTATTTATTGTGATTTTTTTTATTAATTTTTTTTGATTGATTTATTGGTTTATTTATTGATTTATTTATCATTTATTATTGATGATGGCTCTTTATTTGTAAAAGTGAAGTGTTTAATGTTTGTAAATCCCCCTCCCCCCCCCCCCCCCATCTCTCGTTCCCTACGTCTGATTTCTAAGTGTAGAGAAGGTTTTTCTGAGCGTACAAAAATCTACACTTACTCCATTCTACGTTAGTTTGGAGTAAGTTTTCACTGCCTAAACTTGCACAACAGGTGTAAGTGGCTGGACACGCCCCCTTTTGAAAAATAAAATCTGTTCCAAAATGGAACTATTCTAACTCACTAGAATTGGAGCAAACTAAATGTCGAGAATTGCGTTTTCTAAGTTGCTGCAAAAAAATAGGAGTCACTCGGGCCGAAACTTGAGCCCATAATGAGTGGTGGGACTTGAAGCTCCACTTGTTTCTGAATTCCAGTAATTGGCTGTTGAGCTGCTTTGGCATAAGTCTCAAATCGAATTTCCAGCTCATTCTCTCGGACACAGAAGGAGTACATGAGTGGAGGAGTAAGAGCAGAGAAAAATAACGAGGGGGCAGGGTAGGAGAAGCTAGCAAGAAGTACTGTGGATCTTCTCGACTAACTTTATTAAAGAAAAATTATGTCTCTTTTTTTTCATTTTTGTACTTTATGCCAGAATAGTTTTTCTCTTAGTATTGTTTGAAGACACTCAACTAAATTTGTCTGAATGTAAGAAGTGTACTTATACTAATGTGGGGATGACTGCCATGGTGCATCTTTTCTACTGCCACTGTACGAGAGAGTTGAAATAAGCACCTGGGGCGGCCGGGTAGGTGGCAGGAGGCGACGCCGTTCCTCGCTCCAGCCTGCACTGTGTGAAGAATCTTCTGTTGATAGGGCTTGTTAAGCCCGCCCTGCGCGGTTCCCAGTCGATTAAAAGGAAGCAGGTCTGATGACGCGTCATCAACCGGTTTCCTTAAAGGAACCATGGCCACATTGATTTTGACAGTTGTTCTGTCAGTGTGCTGCAACATTGAGGTGAAGCAAACACTGACAAGCCCTGTATAAAGGTGCATGGCTGCACCCAGGCTGTCCCATGACTCCCTCCAGATGCTTATGGAGGGAGACACAGCATGCAGGGAGGTTCTTTTCCCTTCCTTACTCACACCAACTTACCTTGCACCTCCACCCATCCCTCTCTATCTGCAGTATCCCATCTCACTAGCCACACCACACACTCACCCTCATCCTTGTCCAATCATACCAACTAACAACAAACAAGGGTGGGCACTTGGGTCTTTTAGCCAGTGTTCATGTAGAGTTTCTGCTAATGTATTCTCAAACATTGAAATCTTTATTTTCAACACTTTGCATTCTTGGACAGATTTGTGGGCACCTTTGGAAGTGGCTTAGTGAGTTGTAGTTAACGGTGAGACATAACGGTACCGCCCCCCCCCCCCCCCCCCTCCTTGCAATGGTGATGAGTGTGAAAGGAATGGCTTGGTCATTGCAGAATGCTTTGGGGTGCTGATGTGGGGCGGTACCAACCTGGCGCATCATGTGGTAGCCAGGGTGTACAGCTTCAAGTGAAGTAAATCTGGTCATGGTGAGGCCATCCCTAGCATCCTGGGCAGTAATGTGGTTGGGTGCTGATGCCCTGTGTCCTGTTCAGCATCAGGTGATTGTGGAGAAGTTTTCTGTTGTTGGTGGTGATGCTGGTGTCTTTACTGATGTTGGTATTGGGGCTGATTGTGGTGGGATTCTGAGGACGAAGGTGAGATTTTCTCAAGGGCACCAATGCTGCTGAAACAGATGGCAGCTGAAGTTGAGATGACAGAAGCGATCTGTCGGTGGTGAGAGTGGTTGCTCCAAGGAGGTGACAATGCAGAGAGTTCACTGCACACGCTTCCAAACTGCATACAGCTCAAAAGTGTCTTCCAAATCCTGAAGGCTTCAGCCTCTGAGATTGGAAAGTGAACAGCTGTGAAATGGTGGCTTTTATACCACTTCTGCAGCTGTCAACTAGAGAAAGCAAAGGAGAGTCATTGAGAACGCAACGCACTTACCTGGCATGAATCCCGAACGACGGGAAGCTGCTGAAAAACTTGGCAAAATTACCTGGTAAAATTATTTTTAAATACCTCCACACTACCTCTTACCAAGCAGCGGGCCAGCCAATTAACATTGTTATCATGTCTGTGAACCCGATCCCACCCCGCTGACAATCTCTGCTATTTTGACAGCCTCCAAACCGCACTCGCAGGGCTGCCTCAGAGTTTGTTACTGGAACCAGATTTATTTTAAGCTGAACAAAATTTTCTTGGTACTGCAACTAATTTTAAAAAGAGGGCTTTAAAAAAAAAAACAGGCATATTATTGTGATGTTGAAGCTTCATTAAATCTCATTAAGCAATCCACTTTCTTTGCATTATGAACCTTTATTTCAGTAACCCCTAAACCATTGCACTTTACCCTCTAATAAATTAGTAACTTTGTGCCAATTTTTAATTGTTATAATTTGATATAAAATAAACCTTTTACTTGCTAGCCATAGTAATGTGTATATATTTAACACATTTAATCCATTAAATGTTAAAAATTCTGAGTGGGTTGCAACATTACATTTTAATCCATTTTCAGTGTCAATATTTGGATGCAGTACCTGTTAAGCAGTGCTGTGCTAAACCTTTGTAATGTTAAAAATCCTGTCACTTAATGTTAGCAGTATAAAAATAGTTGCAATGGTGACGTGAGTCAGCAATGTACATCATACATTAGCCATACAGTGGCTCAGCAACAACTTGTGTGCTCGATTCTAAAAAAAAAAGTACATGAATAGTTGGGCCAGTGCTCCCCCCCCCCCCCACCCCCAACCAAAAGTATGTATGCTGCGTAGGAGGGTTGGAGAAGAAAGCAAAAAGGTCATACAGACCTAACAACACCAGTACTCGGGAGTTCTTCTTCTTTTTCAGAAACAATAATTCATAAGGGAATATCATGTACAAATACAAGAAAGTAATCCCTAATTCTGTCTGAGCCATCGACAGAATTGCTGTTTCTTTTTGCTGCTTAACCTAGACCCGCTGATGCCAGTTACAGCATCCATGCTGCTGCCGTGGCTGAGAGCAGCTAACTCAGCACAGACCAGGGATTGAACGTGGTTTGTCCAGCTCAGCTATTCGCTGGATAATGTAGCTAAGTCACCAGAAGGGAGAGGAGAGGAAACCTTCTACATTTAATGCTAATAAACGTAAAATTATCAGGATTTAAAAAAAAAACTCATGGAAACAAGGGAAACTGTGTGTGCAAAACTGAAAGATAAGGGCAGGATTGGGTTTGAGCATGATGCTCTCTGTGATTAAATAGTCTGCTGAGGCACACTGCCGAGGCTCACCCATATCAGTATAATCACTTGAATAAGGTACAAAACATGATAACAAATAAGGCTCTACATATTCATATATAAATGCAACAACGGTCCAGTCAGCCAGAACCAGACAGTATTTCAAAAGGCAAAATCAAGTACAAGTTATTACTTGTCGTATGCCAGTTTTTTTAAGATAAACATTTAATTGCATCACTAACTTTTTGTGAAGAACTTATTGTTGTTTCTTTGTAGATTAGTTTTATATAAGTTAGGTATTTGATAATGGTTCAATTACAAGCTGTGTCAGGTCCACCGACTCATTTGAATCTATTGTTCATTAGGTTACGCTCTGTAATGATCCAAGTCCATTGCGTACATTTGATTGATGTGCCAAACTCTGATAAATCCAGAGTTGGTTCCTATTTAGTAGCGATGTGGTCAGTGTTAGATCTCTTAATTTTCAATGAGATGTGAACTCCGGTGATATAACTTTATTCTGCCAGCTGCAACAAACTGCTGGCTTTATGCCAGGTCCTTTGTCCTTCTGAAACACATGGCAAAAAATGGCTGTACTTATCCTGGATCAATTTACAATCGTGACCTCGCCCCCTTTGACCTTATTGGCTCAATTGATATGTTGTTAGCCCATAATTGGCTCCCAACCTAAAGTCCTGAAATGTCAAGTTGATTGATGCTTAAGGCATCGTGCTAACTCACGTAGGCAAGGGTCTGTTTTCTCAACTTTGCAGCCTGTTGAATTCTCTATCAATCCCCCCCTTTGATTCTTTCACAAACTGAATCATAAAACATCAGGTATCACTGGTTAAACATTCTACAAAATAATTTCATGCATGTTAATAGAGTTTCCTTCTAAAATTTGTTGATGTGTTTTGCCACATGTCCAGACTAGTCGCTTCCACACAAATTTACATCAACCCGAATTCCATTATAGCCACAATGGAAGTCTGGTTTTAGTAGGTAATTAACCTCATTCCAATTTAATCCAAATCAATATCTTAATTCAACCAGTAAACAACCTTCCCTTAAGCATAACATACCCCTGTGCCACGTACAGACGGTCTGCTGGGACCTGCAAGGTGTCTCACCTGTGGGACAGCAGCTGCAGCCGCCTGGTTGCAACAACATTTAATCAACATAAACAAACAATATAAAAGTAAAATAATTACAATGAATAGAATTAAACCTTCCGCCAGTGAAGTTCCTATTGAACCTAGCCATTCAGTGGC
Source organism: Pristiophorus japonicus (assembly GCF_044704955.1). Lineage (NCBI taxonomy): Eukaryota > Metazoa > Chordata > Chondrichthyes > Pristiophoridae > Pristiophorus > Pristiophorus japonicus. The sequence continues at coordinate 55,459,568 of NC_091983.1, forward strand.
TCCGCTCCACAAAGTGAATGATGGGGGTTGCTTAAGTTTTTCTACCTCCTTTTGGATATGCTCCGCTAAGTGGGTAATTTCTTCGGAGCGATCTGGGATATATGTGCAATACTCAACGAGAAATGTTACTTTGTTTGGCATAAATGTATGATATATATTTAAAAAGTATTTACATGTAATTCCCTCGGTACTCTACTATTTCCCTTTGGTGCAGAGGGTCGGCTAGTAAGAACTAGGCAAATGCAGTCAGTAGTACAGTAAATTTATACATTTTGGCAAAAAGTAATTGTCTTTATCAGATTATCAGTTACGGGTGCTCGTTTAACGTGTGAGGCATGGATCCAGGCTTTCTTTCCTTGGACTTTTAACAGCTACCTGGGTGGTCAATAACACTTGGTAAGATCCCTCCCACTTGGTACCCAAAGGTTATTTATGTAACTTTTTCACATAAACCCAGACTCCCGGGATTATGTCGTGTCCTCCTTCGGGTGGATTACCCCAAGCTGCCGATACCTGTCGGGAAACAGAACATATAGCATTGGTTAGGTTCTGACAGTATGATAACAGTGTGTCACTCATTAAGTGAACATCAGCTTTCCGTAAATCAATAGTTCCTGGCCGCGACATGGGTCTTCCTGTTATAATTTCAAATGGGCTTAGACCTGTAGTTCTGTTCGGGGTTGCCCTAATGCTACATAGCACTATTGGTAGTGCCTGGGGCCTTGGTGTTCCTTCTTGGTGATATTTGGCAAACCATTGTTTCAGAGTTCGATTCATTCGCTCTATTTGTCCTGATGATTGTGGGTGATAAGGACAGTGTAAATCCCATGTAATGTTCAGTAACCTACAGACTTCTTGGCAGACAGCACCTGTGAAGTGTATTCCCTGATCTGAGTCAATGCTACTCGGGACTCCCCATCGGGGAATGTAATCTTTACACAAGACCTTTGCAGTGTGATTGGCTGTGGCTCTTTTAGTTGGGACAGCTTCTACCCATCTAGAGAATCTGTCGACCATGACAAGAATGTTAGTGTATCCTTGGCATGGAGGGGGAGATATATAATCAACCTGCAGATGCTGGAATGGTCCGGCAGGGGCAGGGGCAGGGAGCCTCAGTTGGGGCATTACCGTGATGGGTCCAGAATTATTTTTCTGGCAGACCACACAACGGTCTGCTACCAGCTGGGCGTGTTTTTTAAATCCCCGACCCCACCAACTTTTCTGGAACCATGCCGTCATCTGTTGTGAGGCCAAGTGTCCCCACGAGTGGATCTGTTGGGCTAAAAAAAAGGCATAAGCGCTTGTGGCGCGACTGGCTTGTTGGTAACTCTTTGTCTCCAGACACCATCTTCGCATAGCTTAATTCCTGCCTCAATCCATGTCCATTTTTCCTCTCGAGAGCACTCGCCTTGCATTGTTTGAAGGTCTCGTGTCAGAGTCCTGAGTGCTTTCAATCTGCACATCTGTGTTGGTTCTTCTGAGGGAGCGCCCTGTGAGGCGGCATCTTTAGCTGCCTGGTCGGCTTGGGCATTTCCCTGTGCTTCTGTGGTATTTTCCTTGGTATGGGCCTTACACTTCAGGATGGACACTTCCTGAGGTAATTGTATGGCCTCCAGTAAGTCTCGGACTTCTTTTCCATTTCAGATGGGTGTACCAGCAGCAGTGAGGAATCCTCTTTTCTGCCATAACAGACCAAAGTCGTGAGCGACTCCAAAAGCATAACGTGAATCTGTAGACATTAGCTTTCTGTCCTTCTGCTATTCGACATGCTTCTGACAGGGCCCGTAACTCGGCCTGTTGTGCTGATGTTCCTGAGGGTAAACATCCTTTTGCCACTACCTCATATAAGGTTGTAACTGCCCATCCTGCTTTTCTGGTACCATTGTCCACAAAGGAGGAACCATCTGTAAACAGGATGAGGTCTGGGTTGTGTAGAGGCTCCCCTGCTGCTCAGGCTGCTTCTGTTTCTTTTAAAATCTCCACGCAGTCATGCTCTTCACATTCTCTCCCGCCCCCCCCCCCACCCCCTTGCTCCCTCTATTCTGACATCGGGAGCATAGTTGCGGGATTAACCGGGCTGGCCCAGACGATATGGAGATTAGGAGCTTCCAAAACTGCTGTCCAGCGGGTCCATCGAGCTGCCGTCACCTGAGACATTCTATTCATAGACAGCAAAGCATGTACGGTGTGGGGACATTTGTCAATCAGCTTTTGGTCGAGGACTAGACCCGCAGTGATCATTACCGCTCGACATGTAGCTTCCATGGCCCTTCGGCAACTTCCCCATTTGAGGGCTACCGCATCCAGATTTGCTGAATAATAGCCAATAGGTCTTTGCTGATCCCCATGTTCTTGTGTCAACATAGCTGTCATGTATCTTTCTTTCTCATGAACAAACAGGGTAAATGGCTAACCACTGTCGGGGATTCCCAGAGCCGGTGCCAAACACAAAGCCTTTTTCAAACTCAGGAAGGCCTCTTGCTGTTCCTTAGTGAGGGTGATGGCTTCTTTAGAGGCACGTTTCTCCTTTGAGATATCATTCAATGGCTGAGCAAGCTGTGTGAAGGAGTCAATCCAATTTCTGTTAAAGTTACACAATCCCAAAAAGGACCTTAGTTCCTGAATAGTGGTGGTTTTTTTTAGCAGCCTGAATGGCTGCAGTTCTATCCTGGGTAAGTTCTCTCTTTCCTTGTAAAATCTTTTGTCCCAGGTATACAACCTCTTATTGGGATATTTGTGCTTTGTCGATGCTGGCTTTATGTCCTTTCAGCCAAAGGTGGTCCAGCAGATCTCTCAAATCTTGTTCATGCTGTTCTTCCATGTTTGAAGCTAGCAGGATATCGTCTACATATTGGATGACTGTGGATGACGGGGGAGGTAATTCTCGCAAATGGCTTTGTAAAGCCATGTGGAATACCGTAGGGCTGTTGTGGAAACCCTGCGGTAACCGGGTCCAAGTATACTGTTGTCCTTGGACAGTGAAAGCAAACCACTGTCGAACCTCCGGTGCCAGAGGCACCGACCAAAATCCGTTGGACATATCTATAACCGAGAAATATTTATGTTCCGGTTTGAGGGCATTAAAAATGGTGGAGGGATCTGCGACCAAAGGAGCTTTTTGATCAATACACTGGTTAGCTTTCCTATAATAGACGGTCAAACGCCATGTTTCATTAGATTTCTGTACCGGCCACACGGGGCTATTGGAGGAGCTACGTGTTTTAATAAGCACCCCTTGTTTCTCCAATTGCTGAATAATCGGTGAGATTCCCGCGATGGCAGTTGGACTGATGGGATACTGTTTAGTGCATGGAGGCTTGGTCCCAGTAAATGACGCCGGCTCCATCTAGAGTAGGCCACAATCGTTCTTATCTAGCTCATATCGGATGTTCCTTCAATTCTTCTTTCTTCAAAGTTCTAATTGACCATGTCACCCGACCATCCTCGAAATGCAGTGATGAATCCACTTGGATTAGAACGTCCATTCCATAAAGGGGTTGATCTACTGGGCCTATCCAGACCGGTGTGGTTAGTTCATGTGGACCCAGCCCTATAAGTACCGGTGTTGTCCTTTTAATTTCCATTTTATGGCCCCCAACTCCATAGGCTGTACGTGCCCTACCATCCAACGGCAAAAAGTCTCCATATTGTAGGGGTAAGCATGTTAATTCCGCCTCTGTGTCGAAAAGACAGTCCATATCCTTATCGCCCACCCTCAGTTATATATAGCCCATCTTCCCTCTGTTGTATTAGTGCGAGGAGGGGGACCAGGGCGGGCTCTAATCGTTTTTTGCTATCCCAAGTAACTCCTTCTGTTGTTGTATTGTCAGTCACTTAAATGCTTCTATGAGGTCGTTATCTTGTGACAAGCCTGGTTTGTTGGCTGAATTGTATCCCTGGTTGCATCCTCTTCCCCAGCCACGACCTTGCTGTTTTGCCTTGCACGTCTTGGCCCAGTGACCTTCTTTCCCACAATAATGACATTTTCCGGGTAATTTTCCTAATAACTGTTTATCGGAATCCTGGGATTTCCATCCCATAGCCTGCACAGCTCGGACTTTAACTCCCATATCCCGATCTAATTGGTTACATCGATCCACCAACACTGCAAAGGTAGTTCCTCTACCTTCCCAGTCCGGTAACACTACCTTAAGCATTTTGGACAGTTCTGGCTTTAGACCTGCCACAAAAGCTGCTTTCAGGGGTCCAAACTCTTGTTCATCCATTTCCTCATCCGTATTATTCATACCCGAATGTTCTAGCCTCGTGCATCTAAACCGCTCGTCATACTCCAGGACCTCCTCTGTTCCTTTCTGTTGGCAGGCTGCAATTTTTCCCCAGTCTGTCTTAGCTGGACTGACGGCTTGCAGCCAGTGTTTAATTGCATCCCACCCTGCGTATAATTCTTGCTCATCCCATCCCAAAGCTCCTTTTACCTTGTTGTACAATTTCCTTCCTTGTGTTTTTGGCACCATTATGGTCAAAATTTGCACTCCGTCTCAGGGATGAAGTTGATATATATTTCTTAAGCGGTCCAATTGGTCCCACGTTTTCACTCCCCCTTTCCTTGGATTGGGCAATTCCTTGGACCATTTATCAATTTTCTCTGGGTCTGCCGGATCATGAACTAATATTTTGTATACACCATGTTCTTCGTTTTTTTGGTTCCGTCCTCATCCGCAGTCTCTTCTGATTTGACTACAACTCGTTTTTTTTTAAACGTGGAAAATCGCACCCCTAATTCTTCATCCTCTGACCCTGTATCATCGGAGGACTCAGAATCCGTATCTATTCCTTGGTCATATCTTCGGGTTTTCGCTTTTAACTTATCCAAACATGGGTACCCTGGGAATTGACCGATACATTTTCCTTTTCCTATTACTGTCTCTTGACCACCTGATTTTTTCCATTCTTTAATTTCACCTTTAAGATCTTTAACTTCCGCTTCCAACTTTTCAGGTTCAAGCTTTTTCTGTCTTATTTGTTCACAAACCGCTTACAATTGGTCCTTTGTACTGGTCAGGTCCCTATCATGTTGGGAACGCGTTATAATTTCATTCCGCTGTCGGTCCCATAACAGCTAAGGACCATCTGGTTCGCTCTTTATTTTTCATACGGGTCGTTTTTCCCCAGACCCTTTTGATCTCGTCCAAGGACCATTGTCCTTTGGAGGTACAATACTTTTGTTCGATCTTAATACAGGTTTTAGATAAGTCGAATTGTTGCTCTATGTATTCTTTCAATTGTTCGAGGATTTCGTCTATCGAAATCTCAGGTGGTGTCCACCCGCCTTTAACAGTTGTAGGCAATTCTTTGCTCTTATCTTCTGCTGCCATAGTACTGATTTCTTTACTGGGGTCTTGAGTCCTAGGCTTTCCAGCCGATCAGTGGGTCGGTGATGAATTAACGAACACACTGCCGAAGTTTAGACGTCTATGGGACCTCGAGCTGATTAGCAACCGGAGGGTTCGCAAACCGGAGGCTTTCGGAATCGCGTAGAAGGGGTGGTGAATTTTGACAATTGACTGAGGACTTTTATAAAGAGGAATCCTTACCTCAGTATGTAGGTCCGATGTCCAAAATTCAGTTTCTTCCCTCAGCGATCCTGTTCATGACGCCAAAATTGTTAGATCTCTTAATTTTCAATGAGATGTGAACTCTGGTGATAGTTTAACATAACTTTATTCTGGCAGCTGCAACAAACTGCTGGCTTTGTGCCAGGTCCTTTGTCCTTCTGAAACACATGGCAAAAAATGGTTGTACTTATCCTGGATCAATTTATAACCGTGACCTCCTTTGACCTTATTGGCTCAATTGATATGTTAATTGGCTCCCAGCCTAAAGTCCTGAAATGTCAAGTTGATTGATGCTTAAGGCATCGTGCTAACTCTCACGTCGGCAAGGGTCTGTGTTTTCTCAACTTTGCAGCTTGTTTGAATTCTCTATCAGTCAGAAATGGTTTCAAAATCTGAAATATTATTCTTCAGCTCAATTCAAATTCTCTGATTTTATTTTCACATAGTTGAAATTATTTTGAACTTGAGTAATATCTCAATTTAGTGGTTTCTGGCATTATCAGTCTCAAGATCTGTCCATACTCTTCCTAGGAATATACGATGAAACTAAGCTGTTAATGAATCAGAACTGTGCAAAAGGCACAAATGTAATGTTTTTGGTTGTAATTCTAACCTAATCCACCTGGCGGCAAATTAACAAAATCAGATTGGCTGCTTGTTTTACACCCCGCCTAATTTTACTTGCTATCGAATTGGGTGGCCAATCCGATCCCATCAGTTTCTCGCTGGGGAAGGCCCTAGGTTCCATTGCCAATCTGTGCTGAGTTAACTGATCTTAGTAAAGTGTTACAATTAGCTACAGGGCGCTGGGTTAAGGAAGGGGAAAATCAGCCAGTGTTCCGAGTCACTATGTACTGGAGATTCTCAGTTTCTGATTGTTGTTGACCAACTCCCAGTGGAAGTAAGTATCTTTGTGTAGGTTGGAATCAGGCCCAGGGCTGAACTTGGCTAAGATGCCCTCTACATTGTAGAAGTGCATACCTTCAGGAGAGTTGGAAATTTGAACTGGGAAAAATAATTAAATCCGAATCTTGGATTTCTAAATAATAGAAATTGTGTTTCAACCAACTCTACTAAGCCTATTTAGTATGTTTGTGTTTGATATTTGGTTCATTTTATAATACAAGAAATAAAATATGATTTTTTATTTGTTGATAACTTGCTAGTTATACTGTTGACCTTTATATTATTCTTGATTATAAACAATGAGGTTTTATAAATTCTGTCTATTTCTGATAATTCAGTTACTCCTGACTTAAGAGGACATAGACTGGTGAAATGGGCAGACACGTGACAAATGCAATTTAACGCAGAAAAGTGTGTAGTGATGTATTTTGGTAGGAAGAATGAGGAGAGGCAATATAAACTAAATTATACAATTTTATAGGAGGTGCAGGAACAGAGACACCTTGCAGTGTACATACACAAATCTTTGAAGGTAGCAGAAAAAGTTGAGAAGGCTGTTGAAAAGGCATATGGAGTCCTTGGATTTATAAACCGGCACAGTACAAAAGTACGGAAGTTATGCTAAAACTTTATAATACACTGGTTCGGCCCCATCTGGAGTATTGTGACATTTCTGGGACCCACTCTTTAAGAAGGATGTCAAGGCCTTGGAGAGGGTGCAGAGGAGATTTACAGGGATAAAAATCTTGAGTTACGTGGAGAGATGAGAGAAGCTGAGGCTATTCTCCTTAAAGAAGAAAAGGTTAAGGGGAGATTTAATAGAAGTGATCAAAATCATGAAGAATTTTGATAAGTAAATAAAGAGAAACTGTTTCCAATGGCAGAAGAGTTGGTAACCAGAGGGCACAGATTTAAGGTAATACAACAACAACAACTTGTATTTATATAGCACCTTTAACGTAGTAAAACATCCCAAGGCATTTCACAGGAATATTATGAGACAAAAAATTTAACAGCAAGCCAAAAGGAGAAATTAGGGCAGGTTGTTCAAAGAGGTAGGTTTTAAGGAGTGTCTTAAAGGAGGAAAGAGAGGCGAGAGAGGTTTAGGCAGGGAATTCCAGAGCTTAGGGCCTAGGCAACAGAAAGCACGGCCATCAATGGTTGAGCGATTATAATCAGGGATGCTCAAGAGGGCAGAATTAGAAGAACGCAGATATCTCAGGGGGAGGTGGAGGGGGGGTGGGAGGAGAGTTGTGGGGCTGAAGGAGATTACAGAGATAGGGAGGAGAGAGACCGCGGAGGTATTTGAAAACAAGGATGAGAATTTTAAAATCAAGGCGTTGCTTAACTGGGAGCCAATGTAGGTCAACGATCACAGGGGTGATGGATGACCAGAACTTGGTGTGAGTTAGGACACGGGCTGCCGAGTTTTGGATCACCAAGTTCACGTAGGGTAGAATGTTGGAGGCCAGCCAGGAGTGCATTAAGTCTAGAGGTAAATGGCAAAAGAACCAGAGACTTGATGAGAATTTTTTTTTTCCACAGCAAGTTATAATGCTCTGGAATGCACTGCCTGAAAGGTGGAAGCAGATTCAGTAATAACTTTCAAAATGGAATTCTATAAATACTTGAAGGGGAAAAATTTGTAGCGCGATGGTGAAAGGGCAAGGGAGTGGGACTAATTGGATAGCTCTTTCAAATGATGGGCTCAATGGCCTCCTTCTGTGCTGTATCATTCTATGATTCTACGGTATTTGAGTTTTTGTACTAAAACAGTAACATTATTTGGTAATTCAAATTAAGCAATATAAAAAAACTCACCAAAGTGGGAATTCAGTGCTTAAAAATATTTAATTAATAGACTGTAAATATGTAGCATCTCCTTTTGCTTGCTATATACCATAGTCTGTAATGTTTACAAAAATTCATTTTAATAGTACTTTTAAAGCATCATTCTGCATAAAAATATTTGGCAAATCTTATTTGTGATTATAATATTGATAAAGCCAATGCATATATGTGTAATAGCAGCTCAGACTTTGGAGAAACGGAGACTCTCCAGAACATTTTGACTTCGATAAACCACAATGTGATCATTATAGTGTGACCTTGAAAGGCTTCAAAACAGCTTTTTGCAATTCTCTACTTGTCAATTTCAGGTCAGTTTCATGATATATATATAAGAACAGCCACCAATGACCTCTTTATTCTCCTGCTTGTTTGGAACTTGGCCCATCAGTAAGTAGATTACTGCAGTTAATTCAAATAAATTGTAAAAAGAATTTATAAACGAGTAAAAATGATTCATGTAACGATTTACTGGACTTTAATATGGCCTAGGGACAGGCATTCAGCAACTTGTTCCTTCAGTAATCGAGTTTCGAGACAAACCGCTGTCTGAGGCTGTAATATTTGTGAATTGCAAGTGCTGATGGAAAGGAATGTAGATAATATACTCCTGTTTAACTCTTGGATCAGGATGTTAAAGTACAGAGCTGAATATTTTAAATGTTTCCTAAAATATGTTCTATTAATATTTCCAAGATAAACTTATATTTCTCGCATTTTAATTGGACATGTTTTTTCCCTTTAACAATTGATTTGTCTTCTGACTTTCCATTTGCAGAAATAAAAAACACGACAGCTATAAATAATAGAGTAGTTTTACTGGTAATGGGCTAATCTGAAATGATACTGTGAACATGCAAGAGACAATTGTAGCTACTGAGATCAGTAGATTTAAAAGGGTTACTAATAATGCATTTTTATTTTGTTTCCCAATCAATTTGAACTTTTGGTTCTGTCAATAATCCTGTAAAGAACAGATATTTGTAAACATGGCTGTTTAGCAGTGCACAGTAAGTTTATAAAAAAGCGCACAAACTATTTTGAAATATTTTGCACAATGAGAGGACGTTGCTGCTGTTGAATGTAATACCGAGTACTGATGGGTCAGCTATAGTGCAGTTCGCTGCATATTTCCTTTTAAACATGAATAGCGCATTTTAATTCCATTTGATTGGAATCCAATCCCATAAACACTTATTTTGTCTCAAAATCAAACGCTGGGAGTTTTCTTGGACCTGCTCCCAGTCTGCTTTCGTAACTTCGGCAAAGGTTTGGCAGAAACCCCGTTTACAGGCACAAATCAGGTTTCTGCTTACGGTGGCGGAACGGAGAAGCCCTGAGGAAATTTACCTCTATAAACGTTTACAGCACAGAAAGAGGCCAATGGGGCCCATCGTACCTGTACCAACTTTGAAAGATTTATATATTTAATCCCATTCCCCTGTGCTTTCTCGAAACTATTTTGAAATGTTTCTTTTATTAGGCATTTATCCACTTCTCTTCTAAAAGCTCTATAGATTCTGCTTTCACCACTGTTTCTGGTAGGGCAGTCCATATCCTAACAACCCTCAGCCTTCTTTTTAAAAAAAAAAATTATGTTCATAACCTCCCTGTTTGTTTTATTGGTGAAGATCTTAAATTTATGCCTTTAGGTACAGACTCACTGACCAGTGGAAATATTTTTTATTGAATTACCTTCTTAAAGCCCCTCAATTTTGAACATGTTTTGTTTACTCTATCTTATGTAATAGTGAGGCTAATTGTAATACCCCTTCTCTCAATGCCGTCCTATCTAAGGTAAGCGATTTCTGCATAGACTAGCAATCCCTTCCTTGGAAGGAAGTCAAGAAATGTCTGTTTATCTTGGTATAGTTTTAAAGGGGGTGCAGGAATAGAGACACCTGAGGGATTACATACAGAAATCTTTCAAGGTGACAGAATAGGTTAATAAAGTTTTTTTAAAGTATATGGAATCCTTGGCTTTATAAATAGAGGCATAGAGTACAAAAGCAAGGAAGTTATGCTAAACCTTTATAAAACATTGTTTAGGCTTCAGCTGGAGTAGTGTCCAATTCTGGGCACCATACTTCAGGAAGGATGTCAAGACTTTGGAGAGGGGTTATCCACTTTGGCAGAAAAAATAGAAAAGCAGATTATAATTTAAATGGAGAAAAATTGCTAAGTGCTTCAGTACAGAGGGACCTGGGGTCCTTGTGCATGAAACACAAAGTTAGTATGCAGGTACAGCAAGTAATCAGGAAGGCAAATGGAATGTTGGCCTTTATTGCAAGGGGGATGGAGTATAAAAGCAGGGAAGTCCTGCTACAACTGTACAGGGTATTGGTGAGGTCTCCGTATTTAAGGAAGGATATACTTTCATTGGAGGCTGTTCAGAGAAGGTTCACTAGGTTGATTCCGGAGATGAAGGGGTTGACTTATGAGGTAGGTTGGGTCTCATTGGAGTTCAGAAGAATGAGAGGTGATTTTATCAAAACATAAGATAATGAGAAGGCTCGACAAGGTGGATGCAGAGAGGATATTTCCACTCATAGGGGAAACTAAAACTAGGGGGCATAGTCTCAAAATAAGGGACCGCCTATTTAAAACTGATTGGAAGGAATTTCTTCTCTCAGAAGGTTGTAAATCTGTGTAATTCTCTGCCCCAGAGAGCTCTGGAGGCTGGGTCATTGAATATATTTAAGGCTGTGATAGACAGAATTTTGAGCGATAGGGGAATAAAGGGTTATAGGGATCGGGCGGGGAAGTGGAGCTGAGTCCGTGATCAGATCAGCCATGATCTTATTAAAAGGCGGAGCAGGCTCTCTGGGCCAAATGGCCTGCTCCTGCTCCGATTTCTTGTGTTCTTGTGTACCGATTTACTAGGGATGAGGGACTTCAGTTACATGGAAAGACTAGAGAAGCTTAGAGCAGAGAAGGTTGAGGGGAGACTTAATAGAGGCGTTCAAAATCATGACAGGTTTTGATGATTTAAAAATAAGGAGAAACTGTTTCCACTGGCAGAAGGGTCGGTCACCATGGGATGCAAATTTAAGGTAATTGTCAAAAGAGCCAGAGGTGAGATGAGGTTTTTTTTATGCTACGAGTTATTATGATCTGGGATATATTCCCTGAAAGGGTGGTGGAAGTAGATTTAATAGTAACATTCAACAGGGAATTGGATAAATACTTGAAGGGGAGAAAATTGCAGGGCTATGAGGAAACAGCAGGGTTGGGGGCCTGATTGGACAGCTCTTTCAAAGAGCCAGCACAGACAAGGTGGGCCAAATGGTCTCCTTCTGTGCTGTACGATTTTATGATAATCTTCCGTACAGCAATGTTGCTTGCTTAACAGTGCTATGAATTTTTAACACACTAACAGATTAGTTGAAATAACCAATTTCTTTTTGGCAATAGGAAAATGGGAACATTTAAGCAGGGAGAACTGTGTTTGCAGGGGTTGCTAGGTGTGGCATGTAAACTACTAAATAATTAATTTAGCATTTATCTGCCACAGTACATTAGGCAAATTGTACTGCAAAGGTATTCAAATAAGGCAATGGCTATCAGTTTGACGGGTGTTCATCAGACTGTCAATATCGCATCACTTACTTAATTTTGGTCTTGTTAGAGGTGTACTTATCTTCCATAATTGATGAAAACTTTCTACGATCAAACAATTAAATTGTTACAGTTGCAGATAATTCTTTCTTTCTTCCAGATTCAGCTTAGAATGACAACAGCAAGATATAGGCCTACTTGGGACCTGGCACTGGATCCCCTCGTGTCTTGTAAATTGTGTCTTGGGGAATATCCTTTAGAGCAAATGACGACATTATCGCAGTGCCAATGCATATTCTGTACCCTGGTTGGTATGATTTTTATTTTGCTGTATAACTGGTTGTAGGACATTTTTAAACAATTTTATAAAGCTCGCGATGCTCCAATATATTGTAGATTTAATATTGGAATTGTTGTGTGTATCATGTCAAAACAGTCGAGGTTTGATTTAAAAACACTGCAACAAGCCATATTCTTCATTGCTGATATTTGTAGAATCTGCATATCTTCCTGTCCTTTGGACCCAGAAATATGGGAAGATTAGCTTAACGTTTTAATTTTCCATTCTGATAATTCAGTATAGTTTCTTTGTTTCGGATTCCCTCCAAAGAGATACCTGCCTGCCTCTGTCTATGTTGTATTCACGGAGAATTGCTTTACATTTCACTAATGTCAATGTTTTTTGTAGTCTTGGACCTTACATGATCTAATGGAACCACTTGCTAGGATAGACTTATTTTTGTAAATGTATTCACATTTTTACTATTAATATTGCATCAACTTGCATCATTTAATTCAAAATGGAGACTTATTTCCTCTTTGTATGGATTTTTCTTGCAAAACTAACCAGATGAAATTCAAGACTACTGTCTTTCCATTTCATGTGATTTCAGTAACTAGATACATTTATTTTTTACTGACTTTAACAAAATCTGCCTTATTTTTATATATGATCATTGTATGGCTCACTTTTGAGAACTGCTAATCCCTTAAATTTAAAATGACGCGCCTGAGCTTTTAGCATAATATGAATGACTCTTTGTGGATTTACACTGAAATGTTATTTGGCCTTCTATAATTTTCTACATTTCATTCAGAACAGCTCTGTTGACATACATTACTGATTTTAGGTGTCATTTCAGCAATGGGAATAATTTTAACAGATCGCTGTGATGATTGTGTATGTTGATACTGTACTAGCTTTGTGTTGCCTGCTCTGGTGGTGAAATTGTCTCAGTGATGGTTTTCCTTCTATTTAAAAAAAAAACAATTGCTCCATTGATTTGTAAGAGACACAGAGTAGAGATACTGGCCTGTAACTGGAAAGCTCTATGACATCTTGACTTGATTTTTTGTTGTTTGGCACAGTGCCAATTTTTCACAGGCATTCTACTATTCAGGATTGTTTTTGTTTGGAAAAAGTTGAATTATTTAATAACTCACAATAAGCTATTTTAATAAAAGCAACACGGGAAGTGTTTTTGCATTATTTTGGTTTAATATTAATGGATTATTCAAATTATGCAATTTAGCATTAAAAGTAGATTTGAGATGATAAGAATACAGGACCTTTTAAAACTATTTTAATGAATCTAGAAGAATTCAAGATGGATGTAGTTGGGTCCAGCAAACGTTACAAGGTCAAGTGAGGAGTCAAATTCTGATTGAAACAGATCTGCTCAATTCATTACTCAATCAAGCCCAGTTTGAAAAATTGCCAACATTTTAGAGATTAACCTCTCTGATCCAATATAGCACATCCGAAGTCTTGCTGCTATAGTATCTGCTTTCATAGGACAGAGTTTAACAATATGATTTCTCAACAACTTTTTTGGAAACCTCTGTACTTTTCTACTGGGATTAATCAGAGCAATTATTTCTGTGCAGCTGTGCCAGTGCTGTTTTTCTTGATCTATCTAGTTCAGCAACAAGACCATCTGCCTGCTGTTTGTAGACCGAGTGATATTTGAGTCTCTGAATTCTGTACAGAGGTCTCCATCTGTGCTGACTATCTCAGTTTTATGAATTTGCAGTATTCTCTAGGAATCAGAAGTTGTGGATCCTGGGATGATTTTACTGAAATCCTCATAATTCAAATTACACTTGTGGTAACTAAACAGGACATGTATGCGAGAGTGCAAAGAAAACTCAAATGTGAGTGAGATGATTAATGAAGAAAGATTAAGGACTGTCTAGAGGGAAGAAGACAATGGAAGGAAGGTGACATATACCTACTTTCCCTGACACCATCTGTGCGTAAAGCCCCAGGTCTTTCTGTTCCTGCAATCCATTTAAAATTATACCATTATAAACAAACATTTCTTGACTCCCTTCCACGGAAATTCTCAGACTCAATTGCTAGTCTAAGCAGAACTCGCTTATCTCAGATGGAATGGCATTGAGAGGAGTGGCATTACAATTAGCCTACAATATATACACACAAAAGGTGAACCCAGAATATTACTTCAAGCTAAGTCAGGCGAATATAAATTTAAATTGGTGAAAAGTTAATTTAAAACCGATATTAAAAGAACAATATCTTCACTCAAAAGAGTGATAAACATTTGTAACAATTCATCATGTAACGTTCTAGAGTCCAACGCATTAGGGATGTTCAAAATACAATTGGATGCTAGGCTGGTGAGTTACATCATTAGAGGGATGAAGTTCAAATGGGCCAAATGCTTTATTCTCCTTTACTCTTTACAAACTGAAATAAGCAAGTAAGCAGTAAAATTTTTGAATGAGTTTTTCTAAAGTTCCAACAACTTTTCAGTTTTACTGAAATTTCCCCAGGAGTTGCCCTGTTTTTTTTTGGAGTAAGTAGCTTTTTGTGGAGTAATTTAAAAATCGCAAATTTCCCCATTTAACTTGCTCCAGTGTAAGGTTTTTTTCTAGTTTCGTTTTTTCCCTCCAAAAGGGGGCGTGACAAGCCACTTACGCCTCTTTTGGCTATATAAGCAAATTTGGCCAGCTGAAAGTTACTCCAAACTAACTTAGACCAGTGTATGTGGCCAATTTTGTAGGCACAGAAAAACTTTACCTACATTTAAGAAATCAGCGCAGGTAGCCAGAGAGAGGGAGGGAGGGTGGGGGGGAGAGAGGAAGGTGAGTTAGAGGATTCTAAAGATCTTCACAACATCAGCACAACATCATCAAAAATAAATGAAAGATAAATCAGCTACTGAAAATAGAGTAGTCCTACCTTGCCAACTGCAGAACGCACTGGCTAGCCCTCCCGCCAGGGCTAGGGGCGGCAGGCCCGCATGACTGTAGGGGTGAGGGATTTTTAC
Source organism: Pristiophorus japonicus (assembly GCF_044704955.1). Classification (NCBI taxonomy): domain Eukaryota; kingdom Metazoa; phylum Chordata; class Chondrichthyes; family Pristiophoridae; genus Pristiophorus; species Pristiophorus japonicus. The sequence continues at coordinate 55,474,749 of NC_091983.1, forward strand.
TTTTTACAGTTGTCCCTAAATGTGTGGCCCTAAAAGAACATGATTCAATTTTAATGCAAAATATCTTTTATTGGATATTTTACAGTGTACTTCAATAGCAACAACAACAGCAAAGAAAGGCTGCACCCATCCCTCACCCACATCTCGGGGAAGATGTACTTCCTCATAGGGTCGGTGATGGTGATGGGGAGGGGGGACGGGGGGTGGGGGCCCGGCTTGGGTCTCACCGGTGGCTGGTGCGTGGATTGAAGTGGGAGTGGCATTTGAGTATCCGGCCTTTGTGCCCTTATTGCAGAAGCTAGCTCCCTCATGGCATCTGCCATTGTTTGCACACCCTCCGAAATGTCTGCCCTCCATTCCCGTCTCAGTGCTGAAATTTCACCCGACAGTGTCGCTACCTCATCACGCACCCCACTGACGGCCGCCACGAGTGATCTTGTGAGGGCATTGGTCTCCTCACCCAATGACACAACCTGATTAAACTCTTCTGAGGGCTGCATCTCAGGAGAGACTGGTCGGCTTCTCCTTCCCCTCGCCGTGGGTCTGCCTAGTAGCACCCCTCCAGTGTGAGGTGCAGGCTGGGATGGTGGGGCACTGGGTGTCCCAACATGCATTTCACCACCGTCACTGGGACCCGCGACCTCGGAAGGTGTGAACCCATGGAATGTCACCGAGGAGCTCATGAAGGTTTCTGGCAGTGTGATGTCCTGTGCTATGGCCTGATCCATATCGCAGTCAGCATTCTCCCATGCACACATTTCCATGGACCCCTCCTCCCCCCCACCCGCCTTGGTCTGGAGCGCACGCATCTGGATCTTCTGGTGGATCTTCAGGATGTTGAGGAGTGTCGTCGTCTTCTGCAAAATACAACTGAACAGTCAAATGGTTAGCAGCACAGGAGGGGGCAGGATGGGTGGAATGAGTAGTCTGACGCGTAGCAGGCCAGTCAGCAGGTTAATTTGAAGGGTGACTATGCATTTTAATGACTCGCCCTCACCCTCGCGTGTGGGTCCAGCTTGTGCAGAGCTGATTCTTTTTCTGCTGGTGTGACTCAGCAAGGCAGCAACCCTCTGTTCCAGGGGTGACAGTTGGTGCAGATTTGGCGGACTTCCTCCTGTTCGACGTCTTTCCCTTTTGTTGTGGGCCAATTTCTTCAAAGATGAAAATATTAATTTTCACACATGGTGTGCTTCTGATGGGTGGGACACATACAGTTGCTCACATTTTCAACTGCAATTCAATTTAAAGATGAAGATATTACTTACACTCACTACTTGACCAACATCATGCTATTTCTTTTTGCACTAGCTTCCAGATCTTGCGGTATTGACCCCTGCAGAGTATTCTTCTGCAACTAGGTTCCATCTTCTTCTCATTTCCTTGGGTGAAACTTTTGTGGGACCACTCTTGCTGATATCCAGCTCCAGCCATTTCTTCTCAATTACAGTCACTAGTTTCTCCCCTTCCTCATGGAGGAAATTCTTTGTTCTTGTTGCACGCTCTTGCGACATTCGTGTATTGGACTCACACTCGGGTAATGTTCAAAAATCACAGTTCTCACCTTTCTTCCACCTATCCAGCACTCCTTTCCACTCCCTCAGCCACACAAAAATCACTATTTAAACCTTACCTTTATATATGGTCCATTGCCAATGATACTGAGGACTCTCTCCCTTTAATTGGCCGATTGTCAAGCTTCCCGCTCCACTGCGCATGTGCGCACGCAGAAACGCGCATGCGTCCCCCTGCCGGCACTCCATGAGACGCTGGGCCCAAGCCCTGCCGGCTGCGCTGAGCAAGCGCGGCCGAAGCTCCGCCCCCCGCAGGCCCTGCAGCGCCATGACAATGGAATCGGACGACGAGGGAGCGGCCAAATTACCAGGTACATTTTTGCCGCTTTTTTTCCCCCAAAAAGTCAGCGTGCCACCCCTAACTACGCCGCTCTAGGCGGCTGGGGAAATTTGGGCCCATATCTTGGTGGGAAGATGGTAAATCCTATTGTTGTTTGTCAGGAAAAAGTCTTAAATCATCCTCTGCACAAGCAAAATAAGCCGATCACAACAAGGCACCAATTGCAGAAAATTACTTAAACTATTTACTGTCCAAATACAATGAAGAATGAATCCCCCCCAACTGAGAAAAATCAATTAGAGCTTTTCATACATGCTCTATTTCCCCCAACTACTGCAGCTCCAAAGGAAGTCTTGGGCCCAAACATCTTAGGCTTGGAGGACTTTTGTAAAATTATTGATTGCTCCAAAGTGGAAAAGTGAGAATGCATTGATGAAAGTCACCCATAATGCCAGGGCAATCTGGCTAAATGAAGACTGATGGCATAAATGGAAAGAAGAATTGAGTGGAATTGAAGGTTTCAAATGGAGCTGAAATTCAATTTTTAAAATAAATTAATAAAAGGAATACTATTCTAGCTGCATCAACCACATTAGTTTTTAGTGTTCCTCCCCATCCGTACTTAATGTTTTGTTGAATCATATTTTAGTGTTAGATGCATGATGTCCTTTGAGCCAAACCAGTGCAACTGAAGTGTTTAAATGTAGCGGCAACAAAACTAAATTCAGCACTCTACGTATTGAAGTAGTCGTCTTCTTAGGCAGTCCCTTGTATCGAGGATGACTTACTTCCGCACCAAAAAGGGATGAGTTCACAGGTGTTTCAATGAAGGACCTAATATTCCACAGCCCGAACTACATATTGAAGGGCGGAAGATGCCTGTGCGTGGATTTTTTAACGTGTGATGGCCATTGCACATCAGCCACCATATGGGCTTGACGGAGCTAGGTCTTGATCTAGTGGCAAGGATTAACCAAGACGACTGGAGACCTGCTCTGCTGCATGGACCTAGTGCGCACATATCACAGTGTGGGCTGGCCTGTGCTCCCCCTGGGCCCTCGCCTCTTCTGGGCCCCGAACTCTCACCTCTCCTGGGCCCTGATCACGTCGCTCTACAATCTCTCGCCACTCCTTCGGCCCCAACCTCACCGCTTCTCTGCTGCTTGCCGCCTTGCTGTACCTGACCACGCTACACTCAGCGACCTTGATTTTGGTGACATCCAATCCAGTCGCCCTTCTCCAAGTCGCTGCCCTCCTGCACCAGCTCACACTGCTCCCTGAAGTGGCCTCCATGCTGCTCCCGGCCCAACGCTCCTTTTATGGCCCCGACCTGCAGCTGGTGGTTTCTCGCAGGTCGGGGCCTCCACGCTGAAGTCTTACACCCAACTGTAAGAACGCTATGACCCCTGTAAAACAAAATTCCCATACACAAACAAATACCCTCTTCATACAACAGGGTAGCAGCCTCCAATAGTAGGTGTGCATTCAAAGGCAACCCTGTAGTATAACAACACAATGCTCATACCATTGGTGGCATTGAAAGTCTCCTGGACTGGAGTTATCACCCGCTGCTATCAAATTAAGCAATCACAGACAGAAAATTGAAGCAGTGTCGATGGAATCTGCCATTGGGTTACCATTTGTTTGGTGTGCGTAGGCTGACTCTTCAACCTGACCATGCAGGATAATATGTATTCAATATTGCAGGCCTATACAGCAAATTACATCAAAACATTTTGATAGTAGGTTACTAACTACTGAGCAGTTTCCTCTTGCTAAACTGTTCCCACAGTTTTACCAACAGAAACCAGCACATAAACCTTCCATTGGAAAAAGTTCAGTAATAAACAGTATCATTAGACCGCACATCAAATGACAGATGATGTAACATGCAAGCGTAGGTTGAATACACTTGTCTGCATTGTTTCTGGATCCACTAACTGGTGCTTTACATTGAGTGCTGAAGCCTCCAATGTGTGAGCCACGGGATTACCTGTTTGTAGAGCTGGTTTTCTGAGTTGCAGCTGAAGATCTAAATCTCACTTTTAACTGAAGTTCACTTGAGGTAAATTGATCAAACTAATTTATTTAAATCAGTTTGAATCTGTTGTATTTGAGTTGTAGCAGTTTTCTTCAGATTTTTGTCCTGTCCCGAAAGCAATGACCTGTATTGGAGTCCAATTCTACAGGTGCTGGCAGCTCTCCAGTACCTCATCCAAATGGCTATTCCACCATGTGTGAACTTAGTCAGGTCAGTGTCAGCAGGCTAATGGGCCAGGGGACTCATTACAACCAAGCCCAAGCAAAGTGCAGGAGCTGCTGGATAACGATCAGGAATGGGATCCCTGGCTGATTTAGTCTTTTTTTTTTCCCACCCTAGCTCAGATAAGGCCAATGTTAAGAACCCCATTGTTGCCCCTGATGAGGTCAGCTAACTCAGCGCACACCAGGTGTTAAAGCTGGACCTTCACTGTCTCTTTGGCTCAGTAGTGGAGGAAGCTAAGTAATACAGTTTTTGTTAAAACCATGATTACCAACACAATTGAGAACACTATCATACGATTGAAGTAGTGGTGAGCTGAGGATGTCCCTTCCCTTCGAAGGTTACTGTCAGCCCAAAGAGAGTGGCTAGGTATGTGTTCCAGCCATTCCTCTTCAGTCTGTAAAATGCATCCAGAATGTACAACCCTCAAACTTTGATCGTGAATTCCTTGGAGAGAGCCCTTTTAACCATCTCCTTATTGTGTAATGGCTGAATCTTCCAACTATTATTATTCTTCAAGATCCTGTCCAAAAAATAAATTAACTTACCTACAATTCATTGTAAATGGAAAGGTCATTCATTTGCTGTGGTTTTTCCATTTTCATATTTTTCTATCCAAATAAAAGTCATCTTTTGGGGATTTGGTTATACTTAAACCTTTATTATTACTTCATAACTCCAAATTCTACCAATTTTCTCCCTTTTTGGGGATGTGGTACAATCATCACCATCATAGGCAGTCCCTCGGAATCGAGAAAGACTTGCTTCCACTCTTTTTAAAAAAAAAAAAAGTGCTTGGGTGGCTGAACAGTCCAATATGAGAACCACAGTCCCTGTCACAGGTGTGACAGATAGTCGTTGAGGGAAAGGGTGGGTGGGACAGGTTTGCCGCTGTGCCAGTTGCACTCAATACCTTGTCCCAAGTGGTCATCTTTATATGTGAGCAGGGCTTGCTTGATAGTGACTAGAACTGGGAATTCTGGATAATTTCAGTCCTCACCCCCAAGACCAATTGTAACACATCTCCCTCTCCCCAGCTGAGGGCCAACGCACAGGGCTCAACTTTCCCCAAAGCCATTTTTTGGCGTACTTGAAGAGTTACGCCGTTTTTTGGGGCTCAACTATGCCAAAAAAAATCATCCAACTTTCCCCGTTTGAATTGTTCATTTTGGCACTGCCTAGCCTGTCCTTAAATTTCAAGGGTGGAGCCTAAGATCTGCGCCAAAAAGACCGGGTTGCCAGGGTAATGAGGGACACACTGCGGGCTGAGGCTGGAAAGTGAAACATGCAACACATTCTGGCCAGCTCACAGCAACCTGCACAAGCACCTTACACATTGCAGCAGCATTCCAGCATTAAATTATTAATGTTTATGCTAAAAGTCTAACTCCCTACCACCTCCTCCCGATGCTTGTTGCCGCTGCTAGCCCTGGCCGAAAGGCCTCTTTCCCCTCTCCTCTCTTTCCCCACCCCCGCCCTCTCTGCTGCTGCTGCCGCTGCCGCTGTCATCGTCATCTGAGCCACGGAACTTCATCTGCTGCGCTGATTTTCATAACCTGCACCGATTTTGTTAACTGTTCAGTAGGTTTTTCCAGAGCGGTCACACAAGCCGTCCTAGGAAAAATTGGAGTAAATCGGAGCTGGCCAAACTTGCTTAAATGGCCAGAATTGACACAGGTGACAGGTTACGTCCCCAATGAGGTTAAAAAAAATTGTAGCCTAAAGAAAATCCTACCTAAGTGAATTACACTGGCGCAGAAACTTTGGGGAAACTTGGAGATTTTAATTTACTCCCCAAAAAAATGGTGCAAGCCAAAAAAATGGCACAGATAAGTGGAGAAAATTTGAGATTAAATATGGGAACTTCCTGGTCTGTCTGACTTAGGCAGTGATTGCCTTATCTAGCTGAGCCTTTAGGGAAGCTGTAATGATCCTTCCTATCATGCCTTCCTGTCATGTTCAGTTAATCGCACGAGCTGCCCTTTCTGCCCTTTAATAAGTCTAATAGCAATAGTTGGCACCACTGCCCACTGACGATTTTGAATGCTACCGAACAAACTACTCCAATTCCAGCACTTCTAATTAAACATTCTCTCTCCAATCGGTTAACGTTAAATGGTGATTAGAAACCTTGAATGCTCCTCCAAGAAAGTGCAGTTTTCAATTACTTACTGACTTATCAAAGGCTGTGTAAATCACACAGGAAAAATCTAAGAGCTAAACCTCCGACCACAAAAACAGGGAAAGTAGACTCTGCATTCTCAGTTATTTCTTGGAGACTGACGTCTGTGTTAATGTGCTCGTCCACCTATTGACATTATTTCATGGAGCCCCTTGTTTGTTGTAGCCTGTGGAATAAAGTACATTGGCTTCCTCTGAGTGCCCACCCATAATTTTGTTGTGTAAACATAGTTTTGGTGAAGTTGCCGCCATTACCTTTTCGGGTCTTGGGCAATATGTTGTATCTCTGTATTTACAAACATCACAGCCTAAAAATTTCCCAGTGTAGCTCCGGCCGTCAAGTTCAGTTTTATTCAAAAAATGTCAGCTGCCTCGCTTCCGGCGCTGGACACGGCCATTTTGTTGAGGGCCATGGCGCTGCAGTTGATCGCGCTGGCCTCTCGAATGTAAATTAGCAGATTGTGATGTCACTCGGCATGCAACGGCTGACTTATGTCATGACTGCTCATTTGGACGTTCTCGCTCTCCTTTTACACTGTGTCCTAACCATTCACAGAAAAGCATGTGTGAAGCAACCCTGCAGAGATGCTGTCAATGCTTTTTAAAAGTAAGTTTGGATTTAAGCTTTTGGACATTTTTTTAAAAATATTTTATTGAAGTAGTGGCTTGGTGCAATAGATGTTAAAAGTTTTTAAAGTGTGCAGGGAGTGCTGCTGGATGCTTGCAAGGCTTCAGATGGTAAAGGAAGGCCTCCGAGAAGACAGAAAATGCTGTAAATACAGCAGGTCGGGCAGCATCCTGGAGCGAGAAACCGAGTTAATGTCTCAGGTCGAGATGCTGCCTGACCTGCTGGGTATTTCTAGCATTTTCTGCTTTTATTTCAGAGTTCCAGCATCCGCTCGCAGAGGGAAGCAGAAGAGGAGGAAGCAGATCGAAGGATGAAACCCAGACAGCTCATTTCTAGCTGGCATATCCGGGATGCGGTCCCAGTGACCACAACTCCAATTCCCCTTTCAACATTTGTTCCACGCCTTACCTTCCCTCTGTTACTGACATCACAGCATCTTCATGGCCACAATGCAAATATAAAAGCCACCACAATGCAAACTTTCCAATCCAACTTTATCCATGTATACATCCAATATGACATCAAGAAATCAATTATGTGCATTCCCTTAGTGACTGTCTTGTGTGTGTGTGCCTTTGCCTATTCTAGTGAAGTCATACAGTGCTACCTCAGTGACTGCAGCATGACTGGTGGAAGACTGCAGATGGCCTTGCAGGACGACCTTGAGGAGCTGGTGGCTGGGATTGTCAGTGACCATGTTTCTTCCTCCTCTCCTCTCCTGTTCATAGAATCACAGAAATTTACAGCACGGAAGGAGGCCTAGACAAGAGCTATCCAGCCTAATCCCACTTTCCAGCTCTTGGTTCTATTCTCTTCTCTCTTGCAATGAACAGTGTGTGAGGCTAGTGGTGTAGTTGGTACGAGCTGGCTTTTGAAGATGCATTCACTAACCTTGATCACTGGTCTCAGGTCATGAAACTTCTTTGGGTACTGGAACCAGGGGCTGGGGGCAACAATGCTGACAGTGCTGGTCTCGGTGATCAGGTCCCACGTTTTTTCTGCAGGGCCTCCTGCCCCCCTGTGGGTAGAGGACCTCTCTTGCAGAGTTGACCCGCTGTACAAAGCTGGAGTACTGCGTGTGAGATCCTGGGTGCCCCTTCCCTGGCTTGTTGAGCCATTTATATTAGTGTTGAAGCACTTCTACCTTTTTTTTTAAGTGGCAGACAGTTCATCTTTAAGAGAATGCTGCCTTGCTCCAGGGACACTACGGCCATGCTACATTGGGCCTCCTGCTGAGACTACGCATTACACGGTATGTTTTGCGTTGTGCTAATCTAAATCGTCTGTCAACACCAAAATGCTGCCTGCACTCTCTTTTTGCAGGCGACCATTAATTTCGGCCCATGGTGGCACCTGCCATTTCCGGGCCTAATTCAATTTCTAGACCCAACAATCTTCAGGAATAGCTGTAGATCTGAGAAATATGACAACCTAAAGGATTAGCTGCAGGGTTTTTTTGTGCCATCGGCTTTCAGCTTTTTAGTCTGTTAGTCCATTTCTATTAATGAAAGCTCTGTTGAAAAAGCTAACGATTGTGGAATTTCTGTAGTCATAATATATAGTAAGCTGCCCTTTACATCTGTACTATCTTTTTAGATGGGTGATATCCTACATTTTCAACCATACTGTCCTCTCTATTTGAAATCGATCGTTCTACTGTGATGCTCAGATCAATAACATTGGAGCAGAGATTTACCATATAATTTGCTCATCAAATCCTTCCTCATCCTCATAACCTGTTGCAATACAGTTGGCGTATTTGGTTCTAACCTAGCTCTCCTGGACTAGAATAATCCCAGGGATATAGGTGAGATAACACTTGCTCAGACTTCTACTTAAAGAAATCCACCAATTTCAGCATCCTGTTTTTCTCAATGAGAAAAATGTTTTAGTTTAATATCTAAAGTCTGAGCTAAAATGCATTCGGATTGAAGAGGCTCTTGTGTGAATTATAAAGGATGTAGCATCAGGATCTCTAACTGGCTGCTATTGGTCAAGGTTTATCACATTCTGAAAAAAATTGTTGAATTTGCACCAAATGTATGTAGCTGGCTATCATTACTTTTGACAGCTATGCTAGTTTGAAGGATGAAACATTATCTCTTTTAGTAGAAGTGATACCTGAAGTAAAACCTTCCTATCTATTTCAGTTTTGGGGATCAAAAACTGACTGACATATAAAGACCAACCCCCGCCCCATTGTTTTCTCGGTTTCTGGATGTGATGCTGGGATGCTGTTCCATGGGTATTGGAAGCCCAATTTTCCTTTGTCACAGTTGCCATTCTTCTTCTACAAGTCTGAATAGTAAATGATGGTAGGCTAGATAGTGATAGAGCAGGAATCCTGGCTCTTATCATGTCTTCCTTAGCTCAAAGGATGCTGAGACATAAGAACATAAGAAATAGCAGGAATAGGCCATTTGCCCCCTCGAGCCTGCTCCGCCATTTAATAAGATCATGGCTGACCCGACCATGGACTCAGCTCCATTTCCCTGCCCGCTCCCATAACCCTTTATTCCCTTATCGCTCAAAAATCTATCTATCTCTGCCTTAAATATATTCAATGACCCAGCCTCCACAGCTCTCTGGGGCAGAGAATTTGTAGTACCCTTGGGCTCCATGGTTGAGATCAGTTCATTTGTCAAAAACAAGAGATCAAGGCCTAAATCGAACCTTCAGCGCCGGCCGTTAAAGCCAGTTTTGAAGAAACATTGTGGCCACCTCGCTTCCGTTTACTTCCGGCAAGGAGCACGACGGCCACAATATTGGACAGGCCAGCAGCACTGCCTTCGCCTGCGCTTGCTGCAAGCATTTTAATTACCAGAAGCGTGACTTCATTTTTGCAAGCTCAGAGTTTGGATGTTGCCGCTCCTCTTAACCGCCCTGCTCAAAGCATACCCCTGCATGCAGCCATTGAGAGCGTAGAGCAGGGAGAAAGTAGGCTATAAACTGTACAATAAACAGCTGCTGAGATAACTGGTAACTGTGGAGAGCTCAGACTATGTAATTGGAGTGAAAACTGTTTCCACTGAGATGCATCAAACCTCTCCCCCCAGTCAGTCAAACATTTCAGGCGGCAAATACTTTTAAAATAAACTAAACTGTACTACAGTTATAATAATCTCAGGAAAAAAAATCAAAGCTGCATTTTCTTACATTGGGTTTCTCTCTCTCTCTCTCTCTCTCGAGTAGCTGGAAAAGATCCCAATGGCTCGATTTTGAAGAAGAGCAGGGTAGTTACCCTGGTGTGTCCTGGCCAATATTTATCCCCCAATCAACATAACAAAATAAAAAGATTATCTGGTCATTATCACATTGCTGTTTGTGGGAGCTTGCTTGTGCACAAATTGGCTGCCGTGTTTCCCACATTACAACAGTGGCTACACTCAAAAAGTACTTCATTAGCTGTAAAGCGCTTTGAGATGTCCGGTGGTTGTGAAAGACACAATATAAATCCAAGTCTTTCTTTCTTTACACTCACCAAGAGTTCTTCAAAAGTCTGTTGTTAAAAATGTATTTGAACTTTCTTCTGCACGATTTACACCTGTAAACTTGTGACCAAGAGTTCATGTTTCCCTTTTTTAAACATTTTTATTTCAATTGATCTCTCGTGCAACGGTTTAACGACATCTCTGCCACAGTCATTATGTAGTGTTTCCAGTCACGGTCCCTCCAGATCTGAGCCTGTGCTGTAAGACCCACTCACCAGGGAGTGAATCCCCATGTGATATGCAGGTTATACACTGTCACTGCTAGCTGCAAGGTGCTGTATCCCCATCCCCTCCCCCTCCAGCACCTCCACACAGCAAACATCTGGGTGAAACATCTGTGGGCCTATGGCAGCCAGCGAAGGCGGGAGTACCGGGCAGTCTGGTACCCATTTGTGGACCCCACACAAGACCCAGACAAAGGTCTGAAAAAGTAAGATGGAAGCTGTGGACAAACTAATGCTTCCCAGTGTGCCACACGGACACTGCGCTGACCCTACAAGGGCCATCAGTGTACTCGATACTTCCTGACCCAGCAAAACCCAGGAACCGTCACCAAATGATCCTAAACAGCACAATGCCCGAGAACGCCGCACCAAGCCTTTAGACGTAACCTTTGGTCTTCTGATGTTACCGCCAGAAAGAGCATGTTGCACAATTAGATTCTGTGCTCCGCTCATTTAAATCAGCAGGCAGCACCAAGTCCCTGCACTCTTTTTGCGAGCGGCCATTAACCTTGGCCCGTGGTGGTACTGCCCGTTTTCGGGCTTAATCGAATTTCTAAGCCCAAATCTGGGATGACTGGTTTTGTCTGGCTCAGTTTCACATCTGTGAACCATCAGGGAGCAGGGCATTTCTAATTAAATTGCTTAACTAATGGTGTACCTTTAGCTCCATTGTTCCCTTTAATTGGGCACATTGCAGGGCTGTGTCATGTACTAAATACTGAAAATGGGTCCAGTCACTGTTACTGTTGAGACAAATTCAAAACATTTCACTCATTATTGCTGATGAATGTTCTGTCTTTGCTCATGTTACTTTCTGACTTACAGAATAGGGGAACATACTTTACTTTAAATATCTTGTGAGGAGGGCCGGATGTTTTGATCGGTTTGAGATTGGGCTTTCATCATTGTCATTGATAGCTGTGGCTCAGTTGGTAGCACTCTTGTCACTGAGTCAGAAGGTCATTATCACATTGCTGTTTGAGGGACCTTTCTGTGCACAAATTGGCTGTTTCCTACATTACAACAGTGACTTCAAAAAAGTACTTAATTGCTAGTAAAGTGCTTTGCTCGTGAAGGTGCAAACAACTTTTCTACGCGGCAGTGCTATGCGTCCCACCGCGTAGCAGTGCGCCCCTCACTAATTCTTTCTGCCCCGCATGTACCCCACAGAGCAAGTGGAGCGTGTTATTTTGCACTCCACTTGCTCTTGGGGGTGGTAACCCGAAATTAGGTCACGGGGCGGGACTTGTATGTCTGGCGCAGGAAATCTAGCCTCGTGACTGCTACCACCCCCAAATGGGACGGTACGCAATTTCCTCCCCAGGGTCTTTGGGCAATTTTAATCCGGCTCCTAGTGGACACAAGCCCCAAAGCACAAAGCTGATCGTATTCTGTTACTAATTGGGAATCTCACTTGAAAGAGTCACAGGATAGCTTATGTGTCATGTGAAACAATATCGCACTGGTACTCCAACGGTTGAGACTGAAATACGTTGTTCGAGCAGAGTACTGGAAGCTTTACTCTGAATCTGGTAAACCCTGATCTGGGAGTGGACAAAAATGTTTTTAAATCATGGGAATTTCAATCTTTTTTGATATATCTTTCAGTACAGTGAAGTTCCACCTGCACAGTGGTGCAAAACGACATAATTCATATGACAGAGATTTATAACTTTTCCCTGGTTTGCCAACAGTGTCTGAAGCAATATGTGGAACTTTTAATTAAAGAGGGCCTGGCATCTGTAATTAGCTGTCCTGATGCTGCTTGCCCAAAGAGAGGTCAGCTACAGGAAAATGAGGTATTTTGTTTTCTAAGTGTTGTGATAAAATGATTATATAAGTGCGAGTCTTTTATATATCTCTCCAATTCCCTCATTGCATGTGTGTCTGTGCATTCGCTTGTGTGCATCTGTGGTTCTTTCTCGCTCGCTCTCTCTCTCTCTCTCTCTCTCTCTCTCTCTCTCTCTCTCTCTCTCCTCTCCCTCCATCCCTGGAAACAACCTTCCTCTAAGGCTCCCCCAGCACTAAAGTCGCATCTTTCTCCAGTTTCTCTCTGCTCTCATCTTGTCCATGAGTCCACGTCCTGCTCCCTCGACCTTATTCGCACCAAACTGCTGACCACCCAGCTTCCTTTTCTGGCTCCCTTGTTAGCTGACATTGTTAATGATTCTCTTTCCTCAGATACTGTCCCCCTCTCCCTCAAATATGCCGTCATCACCCCTCTCAAAGAACCAACCCTTGACCCCCTCCATTCTTGCCACATCTCCAACCTCCCTTTCCTCTCAAGTCCTTCAATGCGTTGTCACTTCCAAATCCTTGCCTATCTTTCCTGCAGCTCCATGTTTGAATCCCTCCAATCAGGTTTCCGCCCCTGCCACAGTACTGAAACTGCTCTCATCAAAGTCACAAATGATATCCTTTGTGACTGTGACAAAGATAAACTATCCCTCCTTGTCCTTCTTGACTTATCTGCAGCCTTTGACATGATTTACCACTCTATCCTTCTCCAATGCCTCTCCACCATCATCCAGATGGGTGGGACTGCACTTTCCTGGTTCCATTCTTACCGATCTACTTGTAGCCAGAGAATCACCTGCAATGGCTTCTCTTCCCTCTCCTGCATCGTACATCTGGTGTCCACCAAGGATCTAACCTTGGCCCCGTCCTATCCCACATGCTGCCCCTTGGTGACATCATTGGAAAACACAGCATCCGTTTTCACATGTATGTTGACGACATCCAGCTCTACCTCCCCATCACTTCTCTCAACCCCTTCACGGTCTCTAAATTGTCAGACTGCTTGTCCGACATCCGGTTCTGGATGAACAGAAATGTTCTCCAATTAAATATTGGGAAGACCGAGGCCATTGATTTCGGTCCCCGCCACAAACTCCGTTCCCTAGCCACCGACTCCCTCCCTCTCCCTAAAATCTGCCTGAGGCTGAACCAGACTGTTCGCAACCTTGGTGTCATATTTGACCCAGAAATTAGCTTCTGACCACATATCCGCGGCATAACTAAGACCGCCTATTTCCACCTCCGTAACATCACCCATCTCCAACCTTGCCTCCGCTCATCCACTGCTGGAACCCTCCTCCATGACTTTGTTACCTCTAGATTTGACTATGCCAATGCACTCCTCGCTGGCCTCCCACATTCTACCCTATGTAAACTTGAGGTCATCCAAAACGCGGCTGCCCATGTCCTAACTGGCACCAAGTCCTGTTCACCCATCACTCCTGTGCTCGCTGACCTACATTGGCTCCCAGTTAAGCAACGCCTCGAGTTTCAAAATTCTCATCCTTGTTTTCTAATCCCTTCATGGCCTTACCCCTCCCTATCTCTGTAACCTCCTCTAGCCCCCCGCCCCCCCCCCCCCCCCCCCGAGTTATCTGCGCTCCTCTAATTCTGCCCTCTTGGGCATCACTAAGCTCTGGAATTCCCTGCCTAAACCTCTCCGCCTCTCGACCTCACTTTCCTCCTTTTAAGATGCTCCTTAAAACCTATCTCTTTGATCAAGCTTTTGGTCACCTGCCCTCATTTCTCCTTGCGTGGCTCGGTGTCAAAGGTTTTGTTTATAACACTCCTGTGAAGCAGCTTGGGACATTTTACTACATTAAAGGCGCTATATAAATACAAATTGTTGTTGTTGGCATTGGAAGATTATATTCTGGTGGCCTTTATCATTATAAATGTACTATATCTAAATGTGTTCTGATGTAACACTGAAACTATCGGAATATTTTTGAATAACATAGAAACATAGAAAATAGGTGCAGGAGTAGGCCATTCGGCCCTTCGAGCCTGCATCACCATTCAATAAGATCATGGATGATCATTCACCTCAGTACCCCTTTCCTGCTTTCTCTCCATACCCCTTGATCCCTTTAGCCGCAAGGGCCATATCTAACTCCCTCTTGAATATGTCCAATGAACTGGCATCAACAACTCTCTGCAGTCGGGAATTCCACAGGTTAACAACTCTGAGTGAAGAAGTTTCTCCTCATCTCAGTCCTAAATGGCTTACCCCTTATCCTTAGACTGTGTCCCCTGGTTCTGGACTTCCCCAACATCGGGAACATTATTCCTGCATCTAACCTGTCCAGTCCCGTCAGAATTTTATGTTTCTAATGAGATCCCCTCTCATCCTTCTAAACTCCAGTGAATACAGGCCCAGTTGATCCAGCCTCTCCTCATATGTCAGTCCTGCCATCCCGGGAATCAGTCTGGTGAACCTTCGCTGCACCCTCTCAATGTCCTTCCTCAGATTAGGAGACCAAAACTGAACACGATATTCCAGGTGAGGCCTCACTAAGGCCCTGTACAACTGCAGTAAGACCTCCCTGCTCCTATTCTCAAATCCTCTAGCTATGAAAGCCAACATACCATTTGCCGCCTTCACCGCCTGCTGTATCTGCATGCCAGGTCTCGTTGCACCTCCTCTTTTCCTAATCTGCCGCCATTCAGATAATATTCTGCCTTTGTGTTTTTGCCACCAAAATGAATACCATGTGCTTTAATTTTACACACCAATCTCTTGTGTGGGACCTTGTCAAAAACCTTTTGAAAGTCCAAATACACCACATCCACTGGTTCTCCCTTGTTCACTCTGCCAGTTACATCCTCAAAAAATTCCAGAAGATTTGTCAAGCATGATTTCCCTTTCATAAATCCATGCTGACTTGGACCGATCCTGTCACTGCTTTCCAAATACGCTGCTATTTCATCCTTAATAATTGATTCCAACATTTTCCCCACTACTGATGTCAGGCTAACCGGTCTACAGTTACCCGTTTTCTCTCTCCCTCCTTTCTTAAAAAGTGGTGTTACATTAGCTACCCTCCAATCCATAGGAACCGATCCAGAGTCGATAGATTGTTGGAAAATGATCACCAATGCATCCACTATTTCTAGGGCCAATTCCATAAGTACTCTGGGATGCAGACTATCAGGCCCCAGGGATTTATCGGCCTTCAATCCCATCAATTTCCCTTACACAATTCCCCGCCTAATAAAAATGTCCTTCCGTTCCTCCTTCTCACTAGACCCTCGGTCCCCTAGTATTTCCGGAAGTTTATTTGTGTCTTTCTTCTTGAAGACAGAACCAAAGTATTTGTTCAGCTGCTCCGCCATTTCTTTGTTCTCCATTATAAATTCACCTGAATCTGACTGCAAGGGACCTATGTTTGTCTTCAAGTTCATTCAAGTATTGTTGATGCCTTTCATTGATGTAGCTTGAAAAATTATATTTTTTTGCATTTCTTAAACAGTATTTCACTGTTCGTCTTCCCAATAGATCGAATGTGTCGTTGCAGTAGAGCTTATGCAGAGATATAAAAGGTTGCAGTTTGAAAAAGGCAAGTAAATTATGCTATAAATAACTGAAAATGCTTTGTTTTTAATTGTCCATTATGATTTTAGTTACATTCCTTGTGTAAGTTAATAATGATTTTCCTTTTTTAATGTAAATTTATATATTGGCTGATTTCAAAGAATTGCCCTAATTTACAGAGTATTGCAGTATATATTGATAGATCAGTTGTCAATATAATTATCTATCCTGCTCCTCTTTCTATTGCATTATTCTTGGCTCCACTTAAGTTTTTAATCAGCAGAAAAGTACTTTTCTCCAGTTTTTATGGCTAGGTTTCCCAATGAAAAGAAGGCCTCGGATGAACATTTTAATGCAGTGTTGTGGTTTGTAAATGTGAGGTTTTTTATATTCTATTTCCTATCAAGTACCCTTTTTCCAAAGGAACTTGCCAATTAGTCATGAATCCACATGGTTGAAGCTTTCAAAAAATGATGACACATTTCTGAATTTAACAGGATGACAGGCTTGGCACAAAGTCAAGAAGCAGATTTTAAAAACTGCTCATATCATGAAACAAGGGCTTTTCCTGCTCATCTTAGTTATGTTTTATGCACTATATTTTTCTCTTTGTTCAAAATGGGTTTATCTTGTCTTTTGTAAGCTCTTATTTAAATGGTGCGTGTGCATGCTTTTTAGAAGCGCAGTTTCATGCAATACTATTTTGTTAGCAAGAACAACAAAAAAAAGCCAATTATTAGACATTTATAATTATGCTCCCTTAACACTTCTCCTGCAGTTAGTGGTCCACTGAACAGTTGTAAAGTATAAGATTTGTGAATCCACGTGTAGAGCACGCTGTACCGTTGTAAATTGACTGAGCAACAAATTGATGCAGCATGTTTCATGCATCAGGTCCTGACTATCCTGGTCAGATGGAATGGGAAAAGAATGGCGAACTACTCCCAACAGAACACACAGGCAAGATACGTGCAGATAGATAACAGGACATCATTTATAAGACCTGATGGGAGGCCCAGAAAAAGCACAACTTGAGAAGAAGCAGGAATATTAATTCTAGCGTAACAACAGAGTGCAAAGATTGGACATGAAGAAAAGTGTGATTGTTGGAGATATGCAAAGATTGCTGTAGTTGCTCAGAGAAAAATTAATGATACGGCAAGGACAGTAGTAACAGTGAGGATAAGCGTATGGATATTTCAGTCCATGTTGTGATAGTAAAGACAATGTAATGTAAATCATTCTGTACGAAGATATTTTTTTTAATCCTCGTGCCCTTCTCATTGAGAGAGGGACCTCATTGTTTCACTTTCCCTGATTAAATTTGTTGTCGGGTGCTAGTCTCCATAGGCCTGCTATGCTCCACTGAATAACATGAAGCCTTGATTGCAGAGTGCACTAAACTGACTCCCTTTGTTTAGCTTGCATGCCAAGAGGCACTAGATCTGATGGAGAGTATTCATAGATTCACATTTTTGTATCTATGGTGCCGTCAAGTTCCCTGCAGCTTGCGGTATTCATACTTCAGAGTGTAGTCAGTGAAGGAAGTTGTATGTGTTGAGAGTAGTGTAATGTAAAAGCACGTTTAATCCACTCATCATCATAGGCAGTCCCGCAAAATCGAGGAAGACTTGCTTCCACTTAAAAGTGAGTTCTCAGGTGATTTACAATCCAATACAGGAATTATAGTCTCTGTCACAGATGGGACAGACAGTGGTTGAAGGAAAGGTTGGGTGGGGTGTCGGGTTTTCCATAAGCTCCTTCCGCTGTCTGCGTTTGGTTTCTGCATGCTCTCAGCAACGAGACTCAAGGTGCTCCGTGTCCTCCCGGATGCTCTTCCTTCACTTAGGGCAGCCTTTGGCCAGGGATTCCCAGGTGTCCGTAGGGATGGTAGTGTCCTTGAAACATTTCCTCTGCCCACCTGGGGCTCGCTTGCCATGTAGGAGTTCCGAGTAGAGCGCTTGCTTTGGGAGTTTCGTGTCAGGCTTGCAGATGATGTGGCCTGCCCAACGGAGCTGGTCGATTTCTGGTCAGTGCTTCAATGCTGGGGATGTTGGCCTGATCGAGAACACTGTGGTGGTACTTCTCCAGCGCTTTGAGATGTTTGCTGTATATAGTCCACGTCTCTGAGCCATATACAAGGGTGGGTATCACTACTGCCCTGCAGACTATAACCAAGATGGCGGAAGGGATGGTCGCTCCCGAGGGAGTTCTCCCCGAACAAACTTCCCCCTAGCCGTCTGCTGCCACCCTTCACTCTTCTCTTTCCTCCCCCCCCCCCAATCTAACCCTCTCACTGTTTAAACTCCCATTGGCCCTAATAGTGGGTGCATTTCCCCCCACCCTCCTCTAAAATATATCCCTTACTCCTAAAACCCGTGCTGCACAGGCAGTACCTGGGCCCACTGCCTATCCCCCAATCAGATCGACCTCCCTGCTGCCAAGACCTTCCAACTGGACATGGCTGACTCAGCTGCTGCACTCAACGGCGTCCGGTGAGCCTCAAACCAGCTCCGACCACAGATTGGACTCTCTCTTTCCTCTTCACCCTTTCACCCTCTCTCCGGCGACGTTCGGGCCCCCATTCCACCGGCAACGTCCGGGCCTCCCTCGCTCCGGCGACGTCCTGGTCTTTCTCCAGCCGCTGGTCCCACTCAATCCAGACTATTATGCTTAATAGGGGGGCATGGAGCAGAACAGAGGGCGGACCCTATCAGCAGAAAGTACTCACAGAATAGAATAAAAAGAGATAATTATTGATATATTTAAGAAGTTATGCTCTTAAAAAGCATTGAATCTTAAGAGGCTCAAGGTGCACAGACTAATTGCTATGTATCTTATCAATCACAGTACCCAAGTGGATAAGTGTGCTTGTGTACTCATGGGGGCCGGAATTGCCCCGCAGCCCATCCGGGAGTGGTAACCTTCCGGGCCAGTTAACACCCGGGGCGGAAGACCCGCCCCCAGCATGGAATTGCCCTTTGCACCCCTCAAATAAGGCGGAGTGCTGTCTCAGGCGCTCTACTTCATTTGAGGGGCACTCCTGAGGTGGCAGCACGGCGCTGAGGTCACGCTGAACAGATCAGCGCTATGCGGCTACTCCATGTAACACTGAATCGCCACAACGCCCCACTGTGGACTTTACATTGTCCCTGCTGGCCACCAAAGGGCCATCTCATCCGGGCCAGTGACCCGGTACCCAAAGAGGAGTGCCGGGCTGCATAATGATGGCCCGATCGAGATGAGGGCCGCTATTGACAGGCCAACGGAAAAATCGTCCGACAAAAAAAAAGTGGCGACCAGGTGCGCACACGGCCTCCCCTTTAAGGAGCACCCTGGGCAGATGTCACCGACAATGGCACATGCCAGCCTCGTGTCCCACGAGACAATGACCCCTACGGAGCGCAAAGGGGTCAGCATGGGGCGGTGAGAGGTCGTCGCACATGTCAGTGACTCCATCGGTGGGTGTGCACCAGCCTGGGGCACAAATCGCAGGGCGCGGCGCAAACTCCAAATCACCCCCAAAATCTCGGGGGCAATTTCACCCCAGGTGTCACTGCCCCTAGGCAAAAGGCAATTGCGCTCCATTAGAGCCTACCCGGCAGCACCAACCAGGTACAAAAAGGGGCAATTTCGGGCCCATGATGTCTCACTGCTCTCTTATTAACGCTGGGAGAAACTAGGGTGGGGGGGATCTGAAACAACCCATCAATATTTTTGCTGATCGTACATAACTGATCCGCGGTTAGTGTGTCGGTCACCATACTGGTTAGGGCAGCCTTTGGTCATCCTGGGCACTTGCCTGAAATGAGTGTTAGGCCCACCATCTGCATAGTCAATGAGCCTAATGCCGCTTTCAGGTCCCATTGCTAAATTTGATGGCGTCTAACCACAGCCTGAACCGTGATGCTGCAGTCAGTTTTCTCTGACCTTGAGCAGTCCTTAAAGGACCCGCCGGAGGCTGCTACCAAAAAGGTAACATAAGAACATAAGAATTTGGAGCAGGAGTGGCCATTAAGCCCCTCGAGCCTGCTCCACCATTTAATATCTTGGCTGATCTGATCTTGGGCTCAGCGCCACTTCCCTGCGTGCTCACTTCACTCCCTTATCGATCAGAAATCTGTGTGTCTCCACCTTAAATATGTTCAATGACCCAGCCTCCACAGCTCTCTGGGGCAGAGAATTCCACGGATTTGCGACTCTTTGAGAGAAGAAATTCCGCCTCATCTCAGTTCTAAATGGGTGACCCCTTATTCTTAAACTATGCCCCCTAGTTCTGGATTCCCCCACGAGTGGAAACATCCTCTCTGCATCTATCTTGTCGAGCCCCCTCAGTATCTTATGTTTCAATAAGATCACCTCTCATTCTTTTAAACTCCAATGAGTACAGGCCCAACCTACTCATCCGTTCTTAATAAGTCACCTCCCTCATCTCCAGAATCAACCTAGTGAACCTTCTCTGAACTGCCTCCAATACAAGTATATCCTTCCTTAAATAAGGAGACCAAAACTGTACGCACTACTCTAGATGTGGCCTCACCAATAC
This sequence comes from Pristiophorus japonicus, assembly GCF_044704955.1. NCBI lineage: Eukaryota > Metazoa > Chordata > Chondrichthyes > Pristiophoridae > Pristiophorus > Pristiophorus japonicus. Next base: position 55,495,265 of record NC_091983.1, read on the forward strand.
CCTGTACAGTTGTAGCAGGACTTCCCTGCTTTTATACTCCCATCACTCTTTCAATAAAGGCCAATGTTTCATTTGCCACCTTTGATTACTTGCTGTACCTGCATACTCACTTTTTGTGGTTCATGCACAAAGACCCCCAGGTCCCTCTGAGCTGCAGCATTTTGTAGTTTCTCGCCATTTAAATAATTTTGCTTTTTTATTTTTCCTGCCAAAATAGGTAACCTCACACTTTCCCACATTATACTACATCTGCCAAATTTTTGCCCACTCATTTAGTCTGTCTAAATCCCTTTACAGATTGTTTGTGTCCTCCTCACAACTTGTCTTCCCACCCATCTTTATATCATCAGCAAACTTGGCTACATTACACTTGGTCCCTTTATCCAAGTCATTAATATAGATTGTAAATAGTTGAGGCCCCAGCACCGATCCCTGTGGCACCCCATTAGTTACCGTTTGCCAATCGGAAATTAACCCATTTATTCCCACTCTCTGTTTTCTGTTAGTTAGTCAATCCATTATCCATGCTGTAATATTACCGCCAACCCCTTGAGCTGTTATCTTGTGCAGTAAGAACTTTTTTTGCTTGTCTGAATGTGGAGCCAAGAACAGTATTGAAATTGTAGACCGCTGCTAGTCACCACTCATCCCCCTCCTGATCTCCTCTACCTGGACTTACTGTGGGCCTGGTGCTGGGGCCATCGGCAGCCAACCTTCATCCTTGCAAGGAACAGCGGCCCCAGCACGTTAGCCACATCCTAATGACGAAAGGGGACATTTAACACCTACAGTGAAGGGGCAGTCTGTCGATCATTCAGTGCGTTGGCCTCCATGCTGATGTGTCCATCAGTCACTATTAAGTACAGCCCAGCACTAGGTAGTGCAGACATCTCCTCTGGCTCAAAGGCCCAAATTGATGACCTTTCAACAAACTGAGTCCCACAATTGAATATTTGGGATCTTCCCATAGGCAGGAGAGATGGATGATATTTGTTTAAAGTGAGCTGATTAGGGGTTACTCAAACCCACTTGAGTGAGCAAAACACCATGAATATTGGGGGAAAGGGGACAAATGTAAGCTTTGTTACAAATAAAAATCCTCTTCTTAGTCTGGAACATTGCGATACCTGTCAGACTGCATCATTTGGCAGAAGATTATGTATATGCTATCCTATAGTCTTGCTATAGTGAGATTTTTGTTTTACAATGGGGGGAAAATTGCGGTCAGAAGCTTCCCTCGTACGAACGCATCTGATCCGAAAAAAAAATCTACGAAACTACCTGTTCGACCTGGAGCAATGTACAATTCTGGTCTGAGGCCTTCATTCACTGCGCACTACGGACCAAGTAAGGCCACAAATATCAGCCCATTATTTGCCCTAAAACCAGCTTTTTAGGCAAATGGGAAAACTACTGAGACTAAACTTCAGTGCAATAACAAAAAGGGTCATGTTTACGTGTAAAATTAGTTGTTATAAAATGACTGTTCTTGCCACCTTTGCATTTGCTGCTTTTCTGCCAAGTCTTGTAGCATTTGAGATTAACTCCTTGCCTTACAAAACAATGGAAAGCTCACAAAAACATCAGGGAGGAATTTGTATTCCCACAGCAAAAAGGCTGTCGTCAGTGTTGTGTGGTTGCATAGACTTTTGCCACAATTCTTTGTGAAGTAAATCAGAAGTGTAAGCTATATGACAAAAGTTGAACTGTTTTCTGCCATGCAAAGAATTTGAGGTCGGATATGGGGAAGAGTTTCCGCTGAGTAGCTGGGGGGAGGAGGAAGCACAAATTACAAGCAATAATTATTTTCAACCATATTCTCCATACACTAGAGGAGTCTGCCCTCTTCTGACTAATTTCTGGGGAACCCATGCTCAGTATGCAAGACAAGTAGCAACAGCACACCTGTACTTGTGATAACATGACCTATTCTTGCTGCTCCTTGTAAAAGTAAGCAAGTTGTTTAACTGTTGAGTTTGCTGCTCCTGCCATTGTTCGCTTGCATGATTCTTGGACCTGACTGCAAGAGATCAAACTGTGAGCTTCCTCGTTTCATGCAACATTGCATTTCATAGCAAATTCGGTGGACCCTGATGAGGAAGGGGGGAGACTCCTTAAATACATACATTTTTTACATGTAATCAGAAGCAGACTATATTTAGTATTGCTTGGAATTTTGTATAAATGGCATATGAGAAATATATTGCAGAAATTTTTAGTGAGGGAAGGTCTGTTATTTTAATTACCTAATTTAATCTTTGGCAAAAGAAGTCCTGTTAGTCTGAATGGACGAATTGTGACAAAGAAAATAACTACTCGTGGAGAATTGTTAAAGATTTCTTGGTGAAAAATTGATGGACAATTAATTGTAACTAGGAGTCCTTTGGGGAAAAGGACAGGTGATAATTGTACGTGATGTTAATTAGCTGCAATTGGGTTGGGAATCCTTCTAAAGGGAGGTATATTCATGGAGCTTATGATGTAGGACTGAAAGGGAGGGATGGATGAACTGTGTACTTGATCTAATATTTATTGTTTGAACCTAAAATCAATCCTGGTCTCTGCTGGGGATATGAATTTATAATAGCAAAAAACAACAACAATTATCAGATTATATCCTGAGATTTGTGCAGAGTGGGGCAACTTAGAAGGCCACCTCTGAGAAATGACCTGATGGAGGTGTTTAAAATTATAAAGTAGTTCAGTAGGGTAGACGTAGAGATTATGGGCTCAAAATTGGCCAGGAGTTGTTCCATTTTTTTGGGGAGCAACTTGATTTTTCTGGAGTATCTTAAAAATCCCCATTTTGCACATTCAATTTGCGCCAGTGCAAGTGAGTTAGTTAGGATATTTTTAGTTTAGGTTTTTTTTCCAAAAGGGGGGGTTACCAGCCACCTATGCCCGTTTTGGCGATTTAAGCCACTTTGGACAGCTTCTAGTTACTACAAACTAACTTAGGCCAGCGTATATGGCCACTTGTGGCCGCACAGAAAACCCTTACGGAGAGTTAAGAAATCAGCGCAGGTAGGTACATCGGAGACCATTTGGCCAGAGATAGGGGCGGGAAGAGAAGCGGAGAGGACCTTGCAAAGCACTAAACAAAGCACTACAAGTAGTAAGCCTTCAGGAAGACATAAAAACATACAAGAAGAAATTAAAAATAAAACTAAGTCCTACCTTCATATCAAAACTCAGCCCAGTACATCAGCAGGCCAGCCGGTGCAACAGAGGTAAGTAAGTCCTACCCTACCTTCATCTTCGGCCTGGGAACATTGTCACTGGTAATCTGAAATCAATCAAACCAAATGAAGATCCAGAATGGGGATTGCTTCTGAATGAATCCTCCCAGCGATGCAGCAAGTCCAGATTCCAGTCCTAGGGTGCCCTATCTCAGCTCCAGCTCCAATCCCTCCCCAAAGAATCCTCTCTGTCTGACCCCACTCCTGTTCCTACTCAGCTTAATAAAAAGTTAGCTTTAGGATGTCTTGCCTGGCACTTTTTGTTGAAAGAAGCAAGGAATGTTGACGAAGTCTTCATTTGAAACACTTTTGTGGCATTGTTTTTCATATCTGACTCGACTTCTGTTATGAAGAAAGCACCCAGCTTCACAACCCTCACACTTGTAAATATCGGGATCAGCCTCAGTGCGTTCCACAGTGGGCCCGGCCGGTGCATGAGACCACTCGGCCAGGGATAGGGGCGGCGAGCATCAGGTCCCTCCCACACAAGCTGCAGGGCGTGCTGGAGGTGAGGAGCTACTGCGCATGCGCGCTCGCTCCAATGCGCAGATGGAGAGCTGCCGGCACTGTTTCTCGTGCAGGACCCTAGCTCCGCCCCCCAATCGACTGGCCACGCTGTGTCAAGCCCCGGGAGAGGCAACACAGCGGCCAGAATCGGGGGACATTTTTTCGGCGCCCTTTTCATCCCACAGAGCTTTACAGAGATTATAAATGAGCAATTCCCTTTCATTTTGCCAGTAGTATGTACATTTTTTTGCTTGTTTGTTTAGATTGAAACCGTTACAGTCCAGGGACTAATACAAGACCACTGCACAATTCATAGGTGTGTACATGCCAAAGATGATGAGTATACCAGAAGATTACATGTTGTGGGGGGGTTATATTATAATTTTTGCCTCGTGTTTACAAAATTGGTTACGTAGCTATTTGTTTTTCAGAAGTGCTTTTGGATCCATGCCGAACTTGGTGCCCATCCTCCAGTTGCCAGTCCGTCTGCCAAGTGAAGGAGGTGGAGTTACAGCAGCCCCAGCTGATACAGTGTGCAGCCTGTAACTTGGAGTTTTGCTCTCTCTGCAAAGCGAACTGGCATGCAGGGCAGGCTTGCCTAGAAAACCTGTCCATTACCTCATTCCTTCCTGGAGAAACAAGGTACTTACTCTTCTGCTTATTGGCAGCAGGTCTTGCCCTTGCTCTTTATACCTGTTAAGCTACTCTGTTGGAAGCGCTGCCGTGCTCTTATTGTGTAACATCATTTCCAGATGTGCAGTGCAGCATCCCCGGTACCATTCCCAACTTTTAGAACAACTGCAAACAAGACTGCTGTCAAGAGATGGCCATGCACGCATACAAGCATTTGCTCGTTGCAATGAAACAGCTAGTTGGCATCTCCCTGCTTTTCTGAATGAAAATCTAATCATTCATCTTTGATTATAACTAGAGCAAGATGATTTTACTCTTCTTTTCTTTACAGCAATAAAAAGTAAAATTTGCAGCAAAATTTGCATGTTTAATGAAATTAGGCCTGACCATCTTATGATGTAATTTTGGTAGAGATCCCTGTTCCAAAAGAAAAGACACGGGAGGTGTTCAAGTGTAATCATTTGAGTATTAAAATATGTCTGTAGCTTGCAAAGTGTTACTGTACCATAAATGAAATCCATCCATACTCCATGACAGCTCTGTTACTGGCCACCAATATTGGAAAAGAGGCCAGACCCCACTCTGTGAATTCAGAGTTCAAAACTGATTTTAAATTAATATTGTAAGTAGAACAATGTCAAGCGTGCTGTTTTTTGTGATTAGTCCCGATAGACAAAAATTGGCGTAACATCTGTTCAATTAGATTCCGATTTAGTCAGTGCGATAAATTCAGCTCCATCTTGTTTTATAAATGGTACTTGAAAAAGACTAAGGGACAGCAATTGGCTAACCTTGCGTCCGTTTTTTTGGCGATATTTTGCCTTTTTTGATGGAAAAAGGTGTTCACCTAAATTGGCCAAAGTTGTGCACCGGCGATTTTGAAATACCACTGAAAAGCAGACTGCCATCGTGCAAGACAAAAAAAAGCAATATCGCTTTAAATTGGCCATTCGGCGCACTCATACTCTCGGGGGAAAAACCGCCCAAGAAAAGCCTGCGTTGCAGCCCCAGAAACAGCGGTAAGTATGAAGACCTGCAAAAAAGGTAAGTTAAAGTTTTTATTTTTTAATTCCTTTTCAGCGATTCGCTCGCTAAGTGTCTTGTGAATGTTTTCTGATTTTTGGTTTTTGCAATTTTTTTTTGTGTTTTGCCCCCTCCCAAGTCCTGTCATTTTAGCAGTAATCGGCCTTGGACTAAAGTTGGTGAGGACTGCAGTTTTCACCGTGAATCCATGTACAACGCCGATTTTTACCTTCGGGCACATTTTTTTTGCCAATTTTAGGCCTTTTAAAAAATAGTGGTATTTTAACAGTATTTTTGGTGAAAAATGCCGAAAAAATATCGCTATCGCCAGAAGACCAATTTCTAGCCCTTTGAAAATATGTTAGCTGAGAATAAGATCAAAATGTATACAGTTGTTGTGCAAAGAGGTGTGTATTTAAATGCCATCCATTCAGTGCCTTTCTTACAGCACTATGGGCCCAAGTTTCGAGCCACGCCTAGAACGGCGCAGTCCCGACCTGGACACCTGTTTTTCGCGCCACAAAGTGCGCCTAAAAAAAACCCTCTGTATTCTCCACCTCCCTGCAGGTCCTCTGGCCCTCGGCGCAGTGCAGCAGGAGCTGTAGGGGGCGGAGCTAGGACCCTGCACCGAAAACAGTGCCGGGAGCTCTGCACATTCGCGCTACAGTGGGCACGCAAGTGCAGTAGCTCCAGGCGCCCGAAATTGTGTGGGAGGAGCCCGAAGCACGCAACCCCCAGCCCTGGCCGAATGGCTTCACTAGGGCTGCGTGAATAAGGCTCCTCCCATGGCCAGCTCCTGCTTCCTCCCGACCCGACTCAACTCCCGCTTCCCGCCCCCGGACCGGACCCAACACCCGCTCTCCCCTCCCCCCCCGGACCGGACCGGACCCGCCACCCGCTCCCCTCCCCGCCTCCGGACTGGATCCGACCTGACCTCCCTCCCCCCGACCTGACCTCCCTCTCCCCCCGAACCAAACCGACCTCCCTCCCACCACCCCCCCGACCCGACCCAACGCCACCTACCTGTAAATCTGGTGCTGGGGACGGGCACGCTGTTGGAGGGCTCCCGGTGCTGCAGTCGGTAAGTAGAAAATGTTTTGTTTTATTGATTTTTTTAAAATTATTTCTTCTTAATTTTTTTTGATTGATTTATTGGTTGATTTATTGATGTATTTATCATTTATTATTGATGATGGCTCTTTATTTGTAAAACTGAAGTGTTTAATGTTTGTAAACTTCCCGATAAATACCCCCGCCCCCCCCCCCATTCCCTACGCCTGATTTGTAACCTACGCCTGATTTTCTAAAGTGTAGACAAGGTTTTTTCGAGCGTACAAAAATCTTCACTTACTCCATTCTAAGTTAGTTTTGGAGTAAGTTTTCACTCACGAAACTTTGAAATCAGGCGTAAGTGGCCGGACACGCCCCCTTTTGAAAAAAAAATTCTGTTCCAAAGTGAAACTGTTCTACCTGACTAGAACTGGAGTAAACTAAATGTGGAGAATTCCGATTTCTAAGATACTCCATTCTACACCAGTTGCTCCTAAAAATCAGGAGCAAATCATGTGGAAACTTGGGGCCAATATTTCAGCTACATCATCAAATCACAGGTGTGAAGTACTGCTTTATCTGTCAAGTTCTCTCCCATTTTCATTCTGCCACATTTTTTGAGTTTTACTTGTTACACTTGTTCCCATGCTCTTTCACTTCTCTTATTTTCTTAGAGATCTGAGATTTCAGGCCTTTTAAGTTTCATTTTCTATGGAAGCTGGATTCACCCATGGCTTGGCCTCTGGTGAATCAGCAGGGTAAATAATCTTTTTTTAAATTGTTCCTGAAGCTATTTTGTAATTCAGTATCTGTTCAACACTGTGACAGATCAACATTCGGGAATGAAAGGATTGTGCTGGTGTAATTCCAGTCCGGTAGTTCTATACTATAGAGTCAACTGTTACATAGAATCCACTGCACAGAAACAGGCCATTTAGCCCAACGGGTCTATGCCGATGTTTAAACTCCACTTGAGCCTCCTCCAACTCGAATTACCTCTTCCCACCCTGCCTGCATCTTTCTCCATTCTCCCTCATGTATGTATCAAGCCTCCCCTTAAATGTGTCACTGAATAATACTTGCAACATCAAGGGAACCAGCCCAGCAAGTCACAGGTTCAATATCTGGTCAATGCAACGTCTCAGGAATGTTGTCATTGGTTTCAGTTCTCCACCCCGCCCCCACTCTCCCAGGCTAGGCAAATGAAAAAATTGCCAGAATTCCTAATCCTGATTGCTTTCTCATGCACCCTACTGGAAAGCGCACATTCGTGAATCTTGGGCTTGGCTTTAATGCCCCATGCAGTTGAATAACTTGCCATAAATCATTATGGGGTCTCAGACTTTAAGAATGTACCCATGGAACTGTACCCTAGCAGGAGTCGGTGCCACAAGGGGAAAAATAGCTCCTTAGATGGTTGAGCAATTGTATCCAGTGAGCAACTAGGAAAGTTCGAGAGAAAACTAATGAAAATAAATTTTAAAAAGAAATAGGATAGGGAGAGCAGAAAATAAAGGAAACAAATGTTGCTGGGACATTTAAAATCCCATTTACTGGATTTCTTCTTGGAGCCCTTTATTTATCCCTTTCTCAGTGCCTGCTGAAATGGATAATTAAATGATTGAATTGTGTTTCAGTGCAAACGCACAATTGGTAATACTGATAACTGGCTGCAAAGACATATAAAACAGTAACATTATACATCACCAATAACACGGCTGTGAAACGTGTATCTAATCTGAAATGTTCCAAGTGGTTCATACAGTTGCAGTCCCAGCAGCTTGTACTGCAGTGAGGGCTGTCCCACTGACAGCCTTCTTGAATAAAGAGAAAAAAGAAAGGCTTGCATTTATCGAGTGCCTCAGAACATCCCAAAATGCTTTACAGCCAATGAATTACTTTTGATACATACTCTCCGTTGTGTAGGCAAACAAAATTGTTCCACAAACAGAAAATTAATGAATGACCAGATAAAGTGTTTGGGCTGGATTTTCGGATTTTCTGTTTTCGGGACGATAATGACGGCAGGGCGGGAAAGTTAGCGGCTGGGAATAGTTTGCGTTGTAGTATATAAGCTTAGGCATTGGGGCAGGCTAATAGTTATAATGGAGTGGGATAAATGCCACTCCATTCTGTTATTAAAATCCCTTATTTTTCAGGCGTATGAGGCACCAACCGGAGTTAGAAATAATCGGAAAGATGCATCAAATATTTGAACAATTTGATTAGAGAGGTTTTATTTTCTCCAGACATGCAAGATATCTTAAAGATAAATGCACTAAATGTTTTACAGACTGTAGCTTTTTTGATTGGTGACTATATTTGGGTGCAGATAGCAAATAAAAATCATTGTTTCAATATAGAAATTGGTGCAGGAGTAGGCCATTCGGCCCTTCGAGCCTGCACCGCCATTCAAGAGTTCAATGGCTGAACATGCAACCTCAGTACCCCATTCCTGCTTTCTCGCCATACCCCTTGATCCCCCTAGTAGTAAGGACTACATTTAACTCCTTTTTGAATATATTGAGTGAATTGGCCTCAACAACTTTCTGTGGTAGAGAATTCCACAGGTTCACCACTCTCTGGGTGAAGAAGTTTCTCCTCATCTCGGTCCTAAATGGCTTACCCCTTATCCTTAGACTGTGACCCCTGGTTCTGGACTTCCCCAACATTGGGAACATTCTTCCTGCATCTAACCTGTCTAAACCCGTCAGAATTTTAAACGTTTCTATGAGATCCCCTCTCATTCTTCTGAACGCCAGCGAATACAAGCTCAGTTGATCCAGTCTTTCTTGATATGTCAGTCCCGCCATCCCGGGAATCAGTCTGGTGAACCTTCGCTGCACTCCCTCAATAGCAAGAATGTCCTTCCTCAAGTTAGGAGACCAAAACTGTACACATTACTCCAGGTGTGGCCTCACCAAGGCCCTGTACAACTGTAGCAACACCTCCCTGCCCCTGTACTCAAATCCCCTCGCTATGAAGGCCAACATGCCATTTGCTTTCTTAACCGCCTGCTGTACCTGCATGCCAACCTTCAATGACTGATGTACCATGACACCCAGGTCTCGTTGCGCCTCCCCTTTTCCTAATCTGTCAACATTCAGATAATAGTCTGTCTCTCTGTTTTTACCACCAAAGTGGATAACCGCACATTTATCCACATTATACTTCATCTGCCATGCATTTGCCCACTCACCTAACCTATCCAAGTCACTCTGCAGCCTCATAACATCCTCCTCGCAGCTCACACTGCCACCCAACTTAGTGTTATCCGCAAATTTGGAGATACTACATTTAATCCCCTTGTCTAAATCATTAATGTACAGTGTAAACAGCTGGGGCCCCAGCACAGAACCTTGCAGTACCCCACTAGTCACTGCCTGCCATTCTGAAAAGTACCCATTTACTCCTACTCTTTGCTTCCTGTCTGACAACCAGTTCTCAATCCATGTCAGCACACTACCCCCAATCCCATGTGCTTTAACTTTGCACATTAATCTCTTGTGTGGGACCTTGTCGAAAGCCTTCTGAAAGTCCAAATATACCACATCAACTGGTTCTCCCTTGTCCACTCTACTGGAAACATCCTCAAAAAATTCCAGAAGATTTGTCGAGCATGATTTCCCTTTCACAAATCCATGCTGACTTGGACCTATCATGTCACCTCTTTCCAAATGCGCTGCTATGACATCCTTAATAATTGATTCCATCATTTTACCCACTACTGATGTCAGGCTGTTGCTGGTTTCCAGAATAATTATGTGTAGTAGGTTCCTTTCTGCTCTGTTTCTTGAGCTATCTGAACCAGATCTATTTTTGAGAATTATTTGTTTTTTCCACCTAGTTCATTCTTTGAAAATAATGAGGAGGATGATGTTCCAATCAAACGTTGCCCAAAATGCAAAGTCTATATCGAAAGAGATGAAGGATGTGCACAAATGATGTGTAAAAACTGCAAGCATGCCTTTTGCTGGTACTGCCTGGAATCACTTGATGTAAGTCAATGAGCATTTGTTTATATAAAAAAAAGGAAGTGCATGTGTATGCACATTGAGATTTACCATGTCATATTTATACATATCTCATTCAGGAAACAATGTAAGATGCATTTCATGTAATTGACCTGCAGTATGTTTAAAATGCAGTAATAATGGGTAAAATAGTTGTAATTAGTAAATGAGTCTCATTACAACAACAACCCAACCAACCAACAATAATATGCATTTATATAGCACCTTCAACAGAAGCGTAATCAAAAAAATGGAGTGACCATAAGCTTGGTGAAAGAGGTTGGTTTTATGGAGGAAAAGGAGATGGAGAGACTGAGGGCTTTAGGGAGGGAATTCCAGAGCATGGGGCCGACATGACTGAAAACATGGCCCCCAATGCCAGGACAAAGGACAACAGGCGAGAGTGAGAGAAATGGAGATTTTGGGTGGGGTGTTGTTGCGTCAGGGGAGGTTAGAGATAAGGAGGAGTGAAGAAAAAACACGAGGCTTGTTTAAATTTAAGGTGTTTGGGGTTTATGAGCCAATATAGGTTAGCAAGAACAGGGGTGATGGGTGAGTGGAATTTGGTACAGGTTAGAATGGGGCAGCAAAGTTTGGATGAGTTGATGTTCCTGGAGGGTGGGAGAGCATTTGATTAGTTGAGTCTGCACATGATTAAGGCATGGTGAGAACTTCTGCAGCAGATAGGCTGAGACAGACGCGGAGATGGGAGATGTTACAGTGATGGAATTTAGCATACTGTAGATTCTCCTATATAAACACAAGATCATTTTAAAATAACCGTTCAATGAGCTAATAGGATAAAGTTCATGATTCTCTTTTTTATTGGCTTTTGAAACCGGCTATGTCCACATCTGATAGATAGAAAGAATAGCAATTGTGCATCATTGGAGGATAGCATCACTTTTTGTTGGGATTGGGGATGGAGGAGTAGTTTGACTGAGTTACCATGGGGTGAGAGATAACTTCCGTAAAATCTTCCTTTTCCCCCTTCTCCATGAGTTACATGCAGCTCTGTCTCAAGTCATCAAAATAAAATACTTATAATATATTCAAGAGAATAGTTTGTTTTGTAATTTGTTACCTCTAGACTTGACTACTCCAAAGCACTCCTGGCTGGCCTCCCACATTGTACCTTACGTAAACTTGAGGTCATCCAAAACTCGGCAGCCCATGTCCTAACTTGCACCAAGTCCTGTTCACCCATCACCCCTGTGCTCGCTGACCTACATTGGCTCCCGGTTAACCAACGCCTCGATTTCAAAATTCTCATTCTTCTTTACAAATCCCTCCATGGCCTCGCCCCTCCCTATCTCTTTCATCTCCTTCAGCCTCACAACTCCCCGTGATATCTGCGCTCCTCTAATTCTGCCCTCTTGAGCATCCCTGATTATAACTGCTCAACCATTGGTGGCCGTGCCTTCAGCTGCCTAGGCCCCAAGCTCTGGAACTCCCTCCCTAAACCTCTCCGCCTCTCTATCGCTCCTTCCTCCTGTAAGATGCTCCTTTGACCAAGCTTTTTATTCATCTGCCATAATAATTTCTTACGTGGCTCGATGTCAAATTTATTTGTTTTGTCTTATAACACTCCTGTGAAGCACCTCGGGACATTTTACTAAGTTAAAAGTGCTATATAATTACAAGTTGTTGTTAATTGGTCTAAATCCTATTATTAAAAGGATTTATGCACCAATGCTATCTTTGATGCACTGAAATTTTCACCATGTCAAGCCCAAAGTAAATCACTTGGGGTCATTAAAACTGCTGCACACATTTTTGCTTTGTAACTGTTAGCATAACTTGTAAAGAGCGTGGAGTTGACCGATAGTGTAAAACGACCGATATCTGATCACCTGCCCATTATACCTCTCTCCCGATACTTCAATGGAAATGAAAATCGGGAGTGACTGAACTGATATCGCCCAAAGTCAAAATTAACCACCCCACCGCCCCCATGTCTTTTACTTAATTACTTAATTTCCTTGCTAGTGTACAGTGTAACCATGTTTCCATAGTTTACCCACATGACTCGTCAGTAGTGCACTGGAAGGTACAGTGTAAAAACATTTAGGGCTATAACCTCCACTTTTGTGGTTATCTCCCAAAAATGAGCGGTATTTCCGGCGTGGGCGGTAAAAAAGGGTTTTCAGATCGCTGGATTCTCGCCTGTTCTCAAAACACCTAGTTTACATTTTTGATGGGCGTTACCGCGAGCGATATCAAATGGGTGATAGCATTAATTTTTTTGACCTTCTGCAGTAAAGTGTGGCCGTCCTTAGCAACGGCATGGCAACACTCGATTCCCGAGGTCAAGGGTCACCATGCGCAGAAGAGGAGACAGAGAGAGGGAGCTCAGAGGGACTGAAAGCATGGCTGGGTGTGGTGTGGCTGCTTTGGGAGGAAGGAGGGAGACTTTAGAGCTTCCCAGCAAGTAGGCAAATAAAAATTAGCTGTTACCAGCCACATATTTGACCGAATTTGCCCTATAATGGGGGAGAGGAGGAGGCATCACAGTACGCTGTGGAGACTGATGCTGGAGAGAGCAGTGAGGTAGGAGAGGAGCACATTGGAGGCCGTAAAAGAGCCAGGAGGTACTCGGACGAGGCAAATGCCTCCCTCCTGCAGGAGGTCAAGTTACGCTCAAGTGATTTGACACAGGGAGGGTGTGGGAAGCCCACCCCAAGGGCCTACCAGAGGATATGGACCGAGATAGCAGAGGTGGTCTCGTCGGTGACCAACGAGGTGCGAGAAGGCAATCAATGCCGACATCGATGGAACGACCTTGTGGGATCCGCAAGAGTAAGTATTACATTGATTTACATGTACTTATGTATTTATATAATTTGATTTGTAACAGTCATGAGTGACTATAGAACATAGAACATAGAAAAATAGGTGCAGGAGTAGGCCATTCAGCCCTTCTAGCCTGCACCGCCATTCAATGAGTTCATGGCTGAACATGCAACTTCAGTACCCCCTTCCTGCTTTCTCGCCATACCCCTTGATCCCCGTAGTAGTAAGGACTTCATCTAACTCCCTTTTGAATATATTTAGTGAATTGGCCTCAACTACTTTCTGTGGTAGAGAATTCCACAGGTTCACCACTCTCTGGGTGAAGAAGTTTCTCCTCATCTCGGTCCTAAATGGCTTACCCCTTATCCTTAGACTGTGACCCCTGGTTCTGGACTTCCCCAACATTGGGAACATTCTTCCTGCATCTAACCTGTCTTAACCCGTCAGAATTTTAAACGTTTCTATGAGGTCCCCTCTCATTCTTCTGAACTCCAGTGAATACAAGCCCAGTTGATCCAGTCTTTCTTGATAGGTCAGTCCCGCCATCCCGGGAATCAGTCTGGTGAATCTTCGCTGCACTCCCTCAATAGCAAGAATGTCCTTCCTCAAGTTAGGAGACCAAAACTGTACACAATACTCCAGGTGTGGCCTCACCAAGGCCCTGTACAACTGTAGCAACACCTCCCTTCCCCTGTACTCAAATCCCCTCGCTATGAAGGCCAACATGCCATTTGCTTTCTTAACCGCCTGCTGTACCTGCATGCCAACCTTCAATGACTGATGTACCATGACACCCAGGTCTCGTTGCACCTCCCCTTTTCCTAATCTGTCACCATTCAGATAATAGTCTGTCTCCCTGTTTTTACCACCAAAGTGGATAACCTCACATTTATCCACAGATTTGAGGTCTTGCACTTTTACCGGAAATGTTTTACTCAAAGCCTATGGTCACGGTGCACGTCTTTAGGTAAAGAATGATAATTATCATCATAATCATGATTACATCTGTTGGTTATGTGTTGTATCAGTGTCTGTGACAGTACCTAGCAATCATATCACACAATGATCTCATGCCATGTCGTCACCTTTTACAGAAGAAGCTATCGACAATGAGGTCCGTGCAGAGGCGAACTGGTGGAGGGGCCACCAGTCCACAGCGACATCACAGAGATGGAGGAGCGAGTGCTTGCACTCGTGGGGAAGCACCCCCGGACAGCCATGGACTCATCTGCAGACCCTGAAGTGATGCCACGTGAGTAAAGCTTACACCACTGCATGATGTAAAGTCAATAGATGCCACACCCACTCATATCTGACCAATCATATATGACAGATGATTTCTAAAAGTGTCATAGAAATAATGCTGGCCTCATGAAAATCATTGCAATGCACAATGTGTTGATGGTCATGAAATGTGGTGTCTGCGATGATTTTGAGAGCGGTGGTGCTTTTGTCGTGCATATGCTGTGTGTAGCGCTGGACTCACCTTATCACCCTAGCACCCCCTTCTCCTCTAATAACCTCATTTGTGTTTTGCAGCTTAGCCAGCAGCGTGGCCCCAGGCAAGGCCACAGAGGCCAGAAGGTGAGGGCGCAGGGCAGGAATCGGTGGACGACCCTACTACATCTGGTGCTGAGGAGCTCCGATTGTCGCCCGTCAATCCACTGGGTCTGTTCTCGATGGATGAGGCCGGACTTCGAAGAACCTGCATCGCCACACTCCAGAAGCCATTCCACCCCAAAGCCATCTAGTGGTTCCTCCGGTCATTCCCGCGTCCACTCTAGAGGTACCGGCCCCAAGCACCTTGCCACAGGGTACCCCATTTGTCCCCAGGGTGATGCCGACCCCACGGAGGCCTCGTGGACGCAGCAGATCTGTTCCCCGAGCGCGACATGACAGTGGCGAGATGGTACGGTTGTCCAGGAGGACAGTAGACATTGGTGACCAGCTCATCGAAGCATTTGGGGGCATATCCCGACACCTGACCACCATGACCGAGTACATTCCGCGCATGGCGGAGTCCCTGGATGCGATAGCCAGGAATACTGCTGGCACAGGCCTCCCAGTGGTCCCCGAACGCAGCACTCCCCCCTTGATTCCGCACCACCACTGCGAACGACAGATGAGAGCAAGGACCAAGATCCTGCTTCTGCATCAGAGAATGTTGCTCCCTCGGTACCCCCTGCTCCCATACCCGTGCAACCACCGCATCTGCCTTCATTCCCCCACCCCCCCCCCCCCCCCCCAATGAGCCACTGCCTGAGGAGCTCCTCGGCCAGGCGCCGTGGAGCGAGGAGGGAAGGGGCTAGAGGTGGGGAGAAGGAGGAGAGGGGGGAAGGAAAGTGAGGTGCATGAACACAGGTGATGGCTGTGTTATATCTCCATCTTGGTGTATGCAATTTGTTGCAATGTATGGGGGCTGGGGACCACGCTCCTGCTTTGCCTTTGTATTCTGTGTTGCTGGACATGTTGAACATGTGATTTATGTCAATGGTGGAAAAAGTGGGATGGGGTTGGGGGTTGGGGGTTACTGGCTGTGATACTTATGATTTCAGACCAATGTTGGTATTAAACTTTTGTCATTGAACATAACCTTGTTGCGCATTGTCTCACTTGGCTGGACCGTTGCACATTGGTGATTCCTTACCATGAAAGAGTTAAATACAACTTAACATCAATCAACATAAACTTTAACTGGCACCAAGATGATGGGCACCATTGATGTCTGAGCTGCACACACACAGCATTGTCACTCACATCTGTGCTCTTTCAGGCAAATCTTTCCAATATCAGCTCCTCACGTAAGACTGGGATTTAACAAATGCCAGGCACACCAATGGCGTTCATTCCGGTTAGTTCCACTTTTTGTGGGCGGTTTTTTGAGCGAGCGATATTGTGGGTGATATGTGTGTGAGGTGGTGAAATTGACAATGGGCGATCTCCATGGCCGCTAGTTTGGGTAAATATGCTCTTTACGAGAAAAAACAGTGGGCGGGCGTTCATATTGAATCTCGGCATTAATTCCGTGCGGAAAGTAATGCTGGGCGATATTATGGGCATTGATTTCGCCCATTCTGCTGATTCCGCCCAAAAAAGTGGGCGGCGGTAATATGTTTTCCCGGCGTTAAGCCCATTGGGAAAATAACACTCGACGATAAGTCTCCTAAAAAAGCCCTTCAGTTTCCATTTTGTGGCCGATATCTGAGCGTTCTACGTCATTTCAGCAGTAAAATGGGCGTTAAGCATGCAAAAAAAGTGGAGCTTTTAGCCCTTAATTTTTTATGGATTTTTTTTCTCCCCTTTACTAAAGAGTGGCGAGACATGCTGGGGTACAGTGGGGCACTGCAGGCCAAGACCAATTGTGATGCCTCATCATTGCTCCAGCTGCAGACCAAGATGCTTTGAATTGTGATAAAGAACACATCAGTGAAATTGTACTAAAAGAAAATTATCAATCCTAAAGATGTTCTAAAATCTAAGCTGTGACTATTGACATTCCTATCCACTCCATCCTCCTCCAACGCCTCTCTTCTGTTGTCCAGCTGGGTGGTGACTGCTCTTACCTGGTTCCATTCCTACCTATCCAGCCATAGCCAGAGAATCGCCTGCAATGGCTTCTCTTCCTGCTCCCGCACCATTACCCCTGGAGTCCCCCAAAGATCTATCCTTGGCCATTTCCTATTTCTCATCTATATGCTGCCCCTCAGCGACATCATCCAAAAACACATTAGGTTCCACATGTACACTGATGGTATCAGCACAACCTCACCACACCTCTCTCGACCCGTTCACTGCCTCGGATTTGTCACGCAACTTGTCCGACATCCAGGATTGGATGAGCAGAAATGTCACAACAACAACTTGTATTTATATAGCGCCTTTAACATAGTAAAACGTCCGAAAAAGCTTCATAGGAGTATTATGACAAAAATTTGAAACTGAGCCACATAAGGAGAAATTGGGGCAGATGACCAAATCTATGGATTATGGAGAGAATTCCTGAGCTTTCGGGCCAAGGCAACAGAAGGCATGGCCACCAATGATGGAACAATTAAAATTCAGGGATGCTCAACAGGGCAGAATTGGAGGAGCAGAGAGATCTCAGGTGAAGGGTTGCGGGGCTGGAGAAGGTTACTAAGATAGGGAGGGGCAAGGTTTTGTTTGATAACGTTCCTGTGAAGCGCCTTGGGACGTTTCAACATGTTAAAGGCGCTAATCAAATAGAAAAGCTTTGCTGAATCTTCAGTGTTTGTCTTTTGTGCAGAAAATGGTTGCTGTGCTTTTCTGTGGTAAAGTGCCTATTCTGCTGTACTATCGTTTTTATCAACCTATCTGGAATTTTAACTGTGGGAATAGTAAAGGCTAATCAGTGGAACAATGTATCCAGTAGTAAGGGATTTTTGTTCCAGAATCGGTTCCAGATTGAATAACTGCAGTGGTTAGCATGGGCAACTTTAATGATATTTGCTGATTACCTTGATTTTTTTTTTTTACACTGATATATTGGTTCCGATGTTTATGGGAAGGGAGCGGGGGGAGAGGGACTTTATGCAGCAGGGATACCCGGCAGTACAGGGAACCCGGAAGTCCTGCCAAATTTAACAGTGGGATTGCATTCGAATTTTCTTTCTCCATTTCCTGCCTGGCAGCTGGTCAGATTGAGAGGCTGGCTGGCTGTCAGGTGGGAAGGCCTACGATAGTAGGCTGCAGCCACGGACCGGAGAGGAGGGAGTGATGGAGACATCGTGGTGGGGGAAGGGTGCTGAAGATCGGCTTGCAGGGAAGGAGGGAAGCAGGTAAGCTTAAGGGGACTGGAGGGGGGGGAAGCACTCCTGCTCCTCCTGGCCAAGAAGCAATGCTGGAAAAGCACTTGCCTGCTGGATCCAGAATTTCTCCCTTCAGCTGCCGGTTTCCCGAGCCCAAGGAAACCTGGCCTGTAGCCATTAAAGCCACATGGCTGCTAAAATCTGAGGCACGCTGCCTCATTTTAAATATTACAATTCCTGACCCGCCTCTTGGGAGCAGATTACTTTTTGCCCGACTCCCCGTCCAACCGGTTAAAACAAAAGTAGACACTGGGTTGGGGTCGGATTTAGCATCCTTCCCTCTTGCCTCTCCCCTGCCTATCCTGGGGGGCTTAACATTCCACCATTGTTTTTTTTTTGTATTCCTCATTGAGTCCATATTTTGAGAATGTGTACTTGTTTTCAGTGTACAGGCCTTTTCTTCCTGCACTGGACTACCAAGTTGTTTTTGATCTACATTGACATGTCTGGGAGTCCTTACTTTTTTTTTTTTAAATGTGTTTAATTACTTTTTTTTGTTTAATTTTTTTTTTCTCCCTGTTTTAATAATCTAGGTGCCTTAGATTCTGGCTCAACCTTGACTTGACTGTGACCTCGAACAGTGCAGCTAGCAGGCCAATATGATCTGCCAGGGGAGATGTGACAACAAAAAATCTTCCTGATTTTTTTTTTTTCTTAACCGTCCACATCACCTGCATGTCTGATGACCAAAGCTGGCTTCAGTAACGAGAACAATTCTTGCTATGATTTGTTAATGAGGCTGAGACATAAACTCAAGTCTTCCTGTGCTGTGGTTTCATGGTACATGCAACTAACTGTGCTACAGGGAAGGTGGTTCAACCGTGGCTAACAAGGGAAATTAGGGAAAGTGTTAAATCCAAGGAAGAGGCATATAAATTGGCCAAAAAAAGCAGCAAACCTGAGGACTGGGAGAAATTTAGAATTCAGCAGAGGAGGACAAAGGGTTTAATTAAGAGGAGGAAAATAGAGTATGAGAGGAAGCTTGCAGGGAACATAAAAACTGACTGCAAAAGCTTCTATAGATATGTGAAGAGAAAAAGATTAGTGAAGACAAATGGAGGTCCCTTGCAGTCAGATTCAGGTGAATTTATAATGGGGAACAAAGAAATGGCAGACCAATTGAAGAAATACTTTGGCTCTGTCTTCACTAAGGAAGACACAAATAACCTCCGGAAATACTAGGGGACCGAGGGTCTAGCGAGAAGGAGGAACTGAAGGAAATCCTTATTAGTCAGGAAATTGTGTTAGGGAAATTGATGGGATTGAAGGCTGATAAATCCCCAGGGCCTGATAGTCTGCATCCCAGAGTACTTAAGGAAGTGGCCCTAGAAATAGTGCATGCATTGGTGGTCATTTTCCAACATTCTTTCGACTCTGGATCAGTTCCTATGGTTTGGAGGGTAGCTAATATAACCCCACTTTTTAAAAAGGAGGGAGAGAGAAAACGGGTAATTATAGACCGGTCAGCCTGACATCAGTAGTGGGGAAAATATTGGAATCAATTATTAAAAATGAAATAACAGCGCATTTGGAAAGCAGTGACAGGATCGGTCCGTCAGCATGGATTTATGAAAGGGAAATCCTGCTTGACAAATCTTCTAGAATTTTTTAGGATTAACTAGTAGAGTGGACAAGGGAGAACCAGTGGATGTGGTGTATTTGAACTTTCAAAAAGCTTTTGACAAGGTCCCACACAAGAGATTAGCGTGCAAAATTGAAATACATGGTATTGAGAGTAATGTATTGACGTGGATAGAGAACTGGTTGGCAGACAGGAAGCAAAGAGTAGGAACAAACGGGTCCTTTTCAGAATGGCAGGCAGTGACTAGTGGGGTGCTGCAAGGTTCAGTGCTGGGCCCCCAGCTATTTACAATATACATTAATGGTTTAGATGAAGGAATTGAATGTAATGTCTCCAAGTTTGCAGATGACCCTAAGCTGGGTGGCGGTGTGAGCTGTGAGGAGGTTGCTAAGAGGCTGCAAGGTGACTTGGACAGGTTAGGTAAGTGGGCAAATGCATGGCAGATGCTGTATAATATAGATAAATGTGAGGTTATCCACTTTGATGGCAAAAACAGGAAGGCAGAATATTATCTGAATGGTGACAGATTAGGAAAAGAGGAGGTGCAACGAGACCTGGGTGTCATGGTACATCAGTCATTGAAAGTTGGTATGCAGGTACAGCAGGCGGTGAAGAAGGCAAATGGCATGTTGGCCTTCATAGCGAGAGGATTTGAGTATATGAGCAGGGAGGTCTTGCTACAGTTGTACAGGGCCTTGGTGAGGCCCCACCTGGAATACTATGTACAATTTTGGTCTTCTAATCTGAGGAAGGACATTCTTGCTATTGAGGGAGTGCAGTGAAGGTTCACCAGACTGATTCCTGGGATGGCAGGACTGACCTATGAAGAAAGACTGGATCAACGAGACTTCTATTCATTGTAATTTAGAAGAATGAGAGGGGACCTCATAGAAACATATAACATTCTGACGGGATTGAACAAGTTAGATGCAGGAAGAATGTTCCCGATGTTGGGGAAGTCCAGAACCAGGGGTCACAGTCTTAAGGATCAGGGGTAAGCCATTTAGGACCGAGATGAGGAGAAACTTCTTCACTCAGAGAAATGGGAACCTGTGGAATTCTCTACCACAAAGTTGTTGAGGCCAGTTCGTTAGATATATTCAAAAGGGAGTTAGATGTGGCCCTTATGGCTACAGGGATCAAGGGGTATGGAGAGAAAGCAGGAATGGGGTACTGAAGTTGCATGATCAGCCATGATCTTATTGAATGGTGGTGCAGGCTCGTAGGGCCGAATGGCCTACTCCTGCACCTATTTTCTATGTTACCATAAAATGGCAGAAGTAGAGAGAATTGAGATCAGTTGAAATGCTTATATTTCCAGCATAGGTCTGTTCAGTCATGATGTCGGTATTTATATTGCGTATTCTGCTAATGTGAGTAATGTAATAATGTACAGTCTTGACCAGTGGTGGGCAAAATACGGCCCACAAGCCAAATATGGCCCGCTAAGCCATTCTGTCCGGCCCGCTGGATGAGACACAAATAGAACGCGAGCCGCAGCTCGAGCTGCACATTCATATATCCACCTTCACTTCTCATGGGTCAGAGACAGACTCGAACTGCAGCTAAGGATAAAACATAGTAATACTTCATTAAAATTATTAATTCAGAAAGCGATTCGCCCTTGCCCGATCTTAAAAGGATCTGTTCTGTAATTCTGGGCCCCAATGACGGACATCCATCCCCAGAATGCACTACATACTCGAATATGGCCTATACATTTTAGAGTGGAGTCATGACTGCTCATCTCCACAAATCATTTTACTAAAGTGACCGGCGCTGCATCTTTTCTCTCCCGGTTAGAATATGACGGCAGGGGAGTTCTCATCTGGCACCTATTGGGACGGAATTAGTAATCTACAGTATTATGAGACGAAAAAATCTGACACATGAGGAGAAATTAGGGCAGGTGACCAAAAGTTTGGTCAAAGAGGTAGGTTTTAAAGAGCATTTTGAAGGGGGAAAGAGAGCTAGAGAGGCAGAGGGGTTTAAGCAGGGAATTCGAGAGCTTGGGGCCGAGGCAACAGAAGGCAAGGCCGCCAATGGTTGAGTGATTATAATCAGGATTCTCGAGGGCAGAATTAGAAGAGTGCAGACATCTCGGGGTGGTTGTGGGGCTGAAGGAGATTAGAGATAGGCAGGGGCGAGGGCATGGAGGGATTTGAAAACATGGATAAGAATTTTGAACTCGAGGCGTTGTTTAACCGGGAACCAATGTAGGTTAGCGATAGGTGAGCGGAACTTGGTGTGAGTTAGGACGTGGGCAGCTGAGTTTTGGATCACCTCTCGTTTATGTAGGGTAGAATGTGGGAGGCCAGCCAGGAGTGCGTTGGAATAGTCAAGTCTAGAGGTAACAAATGCATGGACGAGTTCTTCAGCAGCGGATGAGCTGAGGCAAGGGTGGAGACGGGCGATGTTACGGAGGTGAAAATAGGCGGTCTTAGTTATGCTGTGGATATGTGATTGAAAGATCATTTCAGGGTCAAATATGACACACAGGTTATGAACAGTGTGGTTCAGCTGCAGACAGAAGTTGGGGAGAGGGATGGAGTTAGTGGCTCAGGAATGGAGTTTGTGGCGGGGACCGAAAACAATGGCTTTGGTCTTGCCAATATTAATTTTTTTGTTAACTATTTACACATTCTTTTGTTTTTTAAATGTCATTTCATCACCTCACTCAGGTGACCTTTTCTATCAGCTAATAATTTTCCATTAGACAGTCTGCAGATACTTCAGAAAATGCTGGAAATACTCAGCAGGTCAGGCAGTATCCATGGAGAGAAAAACAGAGTTAACCTTTCAGGTCGATGACATTTCGTCAGAACTGATCATCGACCTAAAACATTAACTCTGTTTCTCTCTCCACAGATGTCGTCTGACCTGCAGAGCATTTCCACAATTTTCTGTTTTTACTTTGTCTTTCCAGCAACCTGCAGTATTTTGCTTCTGCAGACAATTCAACTCATTAACCCCCTCTTGGTGAGTGAGTATCTGTTGCTTCATCCCCTCCTCATTTTTTCCAACCTAACTTAAATGCTTATCTTTTAGTTTTCATTCCTGATTAACCCAAAATTTTAATTTCTCCTTTACTCTAACAGACCTCTGCATTTCCAGCATTTTCACTTTTTATTTCAGCTTGCTAATCATGCTTTTGCCCTTACTGAGGCAGTGTAAAGCTTAGAACTTTTCCCTACCTCATTCTCTAGTGAATTGTTTGATGTTTCAGCCAGTTGCAGCATTGGCAGACTGTAGAATTGATCAACTGGCTGGCTGCACATTTAGGATCTCAAGTTGTCCTCTGCCCCGTTTGGGGCAGATAATTCAAATTAACTGGCAAATTACCACCAGTACTGATGGGACAGGGGATAGAGGGAAATTTCCTACTTTTGTCTTTAAAAAATCAACAGGGCGGTGTTGGGGGTGGCAGAGGGGCAGAAGCGAGTAGGAACCGAGGCGGAAGGCTGGCAGTGTCATCATCGCCACGTCGAGCACGTCCGCGTGATGCTGAAGTGCCCCGTCCCGCTGACGCATAGCAACGTCCCTCCCTTCCTCTCGCGGGGCGGAAAGGGGCCGCCACCAGGCGGTAAGGGTTCGGCGCATGCCTGACAACGGGTTGGAGGGTGGGGCGGAAACACAAGGCATGGCGGAAACCCGTTTCTGCCGCCCCCAGGCAGGGTCAATTCCATATGTTTCGGACCATCCTCCCGCCCCTGGTCGGGCGGTAACAGGCCTTAAAGAAGGGGGAAATTTCCCCCTCCCCCCTTACAATCATGTTACAAAGTCTGGAGTACATCATAATCGTGGTTACATAACTTAACTGTTAAAGAGCAGACTGCTGTGCCTTATTTGTTGTGGCAGAATTAAATGTGTCAAAACTGTCTGAACTCGAACTTTTGGGGATATCTTGGCATATAAGGCACTTTATACATGTGTCTTCTTTCCATTTGCCACTATAAATTTTTAAAATTATGCATTTAAAATTGATACCAGCCTAAGTCAGAACCAGATCAAATGTGGGTCTCGTGCTGTTTCAGAAACATGTATAAGCAGCAGTAGACCTTCGGGTGACACATGATCCATATGGATCTTCCCCTCAAAATCACACTTCCTGTTTTGTCTTTATATATTGATGTTGCCTATGTCTTTCCATGATTCACTGAAAAATAGTCCCTAAATAAATATATTCTGAATGATTGATTGTACAGGTACTTGCAACCTCTTCGCATTCATATGTAATATATCCATGTCCATTTAAACAAAAATGTAAATAAAATATGGTGGCGAAGCTGGCTAGCAGTGTGTGGGCTGGCCTAACATTTAGTCTTAACTTGTCACACAGATTGCACAGCATTTCCTTTATTTAAATCGCAGCTGTCATTGGAACTCGTATGTCATTTGTATGTTGTAAGAGCTGCATCTGCTCTCTGAAATATAGGTGTGTACCACCAATAGTCACCAAATTATTTGACAATTGGCAAAGAAGACAACATTCTGGAACCATTCAAGAGCCTGTGATGGGAGAACATGGCAAAATGAACTAACTTTTTATATTCGTTCACAGGATGTGGGCATCAGCAGCAAGGCCAGCATTTATTACCCATCCATAATTGCCCTTGAGAAGATGGTGGTGATCCACCTAGATTATTTTAGAGGGAAGTTAAGAGTCAACCACATTGCTGTGGGTCTGGAATCACATATAGGCCAGACCGGGTAAGAATGGTAGGGTTCATGGGTTTTTACAACAATCCAGCAGTTTCATGGACACCATTACTGATCCTAGCGCTTTATTCTAGATTTATTTAATTAACTGAATTTAAATTCCCCAGCTGCTGCCATGGTGGGCTTTGAACCCATGTTTCCAGATCATTAGTCCAGGCCTCTGGATTACTAGTCCAGTACATAACCACTACGCTACCGTACCTGACTGAGCCAAAGGACCATCTTTATCTTTCTGAGCAGCAGCCTTTCTATATTCAATATTGTCTTTTAATCCACTACAGAATTACAAATCTGAAAACGTAAAAAGAAAATTTGCCAACAGAATTATAATCTGTGCTAAAATTTCTGATTTTACATGGACACACTACCTGAACACAACAAAATCAATTCACAATGTCATGTGCATCAAAGATCTCTGCGCAACACAAATGTATTGCACACAGTTCAAAATTCACCGCACCACAATGGAGTGATGCCCTCAGTGATGCATGTCCACATGTGTTTCAGGTGTGTTACGTTGATTGTTGAAAGGTTTGAGTTTAGGATTTGCTCAGCTATGTAGCCATTAATTTAAAGGAGCCTTGCTGGGAGTTACACGAATAGTTAATGTGTGGGATGCAAACATTGGTTTTGTTCACGTGAGAGAAGACATGGGCATTGTACATTTTTAGCCAGGACTGAAAGGGGAAAGGGTCTGTGTTGCTATTTAAAATCTCCACGTGTAGCCTTTATAAATAGTTTGAGTTCCAGACAGTGAGGTCATTGTGCATGGAATATTCTGAAGGCAGTTTCTAAATGTGTTTGAGTTGCATGGTATCATCCACCAAAGGAAGGTAATGAATTGATATCCAGCCTGCAATTATCTAACAGGTTTAAAACCCATCACTCAGAGATTACTTATTTCTAATTTGTGAATTACAATTTTTGTTAATTTTAATATGCAGCATCTTAGCATTCACACTTCAGATGTTAGTTCTTGGATAGTGATCTATCCAGCTTGTAGGAGAATATATTGACTGACCAGAATGTTTATCCTGACTGCACTGCTTTATATTAAGTGTGTTGCTGAAATCAGATTGGGATTGGGGCAGCTAATGGTATTTGAGGTATGTAATTTGGAAATCTAAATTTGGAAAAATACTCCTTAAATTGTGACAAGGTAGTTACTCAGATCTCTGACTGACTTTGTAAATTAGCAATAACCCAGAAAGGATTTAGTTTTAAACCCAAAAATGCTCCATTAATATTAAGGTTATAGATATTAGAAAGTTAAACTGTATCATCTATTTTAATTCTATTTGGTTGCACCAAATGACGAGATGACAATAGTCAGGTCATCATTAGCATCAAAACTTCTAGTAATGTTTTAATAGCAGCTGCTTTTCATATCGTTATGTCATGTGTCAAATTTTGTTTGATAACACTCTTTGTGAAGTGCCTTGGGACGATGTACTACGTTAAAGGCAATACATAACTGCAAAATGTTGTATAGTTGATCCATGATAAGGTCTCATCATATTGGATGACTGGTGAATTCTGTTCTATTTCATCATCCAGACAGTGTATAACACAATAAAATGCACTGGAAAATCAGCATCAAAATGTAAGAACTGCAAGTGCTGAAAGGGTTAAAGGCCTGATAAATGATATGTATGTACTTTACCAACAGTGGAGAACCATTCAAGAGCAACCCTTGATGAGGCACTGTAGTACTCTTACTGGGCTGGCCTTCTGGCTTAACGTCAATCTTTCCCAGTTTTAAACCATATCATGTGTGGGGGAAATCTGGCACATCTTCCCAGTTGTACTGTGCCTTTCTTTGCCTTCCCCAACCACCAGCACCTACAGTTAGAATATGGCAGTGTTCTTTGTTCCTCGAGCTGCCGTAAATATCAATGTTTCAGTCCCTTTTGCTCCTATTGTCATTCTAGCATTTGCTGCTATACTTAATTTTTTGCAGAGCATCATTTTGGAAAGTTGTAATTTTCACAAACTTCACAGCATAATACAAAGGAGCTAACAGAAAGCCACTCGCATCCATTTTAAATCAATGTCCCTTGCAAAAGTCTGGCTTTAATATCCTTTTGTTTATTTCTGTGGGCCTTCTGTGTTAATTGTAACTGTTGATCTCATCGAAGAACTGATTCAGATGAATTACTGAGCCCAGCAGTGCAATGAGTGAGAATTAACATGATGTGCTTACTACGTGCAGATAGTTGCAGTGTCTTGAGGCTGAACATGATGGGGTAGAGTTTCCGCTTTGGACCCAGTTTCGGAAATTGGTCCCAAAATGCGCACAAAAGTCTGTTGGTCAGTTTACAGTTCAAGCTTACAATAAAATTCATTTTCATAATCGCAAACTAAAATCTTCAACGAACCAGCGCCATCAGGCAGCGTAATAGAATGTAATCGTTTATTTTTTCTTTTCATTAAAAATTATTCCTTGATGTATTTGAGTAGTAACCTGCTGAAGTTTTATTAACACAGCTGAAAATGGGTTTATCACCATAAATAAGCATTTTTAGTAAATGTTCAGTCCTCTAAGTAACCTGTTTTAAAATGGCTGAAAATGACTTTTTTTTAAAAACTATACTCAATCATTTAATAGTTTCATGGCTGTACACTAGTTTCGTGGTAAAGTAATTTTTTGATATGAAAAGTTTTTAAAACATGCTAACTAGTGCCTGTGCAACTAGGAAGATATGCACAATTAGAAGAGCCTTCCCAAACTAGCCTAATTGGTGGAATCTCGCAATTGTGACGTGGGGGGGGGGGGGGGACGTGGTCAGTGTTGTGGGCGGAGCCTAATCTGGGTGAATTAAATCTTAAACCAGCGTAAAAGAGTGCAGAAAACACAGATGTAATAAAAACACAAAATGCTAGAAATACTCAGCCGGTCAGGCAGCATCTGTGGAGAGAGAAATAGTTAAACTTTCAGGGTGATGACCTGGGCGGGAGGTTGGGCATGTGTGCCCCTACTGTTTGTCTCGGCTGAGATTAGTGAACTTCAATACAAACAAGGAAGTGAACATAAGGCTTTCCTAGTCTGTATGGCTTAAATCCACACCGGCAGTACATTTACCAACTGAACAGTCAGGAGAGCCCACATTAATCAAATTACATTGGAGGCCCTGAGGTCTACTAGTTTATTACTTAAGAGTGGGATGTGCTGAAATGATGTGCAGCACAATAATCTTTTCACAGCAGATTCTCAGTGCAGCCCTGAGAGTGCTGTCTTTATATTGTTGACAGTCTACAGCTGGCTCTTGGGGTGGCCTTTTTTCCTCCTCATTCCCAGTGAGTATTTGTTGTGCTTTAGTATATTCTCAGTAGCGAATGGAAAAAAAATAGGAGCCAGTAAATGGAATTATTTTTAAAAACAGCAGGATTTAAAAACTGTAGCATAAGCCTTGTTTTTGTAAATACAAACCATCTGTTGTATTCGCTCACTGAGGTTAAATGTTCCCTTTAATTTGTTGCAAGAGATGATAGTGATAGCCCCTGTTTAAAGTTAATGTTTGTAGAATTAATTTCAAATGCTATCTCTTAGATGAGATTTAGGAGAAAATTAAATGGACTTTGCTTGGGTGAAGCAATGTTAATCTTTTGAAATTGTTATTTTTTAAATAGGACGACTTTCTATTAATTCACTATGATAAAGGACCTTGCCGAAACAAGCTTGGCCATACTCGTGCCTCTGTCATCTGGCACAGAACCCAGGTGAGTAGAAAAAGTCCTGTTTCCATCACTGTCACTCTAAGCTGTCAGTGAAATGGCTGTCCTTATCATTACCCAATCGTGTCAGTGATCATGTCATTCTTAATCGATTTGGGAGCAGCATTTAACTACATGAAAAGATCCTGTTGACCCCCAGATAGATTTCAGTATCTGACTCTCGTGACTCCTTTGCTGCACGTTCTCAATAAATGCTTGGCACTTTTAGCTCACAAAGGTGTCTCGAGAGTTTGAGTTCAAACTGGAGACAAGTATTGTACCAGCAGTGAAACTTATAAACTTATTACTTTTTCTGCCAGTACTATTCTCAGGAACCATTGGAAATACTCCAAGAAGAGTATGTGTAATGGGCTACAATTGCATCATAAATTACTCTCCTCTTATCCCCTCTCCTTCCCCAAGAAATCTAAAATCCAAGTAAAGTGGGAAAATGGTAAAATTACTCTTGGATAGCAATATTCATCCTTTTATTCTTGGTTTCCCTTTCCCTGAGCATGTATTGTTTCAGGATTCTCCTCTCTTGAGGTGACTGCTGAATTACCAGCTAGCCACAGGAATGATAATGTAGGCAATCCAGATGATCAGTATCATTTCTCATCCTGCACGTTGAATGGGAGAAAGCAAAACCAGCTGAGTGCATAGTTTTGGTACCAATTTTTCTCAATTTCTCGATCTTCTGGTTGGAATCCAGAACCAGCAAAAATTTGACTTTGTAGGATTAAATATGGAGCCACATGCTGGTACTCGCCATACTGGACAACAGCTAGAGAGGGGAGAATAAACTGGTGAATTTCAGGGATTGCAAACTATGAATACTTTCTACGAGATATTATTTCTTAAAATCAGTTTTCCACATTAGCTGGGATAAGAAGGGTTAGGGGTTAGTGAGGAATTTTATATATAGAAAATAAATCTTCCTCCAAACTTTCCTTAATCTTTGATATGCTTGGACATCAAAATTGTAGAATTAGGTTCATGCATTTTTTTTTGTTAAAAGTATTCCAAGGAATGTGTCATCTGTAGGGTCACAGAGTCCGTATAATTAGTAAAATGATAAACCTATGAATTCAGGACTGCGTATAACAGCTATCAGTGAGGACAGTTACCGCATATCAGCTGGAATATTAGCTGCTGTTGGTTGCTATTGCTGTTACTAAGTGTATATAAATAGGGATTATCTCTGCTATACTCCATCTTTGTACGTCCTATTGTGTAAGTCAGGCTTGGAGAAAACAATCCTACGGTGAATGTCAAAGAATTGTAGTTATCTCCAAACATGTTTTATGTAATAATTGAATTTTGTGCTTTTTTTTTGCATCAAGGACAGCAAATTTTGAGCAAAATAAAAGGAGTGAAATGCCCTACAGATTTTTATGGACTAAAATCAATTGCTTTACAAGAGCTACATTTTCCTGTCTACCTGGATATTGTGTAGTTAGAATCTAAATACACAAATATTTATCCATTCTGTGCAACATTTATTTTACTGCTGAAATATATAACTTTGGTGAAAATGTTCTAACTGCACAAGGAATGGAAAAACTTGTGCTTGACAGGCCAGAATTTGACTGGTTTTCTGGAACAGTTTCAGGCGAGTATGGGTTTGAGGTCAATCGAACAGCAGGTCACCTTTGTGTTGTGTGAAAATATTATCTGCTTCTGAATAATTATCTATTATTCAGAAATTCAGCAAATCATACAAAGTTATGTTAATGTGGAAAAGGTCTGTATTGACTGCTAAAAGCAAAAGTTGCCAGTTATATAGGGAAAGATTTCCACTGATCATTATTTATAGCAAAATTGTAAAAGCTTGCATGTATTCCCACATATATTTGCTTATAGTGTCTGCCTATTGTATGCTTGATGTATGGTCATTAGCATCTGTCTCTCTGTTCCTTTTTGTTCTTGTTAAAAATGATAATTTGTGAAACATACAGACAATAAAGAAATCTGGTAAATATTTTAAGATTATAATTGGCTCATCAGTTTTAGGTAATAACTTTATTGAATGAGAGTCTAGTTTCATTATTACATGATATAGTAATCATGTTTTATCTTCTTCTCCCATTTAGGTAGTTGGAATATTTGCAGGATTTGGCCTTTTGCTATTAGTAGCATCACCTTTCCTCCTCCTTGCCACACCATTTGTCCTCTGCTGCAAGTGCAAATGTAACAAAGGAGATGATGATCCTTTACCCACATAGGCTTGATGCCCAGAAACAGAAAACAGGACGGCGGCATTTTATGAACATTCTTTCCTATTTTACTTATCATCTTAAACTGTCTTCTTTTGACCCACTGTATATTCCAGTGCCAAAATTTCTTTCCCGATTTGCACAACTAAATTACACTCCAGCGTCTGTGAGAGTGCAGTCAATTTTTTTTTAAGTTTAGTAAAGGAAAAATCTGGATGCCCATCAGACTCGTTATTCATAAAAAATAGAACAGGAATATGGTACTCTGCACAAAGGCTCTGGAACATTGGTAGTAAGCTTAGAAAAGTACTTGTTCCAAAAGAAGCAATAGTCTTGACAATGTGTACAGCTTTGCATTTAAATACAAAATATATAAATTGAATAAGGTTATATGAAGAAGGAAAAAATGCAATTTTGTAAGAGAGAAAATGCTGGCAATGCTTTTTTGCTGATTAAAATTGGGCATTTAAAGGTTTCATAATTACTAGGCGGTGTGATTTTCATGCTGTTTATCCGTATCTGTCTACAATCTAATATCTCCATGTTTTTATGTGTTTGCAAATTTCTGAATGTATAAAGGTGCTGCATTGTCTATTAATAGATATCTGCAATAATATTTCTGTACTAACATTTGACTGCAGATGTGAAGGCTGATTACTGACAATGGGAGAGTGAACATGTAAAACTCATGCAAATCTTGCCACATGCTCAATGTCAGAACTGGTGTTTATTAAAATTGGTTCTAGCAACCAATTCTTAAAAGTTACTGTAATTTGGGTTTGTTGTCCATGAAGTTGAGAACAAAAAATCTGAATTTTCACTCTTGTTTTAGGTTTTTTGACTTGAACAAAAACCTTATTAATGGACCCCTTAAAAGAAAAAAAGAGATAATACTGTGCCACAGTTACCCTTAAAGTGATTGTAAATTAGGAGATTTCTCATTGTGGCAGCTTCCCTTTGTCCAGTCCATGTTCTGTTCCACAGGGTTAATTGGAAGGACATGGAAGGGTCACAATGAGTCAGTTCTTGAAAGGCTTTCAGTTTGCCTTAGTGTGACCAGACTTGATCATTTATCTGTAATGATGATTGGGTTCTGTCAGCAGCTTTTATATTATGGTTCATTAACTGTTCCAGTACCTGTTAATACCAGATTGCCGCATTTATACTGCACATGCCCTAGTTGCATTGAAGCCACAATTCCATTCACAACTCGGATCATTTTTACCTGTACCCTACCCCAGATTAAATTTCATGCAAATCAGCAATGCCTAAAGCAGAATGCAGGCTTCAGGCTCAAGCAAGCTGAGAGGTATGCCTGCCAGCAAACAGAACCAAAATATTGGACCCAAAGTAAGTGACACTCACTGGAACCAGGCTTTTGTCATTGGGGAAACCTAATGAACCCCCCCTCAGTCCTTAGTGGAGGATTTTGGCGCCTTTACTGCTACCATGACATTTATATTGCTATGCTGTTTCTGATACTTTTGCTGTTAGAGGCATACTCTAGTATAAAGGGGGGAGGGGAGGGGTGGGGCATCTATGGCTTTGGTTGCTTTCTAGCTCCACATAAACTCCCGCTTTCTCTCATTTCCTCAGCTTTAATGTAATGATTTTGAACCTTCACCTCATCTGACCCAGTTCTTGTAATTACTTCTTGGTCTGTGGACTTAAGAGATGAGTAATTAGAAGCACAAACTAAGGGGGAGGGGAGTGAAGAGGACAAGAAGCCCAGTGGTTCAAAGTTGGTTGTGGATGAACCAATGTTCTGAAACAAAAGTATGGATAATAAGGAATAGAGGAAGCATGGTCATGAAAACAATCACATTGAAGAGCGAAATCAAGTCATGATCGGTGAGCTCTGTTATTGCCAGTTTGGATGTTTTGCTATCAAATTCTCGCAGTACTTGCATCGCATTGTTGTGTGTACATGTGCTCTGTCTCTATCTTAATTGAAAGACATATTCTTGTGTCCTAAAGTAATTTCTATAATTATGCAGAATTTCTGTAGTGCTATCAGCAAAAAAAAAGTAGACGGCTTTTGTTTTTATTAAGTAGGTAGCTGAAGTGCAAAGGGCTGCTGGAACGTGTCATTTATGTGCCTTTGTTTGATACTTTTCATTTCAGTTAAATGGTTTTATTTGTTATCTTACAGGAGGCTGGGAATGTGAACACAGGCAGTTCATTTCTGTGGAAACATGAATTAAACACTGCACATACAAGGACAAGCAGCACAAATAATGAAGGTGAGGCAGAGTAGAGTTGGAACAGGAAACATAAATGAATATTGGAAATTCTTCAGGGACTTCTGGCTTTTTTATAAGGGGGGGAGGGAGAACGTCTAATAGTTTGTCCTTGCACCTCTTGTTATTTTTTAAGTGGCCCAATGGCAATAGTGAAATGTTTCCTGCTTTTAAAAACCTGTCTTCAGCTCCTGCCAAAACAATCACTGGATATACAAATAGATTCTTCTTCAGTAATACTCAATTTATCATCTGGAGCTGGTGACAGTTTGCAGAGAGCAGTAGGATTGTAAAAGAATATTACCTTTGCAGTTTTCTTTTCCTCTTGCTCCTACATTTTTTGGGGGGGTTCAATATCATTGACCACTCCCACAGGTGAGTTTTCACTCCATACGTAGCAGAGATTGCTTTCACTTGCTCAGGCAGCCAAATTCTGGGAATAGTTCCATTCCCAGGGATAGAATGGGGAATCCTCTTCACTTTCAGCTTACTGGTTTTATCGCATGGCAGGGTGGTGCTACACTAGCCCATGACTTAGCCTTTAATTGCCAAACAAATTTATTAAACGGCAAAAGACAGTGAACAATCGCAATGACACAACATAGATTTTGCAGTAGTTATTAAACAGCTACCTTGTCTAAGCAGAAGTGAGATAATGGTCATTTCTGCTATGCTAAACTATGTATTCTTATATGGCATTCTGTTCCTATTCTCGCCATCCACAGAAACTATCTAGTCTGATTAATCTCAAGGCTTTACACAACTTTCTTCTTCAAACCAGCCTGGCTAAGAAATACTTTTAAGTAAATAACCAGGACCAAACAGATTTAAATAACTCTATTAAATCTTTTTTTTTTTAAAAGAAGCTGCCAAATGAGCATAATTCAAACTAATCCCGCAAGATGTTTGTATTTGAATTGAGTGGCTTGATTCCCTTCCTCAGACACATGACTGCTATTGTATTAAACCTAAACTAGGGCACGTTTTCTGTGAGTGAAGCTGGTTAATATCGCTTTATGTACCAAGACAGAATTAAGGAAGCCAATACCATACTAAGTCTTAGACAAAGCACTTGGCTTTTGTCATAATTGCATTAGCCAGTGGTACTGATTGCTACTAAAGGCGCAACAGCCTCCATTGTTTTCAGGGAACAAAATGATTCTTTATGCAGTATGATTACACAAGAATTGAGGTTGATGCTGCACAATATAATAGTGTTGCTGTAGTACAAGGCAGCACTTATTTATTTATTAAATGAGCAGGATAGCTGAGAACTGGAGACCCCGAATCTTTTGGAGGAGCAACGTTTCCAACATGAAATTGGAAATGAAATGTGGTATGATTCGAACACGCGCCCACGTTTTTTGGAGGCTGGCAAAATGCAAACACCAGTCGGTCGTCCCGATGCAGCTCACTGGTTGGGGCCTTCAGTATTTCAGTCGACGCTGAGCCAGTCGGCTGGTAGGTGCTGGGTAGGTAGCAAAGTGGGTGGGGGTGGGGGGGGGGGGGGGGGGATGATCCCGGGCCAGCAGCAGCCTTCAGTAACATTTTGGCCCTTAATTAGGCCACTGAAGACCTGGAACAACTGGGCAGAAAATGTGTTGTGTAAACACCCATTTGATGACCAAATTTGCACCGGAGCCCTACAATTGACGCTGAGAACCCGATTTGCATATACAGGCTAACCAATGTCTGTTTTATGTGGTCTACCTACACAACTATAAGTCACTGGCTTCCAGTTTGGCAGCTGACGCACTTGTGGGGGGGTGGTGGTGATCACTCACAAAAGATCACAACCCAAAATTTGTCCCTCTAACCTTGATTTTATGCCCAAAAAGAGCACACCATTGTTCAATCCCCCCCCCCCCCCCCCCTTCCCAGTCTCCATGGGCTGTATAGTTCCACATCTTCTTGGGGGCCAAATAAAATTTAAGCTCCCATTAATTTGTGTCTACCTCAAGTTGCTGATACTTAACAGATCTTAGTTAATTTATCCACCAGTGAGCAAAACAAACAAACTTGTTCAGAAAGCCAAAATATATGGTGAAAGAACTGACTTCACATTGTTTCTCTGAGACTATTGGAAATCACCGTGAAGTATTTAAATTAAATTATTGCTGGTGTCAAAATAATACTAATCTGAAAATCTACCACTGTGGGTTTGGAGGAATGGGAAAGGAGAAAGGGGGTTTAAGAAATGTTCCAGTCCTCCCTCTTTTTTATTCAGTATTGTCTTTGAAATCAAACTGTCAAGGTTTTGATTCACCCTCATTTAGCATCACTGAAAACAATCCCCTTTATCTGTCCTGAATAGAAGAAAATTATTACTATACTGTTAGTCAGGACAGATATAGTGACTCAGCTGGTATATTTCCCTGACCATTATAATTGTTAAAGCTTTTAGAATTTGAGAAATGTCTCACTCAAAGCAGGAACTTCTAGATGATTCTAAAAGCCTGCATACATTGACTGCTGGAAGGCTGCATTTTGAAAGGGACACGTGATCCATCTTTGACATTACATAGAATTTACAGCACAGAAACTAGCCATTCGGTCTAACTGGCCTACTTCACCTAATACTATCAGCAACACCTTCTATTCCTTTATCCCTCATGTAGCATCTGTGCTATTCGCCTCAAAAATAAGTTCTTGGTGTCACTTTTCTTTTGTCCTTACACATACTCTGCATATTTTCTGTATACATATTTAATGCTAAACAATTTTGGTTTGCCATGGAAAATATTTTTTTGTTTATAATCTAATACAAGTATTTTAGGCAAAATATTTCAAGAGTAAATACAAAGGTTTTCTATCACAAACTACATCATTTAGTCTTAAAATACTTATTTTTTTAACATTATCATATCTTGCATTGTGTTGGGAATGCCCATTATCCTTTTCGCTGTTCTCTATAATCATTACAGCAGAATAGTAGTATTTGTCTTGAACGTTTAATGGTTTCTTTGTAGTCTGTGTTTCTATGCAGAAATGTTGCAAAAAAAAGTGTTTTTTGTGTATCTTTTTTATATTAACAATAAGGAATGTATAAATAATGTCAGCTTTATTTTTCCTCTTTTTCTCTCCAAAATATTGCCATGTGATTTAAATCCAGTCTCTTTCTGGTTTTGTAACCTATGTATTGTGCTAAAGGAGTCGGTTTTATGCCTTAAAATGCTTCTGTGAGTCCAGTTAATGTTAACGATGTCCTGTAGATAAATCCTAGAATGCTAATGCAGAATATTTGCATAATCTTATATAAATGTGTGAAGATCCTGTTATCTCCTCCGTGTATTGCTAAGCATGGACAAATCTTGTGTGTAAATAACTAAATGTATTCCAGCGTTTAAAAATATATATATAAATATATATATAATTGGTATCGCATTTTTTAAAATAAAAGAATGCAAGTACCCATTATTCTTTTGTGCCGCCAAAATTGAATATTGTCATATATCTTTGGTGCATTTTGAACTTGACCGAATTGTCCTGGTGAGGTTTTCACTACAGAAACAGTAGCCCTCCCAGTTCTAGAGCAAAGTCTTATTGACATTTGACTGTACTACTCTCCTCCAGCTGAACAATGATGGAATTCCATTTCTGTGAATCCCTAGACTTCCCAACCATAATAAAAAGCTGCATACTTTGCAAAAATCAACAGCAGTACAGTAAAGGAAGGTATCCAGTGTAATCCCAATACCTGTATTGCATTTAAGATAGCTTTTCTATTGTATTAAAATAAACAAGCAATTAATGGAGCCAAAATTGCCGATGCGGTGGCCTCTTGAGCGAAATTCCGCTCTTTGCCTTTTTTTTTAAGCAGACCGGAAGTCGGTCATAATGGGGGTAGATGTGCGGTGGTAAGTGGAAGTTCGCACTCTGGAGAGGCGGGTGTAGTGGCCGCCGCTGTCTGTCATCAGCATAGCGCTGATGATGTCATCACGGTGCCGCATCACCACGGCTCTCCCCTAAGGGGAGAGAAGCTGCGATTCTTTAGATTAGGTCCACTGGGCCACCGGGGAGGGGTCCAGGCTGCCTGTTGGTGGCCCAGCCGGGGGGCATAATTGTTGACCCACATGGCAGTCAGCCGACACAAAAAAACAACATGGCAGCGGCAATAGGTCCTCCCTTTTTAATGGGAGCCACACTGGCATTTTAGAAGGACTTCAAGCTCAGTGCACCGGCAGAAAAAGCTGCCAGTGGCACCAAGCGGGTGCAAAATTCTTTCAGTGGAATTTCGCCTTCGGCGGTGCACGCTCTGAGGGTGTACTTGGGATGGATCGGCAGCAGCGAAGCAGTAGTGTGGGGAGCCGGGGAGCGGAATTTTCAACATGGCGGCCATTACATGAAAAATCAGCGGCCATTGAACTCCGCAGTGCAGCATGGTCGCCAATTTCCAGCAGTAACAGGCCTTAAGGGAAGGGACAATTTCGGCCCCAATATATTTTAAATTTCAGAACTACAGATGTTAGAGGACTGAGGATTGCTCGTGAATGAATCTGTTAACTTTGACGAGAAAATGCTTTGAAAATTATGCTTCAGTTGAGATACTGTGCTCCCTACCTCACTTGGGTTGGTATGTGAATGCACAATAGTTCTCCAGAAGCAATGAAGATAGTTCAAAGATCAAGAGCTCAGAAATTGTGCAAAGTTCCAAGGTGCAAGACAGATCCGCCAGGTTTCCAACCATCTTTAAGTAGATTGGAAACCTCAAAATTGGTAGGATGCTTTTTCTGCCCACCGGAGTTATACCAATAGTTTGGGGTGGTTAGGGGAGGGGGGTGACTGGGTGTTCCTGGCTACCCTGGGAAGCCAGCCACATATGCCCGATAGGTCCATTGGACTACCATCTGTTGAGAACAGAGGTAGGTTCTAATCTGGGCCTAGTAAAGGCCCCAACACTAGTCAACCCCAGAGGGAACAATTGCTGTAGCAGAGTGTGAACCTTCTATTACTATTAATGAAAGTTTAAAAATATTACCCTACTTTTCCCTTCTGCCCTCAGGTTCTCCCTCTGAGAGGCCTATTACAATGTTTTCATGAGATGGTGCCTACTGCTATTATTAAAGTGTTCTCATCCCCGGGATTTGAATGGGGTTGCAGCAGGTGCAAGTTCTGTTCAGAATATGACTATCACCAGCCACACTGGACACTTTTTGTAAGACTAAACTATCGACCAGCTCTATTCATGGTAAAGTTATTCACAGAAGCAGCACTGCAAGTGCC
Source organism: Pristiophorus japonicus (assembly GCF_044704955.1). Taxonomy (NCBI): domain Eukaryota; kingdom Metazoa; phylum Chordata; class Chondrichthyes; family Pristiophoridae; genus Pristiophorus; species Pristiophorus japonicus. The sequence goes on from NC_091983.1 coordinate 55,533,043, forward strand.
AGCTTGGCTCAGTCAGTAGCACTCTTGCATCTGAGTTGAATGTTTTAAGTCACTCCAGGACTTGGCTGGCACAACAGTGGAGTGCTATGCAGTTACATGTGTCATCCTTTGGATGAGCCATTAAAACCCCATATGTCCTACTCAGGAGGCGAAAAGATCCTGTGGCAGTCTTCGAAGATGAGCAGACATCTTAATGTGCTGGCGAACATTCTCCCTGCAACCAGCATCAGCAAAAACAGATTATCTGGTCATTTATTTATTTGTTAGTGGGATCTTGCTGTGTTGAAAGTGACAGCACTTTAAAAGTAATTCCATTGGCTGTAAAGTGCTTTGGGACATCCTGAAGCTGATAAAAGATACTAAATAGATACAAGTTCATTTATTCTCCTTCAGAAGTGAATTAGCTCAAATACCCATATACTGGAACAATGACTACAATCTATACAAACTATAAACACAATGACAATACAATGCTGCCTTGTCTGTGTTTGGACTGTTTTAGGTTCCATCAGCTTTTGGGTCAAAGCAATATTAACATCGACAAAATAAAATACTGCAGATGCTGGAAATGTGAAACGAAAACAGAAAAATGATGGCAACATTCAGCAACTCAGGCAGCCTCTGTGGAAAAAGGAAAAAAAGTTAACACTTCAAGTGTAGCCCTTTGTCATAACATTAAGGGGCTGAAGTTGCCCCTTTCTATTAGGCTCCCTGAAAGTGGCAGCCACGGGTCAGTGCGGAGGGGCCGCCATTTTAGAAATGACCCTTTCTCAGTCTTGGAGCGTGTAGGGGACTGCTCCGCCCGTTTTACCACCACGGCATGCACATGCCGACCCTTTATCAACCGACGGCGACCCCGTCCTGAAATTGGCCTGGGGGAAATTGCCCCTTTTGAAAATTACCACGCAGGAGCGGCGCCGCTGCCGGTCGGTACCACTGTCGGTACCCTTTCTGTGGTTTGGCAGCGAGGCTTGGGTGCCAGGCCACTGGCCCGGTTGAAACCCTCCCTGGTGGCCCAGTGTTTGCCACTGAAGTGGCTGCAGAGTTCGCAGCATCTCTCCCCTTTAATTGAAGGAGAGAGACGCTGTGACGCGCCAGCGCGATGACGTCATCAGCGCGGCGCTGGTGTTTGAGCATCGGCAGCTCCGACACGCCCCCACTTCCACCCCGCTAGTGATGGCTAATCTAACGCGAGCGCAGTTCCGCCCCTCTCCCCACACCAACACTGCTGCAACTGGAAACATCACCCAAAAAGCTGAATTTCTCCAGATTTGCCACCCCATGCATTAGGTGCGACTCGTTTTGGGCGGTGGACAATTTCGGCCCCTAACTCTCTTGACCCAATTTGGATCAGAACACGAGTAGCCTCCTTGACTGGATTAAAATGATTGTTTTGAGAGGTACATTCAGTCCTAATTAGTTTTTTTTTCAATGAAAACATTCACGTGTTAAAGACATTTTTGTTCCTTCAAAGTGTTATTGCAGCCATTTTGGGGGAGAAATTTAACTTCAGCAGGGATGCAAAAAAGGGCAGTAGCAGATTGGCTGCTCATTCTGCACACCGCCTGATTTTCCTTTCCATTAAATAATTTTGCGCTCCTGCCAAAGTTGTATTTCACCCCATTTCATTCTCTAGCCCATTGGTATTCAATTTTTTTTTTACTTTGAGGGCTGCATATATGCGTACCACAGTGTGAAGGGCCGCATCTAGGGGATAATTTTAATACTTGACAATAGTGTAAAACGGGCGATGTCGGATTGGCCGACCATTAAAAACCAAAAATCAGCAGAGGTTGAGTCAATGAGAGGCTGATCCAAATATTTAAATTACCCCACCCATAAGTTGTAAACCATTTTCTATTTATTTGCATGTATTTCAAGTCGATAACAGTTAACAGACCTTGAGACAACAGCACTAAAAATAGCCACGTCCAGTCCTCCAACCCTATAAAATTCAAACAGAGCACAGCAACAAATAGGAAAAATAAGCACACCTTGGACTGAGTTCCCTGGGTTGCAAAGTTGGGATTCCCACAGCACTGCTGTTGAACATAGTTGCATGAGCCAATATGTTGGCTTTTAAATAGAGTTGAAAATATTTGAACTAGGAGACCCAGTAAATTAAGAATAAAGAATGAAAAAGATTACTTTGTTTTTGTCACAAAATGTTGGATTGAATTTCCTTGCTCTGTTTTAAGGGAGGTGTTAACCTGTGTAAAATGAATGAACTAATACCCCTTTAAAATAGCAGCCAGAAGAATTTTGTACAAACATATCAAGCATTCAAGCACTAATGTTTCACTGTGTAATTTGAAGGCTGAAGCTTTCAACGAAAGCATCAATGAAAATTCTAATTACTTATTCTATAAAATGGAGTAACATTTTGAATAAAAAGAACTTGCCTTCCCCACTATATATTTAAAGAGTTTCTTGGGGAGCAGAGCTTCCAGCTTCATTTCTTCCAGCCCCCTTTCGCTCCTAAGCTTTCTTCATTACGATTGTTTAATACATTAATAATGTGATAGGCACAGGCCATCATACAGAATATGGCCGCCTAACAAAGCTGTTTGTGGGTATCTACTTATCTCTCAAACTGCTTTGAAGTTTCAGTGGGCTTTCTCCTCTCTCCCACTCTTCTTCCGTCATATAAGTGACCACCTCCACTTATCCAACCCTATCCACTCTTGCTGATGATCCCACTCAACATTCATCAATGTCCTTCAGATTGCACACCATCACTGCATATAACCTCCAGTGCAATAATTGAATCAGAAGACAAGGCCCTTCAACAGGTTAATAAAAATATTTCTATTCATTTAATTTTTCAAAAGCATGTTTTCCAAACAACAGCTAGCACATCTCCACTGCCTGTAAGAAGCTTGGTTCCCTCTTACAAGAAAGAGAGTATGTTGCATGAAACAACTTGACTGTATAAAATCCCAGTGCATACAAGGCTTGAATAATGCTCTCATATCTGGGCAGGCTCTTTTAACCTTTGCTCTTCCGGACAGGGTACAAAAAAAATAATTTTGCACTTCTAGCCTTCTTGTCTCTCACTATTTTACCACTATTACTATGGACCATGCTCCTTGCATTTACATTCCCAGTTATATATTTGTTCCCGCCCCCTTATTCCTTTTTGTTCTGCCGAAACTTTAAATGTGTCATCCTTCTCAAACGTCCTCCTCCCGACATCTTCATTGTGTGGAAATGACAAAGTGTCCCCCACCCAGCACCTCAAAAACAAATTCATGATCTCCCTCAGTATATAATCTTCAGGTTTAAACCTAAGCTGGATGCTATCTACTCACCATTTCCTGATTTATCTTTCAGCTTCACTCTGTTCACCTTTGCTGGTGGCCTTCACAGTAACTGCTGACCGCTCCTCCTTGGTCTTACAATGTAAACAAATTGTGGTGACTTCCTATTTAAAAACAAACGGCCTAAACTTTGACCAGTGCTCCCTCTAGTGTTTGTATAATTCCCAAATTACCTTCTTCAAAAAACAATCTTGAGTTTTTCCTGATAATACATATGAACACATGAAAATGACAGGCAGGAAACAACCAGCTGGTCCATCAAGTCTGCCTCACAATCATGATAGGTGGAGCATTATGACTAGAATTTTCCAACCGCCCCCCCACCCACCTCCTCCCCGCAGCCACGTAGAGACAAAATACCAGAGCCAATAGGGGAAAATTCCTCTCCGTCCCCTTCAGGAGACTGAAATCAAGTCAGGAGATCACATGCAAAACCACTTCCCTTCTATATGTCACTTAATTTCTATATGATTTCTGCTCTGACCCAGCTCCCTCTTGAAGGCATGATAAGGATTGTGCTGCCAGGAAAACGGTTTTAACTCAAAATCAGTAAGTTGTGGCACATTAGTTAATTTCAGGACTAAAGTTGTCATTTTGTCTTTCCGCTGCAAGCTCTTTTTCTAAAAAAGTGAATCTAATAGTGTTGAAAAGCATAACCAGCAATGTACAGAACTCATCGGTACTCCAGAACTCTGAAGTACAAATACATCTCTCTACTTTTCTGGTAATGCCCTTCAACTGGTAAGGCTGCCCAGCCTATCATATAGGGTGATTTCACCAACAGAAGGAGAACGTTTGCTGACACCACTGTGATGCAAATAAAGAGAAAGCTTATTCCCACCACTAGGAAATGTGAGGACAATACACACCCAACACTTTGCCTGTGAATAACCTCACATTTCGCCACATTATACTCCATCTGCCACCTTATTGCCCACTCACTTAATCACTCTATATCCCTTTGCAGCCTCATTGCAAACACCTCACAGCTTCATCTCCCACCTAGTTTTGTATCATCAGCAAATTTGGATACATTACACTCGGTCCCTTCATCTAAGTCATTAATATAGATTGCGAATAGCTGAGGCCCCAGCACTGATCCTTGTGCCACCCCACTAATTACAACCTGCCAATCTGAAAATGACCCTTTCATCCCTACTCTCTGTTTTGTCCATTAACCAATCCTCTATCCATGCTAATACATCATCCCCAACCCCTTGCATAACAATATTTTATGTGGCACCTTATCAAATGCCTTTTGAAAATCCAAATATACTACATCCACTGGTTCCCCTTTATCTACCCTCAAAAAACTCTAATAAATTTAACAAACATGATCTCCCTTTCATAAAACTATGCTGACTCTGCCTAATCATATTATGATGTTCTATGATTTTCTAGAGGATTGGTTAACGGACAGAACTCAGAGAGTAGGGATAAACAGGTACATATCCAAGTTTGCTCTGTTACCACTTCCTTAATAATTGATTCCAGCATTTCCCCTACTGATGTAAAGCTAACTGGCCTATTTTCTCTCGGCTCCTTTCTTGAATAGCTGTGTTACATTTGCTACCTTCCAATCTGCTGGGACCATTCCAGAATCTAGGGAATTTTGGAAGATCAGAACCAATGCATCCACGATCTCTGCAGCCACCTCTTTTAGAACCCGAGGATGTAGGCCATCAGGTCGAGGAGGATTGTCGGCTTTTAATCCATGCTTGCCCACTCACAGCTTTGGGATTTCTTTTCATACGACCATAAAGTTGCCATTCGCTCCATGGTCCTCTGCATAATAATAAATCATTCCTGCAGGATTCCTCTACCTGTGGTTGTTTGTAGCCTTGATCGAGAAACAGAACACATTAGGAAGGAGATAACAGGAAAATTTGGCCAGGCTAGTGAAGCCCCCACCCCCTGTTCCCTCCGTCATGGCTTGCGCATCCCTGATTCTGATCAAAAACTCAGGCTTTATATTGCTTCTCCTTTAACTCTGGTTCTATCCCACTGTCTATTTGTGTGTCACTCCCTTTGATCTGCCTTCCAACTGCTCTATTTCTATACGACCATCACACGCTTTTCTCATTGTGCTATTTTGCCAAACTCTCTTTCTCATTATTTCTGTTTTAAATTAAATTTAAGAGAGTACATTTTAGAAAATGTAAAAGTAAATAATGTAATACTTACCAACTCCAGAGAATGCAGCAGATGGAACTACGAATAAGTTGTTGTCTTATTGAATGATGAGGCTCTACAGCAACACCTTGCTGATGTGACAGGAGAATGTTACAGGATTGTTGAGGCGTTGGGCCAAAAATTACGGTGGGAGGCTTCCCGCAGACGCAAGCCTCCAACCACCAAATACGATATGCACCTACCTCCAGTCCCTGCGCACAGGGAGAATTCTGTTTTAAACCGGCAGAGACCTGGACAGCGCATGATGTCACGCTGTCCAGGAACGCTGCACACGTGAAGGCTGTGGCTTCATTCAGAAAATAGTACCGCCCACAAGACCTGGCAAAAAAGTTCATTTGAATAGGCCGCACTCCTGATTTTTTTCAACTCCACAGTCTTGTTGTATGGAGCTGCCATTACTATGAATGGGAATACCCCCCAAAACAATGAAAACACTTCACATAAATAAAAACATTACCTCACTTATTTACAATTAGTATGAATTTGAATTAAATGCTTTAGAAAACCAAATATGTTTTTGAATTTTTTTTAGTATGTTTTAATAGTGTTAAAAAATAAACTTACCTTAATGGACAGGGTTTTTAATGTAAAAATTAGTCCTAAAATTTATTTTTCTATCTTTTAAAACTCTTACACTGGTAAAAGCAGGCCTTACACTCCTGCTTTTATCAGGCGTAAGAATTTTAAGGACATTCGCTGGGCAGGAGTTGGGCAAATAGCCCAACTCTACACCCGCGGAGGCCCTTTTACTTTCGCATTCTTACGAACTGTCAAAAGAAATTTTGCCAATTCACAAGTGCCGGGTTTAGGTGCATGTGCAGTCCAGGCCTAAACCTGGAACTTGCAGGACCTCTTCGGGCATGTGCACCCATTGTACGCATCCAGAGATGCCGCAATTTACAGCCCGTTAACAATGGAATTCCCATTAGAATGCCATTTAGTGGAATTACAACAACAACATGCCTTTATATGGCACCTTTAATGTTGGAGACACCTATTACAGGTAACTGTTACAGGTAAGTTTAACAGGTAAGTGTTGACAGTTTAGCATTGGAATTCCCATCAAAAATGTTTACTTAGGAATTTTCAATAAAGTATACAACCAATGTAAGATTTTAAGATATTATAGATAGTTTTGATTGATAAGCTTTTAATGAATGAAAATTTGAACATTCTTTGGACAGGTTGGACATCCATCAGATGCAAAACTTTTCATTATATAGATTAAAATGTAAAAAAAAATGCTGGGCTCACATGAAGAATTGTTCATAAGAATGTAGGTGCTGTGGGAAATTTAAAGCCCAAGGATCTCATGGGCTGCTATCAACTGTGCCCAGGAGATCCATGCCCCATTCCAGGAGTCTCCCGGGCAATCCAGGAGAGTTGGAAACCCTATGGGGATGCGAAAGGCACTATATAAATGCCATTTCTTTCTTTACTGATGCCTGCTACATCTAAAGTAACAGTCACGACACCATGCTCGTAGTCACTCATGTTTGTAACATCACTATTAGCAGGTATGAACCTTTTGATGTGGCTTTGTAGCTGCAGAATCCTCAACCAATAGTCAATTCATGGCCTTTAATGGGACTTTAAGTTCGCTCAGTCTTTTTTCAAGCTATTCTAACATGTTTTTGAGAGGTACGAATGCTCAAAGGGCGGATTGATGGTGCTTTCTCTCATCATTCCACCATTCTAGGTATGTTCGCCCCTCCCCAGATTTTGAAATGGAAGACCATTTTTGCTAACTTACTTTGACACTTTATAAAATCAAAGATTTCCAAGTGTTCCAAATCATGAATTCCAAGTCTAAAGCATCTTAGTTATCAAGGGAAGCTACAAGAGTTGGGACTCTATACCCTAGAGCAGCATAATCTTCAGTAGGATTTGATTGAGGTTTGTAAGATAATGAAGTGAATAGACGGTGTTCCAGTTGTTTATTTAGGTTAGGCAAGACCAGGGGTAACAAATTTAAGTTGCATAGGGCTAGATCTCGGTTATAGATGTCAGGAGGTTATTCTTTTCCCAGAGAATAATTGGCAATCTTGAACAATCTACCATTTTGTGTGCTGGATGCGGACTTGCTGAATTCCTTCAAGCAAAAACTGGATTTGTTTCTGGCTGAGGTAGAGATCACCTGTTACATAAGATAGGTACTGCAGGGAATGCAATGCCAGAGTAATTTCCTGGACTAGTTTCGACAGCCTAGATGGGTCAGAGAAGAATTTCCCAGATATTTTCCCCCCAAATTGGCCTGGGTTTTATATCTGCTTTTTTGCCTCTCCCAGGAGATCACATGGTTTTGGGTGGGGTGGAGTGTATATAGAAACATAGAAAATAGGTGCAGGAGTAGGCCATTTGGCCCTTCTAGCCTGCACCGCCATTCAATGAGTTCATGGCTGAACATGCAACTTCAGTACCCCATTCCTGCTTTCTCACCATACCCCTTGATTCCCCTAGTAGTAAGGACTTCATCTAACTCCTTTTTGAATATATTTAGTGAATTGGCCTCAACAACTTTCTGTGGTAGAGAATTCCACAGGTTCACCACTCTCTGGGTGAAGAAATTCCTCCTCATCTCGGTCCTAAATGGCTTCCCCCTTATCCTTAGACTGTGTCCCCTGGTTCTGGACTTCCCCAACATTGGGAACATTCTTCCTGCATCTAACCTGTCTAACCCCGTCAGAATTTTAAACGTTTCTATGAGGTCCCCTCTCATTCTTCTGAACTCCAGTGAATACAAGCCCAGTTGATCCAGTCTTTATTGATAGGTCAGTCCCGCCATCCCGGGAATCAGTCTGGTGAACCTTCGCTGCACTCCCTCAATAGCAAGAATGTCCTTCCTCAGGTTAGGAGACCAAAACTGTACACAATACTCCAGCTGTGGCCTCAGCAAGGCCCTGTACAATTGTAGCAACACCTCCCTGCCCCTGTACTCAAATCTCCTCGCTATGAAGGCCAACATGCCATTTGCTTTCTTAATCGCCTGCTGTACCTGCATGCCAACCTTCAATGACTGATGTACCATGACACCCAGGTCTCTTTGCACCTCCCCTTTTCCTAATCTGTCACCATTCAGATAATAGTCTGTCTCTCTGTTTTTACCACCAAAGTGGATAACCTCACATTTATCCACATTATACTTCATCTGCCATGCATTTGCCCACTCACCTAACCTATCCAAGTCGCTCTGCAGCCTCATAGCATCCTCCTCGCAGCTCACACTGCCACCCAACTTAGTGTCATCCGCAAATTTGGAGCTACTACATTTAATCCCCTCGTCTAAATCATTAATGTACAGTGTAAACAGCTGGGGCCCCAGCACAGAAACTTGCGGTACCCCACTAGTCACTGCCTGCCATTCTGAAAAGTCCCCATTTACTCCTACTCTTTGCTTCCTGTCTGACAACCAGTTCTCAATCCTTTTCAGCACACTACCCCCAATCCCATGTGCTTTAACTTTGCACATTAATCTCTTGTGTGGGACCTTGTCGAAAGCCTTCTGAAAGTCCAAATATACCACATCAACTGGTTCTCCCTTGTCCACTCTACTGGAAACATCCTCAAAAAATTCCAGAAGATTTGTCAAGCATGATTTCCCTTTCACAAATCCATCCTGACTTGGACCTATCATATTACCTCTTTCCAAATGCACTGCTATGACATCCTTAATAATTGATTCCATCATTTTACCCACTACCGATGTCAGGCTGACCGGTCTATAATTCCCTGTTTTCTCTCTCCCTCCTTTTTTAAAAAGTGGGGTTACATTGGCTACCCTCCACTCCATAGGAACTGATCCAGAGTCAGTGGAATGTTGGAAAATGACTGTCAATGCATCCACTATTTCCAAGGCCACCTCCTTAAGTACTCTGGGATGCAGTCCATCAGGCCCTGGGGATTATCGGCCTTCAATCCCATCAATTTCCCCAACACAATTTCCCGACTAATAAGGATTTCCCTCAGTTCCTCCTCCTTACTAGATCCTCCGACCCCTTTTATATCCGGAAGGTTGTTTGTGTCCTCCTCAGTGAATACCGAACCAAAGTACTTGTTCAATTGGTCCGCCATTTCTTTGTTCCCCGTTATGACTTCCCCTGATTCTGACTGCAGGGGACCTACATTTGTCTTTACTAACCTTTTTCTCTTTACATATCTATAGAAACTTTTGCAATCCGTCTTAATGTTCCCTGCAAGCTTCTTCTCGTACTCCATTTTCCCTGCCCTAATCAAACCCTTTGTCCTCCTCTGCTGAGTTCTAAATTTCTCCCAGTCCCCGGGTTCGCTGCTATTTCTGGCCAATTTGTATGCCACTTCCTTGGCTTTAATGCTATCCCTGATTTCCCTTGATAGCCACGGTTGAGCCACCTTCCCTTTTTTATTTTTACGCCAGACAGGAATGTACAATTGTTGTAGTTCATCCATGCGGTCTCTAAATGTCTGCCATTGCCCATCCACAGTCAACCCCTTCAGTATCATTCGCCAATCTATCCTAGCCAATTCACGCCTCATACCTTCAAAGTTACCCTTCTTTAAGTTCTGGACCATGGTCTCTGAATTAACTGTTTCATTCTCCATCCTAATGCAGAATTCCACCATATTATGGTCACTCTTCCCCAAGGGGCCTCGCACAACAAGATTGCTAATTAATCCTCTCTCATTACACAACACCCAGTCTAAGATGGCCTCCCCCCTAGTTGGTTCCTCGACATATTGGTCTAAAAAACCATCCCTTATGCACTCCAGGAAATCCTCCTCCACCGTATTGCTTCCAGTTTGGTTAACCCAATCTATGTGCATATTAAAGTCACCCATTATAACTGCTGCACCTTTATTGCACACACCCCTAATTTCATGTTTGATGCCCTCCCCAACATCACTACTACTGTTTGGAGGTCTGTACACAACTCCCACTAACATTTTTTGCCCTTTGGTATTCTGCAGCTCTACCCATATAGATTCCACATCATCCAAGCTGATGTCCTTCCGAACTATTGCCTTAATTTGCTCCTTAACCAGCAATGCTACCCCACCTCCTTTTCCTTTTATTCTATCTTTCCTGAATGTTGAATACCCCTGGATGTTGAGTTCCCAGCCCTGATCATCCTGGAGCCACGTCTCCGTAATCCCAATCACATCATATTTGTTAACATCTATTTGCACAGTTAATTCATCCACCTTATTGCGGATACTCCTTGCATTAAGACACAAAGCCTTCAGGCTTGTTTTTTTACAACCTTTGTCCTTTTAGAATTTTGCTTTACAGTGGCCCTTTTTGTTCTTTGCCTTGGGTTTCTCTGCCCTCCACTTTTCCTCATCTCCTTTCTGTCTTTTGCTTTTGCCTCCTTTTTGTTTCCCTCTGTTTTCCTGCATTGGTTCCCATCCTCCTGCCATATTAGTTTAAATCCTCCCCAACAGCACTAGCAAACACTCCCCCTAGGACATTGGTTCCGGTCCTGCCCAGGTGCAGACCGTCCGGTTTGTACTTGTCCCACCTCCCCCAGAACCGGTTCCAATGTCCCAGGAATTTGAATCCCTCCCTGCTGCACTACTGCTCATGCCACGTATTCATCTGCACTATCCTGCGATTCCTACTCTGACTATCACGTGGCACTGGTAGCAATCCCGAGATTACTACTTTTGAGGTCCTACTTTTTAAGTTTAAGTATATGTTATGATACACAAGTTAAAATCCCACCAAGGCAGCTCGGGAATTTAAATTCAGTTAATTAAATAAATCTGGAATAAAAAGCTAGTACCAGTAATGGTGACCATGAAACTACCAGATTGTCGTAAAAACCCATCTTGTTCACTAATGTCCTTCAGGGAAGGAAATCTGCCGTCCTTGCTCAGTCTGGCTTATAGGAGACACCAGACCCACAGCAATGTGGTTGACTCTTAACTGCCCTCTAAAATGGCCTCGCAAGCTACTCAGGTGAACACATCCGCTACGAAAAACAATAAGAATAAAACCGGACGGACCACCCAGCATCAAACTCAGCACCGGCTAGGGACATGACAACGGCACACCCAGCCCAGTCAACCCTGCAATGTCCTCCTCATCAACATCTGGGGATTTGTGCCAAATTTGGGAGAGCTGTTCCACAGATTGGTCAAACAACAGCCTGACATAGTCATACTCACAGAATCAGACCTTTCAGCCAATGTCCTAGTCACCTGCATCACCATCCCTGGGTAGGTATTGTCCCACTGGCAGGATAGACTCACCAGGAGTGATGGCAAGGTGGTATACAGTTGGAAGGGAGTGGCCCTGGGAGTCCTCAACATTGACTCTGGACACCATGAAGTCTCATGGCTTCAGGTCGAGCATGGGAAGGAAACCGCCTCCTGATTACCACCTACCACCCTCCCTCAGCTGATGAATCAGTACTCCTCCATGTTGAACACCACTTGAAAGAAACACTGAGAGTAGCAAGGGCACAAAATGTACTCTGGGTGGGGCATTTCAATGTCCATCACTAAGAGTGGCTCGGTAACACCACTACGGACCAAGCTGGCTGAGTCCTGAAGGACATAGCTGCCAGATTGGGCTTGTAGCAGGTGGTGAGAGAACCAACACGAGGGAAAAACCCACTAGACCTCATCCTCACCAATCTACCTGTCGCAGATGCATCTGTCCATGACAGCATTGATAGCAGCGACCACCGCACAGTCATTGTGGTGTATGTAGCACACAAATCACTGACTCCACACGGTCTGGTGTAAGTCTAACTGTTGTGACCTTCATCCTTTATTGTTCAGCTCCAGAGTGCCTCCCATGTGTGGTGGTCACCCTTATATAGTCCTTGTTACAGGCACTACCAGGGTTTCCCACCGCAGCGCCTTCTGTGGTGTGGCATAGTACTTACATTACATTTAAGGTACTGGGACAATACACACATCATTACATAACATCACCTTCCCCCCCACCTGGACGCAGGACAACGATACACACATCATTACATAACATCACACTTGTCCAACGGAAGGCAGGTGGGCATAGACAGTGCGTTAGTATGGTACATATTATCTGGTACATTAACTGGTTATTGACAGGTAGCGGAATCTTGATTTCCTTGTGAGCCGCTATCATTAATTGTACTTCATCCATTATTTTACACAAATACAGTGGCCATTCAGCATAAAAAAGGTCATTCTTATTATAAATTCACTATCTCACGTTAACATTGCTCATTTTAGACTCGTTCTGCCTAACAGAAGTCCTTTGTGGGGACCACCTCTTTGTAAGGCCCTTTTAAGACTCCCGGGTGCATTTCCTCTTTAAGGTGCTATCTTTGATGCAGGAGGATTCCACGAGGCTTCTCCTTGGGTGCCACCATCTTTGATGCTCTGCAGCTCCGACACGATGCTGCCGCCATCTTCTTCTCCGCCGCTCCGAATGCCCTCCGCCGTCGCAGCCTCCGCTGCCACCTGACTTGCCGCCTCTCCTGCGGCCGCCGTGGCCTCCAGCGGCCGCACTTGCCACCTCCCCCGCGGCTGCCATGGCCGCCCGACGCTACCAGCTCCTCGGGGGGGGGGGGCCCGCCCAACGGCCTCTCCCTCTGCGGGGCTCTTCCGAACCGCCGGCCCCTGGATCCCTCAGCACCCCGCCCGCAACGCCCCGCCGGCTCACCCCCCCCACTAGGCCCCTCTGTGCAGGGCTGCTTGCCTGTGGGGGCTGAGGCTGCAGGGTCTCTGTGTGAGGTCCGGGCCTGGGGCTTGCCTGTGGGGGGATTGAGGCTGCAGCTCCAGCTCAGTCGGCGCTGCTCTCTGGGGACCCGGGGCACGGCAGCACCCCGGGGAGCAGCAGTCTGTGGGGTGATGAAGTCTTCCCGGCTCCCACAGACCTTCCCCATCCACCTCCGGCCGAGGAGCGTCAGCCCATCACCTGCAACGACCTAGAGAGGTAAAGCGTGCGTCTCGTCCGCGTGGGATACCTGCACCATCGCTCTGCCGAGAACAGGTATTAGTTCCCTGGTGTAGGTACGCAGCTTCACCGTGACCGGGACCAGCTTGGGTCGTGCAGCTGGGTTAATCCACAGTTTATCAAAAGTTCTCCGACTCATCAACGACAGACCCGAGCCCGTGTCCACTTCCATACTCACAGGGACTCCGTTGATTCTTACTTCCCTTATCACTGGGGGCGAATCGTCAGTGCACATATACAGTCCAAGCACCTCATCTTCTTCTACCTGCTCCTCGCTGAACAGTGGATCATCCCCCATCTCCTCAGCCACATGGTGAGTCCGATTTATTTTACACATATGCTGAAGGTGGCCTTTAACGTGGCAGGTATTGCACGTGTACCCCGCAAACCTGCACCGGTGAGCCCCATGGCTTCCTCCACAACGCCAGCATGGTGCTGCTTGATTGGCCCCCCTCAGCGGACTCTGAGCTCCAGGATCCCGAGGTCCGTGCTCTCTGCCCCGGACAGAGCCACGTTCTGCAGTTTTGTCCGAGGTGGGCGCTATCTTGTGGACAGTGCCTGCCGGGTTCGAGACTGTGTGGATTATTTGCTTGGTGCTGCAAGTTGAGGTCATATGTGCCCGGCTGATGGTGATGGCCTTTGTCAGAGTGACTGTGGGTTCCATGGCGAACAGCTTGTGAAGGAGGCCCTCGTGGCCAATCCCCATAACGAAAACGTCCCGCAAAGCCTCGTCAAGGTGTGCCCCAAAATCACACGGCGCCGCGAGTCTCCTGAGGTCCGCAGCATATTTGGTGACATCCTGGCCCTCGGGTCTGCAGTGATGGTAAAATTTGTATCTGGCCGTGAGGATGCTCTCCTTCGGTTTCAACTGGTCACGAATGAGTTCAGTCAGCTCCTCGTATGACTTGTCCCTGGCGCTCCCAGGTGCCAGCAAATCCCTGACGAGACAGTAAACCTCATCTCCACAACTGGAGAGCAATATCACCTTATGCTTCTCTCTCATTGCGTATGTGTCCTCCGTCAGGTCATTTGCTGTGAAGTAGTACTCGAGCCTTTCCGTAAAGGCCTCCCAATCATTGCCCACGGTAAAATCCTTTAGCGAGCCCAGAGTAGCCATGGTTGCGTGGAGTTCGTCTGCTTCCTCGTTGCCAATGTGGTGTATGTAGCACACAAATCACTGACTCCACACGGTCTGGTGTAAGTCTAACTGCTGTGACCTTCGTCCTTTATTGTTCAGCTCCAGAGTGTCTCCCAGGTGTGGTGGTCACCCTTATATAGTCCTTGTTACAGGCACTACCAGGGTTTCCCACCGCAGCGCCCTCTGTGGTGTGGCATAGTACTTACATTACATTTGAGGTACTGGGACGATACACACATCATTACATAACAGTCATTGTGGAGACAAAGTCCCGTCTTCAAACTGAGGACACCATCCATCATGTTGTGTGGCACTATCACCATGGGGGAAGAGAGTGAACAGCCAGAGATCGTGGTCCATATCGGGACCAATGACATAGGTAGAAAGAGGGATGAGGTCCTGCAGGCAGAGTTTAGGGAGCTAGGAGAGAGATTAAAAAGCAGGACCTCAAAGGTAGTAATCTCCGGAGTAGTCCCGGTGCCACGAGTTAGTGAGTACCGAAATAGGAGAATAGAGCAGATGAATACGTGGCTGGAGAGATGTGCAGGCGGGAGGGCTTTAGTTTCCTGAGGCATTGGGACCGCTTCTGGGGAAGGTAGGACCTGTACAAGCCAGACGTTTTGCACCTCAACAGAGCCGGGAACAATATCCTCGCAGGGGGGGTTTGCTAGTGCTGTTGGGGAGAGTTTAAACTAGCTTAGCAGGGGATGGGAACCTGAAAATGGATTCAGTAGGGAGGGGAGTAAAGCTGGAATTAGAAAGCAAAAATAAAGAAAGTGAGTTTGAAGGAGAGAGGAAACAAGCAGGAACAAAGGGTAAAAAAACAAATTTAAAGGCACTTTGTCTAAAGGCACGCAGCATTCGTAACAAAATAGATGAGTTAACGGCACAAATAGATACAAATGGGTATGATCTGATAGCCATTACAGAGACGTGGTTGTAAGGTGACCAGGACTGGAAATTAAATATTCAGGGATATTTGACAATCCGGAAGGACAGACAAAAAGGAAAAGAAGGTGGGGTAGCTCTATTGATAAAGGATGGAATCACTGCAATAGTGAGAGACGATATTGGCTCAAATGATCAAGATGTTGAAACAGTTTGGGTAGAGATAAGGAATAATAAGGGAAAAAAGTCACTGGTGGACGCAGTCTATAAGCCCCATAACAGTAGCAACTCTGTTGGTCGGAGTATAAACCAGGAAATAGTGGAGGCTTGTAAAAAAGGAACAGCAATAATCATGGGTGATTTTAGCCTCCATATTGATTGGACAAATCAAATTGGTCAGGGTAGCCTTGAGGAAGAGTTCATAGAGTTCATAGAGATGAATACGTGGCTTGAGCAATGGTGCAGCAGGGAGGGATTCAAATTCCTGGGGCATTGGAACCGGTTCTGGGGGAGGTGGGACCAGTACAATCCGGACGGTCTGCACCTGGGCAGAATCGGAACCAATGTCCTCGGGGGAGTGTTTGCTAGTGCTGTTGGGGAGGAGTTAAACTAATATGGCAGGGGGATGGGAACCAATGCAGGGAGATAGAGGGAAATAAAAAGGAGGCAAAAACAAAAGACAGAAAGGAGATGAGGAAAAGTGGAGGGCAGAGAAACCCAAGGCAAAGAACAAAAAGGGCCATTGTACAGCAAAATTCTAAAAGGACAGAGGGTGTTAAAAAAAACAAGCCTAAAGGCTTTGTGTCTTAATGCAAGGAGTATCCGCAATAAGGTGGATGAATTAACTGTGCAAATAGATGCTAACAAATATGATGTGATTGGGATTACGGAGACGTGGCTCCAGGATGAGCAGAGCTGGGAACTCAACATCCAGGGGTATTCAACATTCAGGAAGGATAGAATAAAAGGAAAAGGAGGTGGGGTAGCATTGCTGGTTAAGGAGGAGATTAAGGCAATAGTTAGGAAGGACATTAGCTTGGATGATGTGGAATCTATATGGGTAGAGCTGCAGAACACCAAAGGGCAAAAAACGTTAGTGGGAGTTGTGTACAGACCTCCAAACAGTAGTAGTGATGTTGGGGAGGGCATCAAACAGGAAATTAGGGGTGCGTGCAATAAAGGTGCAGCAGTTATAATGGGTGACTTTAATATGCACATAGATTGGGCTAACCAAACTGGAAGCAATACGGTGGAGGAGGATTTTCTGGAGTGCATAAGGGATGGTTTTTTAGACCAATATGTCGAGGAACCAACTAGGGGGGAGGCCATCTTAGACTGGGTGTTATGTAATGAGAGAGGATTAATTAGCAATCTCGTTGTGCGAGGCCCCTTGGGGAAGAGTGACCATAATATGGTGGAATTCTGCATTGGGATGGAGAATGAAACAGTTAATTCAGAGACCATGGTCCAGAACTTAAAGAAGGCTAACTTTGAAGGTATGAGGCGTGAATTGGCTGGGATGGATTGGCGAATGATACTTAAGTGGTTGACTGTGGATGGGCAATGGCAGACATTTAGAGACCGCATGGATGAACTACAACAATTGTACATTCCTGTCTGGCATAGAAATAAAAAAGGGAAGGTGGCTCAACCGTGGCTATCAAGGGAAATCAGGGATAGTATTAAAGCCAAGGAAGTGGCATACAAATTGGCCAGAAATAGCAGCGAACCTGGGGACTGGGAGAAATTTAGAACTCAGCAGAGGAGGACAAAGGGTTTGATTAGGGCAGGGAAAATGGAGTATGAGAAGAAACTTGCAGGGAACATTAAGACGGATTGCAAAAGTTTCTATAGATATGTAAAGAGAAAAAGGTTAGTAAAGACAAACGTAGGTCCCCTGCAGTCAGAATCAGGGGAAGTCATAACGGGGAACAAAGAAATGGCGGACCAATTGAACAAGTACTTTGGTTCGGTATTCACGAAGGAGGACACGAACAACCTTCCGGTTATAAAAGGGGTCGGGGGGTCTAGTAAGGAGGAGGAACTGAGGGAAATCCTTATTAGCCGGGAAATTGTGTTGGGGAAATTGATGGGATTGAAGGCCGATAAATTCCCAGGGCCTGATGGACTGCATCCCAGAGTACTTAAGGAGGTGGCCTTGGAAATAGCGGATGCATTGACAGTCATTTTCCAACATTCCATTGACTCTGGATCAGTTCCTATGGAGTGGAGGGTAGCCAATGTAACCCCACTTTTTAAAAAAGGAGGGAGAGAGAAAACAGGGAATTATAGACCGGTCAGCCTGACATCGGTAGTGGGTAAAATGATGGAATCAATTATTAAGGATGTCATAGCAGTGCATTTGGAAAGAGGTGACATGATAGGTCCAAGTCAGCATGGATTTGTGAAAGGGAAATCATGCTTGACAAATCTTCTGGAATTTTTTGAGGATGTTTCCAGTAGAGTGGATAAGGGAGAACCAGTTGATGTGGTATATTTGGACTTTCAGAAGGCGTTCGACAAGGTCCCACACAAGAGATTGATGTGCAAAGTTAGAGCACATGGGATTGGGGGTAGTGTACTGACATGGATTGAGAACTGGTTGTCAGACAGGAAGCAAAGAGTAGGAGTAAATGGATACTTTTCAGAATGGCAGGCAGTGACTAGTGGGGTACTGCAAGGTTCTGTGCTGGGGCCCCAGCTGTTTACACTGTACATTAATGATTTAGATGAGGGGATTAAATGTAGTATCTCCAAATTTGCGGATGACACTAAGTTGGGTGGCAGTGTGAGCTGCGAGGAGGATGCTGTGAGGCTGCAGAGCGACTTGGATAGGTTAGGTGAGTGGGCAAATGCATGGCAGATGAAGTATAATGTGGATAAATGTGAGGTTATCCACTTTGGTGGTAAAAACAGAGAGACAGACTATTATCTGAATGGTGACAGATTAGGAAAAGGGGAGGTGCAAAGAGACCTGGGTGTCATGGTACATCAGTCATTGAAGGTTGGCATGCAGGTGCAGCAGGCGGTTAAGAAAGCAAATGGCATGTTGGCCTTCATAGCAAGGGGATTTGAGTACAGGGGCAGGGAGGTGTTGCTACAGTTGTACAGGGCATTGGTGAGGCCACACCTGGAGTATTGTGTACAGTTTTGGTCTCCTAACTTGAGGAAGGACATTCTTGCTATTGAGGGAGTGCAGTGAAGGTTCACCAGACTGATTCCCGGGATGGCGGGACTGACCTATCAAGAAAGACTGGATCAACTGGGCTTGTATTCACTGGAGTTCAGAAGAATGAGAGGGGACCTCATAGAAACATTTAAAATTCTGACGGGATTAGACAGGTTAGATGCAGGAAGAATGTTCCCAATGTTGGGGAAGTCCAGAACCAGAGGTCACAGTCTAAGGATAAGGGGTAAGCCATTTAGGACCGAGATGCGGAGGAACTTCTTCACCCAGAGAGTGGTGAACCTGTGGAATTCTCTACCACAGAAAGTTGTTGAGGCCAATTCACTAAATATATTCAAAAAGGAGTTAGATGAGGTCCTTACTACTAGGGGGATCAAGGGGTATGGCGAGAAAGCAGGAATGGGGTACTGAAGTTGAATGTTCAGCCATGAACTCATTGAATGGCGGTGCAGGCTAGAAGGGCCGAATGGCCTACTCCTGCACCTATTTTCTATGTTTCTATGTTTCTATAAGGGACAGGTTCCTTGAGCAGTATGTAACGCAACCAATCAGGGGGCAGGCTATCTTGGATTTGGTCCTCTGTCAAGAGACAGTATTAATAAACAATCTCTTAGTAAAGGATCCCCTCAGAATGAGTGATCATAGCATGGTTGAATTTCAAATTCAGATGAAGGGTGAGAAAGTTGATCTCAAACCAGCGTACGAAGCTTACTTAAAGGAGACTATGAAGGTATGAGGGCAGAGTTGGCTAAAGTGGACTGGGAAAATAGATTAAAGTGTAGGACAGTGATGAACAGTGGCGTACATTTAAGGAGATATTTCACAACTCTCAAGAAAAATATATTCCAGTGATGAAAAAAGGGTATAAAAGAAAAGATACTTGCTTTGGAGGCAGTTCAGAGAAGGTTCACTAAGTTGATTCCGGAGATGAAAGGGTTGACTTATGAGGAGAGATTCAGGAGGTTGGGCCTCTACTCATTGGAGTTCAGAAGAATGAGAGATGATCTTATCGAAATGTATAAGATTATGAGGGGGCTTGACAAGGTGGATGCAGAGAGAATGTTTCCACTGATAGGAGAGAATAGAACTAGGGGGCATAATCTTAGAATAAGAGGCCACCCATTTAAAGCAGAGATGAGGAGGAATTTCTTCTCGCAGAGGGCTGTAAATCTGTGGAATTTGCTGCAGAAGCCGGGGCATTGAATACATTTAAGACAGAGATCGACAGTTTCTTAACTGATAAGGGATTAAGGGGTTATGGGGAGCGGGCAGGGAAGTGGACCTGAGTCCATGATCGGATCAGCCATGATTATATTAAATGTCGAAGCAGGCTCGATGGGCCATATGGCCGACTCCTGTTCCTATTTCTTATGATCTTATGTTCATGGGATAGATTCAGAACAGATCTAGTAACTCAAAACTGGGCATCCATGAAGTGTTGTGGGCCATCAGCAGTAGCAGAATTGTATTCCACCACAATCTGTAACCTCATGGCCTGACATATCCCTCACTTTACCATTACCATCAAGCCAGGGGACCAACCCTGGTTCAATGAAGAGTGTAGAAGAGCATGCCAAGATCAGCACCAGGCATACCAAAAACAAGGTGCCAATCTGGGGAAGCTGCAACACAGGACTCATCATCATCATCATCATAGACAGTCTCTCGAACGAGGATGACTTGCTTCCACATGAGTTCACAGATGTTTCAATGAAGGACCCGATGTTCCAGTCCTGAACTCCAATTGAAGGGTGGAAGATGCCTGTGCGTGGATTTTTTTAACATGTGGTGACCGTTGCACATTAGCCACCACATGGCTTGACAGAGCTAGGCCTTTATCCAGTGGCAAGGGTTAACCGGGATGACTGGAGACCCGCTCTGCTGCACAGACCGAGTGCATACACATATCGCAGTGTGGACTGGCCCGTGCTGCCCCTGGGCCCTCGGCTCTTCTGGGCCCCGCACCCTCATTCTCCGCACTTCCGCCACAAACTCTTACCACTCCTCCGCCACAAACTCTCGCCGCACCTCGCCACAAACTCTCGTCGCACGTCAACCAAAAACTCTCGCCACTCCTCCGCCACAAACATTCGCTGCACTTCTGTCACGATCACCCATCAAATCTCAGCCACGATCTCTCATCACTCCTCCGCCCCGATCGCTCGTCGCAAGTTTTTATGACCTTCCCGCTCCTCCGCTGTACCAGGGCCCCGCTGATGCTCCTGCCCATGGTCCAAACAGCGACCTGGGTCCTGATGACGTCACCCAGTCGCCCACCTCAAAGCCATCGCACATTGTGTCGGCTCGCGCTGGAAGTTCCAGTGGCATACTCCAGCTCTTTATACTCCCGATCTGCGATGGTGTCCTCTCACAGGTCAGGGTGGCCACGACTCTATGCATGCTAAAAAGCATATGCATATGCATGCTAAAAAGCAGAGGCAGCATGCTATTGACAAGGCAAAGAGATACCACAACTAACCGATCAGATTAAAGCTCTGTAGTCTTACCACATCCAATCGTGAATGGTGGTAGACCATTAAACAACTAATGGGAGGAGGAGGCTCCATGAATAGCCCCATCCTCAAAGATGGCTGAGCCCAGCACGTGAGTGCAAAAGATCAGGCTGAAGCGTTTACAACCATCTACAGCCAGAAGTGCCAAGTGGATGCTCCTTATCGGCCTCCTCCTGAGGTCCCCACCATCACAGAAGCCAGTCTTCAGCCAATTCGATTCACTTCACTTGATATCAAGAAATGGCTGAGCACACTGGATACAGCAAAGGCTATGGGCCCCGACAATATCCAGGCTGTTGTGCTGAAGACTTGTGCTCCAGAACTAGCCGCACATCTAGCCAAGCTGTTCCAGTACAGCTACAACACTGGCATCTATCCGACAAAGTGGAAAATTGTCCAGGCATGTCCTGTCCACAAAAAACAGGACAAATCCTATCTGGCCAATTACTGCCTCATCATTCTACTCTCAATCTTCAGCAAAGTGATGGAAGGTATCATCAACAGTGCTATCAAGCAGCACTTACTCACCAATAACCTGCTCACCGATGCCCAGTTTGGGTTCTGCCAGGACCACTCAACTCCAGACCTCATTACAGCCTTGGTCCAAACATGGAAAAAAGAGCTGAATTCCACAGGTGAAGTGAGAGTGACTGCCCTTGACATCAAGGGCAGTATTTGACCGAGTGTGGCATCAAGGAGCCCTAGTAAAATTGAAGTCAATTGGGATCAGGAGGAAAACTTTCCACGGGCTGGTGTCATACTTAACACAAAGTAAGATGATTGTGGTGGTTGGAGGCCCACAGGACATCACTGCAGGAGTTCCTCAGGGCAGTGTCCTGGGCCCAACCATCTTCAGCTGCTTCATCAATGACCTTCCCTCTATCATAAGGTCAGAAGTGGGGATGTTCACTGATGAATGCACAGTGTTCAGTTCCATTCGCAACGACTCAGATAATGAAACAGTCCTTTCCCGCATGCAGCAATACCTGACAACATTCAGGCTTGGGCTGATAAGTGGCAAGTAACATTCGTGCCACACAAGTGTCAGGCAATGACTACCTCCAACAAGTGAGAGTCTAACCACTGCCTCTTGACATTCAACAGCATTACTGATATGTCCTTACTATACAGTATAAATGCACACGAGGCCCATACTTGAGAGAAGGTCACTCTGTGACGAGTTAACTTTATTACCAAGACCTCAAGTGATGAAGGTGGGTGGAGATTCTCCTTTTATACCTGAAATTCGAGCTTAGGAGTGTCTCCCACAAGTTCACCCCCTTGTGGTCAATGTTCTCAAGGTGTACAACTTAGGTCAGCTTATACATGGGTTACAATGATAGTTGAATACATGACAATTACCATCGCCAAATCCCGTAAAATCAACATCCTGGGGGTCACCATTGACCAGGAACTTAACTGGACCAGCTACATAAATACCGTGGCAACAAGAGCAAGTCAGAGGCTGGGCATTCTATGGCGAGTGTCTCACCTCCTGACTCCCCAAATCCTTTCCACCATCTACAAGGCACAAGTCAGGAGTGTGATGAGTGCAGCTCCAACAACATTCAAGATGCTCGACACCATCCAGGACAAAGCAGCCCACTTGATTGGCACTCCATCTACCACCTTAAACATTCACTCCCACCATCACTGATGTACCATGGCTGCAGTCTGTACCATCCAAAAGATGCACTGCAGCAACTTGCCAACGCTTCTTCAGCAGCACCTCCCAAATGCGCAACCTCTACCACCGAGAAGGACAAGGGCAGCTGGCACATGGGAACACCACCACCTTCACGTTCCCCTCCAAGTCACACACCGTCCTGACTTGGAAGTATATCGTCGTTCCTTCATCCTCGCTGGGTCAAAATCCTGGAACTCCCTCCCTCCCTAACAGCACTGTGGGAGTACCTTCACCACACGGACTGCAACGGTTCACGAAGACGGCTCACCCCCATCTTCTCAAGGGCAATTAGGGATGGGCAATAAATGCTGGCCTTGCCAGCGATGCCCACATCCCATGAACGAATTTTTAAAAAGGTATCGCAATTGTGTGGGACAGGCTCGATGGACCAGGTGGTCTTTACCTGTCATTGTTCCTATGTTCGTATAGAATCACAGCACGATGCAGCACAGAAGGAGGCCATTCGGCCCAACTTGCTGTGCCGGCGCTTTGGTAGAGCTATGAATTAGTCCCACTCCCCTGCTCTTTCCCCACAGCCCTATCATTTGTTTCTTGTAAATATGGGGCCTTATATAATGTTATTAAAGTTTGCTATAAAATGTCCTCTTGATAACCTAAATGGCCAAAACTACAGCCATGATCCCGTGATCCTGCTCCCGTTATAGTCTGCTCATTTTGGGGTTTTAAGCTTGCTATTAAAGTCGCAAATCCATTTCTAGAAAGCGAGAGTTGGAGAAACATAAGTCTGCCGCTAAGTTTCATTTCTCCATTGCTTATGGACAGTTTCACTTTCCAACGTCACGATTGTTTATCGGTGGCTGGGTTTCGGTTCCGCAGTCCCAGCAGTTTCAGTGTTGATTTCATGAAGTGCCCTTGGCGGAACCGCTGACTCAGGCCGCGCCCGTGCCGCCGATCGCCAGTCACTGCGGCGAGAATGAATGTCCGCTGCAGCCGAGAGATGGCCCAGTCCCTCGGATCAGCTCTGTATAAAGAATGGGCCAAAAGGATCTTTGCAATCGAGTGCAGCAATAACCTAGAGCCGCTTTATTTTGCTCTTAGCCCAACCTGTGAGGGGCCCTGGGATGAGAATTCCCGTTTGCACCAGCTCCTCACCCGCGGTCAAACGTACTCAATTTGCATCGCCTCTGAAAACAGGATTCAAGGTGCAGAATCGTACGCACATCTCCGAGACAAACTGACAAGGCTGCCCGAAAGATGCCGCGTTATGGAACTGATGGCGTTTTCCCCAAACAAGCAGGGATCTTTGATCAAGGGATTTTTGGTGCAAGATGATCAAAATTCTAAGGGCACAGAGCGTGTCTTGCAAGATCTGGTCCGTGAAAGTGGGCAGACAAGTCTCTGCAGCTACACGAGAGACGATGGGGGCAGAATGTGGCAGAGACTGAGGCTGGTCACTGATGGGCAGCAAAGAGAGATCTTCAGCAACTGTATCTCACTGGCAGAAAGACCAGAGCTTCATCCCTCTGTGCTAAATATTAAAAACTCAGTTGTATTCTGCAAGTATGAAGATGCTTATGCAGTTTTAGAAGAGGTAAGTCAGAAGTATACGGGTTTTTATGATTCTTTACAAGCAGATGTGTTCAACCGTTTTAAGAGGTGGGCCAGATCCAGGGAAAGGAGGTGGGGTAGCTCTGTTAATAAAGGATGATATCAGGGCAGTTGTGAGAGACGATATTGGCTCTAATGAACAAAATGTTGAATCATTGTGGGTGGAGATTAGAGATAGTAAGGGGAAAAAGTCACTGGTGGGTGTAGTTTATAGCTCCCAAATAATAACTTCACGGTGGGGAGGGCAATAATCAAGGGAATAATGGAGGCATGTGAAAAAGGAACGTCAGTAATCATGGGGGATTTTAACCTACATATCGATTGGTCAAATCAAATCGCACGGGGTAGCCTGGAGGAGGAATTCATAGAATGCATACAGGATTGTTTCTTCGAACAGTATGTTACAGAACCTACAAGAGAGCAAGCTATCTTAGATCTGGTCCTGTGTAATGAGACAGGAATAATAA
Organism: Pristiophorus japonicus; assembly: GCF_044704955.1. Lineage (NCBI taxonomy): Eukaryota > Metazoa > Chordata > Chondrichthyes > Pristiophoridae > Pristiophorus > Pristiophorus japonicus. The sequence goes on from NC_091983.1 coordinate 55,557,932, forward strand.
ACGATCTCCTAGTAAAAGATCCTCTCGGAATGAGTGATCACAGTATGGTTGAATTTGTAATACAGATTGAGGGTGAGGAAGTAGTGTCTCAAACGAGCGTACTATGCTTAAACAAAGGGGACTACAGTGGGATGAGGGCAGAGTTGGCTAAAGTAGACAACTGAACGGTGGCACAATTGAGGAACAGTGGAGGACTTTTAAGGAGCTCTTTCATCGTGCTCAACAAAAATATATTCCAGTGAAAAAGAAGGGCGGTAAGAGAAGGGATAACCAGCCGTGGATAACCAAGGAAATAAAGGAGAGTATCAAATTAAAAACCAATTTAAGGTGGCCAAGGTTAGTAGGAAAATAGAAGAGTGGGAAAATTTTAAACGACAGCAATAAAGAAAGGAAAGATAGATTACGAAGGTAAACTTGCGCAAAACATAAAAACGGATAGTAAAAGCTTTTACAGATATATTAAACGGAAAAGAGTGACTAAAGTAAATGTTGGTCCCTTAGAAGATGAGAAGAGGGATTTAATAATGGGAAATGTGGAAATGGCTGAGACCTTAAACAATTATTTTGCTTCGGTCTTCACAGTGGAAGACACAAAAACCATGCCAAAAATTGCTGGTTACAGGAATGTGGGAAGGGAGGACCTTGAGACAATCACTATCACTAGGGGGGTAGTGCTAGACAGGCTAATGGGACTCAAGGTAGACAAGTCCCCTGGTCTTGATGAAATGCATCCCAGGGTATTAAAAGAGATGGCGGAAGTTATAGCAGATGCATTCGTTATAATCTACCAAAATTCTCTGGACTCTGGGGAGGTACCAGCGGATTGGAAAGCAGCTAATGTAACGCCTCTGTTTAAAAAAGGGGGCAGACAAAAGGCAGGTAACTATAGGCCGGTTAGTTTAACATCTGTAGCGGGGAAAATGCTTGAAGCTATCATTAAGGAAGAAATAGCGGGACATCTAGATAGGAATAGTGCAATCAAGCAGACGCAACATGGATTCATGAAGGGGAAATCATGTTTAACTAATTTACTGGAATTCTTTGAGGATATAACGAGCATGGTGGATAGAGGTGTACCGATGGATGTGGTGTATTTAGATTTTCAAAAGGCATTCGATAAGGTGCCACACAAAAGGTTGCTGCAGAAGATAAAGGTACACGGAGTCAGAGGAAATGTATTAGCATGGATAGAGAATTGGCTGGTGAACAGAAAGCAGAGAGCCGCGATAAATGGGTCCTTTTCGGGTTGGAAATCGGTGGTTAGTGGTGTGCCACAGGGATCGGTGCTGGGACCACAACTGTTTACAATATACATAGATGACCTGGAAGAGGGGACAGAGTGTAGTGTAATAAAATTTGCAGATGACACAAAGATTAATGGGAAAGCGGGTTTGTAGAGGACACAGAAAGGCTGCAAAGAGATTTAGATAGATTAAGCGAATGGGCTAAGGTTTGGCAGATGGAATACAATGTCGGAAAGTGTGAGGTCATCCACCTTGGGAAAAAAAACAGTAAAAGGGAATATTATTTGAATGGGGAGAAATTACAACATGCTGCGGTGCAGAGGGACCTGGGGGTCCTTGTGCATGAATCCCAAAAAGTTAGTTTGCAGGTGCAGCAGGTAATCAGGAAGGCGAATGGAATATTGGCCTTCATTGCGAGAGGGATGGAGTACAAAAGCAGGGAAATCCTTCTGCAACTGTATAGGGTATTGGTGAGGCCGCACCTGGAGTACTGCATGCAGTTTTGATCATCTTACTTAAGGAAGGATGTACTAGCTTTGGAGTGGGTACAGAGACGATTCACGAGGCTGATTCCGGAGATGAGGGGGTTACCTTATGATGATAGATTGAGTAGACTGGGTCTTTACTCGTTGGAGTTCAGAAGGATGAGGGGTGATCTTATAGAAACATTTAAAATAATGAAAGGGATAGACAAGATAGAGGCAGAGAGGTTGTTTCCACTGGTCGAGGAGACTAGAACTAGGGGGCACAGCCTCAAAATACGGGGGAGCCAATTTAAAACCGAGTTAAGAAGTAATTTCTTCTCCCAGAGGGTTGTGAATCTGTGGAATTCTCTGCCCAAGGAAGCAGTTGAGGCTAGCTCATTGAATGTATTCAAGTCACAGATAGATAGATTTTTAACCAATAAGGGAATTAAGGGTTATGGGGAGCGGGCGGGTAAGTGGAGCTGAGTCCACGGTCACATCAGCCATGATCTTGTTAAATGGCGGAGCAGGCTCGAGGGGCTAGATGGCCTACTCCTGTTCCTAATTCTTATGTTCTTATGTTCTTACCATACCACTAGTAACTGGGCTGCATCTGGGCTTTTAAGCCAGGCAACATCATGCTCAAACCCCAATCTATTTAATCTTTCCTTGAATCTTTGATCTATTTCCTCCGCCTTTCTGTCTCTCTGCCTGATTATATTTTGCTTCCTTCATTTCTGTCTTTCCAGTTTCTCCTATTTTGTTTTTTCATGCTTTTCACTTTCCCTTTATCTCGCACCAATATTCTATTATTTTTACCTCCTTTTGTGTCTGAAGCTGTGGGCGGGGACAGATAGCACTATCAGGACCCAGACGGTGAGTGACAGGCAGCAGTGTTACTATTTGGGGGGTAAGCGGGTTAGATATTTAAAATGACTTGTTTTTCAAAGATGAGCGCTTCTCAATAATAATGCTTTGCCTCACTTTCTGTGCAGGGAGCAGGAGGGATCACTTAAAATACTCAACGCTGCAGGTCTGATATAATTGGGAACTGGAACAGATTTGACCTGCAGGCTGGACATCCTACTTTAAAGGGTGCAGTGTTGCCGTCCTGTTGTCAGGCAACTCAGCTCCTGGACAAATTAATAAGAAAACTCCTTTAAGAAAAACAGAAAATGCTGGAAACACTTAGCAGGTCAGGCAGCATCTGTGCTGAGAGAAAGAGAGTGAACATTGTAGGTCAAGTAAAACTTCTGATGAAGGGTCATCAACCTGAAACGTTAACTGTTTCTCTCTCCACAGATGCTGCCTGACCTGCTGAGTATTTCCAGCATCCGCAGTATTTTGCTTTTATGAAAATTCCTTTGTCAAGCTCTCTTATTGCAGGCGTTATTTACGTGCCCATATTTTAACCACTTTAACAAATTAAAACCAATATAAATAATACATTTGTAGTCCCAGATATGGGCACTCCTTCAGTGGTTTTGTATTGCTGAAGACTTGTGATTTTTGTGTGCATCCCCATTAGATTCTGTTTTGTGTCTGGCAAAGAAAGATGTAGTCAGTCAATTCATGTGATTCCGCCTTAAACATGTACGGCACCACCATGTTTTTAAATAACTTAAGGAATTCTCATTTGATTATCTTTTTGTGTGTGTTCAAAGTCAGACTCTCTCTTAAGGTACTTCTTTCCTTCCCTATTCTTGATCTTATCGATGTATGCGCCAGGCTTGGTCGAGAGGGTGGGTGTGCAAGTAACATGCTCTTAGGCCAATCTCGCTGTGAAATTGGCCATCAGGATGTACTGTACGAAAGGATAACATGAATAAATTCTCTGCTCATTTTCATGGGGAGTGTCTGATTTCCTCATGAGTGAGATGGGAGATTCCATGTCAAGGACTTTGGTGACTGAATCCAGAACCATGCCATGCATAAATTCAATGGATTCCACCAACTTAACATAATTGCTCCTTTAAAGGGTGCGATAAAAGCGTAACTTTTTTATTACTGATTGACTCTGTCTTTCTTTACTAAACATAATTTAAAAAAAAATAAGATATATGGATAACAGGGCTAAACATTGGCATTCAGACAGCGAAGAACTAAGTAAAATAACAATGATTTATAGACTGTTCTGAGGATTCCTCTTATGTTGTCTTTGTATTTCTGCTCCGCAAAGTGTGCAGAATTGATTCCCAAAGCCAAGGATGTTCTGCAATTAGCAGATCAATGCAACAGGACTTCCAGAAAGGGCCCATTTCCAGTGATAGTGATAGAAGGACTCGACGCAACAGGTGAGAAACATCGAGGTGTTTTATATTTCACACAACGTAACATCCTTCACAAAATATGCTGTGAATTCTGTTTAAGTATGTGTAAATTAGTACTGTATAAAAGTCATAAACTATACCCGACATGAACAATGGGGCAGAATTCCATTGAAGGAGCTAGTTCCATTAATGTAGTGTAACTAAAGCCTTCTAAAGTTTAAATGTCAGATATCATTGGACTGATATTGTCAGTCCTGACATGAAAGTGTTGGGGAGTGATTAATCAATAAAACAGGGGTTTTTTATAGAATCTTACAATACAAAAGGAGGCCGTTCGGCCCATCGTATCTGTGCCGGCTCTTTGAAAGAGCTGTCCATTGTAGTCCCATACCCCAGCTTTTTCCCCATAACCCTGTGAATTAGTTCTCTTCAAGTACATGTTCAAATGCCTTTTGAAAGTTCCTATGGAATCTGATTCCACCACCCTTTCAAGTGGAGCATCCAGATCTTAACAACCCTACATATGAAAAAATTCTCCTCATTTCCTTCTAGTTTTTTGCCGATTATTTTAAATCTATGACTTCTGATCACCCACCCACTTACCATAGGAAACAAACCTACTCCTTACTTGCTCTATCAAAACCCCTCATAATTTTGAATACATCTATTAGGCCCACCCACCCTTTCCCTCAACGACTATCTGTCTCACCTGTGACAGAGTCTGTGGCTCTCGTATTGGACTGTTCAGCCACCTAAGAACTCATTTCAGGAGTGGAAGTAAGTCTTCCTCGATTCCAAGGGACAGCCTATGATGATGATACTCGGGGGGAGGGAGACAGAACAGTTGCCAGTTTCTTCTCCTCCTCTCCAAAAGGTATTTTCATGTTGCTCAAGTGCCCCTTTTGTACGTACGAGCCTAGGTAGTGAGTGTTGGCTGGCTATTCGACGATAAAGGGCATCAATGTCATTGGTTCCTCACCCAACAAATACATACATACCTTCTACTGGAGTTACTGAATAGGAATCAGAGTGGGAACCGTGGCTCTTTCCCACGTCTAGAGGTCAGTTGTGGTGCCTGCTGTCCCAGATCAACTAAATCAGCACAGAGTGGCTATCTCACCTGGGACCTTCTGGCTTATATGGCTCACCAGATAATCCATTTAACCACTAGGCCATTGGGTAGCTGAGCATGTAGAATTTTAAAACCCAGTTATTTTCCTCGTTCAATGCTGTTGAAGTCTTTGGTTATATATGTAGCCTGTGCACTTTAACTGAATAATAATCAATTATGGGAGTAGCTTTTAACCCTATGTATTTATTGGGGTAATCTACAGGAAAAAGTACTTTGACTGAGTCTTTAAGAGAATCTATTCAAGCAACACTTCTGAAGTCCCCACCAGACTCCATTGGCCATTTGAGAAAAACGTTCGATGCAGAACCACCTCTCATTCGACGGGCTTTTTATGCTTTGGGCAATTACATTACTGCCTCCATCATTGCAAGTGAATCTGAAAAGACTCCAGTAATCGTGGATCGGTAAGTCTAACCTTTAGAGATACCCAGTGAGTGGTCATTAGTGAATAACCTTCATGGATATCCAGTGATGGTCTGTTGGTGGGTAACTTTCCATGGTGTGCAAAAATGGCCCACTAACATGTAGCTTTCATATATATGGTCCATTGGAGTGTAACGTTAAATGGTGTCCAGTGAAGAACTAACAATGTAGATCTCTAGTGAAACTGATGAATTTATAACTTCCAACATACACATGTTCATTAAGTTCTTAAACACACTGAGCTGTGAGCACCATTACTGCTGCAGTAAATGGAAATTCTGCTGGAAAAAAAGGCAGTCTATAATGTGATCCCTTTCCCAGGGTTAATACAGAAACACAAACACTGCAAATTTAAGAAAACAGTGAAGAAGATACAATTAGTACTATAACCACAGAATTAAGAGATAGTGGTTTAAAATTCACAAGCCTCACACTGCTTTTATATTGGAGCCCAAGTCTTGGGAGAGCAAGCTAAGTGCACCATCCTCCCACATGTAGTTATGGATAGTGCAGCCCGTCTTCATGTAAACCAACTACACTTTGAGGTTCACTATTCCGCACAAGCTAAAACTAGCCCTGGCATTTTGGATGGAGCGCATATGAAAGTCATGACAATTACAATGTTGTGTCACAGAAATGATTAGCTACTCATATACCTAATTCTGTGAAAACATCACTGCCAAAATGTAGTGCTGCAGTCAGAACAGCTTGTTTACTGGTCCCAGTAAGAAACAGATCTTCCGGGCTGCTAGGCAGTTTATGTTAACGTTTTTGCAAACTGAAGAAGATCTGTATTACAGGAGTCACCAGCTAAAGACTAACATAAAAGCAACTTCTAGTGAACCTAAGTATCTCCTACCGAGATTAGTGGATATATAGAATAGGCTGTTAGTAAAAGCATTTAAAGCTGAGATATTAGCTTGAAAAAGCAGTTGAATAAGTGTAGTGTTAGAGATGGAATTGATATTTAAAGGGATTATTGCTGGGTTGCATTGTTGAAAGAAACAATGTATGATTGTTGAGCCATGGGGTGCGAAGGGGACAACATAGTGTGGAGGGTATCAAGGCAGAGTGAATAGAGGAAGGCTGATAACAAAGGACTATTCTGGAATTTTGATTTGTTACTTCTGGGGATCCTGAAATATTTATATAGAACATTCCCTCAGGATATGAAATTTTTCAGAGTACGTGGCAGGAATTTTCCACTTGCTGACTTTCTGGTTCCAGCTTTGTTATATATAAAAGAAGCTCAGTTGATGCAAAGGCAGCATAAGTGGTGACATACACTTAGATACAATTTGGAAATGATCACGATCTATTCATTTAAGATTCAATTATCTTATTTACTCATAATTATTTCAGTAGCAGCCGAATACATTTTAAAACAAATCTACATACAAATTCCAAATTAATTACACAGATTAGCATGCAATCATTGAATACTTTTGGTCCTAAATTTTCACAGGGTTCTGCCGATCTCCTATTATAACTTCGGCACAACCCCGCGAGAATGGCATCAACGGCTGTTTCTCCAGCAATCTCCAGTAGGGGACTAGGAGAAATCCCACAGAAATACAGAGCCTTTATATACAAGCAGAAATGGTTTGAATGATTTGCACCAAGTCAGATTGGGAATATAGCTTTAAATTGCAGCATTTCTGACTTGACTTTGAACAACGTACACTTATTTTGATTTATTTTGAAAAAGGGTTCATTTGTTTTTTCTGTCCATATCTAAATTCAGATATCATCACTTTTTTAATTATCAGAAGTTTGCAGGCAATCTTAGTAGACTAACGTTTCTATTTCAGTAACCTCCTTTTCCATAGCCACACTCATTATCAATCAGAAATTATTCACCAGCTCAGTACCTAGTGCAGAAACCATTACAAATAGTTTCTCAAAGCTGGGTCTGATGCTTCTAGTGGTACATATGAATAACTAGTTAGTAACTTGACCACATGTATAAATATATTTTAAAACCAAACAGAAAAGGGAGGTTTTTGAATTATTAACCATTTTGAACTTCCTCCTGTGCGTTTCTGAATATATACTGCATATTTTTTACACAAATTAATTTGCGTCTAAGCAGACATACATGGATTAACTTGCACTCTGATTTCTCTCTGGAGTAGCATCGAACACCCATTCTGTGGCTGCTCCCAATCGTTGAGCTGTGACTCGGAACTTGCTTTATAGAAGCAGGCAGAGCACCCATCATGTCGCCTATGTTAACACTGTGCCACCCAGTCATCCGAACTTCAAAAGATACAGCCTCCTTCAGAACACTACTACAAACCCAATTGATTACCTTCTCTATATTCCAGTAGCAATGACCGACATTTACACTTACACATTGATCATTGCAATAGAGAGTGCAGACTGTGATATACGATTCTGGTTAATGTTGCATATTATTTGTTGTAGCTGGTCGTCAGATGGTGCAATCATTGATAACGAATAATAACAACAGTATTTAGTTAGAGTTTAAAAAGGACGGGAGAACAGGCAGTGCGGCAGCATTATTATAAAGGTAATATAAATATTTTAGGTTCAGAAAAAAAGAGAAAATAATAAAATAACTGATGAAATTATAACGAGAGTGATGAAAAACAAGGAGTGTGATAAGTTAAAATATGTAAGAGAAACTGCATCAGGGTAAAAGAGCAGGGTAGGATCTGTTTCCCAAATAAGGTTCTATACACTAATGGACATAACATAAGGAATACAAGAAGTGAATTAGAAGCACAAATTCATCTGAAAGGGTGTGATGTAGTGACCATCGCTAAGACCTGGCTCCATGCTGGGCATGATTTGGAGATAAATATACCAGGTCTTAAACGATAAAGAGATAAGGGGTTATGGGGAGCGGGCAGGGAGGTGGAGCTGAGTCCATGATCAGATCAGCCATGATCTTATTGAATGGCGGAGCAGGCTCGAGGGGCCATATGGCCTACTCCTGTTCCTATTTCTTATGTTCTTATGTTATAAGGTCTTTAGAAAGGACAGGGGAGGAGGAGGAGGAGGAGCAATATAGGACACTTACAGCATTAGAAAGAAGGGCTATCGGTAATAGTGAGCAGGCAGTAGAAACACTCTTGATAGAACTGAGGAATGCAAGACTTTGGTGGGATTTGGCTACAGACCTCCTGATAGTAGTGATTAAGTAGCAGGGCGAGTTCCAAAGGCAGCAAATTTCTTGAGTGTATTTGATACAGTTTTCAGAAACAATATGTTCTTGAACCAATAAAAGAACAGGCTGTCTTAGATCTAGTGATGGGTAGTGAACCTGAATTCGTCAATAATCTAACGGCAAGGGAACACCTAGCTAACAGTGACCATAAGGTGATTGAATTTGATATTAGGTTTGAAAGGGAGAGGGGTGACTCGTGAACTAAAGTTTTGAATTTAGGTAAGCCAGACTTTGGAGGAAGGAGGCAGAAATTGACCATAGTAGACTGGGCAACAATATTAATGAATAAAACTAAAAGCAGTGGTAGCTGTTCAAAGAAGTATTTGATGGAAGACAAAACCGGTACATACCCATAAAGGGCATTGCTTGTGTAATTAAATAACCTTGGTCAACAAGAGAAGTGAGAGATGGTATAAAACTAAAAGCAAGGGCTTATATGAATGAAAAGAATAGTAGAGATCCCGCGGACTAGGAGAGATATTAAGAACAGTCTACTATGGGCTAGAAATTAGTTTCTCGGCGATAATTGTATTTTTTCGCCAAAAATGCTATTATCGCAACGCTATCACTATGAGGCCGTAAATTCAAGCTTTAATTAGTGCCGCGGTAAAAATCGGCGTTGCACAAGGATTCGTGGTGCAAACCGTAAATTTTCTGCAATTTACTCCGAGGCCGCTACCGTTGCGAGAGAAGCCTTGAGAGGGGGGAAAACACAAAGAAAAAATTGCAAAATATAAAAAAAATCACAAAACAGTCATAAGACACTTAACTAGCGAATCGCTGCAAAAGAATTAAAAAATAAAAACTTTAACTTACCGTTTTTGCAGGTCTTCATACTTACCGCTGATCCAAGAGCTGCAACGCAGCTTTTTCCTTGGTGTTTTTTTTCGTCTTAAATACGGGCGCGCTCAGAGCCAAATTTTTGGTGAAAGCGATATTTCGAGTCTTGCACAATGGCACTCCTCTCTCCAGTGGTATTTGAAAAGCGCAGACTTCTCCAAATTTCCTGCCGCACCTTTTTTTTTGCCAAAAACAGCGAAATATCGCCCAAAAAACGGGCACAAGATTGGCGAATTTTTAGCCCAAAGAAAGTAGTAAAAGTTGCAAAATGGGAAAATGAGAAAAAAACGGTGCCAAATATCATTATATTCAGATAAAGAGGGTGGCTAAGTGTCATATGGGCCTCTTAAATCCAGTCGCAGGTGATATTGTACTTGAAACTCAACACATTTCAGACTGACTAAATACTTAATTTGTATCGGTCTTCATAGTAGAGGATGAGGATAAAGTGAGGAAAAGTAAAACTAAATCAAGGGAGGAACTTACTAGATTTAATATAAATTTTAAAAATGGTAACGGAGAAATTAATCAGACTAAAGAGAGACAGATCTCCAGGACCTGCTCGTTTCCACCCCAGGGTATTAAAAGAAGTAGGTGAGGAAATTGTAAATGCTTTAGTCATGATCTTACAAAACTCTCGATTCATGAATTGTCCCCATAGATTGGAAAATTGCCAATGTCACTCCACTATTTAAGAAGGATAAGAGATATAAACTAGGAAATTAGTTTAACATCAGTTATGGGGAAGTTACTAGAATCTGTCATTAGGGACAGAGTGACTGAGCACTTGGACAAACCTGAACTGATCAGAGAGAGCCAGCATGGATTTGTAAATGGTAAATCATGTCCAACAAACCACGTTGAATTTTTGGAGGAGAACATGGTAGATAGGGCATTTGACAAGATTCCTCATAAGAGGCTGTTACAAAAAATGAGAAAACATGGAATTGGAGGCAACCTATTGACATTGGTAGAGAATTGATTAGAAGGTAAGAGACAGAAAATAGAGAAAATGGGCATTGACTTAAATTAGCAAGATGTCACTAGTGGTGTCCCCCAGGGATCTGTACTTAAGCCTCAGCTTTTCACTGTACTTATAAATGACTTAGATGAAGGAACAGAGAGCCATATATTCAAGTTTGCTGATGACTGTAGAAAGTTGCAAAGGGATATTGATAGATTGAGTGGGCAAAACTGTGGCAGATGGAGTTCAATGTGGGGAAAGTGTGAGGTGATCCAATTTGGACCTAAGAAAGATAGATCAGAGTATTTTCAAAATGGCAAGGAGCTAGGAACCGTGGATGAGCAGAGATTTAGGGTTCCAAGCACAAAAATCACTAAAAGCTAGTGGCCAGATAAAAAAATTAATAAGGCTAATGGAATGTTAGCCTTTCCCTCAAGAGGGTTGGAATACAAAGGGGTGGAAGTTATGTTACAGTTATATAAAGTTCTGGTTAGACCCCATCTGCAGTACTGCGTCCAGTTCCAAGCATCGCACATCAGGAAGGATATATTGGCCTTGGAGGGGTTGCAGCACATTCACCAGAATTATACTGAGTCTAAAAGGGTTAAATTATGAGGACAGATTACATCGACTGGCTTGTATTCCCTTCAGCAGAGAAGACTAAGAGGTGATTTAATTGAGGTGTTTAAGATGATTAAAAGAGTTGACAGGGTAGATGGAGAGAAACTATTTCCTCTGGTGGGGAAGTCTAGAAGAAGGGAGCATAAGCTTAAAATTAGAGATAAGCCATTCATAGGTGATGTTAGGAAGCACTTCTTAACATAACGGAAATCTGGAATTCTCCCCCAAAAAGCTGTAGCGGGTAGGTCAGTTGAAAATTTCAAAACTGAGATTGTTAGATTTTTGTTAGGCAAGGTATTACGGACCCAAGGCGGGTAGGTAGAATTATGATACAGATCAGCCCATGATCAAATTGAATGGTGCAACAGGTTCAAGGGGCTGAATGGTCTACTCCTGTTCCTATGAGTTGCACAAAGACCAATTTGCTGTCAATAAGTTTATTGACTAGCTTTATTATTCTTTAGACTAGCCAATGAAATTTCACAAGGTAATTCAGTTGACAAACTAGTCATTCAAAACTATCCATTAAAAAATTAATGAATTGTAATTCGTAGACTGTGCTAGGTATTATTTGTGAGCTTTCCTAGTTACATACAATAAAAAATATATATATTAGATACACTGACACTAATCAATACATTTTTTGACAAAGCAGAACACAACTCTGTGTAAATTGGCAGCACTTATTCCATTTAATGACCGGCCTTCATGAAGTCAACAAGGAAGCTGGGCCTTGTTGACAGTGTAAATTAAATTATTCTAAATAATGATCACAAAAAGGTGTCCAGCTTTGGTAGGCTAAGACATTCATTAATTCATCAATTGCACAAATTATTGTCAATCTTTCTCACAAGTTACCAAGCTCATATTTTTTACAGATACTGTATGTCTTTACAAGGAATGAGTATGTTGTGTTATGTTCTAGATTCTGGCATAGCACTGCGGCCTATGCAATCGCAACAGAAGTCAGTGGAAAGGTGGCGAATCTCCCTCCCCCACACCATGAATTGTACCAGTGGCCCCAGGATCTAGTTCAAGCAGATTTGGTGCTGTTACTCACAGTCAGTGCAGAGGAGCGAGTCCGTCGTTTAGAACGAAGAGGAGAGATGAGGACAAAGGAAGAAATCGAGCTGGAAGCAAACAGTCTATTTCGACAAAAGTAAGACAGCTGTTACTTAAAATGGAGCAGACAGTGCAGACATTTCTGGCTCATTTACTTAGCATTTATCCAGAATAAACTGCTCACTGCTTCTCCACCTCTCTCTCCTCATTTGACCCTCCTTAAAACCCACCTTTTTGACCAAGTATTTGGTCCTTCTTTGCCTCAGCATCTATTTTCTGACTTTTCATCCATTAGAGGACAACAAAGTAATTCCAGCATTCCAAGATCCCTGTCCTTGTTTTTGAATCCTTCCATGACTTTCCTCTCCAGCAATATGTACTCTGTGCTTCTCTGACATTCCCTTCCCCAATTCCTTTACTTCCTGATCATTGTTCACCTCCCAGCTTTGTAAAGTGTTGGGACATTGTCACATAAAGTGCACGATATAAATGTATGTTTATGATTTATGATAATTGTTCGATTGGTGGTTCCCTGTTTGCTTTCTTATTGAAATGTTTCTGCAACTGGGATTGTCCCAGAGTATTTTGGGGACTGATAACTCAGCACGGGGGATACCGGAGCAGCAACTCCGTGTTGGGTCCTCAACTCCAACAGTAGTGGCAGGATGTCAGTGAGCAACAGGTGGGAATGGGTCTTTTCTCTTGGAGAAATTAAAAAACTGCATTCCAGGCACCTGTGAGCTATGCAATAGGAGATTACATTGTACGAAGAAATAATTCATTCTGAAGTTTATGGAACAGCTGATCATAAAATCATATAGCACATGTTCGGACCATCATGCCTGTACAAGCTAATTTCATTTATAATAATTTATTAAAAATACACTACCAATTTATAAGACACACACCATGCTTTCATGTGAGCTTGTGTACTTTAATGCTGATGGAAATAGTAATGGAATGTGCCACAAACAAGTCCTTCAAAAGTTGCATCAAATATTGTTTGAAAAATGTACCTCGATGAACAAGTTTATTTACGTGCAAAAAAAAACATTTGCCACTCCGTAGCTTGCCTCACAATTTGGGCCACCATCTTCTGCGTGAATGTAAGGTTCCAAATACACCTGGTGGGTGCCTTTGTCAGTCAAACGTTCACGGATAATATAACGGTAGAACGTTACTCTTCTTTAAAGCGAACCACTTTGGTCCTGTAATTCCGTGGTCTCCTGCTGAGGTTACTGCAGATCAGGAGAACCTCCATAGTCTTTGCGGTGACTCAGTATAGTACCCTCAAGGCACTTGCAGCATAGTTTAGGTGCTAACTGCAAGTAATGAAGATGAAACTAAGAACTGCAATAAGGGCCACAAATAACAGAATATCATAATACTGAAACCTCAGGTTACTTATTTGCTGACAGCAATTGACCGCATCAAACAGTTTTTTTAGTTTGTACCAAGAACTGTGTTGCCCTTCTTTAAAATGTGGTTCTAATCTTTTGCACAATAGGGTGGAAGCAACTTACAGAAGAATGGAGAATCCAGCTTGTGTCGTAGTCGATGCCAGTGCTTCAAAGGAAGAGGTCCTCAAAAATGCTCTTCTTGTAATTGAAAAATGCTGTGTCATTGAAAGAACTTGACTTCATATATTGCAGAATTTGAGCTGCAATTATTTAGTACGAAAATATGTTTCATACCTTTATTTAGTGCACTGCAATGGGGCACCAACTTCACATGAATAAAGTATTTTGAAGTTGAATCATGCAAAACACTGAAGTACATTTGTTACCCCAGAGTGCCTTGTAAATATAGTTGTCCACCCTTTTCTGGCTATAGTGCCAGTGATGTCACGAATGGCATGGTCTATTAAACTAGTCTGAGAACCAATTTTTGGTTAACACTTTTCACATTTTGGAAATTGCATCTTTTCATTCTAGTAAAACATAGCACACACAGCTAATAGGTATGCAGTGCCTTAACCTGCTCTGCAGTAAACAGTGTACGTCATTAAGATATTTGATCTCACTGTATTAAATACTTCCATTACATGTAATCATCCTATAGTCTGATTATATTTTGTAATAAGTAAACATAAAATATATCCATCGAACATTATTTGTGCATCCTTTCATTATATGGAAATCTCTGAAATTAAAAAAAGTATTCAATCTACGTTGCCTCAGGAACTGATTTTTTTATTGCTTGTCGGAAAAGCAGTATTTATTGCCCAACCGTTGCTTCCCTGAGGGCATTATGGGGGTAGAAATAAAAACAGGGCGCATCTTCCGTTTTTCGAGTTTTTCTCTGCCGCATTGGTGGACTTGGACGTTTTTCTTTGCTCGGAGCGGATGTAGTAGCAGCTGACAGGCGGAAGTGTCCTTGCAGGGGGTCGGCCGTCCCAATCACTCATCAGCACCGGGCTAATGATGTCATAGAAACATATAAAATAGGTGCAGGAGCAGGCCATTCGGCCCTTCGAGCCTGCACCACCATTCAATATGATCATGGCTGATCATGCAACTTCAGTACCCCACTTCTGCCTTCTCTCCACACCCCTTAATCCCTTTAACCGTAAGGGCATCATCTAACTCCCTTTTGAATATATCTAATGAACTGGCCTCAACAACTTTCTGTGGTAGAGAATTCCACAGGTTCACAATTCTCTGAGTGAAGAGGTTTCTCCTCATCTCGGTCCTAAATGGCTTATCCCTTATCCTTAGACTGTGACTCCTGGTTCTGGACTTCCCCAACATCGGGAACATTCTTCCTGCATCTAATCTGTCCAATCCCGTCAGAATTTTATATGTTTCTATGAGATCCCCTCTCATTCTTCTAAATTCCAGTGAATATAAGCCTAGTCGATCCAGACTTTCTTCATATGTCAGTCTGGTGAACCTTCGCTGCACTCCCTCAATAGCAAGAATGTCCTTCCTCAGATTAGGAGACCAAAACTGCACACAATACTCAAGGTGTGGTCTCACCAAGGACCTGTACAACTGCAGTAAGACCTCCCTGCTCCTATACTCAAATCCACTCGCTATGAAGGCCAGCATGCCATTTGCATTTTTAACGGCCTGCTGTACCTGCATGCCTACCTTCAATGACGAATGTACCATGACATCCAGGTCTCGTTGCACCTCCCCTTTTCCTAATCTGTCGCTATTCAGATAAAAATCCGCCTTCCTGTTTTTGCCACCAAAGTGGATAACCTCACACTTATCCACATTATACTGCATCTGCCATGCATTTGCCCATTCACCTAACCTGTCCAAGTCCCCCTGCAGCCTCTTAGCATCCTATTCACAGCTCACACTGCCACCCAGCTTAGTGCAATCTGCAAACTTGGAGATATTACATTCAATTCCTTCGTCTAAATCATTAATGTATATTGTAAATAGCTGGGGTCCCCGTAAATAGTTACGGCCTGCCATTCTGAAAAGGACCCGTTTATTCCCACTGTTTGCTTCCTGTCTGCCAACCAGTTCTCTATCCATGTCAATACATTACCCCCAATACCATGTGCCTTAATTTTGCACACTAATCTATGTGGGACCTTGTCAAAAGCCTTTTGAAAGTCCAAATACATCGCATCCACAGGTTCTCCCTTATCCACTCTACTAGTTACATCCTCAAAAAACTCTAGAAGACTTGTCAAGCATGATTTCCCTTTCATAAATCCATGCTGAATTGGACCGATCCTGTCACTGCTTTCCTAATGCGCTGCTATTACATCTTTAATAATTGATCCCAGCATTTTCCCTACCACCGATGTCAGGCTAACCGTTCTATAAATCCCTGTTTTCTCTCTCCTTTTTTTAAAAGTGGAGTTACATTAGCTACCCTCCAATCCATAGGAACTGAACCAGAGTCCATGGAATGTTGGAAAATGATCACCAATGATTCTACTATTTCTAGGGCCACTTCCTTAAATACTCTGGGATGCAGACTGTCAGGCCCTGGCGATTTAATGACCTTCAGTCCCTTCAATTTCCCTAACACCATTTCCTGACTAATAAGGATTTCCCTCAGTTCCCCCTTCTTGCTAGACCCTCGGTCCCTTAGTATTTTTGGGAGGTTATTCGTGTCTTCCTTAGTGAAGACAGAACCAAAGTATTTGTTCAACTGGTCTGCCATTTCCTTGTTCCCCAATATGAATTCACCTGATTCTGACTGCAAGGGACCTACATTAGTCTTCACTAATCTTTTTCTCTTCACATATCTATAGAATCTTTTGCAGTCAGTGTTTATGTTCCCTGCAAGCTTACTCTCATACTCTATTTTCCCCCTCCTAATTAAACCCTTTGTCCTCCTCTGCTGAATTCTAAATTTCTCCCAGTCCTCAGGTTTGCTGCTTTTTCTGGCCAATTTATATGCCTTTTCCTTGGATTTAACACTTTCCCTAATTTCCCTTGTTAGCCACGGTTGAGCCACCTTCCCTTTTTTATTCTTATGCCAGACAGGGATGTACAATGTTGTAGTTCATCCATGTGATCTTTAAATGTCTGTCATTGCCTATCCACCGTCAACCCTTTAAGTATCATTCACCTGTCTATCCTAGCAAATTCATTTCTCAGACCGTCATCACGTCTTTCTCCTTCAGTTAAAGGAGAGGGCCACTGCGAGCTCTGCATATTTTTAAGTTAGGTCCACTGGGCCACCAGGGAGGGTTTTGGCCGGGCCAGCAGCTTGGCACCCAAGAGGAGGTGTCAGGCTGCCTATGAGTGGCCCGGTTGAACCTGGGGGCATATTTGTGGGGCCGACCTGGCAGTCAGGCAACAATAAAAAATAAAATGGCATCACTGGCAGCACCATCTCCCCTTTAAGGGTGGCTGCGCTGTCAACCAACAAGGAGTGCACCGACACAAAAAGCTGTCGGGGGCACCGACCGACACGCCTCTCCCGCGGGGCAATTCCGTAAAAGTGTTATTTGCCGATCAGTAAGAGATCGGTGCATACATGCTGCGGCAGGAAAATGGGCGGAGCGGTCCCTACACTGCTCCACCCCGCCGGCCGGTGACCCCAACGGTTTTTTGTGTCAGTGCGCTCCTTGTTAGTCCTTGTTGATTGGCGGTGCGGCCGCCCTTAAAGGGGAGGTAGCGCTGCCAGCGACACCATTTTATTTTTTATTGTCAGCCTGACTGCCAAAATGGCAGCCCCTCTGCAGAGAGTCGGCGGCCATTCCACTCCGGCCTGTGGCCGCCGCTTTCAGGCAGCCAGAGGCCTTATTGGGAGGGGCAATTTCGGCCCCTCGGAGTTAACCACATAGTGTGGGACTGGAGTGACATGTAGATCAGACCAGGTAGACGTGTGGCATGTCCCTTCCCTGAAAAACAACTTCAATGGAAAGGAAACTTGGGCCGGGTGGATAATGAGCGGCCGATCTTATATCACCTGTTTTGTTCCCCATCAATACGTTCCAACGATTCTCTCTGCTTCAGCATTACTGGTCACTCTTGTAAGAGTTTCAAGTGCCTTACATTCGGAGGCATACTTGTACTGCCCAATATCTAATTATAAAGCAGCAGGTGTAAATAATAGGACTAACAGAAATTGCTAGAAATACTCAGCAGGTCAAGCAGCATCTGTAGAGAGAGAAACAGAGTGAACGTTTCCGGTCGATGACCTTTCGTTAGAAATGCCCACCCCCATGCCTTGAGGTATAAGTTCCTAGAAACCCTCTCCTGCTATTATCAAAATGAACAGGGGACATCCTGCTTCAGTGACTCTGGGATTAGTCAATTGTCTTAGTTTGAAGTAATCTGTGAGTAGGGATATTCTACAAACTGGTTCGTCCAGCTTTAATACACATCTTCAGTGCTTGGCACTTTACCTAAATAAATTGCTCTTTGTCTCAGCAGTTGCAGTATATGGCTGTGAAGAAACGTTCAAATCTACATGAAGCCATTTTGATTTAAAACACACTACTTCAATTTAACTCATTTTCAAATCGTTTCTGCGGTAAAATGATTTTTAAAAAAATATTCCTGAAACAAAACAAGTTAGAAATGTGAATTTATGTCATCACACTGGAGTTCCAACATGCTGGATCTTAGTGTGCTCTAGCATGGGTTTGCAACCACAACCTGACTGTTCAGCAGACGCCATACACAGGCGCGCACAAAGGGATGGTAGTACAGAATCAGTTCAGGCTGCTAGATCACATCCAAACTCACATGCGTTTGATAAATTACCACAAAATAGACTTGTTCGCAAAATTGAAGCCCATGGGATTAAAGAGGCAGTGGCTGTGTGGATACAAAATTGGCTAAGTTAACAGAAAGCAGAGAGTAGTGGTTAATGGTTGTTCTTCAGACTGGGGGGAAGTGTGCAGTGGTGTCCCCAATGGTCAGTATTAGGACCACTGCTCTTTTGATATGTATTAATGACCTGGACATGGGTATATAGGGCATAAAATCAAAGTTTGCAGATGACACAAAACTCGGAAATATAAACAGCAAGGAGGATAGTAACAGACCTCAAGGGGCATAGACTGGTGAAATGGGCAGACGTATAGCAGATGAAATTTAGCACAGAAGTGCGAAGTGATTGATTTTAGTAGGAAGAATGAGGAGAAGTAACATAAACTAAATGGTACAATTTAAAAGTGAGTGCAAGAACAGAGGGACCTGGGGGTATATGTACACGTCTTTGAAAGTGCCAGGACAAGTTCAGAAAGCTGTTTCTTACATTACAACAGTGATTATACTTCAAAAATTACTTCATTGACGAAAAAGCACTTTGGGACGTCCAGTGGTCGTGAAAGGCATTATATAAATGCAAGTTTTCTTTCTGTTATAAAGGCATATGGGATCCTTGCCTTCATAAATAGAGGCAAAGATTACAAAAGCAAGGAAGTTATGCTAAACCTTTATAAAACATTGGTTAAACCTCAGCTGGAGTATTGTATTCAATTCTGTGCACCACATTTCAAGGTGGAGAAGGTGCAGAGGGAATTTTAGTAGAATGGTACAAGGGATGAAAGACTTCAGTTACACAGAGAGACTAAAAAAACTGGAGTTGTTCTCCTTAGAGTAAAAAGCGTTAATTGGAAATTTGATAGAAATGTTCAAAATGTTGAAGGGTTTTGATAGAGTAAATAGGAAATTGTTTCCAATGGCAGAAGGGTCAGGAACCAGAGGATAGAGATTTAAGGTGGTTGGCAAAAAAACTAGAGATGACATTAGGAATAAAAACATTCACACAGTGAGTGATTATGGTCTGGAATTCACTGCCTGAAAGGGTGGTGGAGGCAGATTCAATAATAACTTTCAAAAGAGAATTGGATAAATACTTGAAAAGGAAAAAAATTCAGGGCTATGGGGAAAGAGCGGGAGAGTGGGACTAATTAGATAGCTCGTTTAAAGAGTTGGCACAGGCATGGTGGGCTGAATGGTGCTCTTCTGTGCTGCATCATTCTATGATCATTCTATAATCCTAGGAGCTTCCTATATTATCTGAGGCCTAACAGTGGGTCACTTTCAGGTGCTTTTGTCCCAGGTATAGCACAGGAAGACCACAATAACTTGCATTTATAGTGTTGCTCGCAGGCAGCAAGCTGTCACGAAATGCTACAATGCAGGGGACGGGGAATTCAAAATTAGAACATCCCCAACAAATCTGATTAATCTTTGCCATGTTCAACATTTTAATTTTTAAAAATAATAAGGGGAAATAAACAAAGCAATGAACATGTTACAACTCAGACTTTCTTTTCCAAGTGTGTTTTACTTACTACAACCTAGAGATTCTTGTTACAGGGTCGAGATATGCAGCATGTATAAAACACCAAGCATTATAAATACTAAGCACATTCCTATTCAAAACAGGGAACATCTACTGTGATAAATTAGACATTTCTTTGATGCTTTGAAGTGTTCCAGAGAGATTTAAAACACAGCACAATTCATTTTAAAAAGCTATTTAATTGCCCAAATTGATAGCGTAAGCCGTTATTTTGCCGCCGGGCGGTACTGCCACCACTTTTAGTGCAATCTTCCTGGCAAAGTACCGCTCAGTCTCTCGGCGGCCATCGGCGGTCCTTTGGGCGGCACTTGGGCAGGCCTTGGCCTTTATCAATTTTGGGCTCTACTAGGAACTGAATATGTAATAAAGAATAGTCAGCATGGATTTCAAAAGGGCAGGTCATGTTTGACCAACCTTATTGAATTCTTTGAAGAAGGAACTGAATGAATTGACAAGGGTAATGTAGTGGAAGTGATACACATGGAATTTCAAAAGAGCTTTGATAAGGATAGTAGAGTCATGACTAAGGCGAGAGAATGTGGAGTCACGGGACAAGTAGTAGAATGGATAGCAAGCTGGCTACAAAACAGAAAACCAAGATTAGGGGTTAAAGGTAGTTAGTCAGGTTGACAAAAGGTGGGAAGTGGTGTTCACCATTTACATATCTGACTTGGACTCGGAAAATGGGAGTACAATATCAACATTTGCGGCTGACATCAACTTGGGGTGTATGGTTAATACTGATGAGGACTGTGACAAAATATAAGATGTTAACAAACTTGCAGAATGGGCATGTAAATGGCAAATTAATTTCAACATCGATAAGTGTGCGGTGGTGTAATTTGGTAAGAGGATTATGAAGGGGTTCCATAGGCTAGAAATAGAGAAGATGTTTCCACTTGTGGGGAGTCCAAAACTAGGGGCCATAAATATAAGATATAAGATACTCATAAATCCAATAAGGACTTCAGGAGAAACCTCTTTACTCAGAGTCATGAGAATTTGGAACTTGCCACCACATGAAGTGATTGAGGCAAATAGCATAGATATATTTAAGGGGGAGCTAGATAAGTACATAAGGAAGAAAGAAATAGAAGGATATGTTGGTAGAATGAGATGAATAAATAGATTGGGAGGAGACTTGTGTGGAGCATTAACAGCGGCAGAGATATTGGATCGAATGACCTGTAAATTCTTTTTTTAGACATCAATATCTTCAAATGTTCAAATGTATGCCAGGTCTCTTTAAACAGCGGCATGATTTAAAATTGAAGACAGTCATCGGCAAAAAGGGTGGAGTTGACACAGAGGTGACCAAGCACATGGCTGAAGGATGTTTTTCCATTTCTTATACAGAAATAAAGACCAAGAGACATTTATAACATTGACAAAACTGGTCTTTAATGATCAGCTCTTTCCTAATAAACCTCTGGCCAATGCTGGTGATGCCTGTGCTGGCACTAAACAAATCAAACAGTTATTCTTCTACTGGGAGGAAACATGGATGGAACTGATCGTCTGCTCCCTTTTATAATTGCTAAAGCAGCGAATCCCAGGTATTTGAAAAATGTAAGGATGCTGCAGGTAATGTAGAGGAACAACAAAAAGCCTAATGACTGGAGACATCTGGAATCAATAGATCAGATCATTGGACAGAAATATGCAATCTCCATACTTTAAAGTGCTTCTGTTCATTGACATTGCCTCTGTGCATCAGAGAGTCAGAGACTTGAAAGAAATCGGCATGCATTTCTGCTCCCTCATGCAACAAGCAATAATGGAGGCTTGTAAGAAAGGTTCGGCAATAATCATGGGCGATTTTAATCTTCATATAGATTGGACAAATCAAATTGGCAAAGGTAGCCTTGAGGACGAGTTAATAGAGTATATTCAGGATGGTTTCTTAGAACAAAATGTTGCGGAACCAACCAGTGAGCAGGCTACTTTAGTTTTAATAATGTGTAATGAGATAGGATTAATTAATGATCGCATAGTAAAGGATCCTCTAGGGAAGAGTGATCATAGCATGTTAGAATTTCAAATTCAGTTTGAGAAACTTGGTTCACAATCTGGTGTTCTGAACTTAAATGAAGGCAATTACAAAGGTATGAAGGCAGAGTTGGCTGAAGTGGACAGAGAAAATAAATTAAAGGGTGAAACGATAGAAAAGCAGCGGGCAGACATTTAAGAGATATTTCATAACTCTCAGCAAAGATATATTCCAGTGGGAAAGAAGGGGCTAGACTTTCCAAATCACATCGCCCATCTATGGCCCATATATCGCCCAAAACTAGGCCGGAAATATCGCCGGAAAAATAAGCCCCCAAGTTTAGACTCACTTCGCCGAACTGATGGCCAAGCTGATCGCCCACACAAGGCCCATCCCAACTTTTGCACATCGCCATCACAAGGCCGGGCTGATTTAAGGCAGAAAAAAATCGCTGTGAAATAGTTGCTTTTACCAGGCTTTACAGAAGGAAATGGACACTACGGGCACCATTTTGAAGATCGGAGGAAGGGGGGAGACAGTTAAAAAAATAATGCTTAGATGGTTGTGAGTGATTTCTGGGTCCTGTATCGATAGAGCTAGTCAGATTTTTAATTATATTTAATTTTACTAATAGTAGCCGAGTGGATTAGGCATTTTTTAGTGAAAAGTTCATTTATACCTAATGAAAATAATTATTTAAAGTGAAGGGGGCCTAGTGTTAGACTGGGGCTGGAATAGATAGAGTAGTTTAATAGATTCACATTCTTTAGTGAAAAGTTCATTTATAGCAATTGAAAATAATTATTGATAGTAATGGGGCCTATGCTTTCTGCGCCATTACTCGTAACTGTTCACACGCTGGTTTCTGAAAGGATCAATCGAAGAGGTGGCAGAGAAATGTGTAGACAGAGACAGAGGAGACAAAGGAGGTGAGCGTACAGCTAATGAAGGTAAAAAGAAATGCAATCTTACTTCAACTTGTCTGAAAACGCATTTCTATGGAGGCTGCGCTTCCAGAAGGAGGTCATCGATGAGATTTGCCAGCTCATTGGGCCCAAGTTTCCACAAGAAAAAAAACGGGTGCCCCTCCGAGCTGGGCGCCCGTTTTTCGTGCCTAAAACGGCGCCTAAAAAAATCCTCGGTATTCTCCACCGACTTACAGGTCCTGTGGCATTCGGCGCAGCCGGCACGAGCTGTGGGGGGGCGGAGCCAGGTCCCTGCGCTGAAAACAGTGCCGGGACCTCTGCACATGTGCGCTACAGTCGGCACGCAAGTGCAGTAGCTCCAGGCGCCGAACTGTGTGGGAGGGGCCCGAAGCACGCAGCCCCTAGCCCTGGCTGAATGGCCTCACTGGGGCTGCGTGAATGAGGCTCCTCCCACGGCGAGCTCCTGCTCCCCGCCCGACCAGACCTGACACTCGCTCCCCCCCCCCCCGTCCCCCGCCGACCAGACCAGACCCGACCCGACCCGACACCCGCTCACCCCCCCCCGACACCCGAGACCCGCTCCCCCCCGCCCCAACCGACACCCGAGACCCGCTCCCCCCCCCCCGACCCGACACCCGCTCTCCCCCCCCCCCGCCCCGACCCGACACCCGCTCCCCGCCCCGACCCGACACCCGGGACCCGCACCCCCCCGCCCCAACCGAGACCCGCTCTCCCACCCCCGCCCCGACCCGACACCCGCTCCCCGCCCCGACCCGACACCCGAGACCCGCTCCCCACCCCCCCGCCCCGACCGAAACCCGGGACCCGCACCCCCCCGCCCCAACCGAGACCCGCTCTCCCCCCCCCGCCCCGACCCGAGTCCCGCTCCTCGCCCCCCCCGACCCGACACCCTCCCCCCCCCGACCCGACACCCACTCCCCCCCCCCCCGACCCGACACCCGCTCCCCGACCCGACACCCGCTCCCCAACCCTCCCTCTCCCCTCCCCTCCCCCTCCCCTCCCCCTCTTCCCTCCCCTCCCTCTCCCCTCCCCTCCCTCTCCCCTCCCTCTCCCCTCCCTCTCCCCTCCCCTCCCCTCCCTCTCCTCTCCCTCTCCCTCTCTCCCTCTCTCTCTCCCTCTCTCCCTCTCTCTCTCTCCCCTTCTCTCTCTCCCTCCCTCTCTCCCCTCTCTCCCTCCCTCTCTCCCCTCTCTCCCTCCCTCCCTCTCTCTCTCTCCCTCCCTCTCTCGCTCAGCGGCACGAACAGCTGCAGAATTCTCCCTGGCTGAAGCACTTTCACACAGGTAGGAAGATGGTTTATTTAATCTTTTCTTGGCTTATAAATGTTTATTCAGGTTGGATTTATTTGTAGAAGTATAAATAAGGATTTATTGTCGAATTTAATGAGTTCCCTTCCCCCCCCCACCTCTTTCTGGGCGCCTAATTTGTAACCTGCGCCTGATTTTTTAATGTGTAGAACAGGTTTTTTCAGTTCTACAAAAATCTTCACTGGCACCATTCTACTTTAGTTTGGAGCACATTTTCACTGTGGAAACTTTCAAATCAGGCGTCAGTGGCCGGACACGCCCCCTTTTGAAGAAAAAATTCTGTTCTAAACTAGAACTGTTCTACCTGACTAGAACTGCAGAAAAAAAAATGTGGAGAATTGCGATTTCTAAAATAGTCCACCAGTTGCTCCTAAAAATCAGGCGCGAATCATGTGGAAACTTGGGCCCATTAAGAGGGATCTTCAGCCTTCCAGCACCATCAGAACTGCACTGTCCGTTGAGTTGAAGGTTACTGCAGCCCTCGCCTTCTACGCTTCGGGATCTTTTCAGGCTTCAGCTGGCAACATCTGTCATGAGCTCGGAGCAGCGCGAGTCCGGGGAGTTCGGGAGGCCTATAAAGGCCCAGCAGGCGTGAGGAGCTGGGAGCTCAGAGCAGCGCGAGTCCGGGGAGTCCGGGAGGCCTATAAAGGCCCAGCAGGCGTGAGGAGGTGGGAGCTCGGAGCAGCGCGACTCCGGGGAATCCGGGAGGCCTATAAAGGCCCAGCAGGCGTGAGGAGGTGGGAGCTCGGAGCAGCACGAGTCCGGGGAATCCGGGAGGCCTATAAAGGCTCAGCAGGCATGAGGAGGCGGGAGCTCAGAGCAGCGCGAGTCCGGGGAATCCGGGAGGCCTATAAAGGCACAGCAGGCATGAGGAGGCGGGAGCTTGGAGCAGCGCGAGTCCGGGGAATCCGGGAGCCTATAAAGGCCCAGCAGGCATGAGGAGGTGGGAGCTCGGAGCAGCGCGACTCCGGGGAATCCGGGAGGCCTATAAAGGCCCAGCAGGCATGAGGAGGTGGGAGCTCGGAGCAGCACGAGTCCGGGGAATCCGGGAGGCCTATAAAGGCCTATCAGGCATGAGGAGGCGGGAGCTTGGAGCAGCGCGAGTCCGGGGAATCCGGGAGCCTATAAAGGCACAGCAGGCATGAGGAGGCGGGAGCTTGGAGCAGCGCGAGTCCGGGGAATCCGGGAGCCTATAAAGGCCTACCGGTGCAGCTGCAGCAGGGAGGCAAAAAAGAAGTAGAAAGAAATTGAAAGGTGACATCACAGCCAAGGGAGTAAATGATTGGCTGGTGATTGGTAAGCGGTTTTTCTTTTTCTTTTCTTTATCAGTAAGTAACCTTTTAGCCTTGTTGTTGCCAAATTAAGTTTATATCGGGGTTAAGTCATGGCAGGAGAGCTCAGATACGTGTTATGCTCCTCCTGTACTATGTGGGAAGTCAGGGACGCTTCCGGTGTCCCTGATAACTACGTGTGCGGGAAGTGTATCCGGCTGCAGCTCCTGACGGACCGTATTGCGGCACTGGAGCTGCGGGTGGATGAACTCTGGAGCATGCACGATGCTGAGAATGACATGAATAGCACGTTTAGTGAGCTGGTCTTACCGCAGTAAAAGGGTACACAGCCAGATAGGGAATGGATGACCAACAGGAAGAGCAGTGCAAGGAAGATAGTGCAGGGGTCCCCTGCGGTCATCCCCCTGCAAAACAGATACACCGCTTTAGGTACTGTTTTGGGGGATGACTCACCAGGGGAGGGCAGCAGCAGCCAAGTTCATGGCACTGTGGGTGGCTCTGCTACACAGGAGGGCAGGAAAAAGAGTGGGAGAGCTATAGTGATAGGGGATTCAATTGTAAGGGGGATAGATAGATGTTTCTGCGGCCGCAACCGAGACTCCAGGATGGTATGTTACCTCCCTGGTGCAAGGGTCAAGGATGTCTCGGAGTGGGTGTAGGGCATTCTGAAAAGGAGGGTGAACAGCTAGTTGTCGTGGTGCATATAGGTACCAACGATATAGGTAAAAAAAAGGATGAGGTCCTACAAGACGAATTTAGGGAGCTAGGAGCTAAATTAAAAAGTAGGAGCTCAAAAGTAGTAATCTCAGGATCGCTACCAGTGCCACGTGCTAGTCAGAGTAGGAATTGCAGGATAGCTCAGATGAATACATGGCTTGAGGAGTGGCGCAGCAGGGAGGGATTCAAATTCCTGGGACATTGGAACCGGTTCTGGGGGAGGTGGGACCAGTACAAACCGGATGGTCTGCATCTGGGCAGGACCGGAACCAATGTCCTAGGGGGAGTGTTTGCTAGTGCTGTTGGGGAGGTGTTAAACTAATATGGCAGGGAGATGAGAACCTATGCAGGCAGACAGAGGGAAGTAGAATGGGGCCAGAAGGAAAAGATAGAAAGAAGAAAAGTAAAAGTGGAGGGCAGAGAAACCTAAGGCAAAAAGCAAAAAGGGCCACATTACAGCAAAATTCTAAAGGGGCAAAGTGTGTTAGAAAGACAAGCCTGAAGGCTCTGTGCCTCAATGCGAGGAGTATTCGGAATAAGGTGGACGAATTAACTGAGCAAGATAGCAGTTAACGGGTATGATGTAATTGGCATCACGGAGACATCATTGCTCCAGTGTGACCAAGGCTGGGAACTCAACATCCATGGGTATTCAACATTTAGGAAGGATAGACAGAAAGGAAAAGGAGGCGGGGTGGCATTGCTGGTTAAAGAGGAAATTAATGCAAGAGTAAGAAAGGACATTAGCTTGGATGATGTGGAATCGGTATGGGTGGAGCTGCGGAATACTAAGGGGCAGAAAACACTAGTGGGAGTTGTGTACAGACCACCAAACAGTAGTAGTAAGGTTGGGGACAGCATCAAACAAGAAATTAGGGATGCATGCAATAAAGATACAGCAGTTATCATGGGTAACTTTAATCTACATATTGATTGGGTAACCAAACTGGTAGCAATGCGGTGGAGGAGGATTTGATTGGGTAACCAAACTGGTAGCAATGCGGTGGAGGAGGATTTCCTGGAGTGTATTAGGGATGGTTTCCAAGACCAATTTGTCGAGGAACCAACCAGGGCGCTGGCCATCCTAGACTGGGTGATGTGTAATGAAAAAAGACTAATTAGCAATCTTGTTGTGCGAGACCCCTTGGGGAAGAGTGACTATAACATGGCAGAATTCTTTATTAAGATGGAGAGTGACAAAGTTAATTCAGAAACTAGGGTCCTGAACTTAAGGAAAGGTAACTTCGATGGTTTGAGTCGTGAATTGGCTAGAATAGACCGGCAAATGATGCTTAAAGGGTTGACAGTGGATAGGCAATGGCAAACATTTAAAGATCACATGGATGAACTTCAGCAATTGTACATCCCTGTCTGGAGTAAAAATAAAACGGGGAAGATGGCTCAACCACGGCTACCAAGGGAAATTAAGGATAGTGTTAAATCCAAGGAAGAAGCATATAAATTAGCCAGAAAAAGCAGCAAACCTGAGGACTAGGAGAAATTTAGAATTCAGCAGAGGAGGACAAAGCGTTTAATTAAGAGGGGGAAAATAGAGTATGAGAAGAAGCTTGCTGGGGACATAAAAACTGACTGCAAAAACTTCTATAGATATGTGAAGAGAAAAAGATTAGTGAAAACAAACATAGGTCCCTTGCAATCGGATTCAGGTGAATTTATAATGGGGAACAAAGAAATGGCAGACCAATTGAACAAATACTTCGGTTCTGTCTTCATGAAGGAAGACACAAATAACCTTCTGAATGTACTAGGGAACAGTGGGTCTAGTGAGAAGGAGGAACTGAAGGATATCCTTATTAGGCGGGAAATTGTGTTAGGGAAATTGATGGGATTGAAGGCCGATTAATCCCTGGGGCCTGATAGTCTGCATCCCAGAGTACTTAAGGAAGTGGCCCTAGAAATAGTGGATACATTGGTGATCATTTTCCCACAGTCTATCGACTCTGGATCAGTTCCTATGGACTGGAGGGTAGCTAATGTAACACCACTTTTTAAAAAGGGAGGGAGAGAGAAAGCGGATAATTATAGACCAGTTAGCCTGACATCAGTGGTGGGGAAAATGTTGGAATCAATTATTAAGGATGAAATAGCAGCGCATTTGGAAAGCAGTGACAGGATCAGTCCAAGTCAGCATGGATTTATGAAGGGGAAATCATGGATGACAAATCTTCTGGAATTTTTTGAGGGTGTAACTAGTAGAGTGGACAAGGGAGAACCTGTGCATGTGGTGTATTTGGACTTTCAAAAGGCTTTTGACAAGGTCCACACAAGAGATTGGTGTGCAAAATCAAAGCACATGGTATTGGGGGTAATATACTGATGTGGATAGAGAACTGGTTGGCAGACAGGAAGCAGAGAGTCGGGATAAATGGGTCCTTTTCAGAATGGTAGGCAGTGTCTAGTGGAGTGTCGCAGGGCTCAGTGCTGGGACCCCAGCTCTTTACAATATACATTAATGATTTGGATGAAGGAATTGAGTGTAATATCTCCAAGTTTGCAGATGACACTAAACTGGGTGGCGATGTAAGCTGTGAGGGGGATGCTAAGAGGCTACAGGGTGACTTAGACAGGTTAGGTGAGTGGGCAAATGCATGGCAGATGCAGTATAATGTAGATAAATGTGTGGTTATCCACTTTGGGAGCAAAAACGCAAAGACAGAATATTATCTGAATGGCGGCAGATTAGGAAAAGGGGAGGTGCAACGAGACATGGGTGTCATGGTTCATCAGTCATTGAAAGTTGGCATACAGGTACAGCAGGCGGTAAAGAAGGCAAATGGTATGTTGGCCTTCATAGCTAGAGGATTTGAGTATAAGAGCAGGGATGTCTTACTGCAGTTGTACAGGGCCTTGATGAGGCCTCATCTGGAATATTGGGCTCAGTTTTGGTCTCCTAATCTGAGGAAGGACGTTCTTGCTATTGAGGGAGTGCAGCGAAGGTTCGCCAGACTGATTCCCGGGATGGCTGGACTGACATATGAGGAGAGTCTGGATCAACTGGGCCTTTATGCATTGGAGTTTAGAAGAATGAGAGGGGATCTCATGGAAACATACAAGATTCTGACGGGACGGGACAGGTTAGATGCAGGTAGATTGTTCCCGATGTTGAGTAAGTCCAGAACCAGGGGACACAGTCTTCGGATAAGGGGTAAGCCATTTAGGACTGAGATGAGGAGAAACTTCTTCAGTCAGAGAGTTGTTAACCTGTGGAATTCCCTGCCGCAGAGAGTTGTTGATGCCAGTTCATTGGATATATTCAAGAGAGTGTTAGATATGGCCCTTACGGCTAAGGGGATCAAGGGTATGGAGAGGAAGCAGGAAAGGAGTACTGAGGGAATGATCAGCCATGATCTTATCGAATGGTGGTGCAGGCTCGAAGGGCTGAATGGCTTACTCCTGCTCTTATTATTTATGTTTCTATGTATATCTCTCAGCACATTACACACTGCTGTATTTGGCAGGTAACTGAAGCCCTTTACGCTCGCAGGATGGACTTTATAAGCTTTCCTATGACCAGGGTGGCACAGACCGGGAGGGCTTTGGGTTTCTCCAGAATAGCAGACTTCCCCAAGGTGCAGGGAGCAATAGAATTCACACACATCACCATGAAAGCTCCCTTAAAGAATGCAGAGGTGTTTTATAACAGAGAGGGATTCCACTCTATAATTGTGCAGCTTGTCGTCGACCACAAACAAATAATCATGACAGTAAATGCTACATTGCCTGGCAGCATCCATGATGCGCTCATGCTACGTGAGAGTGCTATCCCTGACCTGTTTGTCAATCAGCCAGAAGGTCACAGTTGGATGCTGGGGGAGAAGGGATATGGCCTTGCCAGTTGGCTGATGACCCCATTGCATAATCCCGTCACTGAAGCAGAGAAACGTTACAATGAAAGCCACATAGCGACATGCAACATCGTCAAAAAGACAATTGGAGTCCTAAAGCAGCACTTCAGATGCCTGGACCATTCTGGTGGCAGCCTACAGTACCACCCAGACCAAGTCGCTGAGTTTATTGTGGTGTGTTGCATGCTGCATAACCTAGCTATAAGGAGAGGACAACTAATGCCAGATGGGACTGCAGGTCCACCTCCAGAAGGAGGGGAGATGGAAGAGCCAGCCGGCAAGGAGCAAGAGGAAGAGGAGGAGGAGCAGCAGGAGGAAGAGGAGGCTGGTGAGGACCTCGAGGAGGACCAGCCTGACGATGTAGCCATGGTCCTACCACAACCAACTCCCCCCCCGCCCCCCGCAGAAGAACAGTACCCCGTGGGAGTTATGCGGCCGCAAAGCTGTTGTGTCAGCAGTTGATAAAGGAACGCTTTGCATGAACTTACATTGGGGATCATCACATTTACATTTAGATTAACAATTACGTTTATACAAAAGTTGCATTTGAGTTGAGTTACTTCGAGTTACGTTTTAGCCTTGCCTGCGCTGGCCTGTCCTTTGTAGTGCAGCATTTGCATTAATGCTTAACTTAAGTAATGTTATACAAGAGAATAAAGATGTTAAATTATTCAAAATGCCTAAGTTAACTAACCTTATCAGAAAATGCACAACAATGGTTAAAATCATTAACAAAATTTATTGCAAACAGAATTCTTTTCAAACAACCTCCTCCCTACCCCTCCAACTATGAACGAACAATTTAAACAATCTAACATACAATAAACAATGATCTCTCCTCTCTCCTCTCTGACTTTGCCTTCCTCCACTCTTTCTATCCTCTCTCTCTGCCCCTCCCTGTGCCTTCTGCGCATGTGTGGATGACCCCTGACCTCCCTCTGACCTCCCACACATGCCCAGAAGCCCGTTGCTAGGGAAGCTTTTTGACTTCCTCTTTTGGTGGGCGAACACGACTTCGCCAAAAATCACATCGCCCATTCCACATCGCCGGCCTGAGGCCGAGTGGAAAATCGCACCAAAAAAATGGGCCTTGTACCAGCGACCAGTAAGGCTGAGACGTCCTTCATCACTGGAACATTTTTGGGGGCGATGGCCCTCTCGTGGAAAGTCTAGCCGAAAGAATCTAAGAGAAGGATGAACCATCTGTGGCTAACTAAGGAAGTTAAGGATGGTATCAAATTGAAAACAAAGGCATACAATGTTGTGAAGATTAGTGGAGGATTGGGAAATCTTTAGAAACCAGCAAAGGACAACTAAAAAAATAATAAAGAGAGAGGAGATAGATTATGAGAGTAAACTAGCAAGAAATATAAAATCAGACAGTAAGAGCTTCTACAGGTAAATAAAAAGGAGGGGAGTAGCTAAGAGGATGAGACTGGGGAATTAATAATGGGAAACAGGGAAATAACAGAGACTTTTAACAAATATTTTGTATCAGTCTTCATGGTAGAAGACACTAAAAGCATCCCAATAATAATAGATAATCGAAGGGCTATCAGGAGGGGGAACTTAAAACAATCACTATCACTAGAGAAAAAGTACTAGGCAAACTAATGGGTCTAAAGGTGGTCTGCATCCTAGGGTCTTAAAAGAAGTGGCTGCAGAGATAGTGGATACATTGGTTGTAATCTACCAAAATTCCCTGGATTCTGGAGAGGTCCCAACAGATTGAAAAATCGCAAATGTAACGCCCCAATTCAAGAAAGGAGGGAGGCAGAAAGCAGGAACCTATAGACCAGTTAGCCTAGCATCTGTCATTGGGAAAATGCTGGTGTCCATTATTAAGGAAGTAGCGGCAGGATGTTTAGAAAACCATAATACAATCAAGCAGAGTCAGCATGGTTTTATGAAAGGGAAATCATGTTTTACAAATTTGCTGGAGTCCTTTGAGGATATAACGAGCAGGATGGATAAAGGGGAACCAGTAGATGTAGTGTATTTGGATTTTCAGAAGGCATTCAATAAGGTGGCACATAAAAAATTACTGCACAAGATAAGAGCTCACAGGGTTGGGGGTAATAGATTAGCGTGGATAGAGGATTGGCTAACTAACAGAAAACAGAGAGTTGAGATAAATGTGTCATTTTCAGGTTGGCAAACTGTAACTAGTGGGATCAGTGTTGAGGCCTCAACTATTTCCAATCTATATTAATGACTTGGATGAAGGGACCGAGTGTAATGTAGCCAAATTTGCTGATGATACAAAGATAGTTGGGAAAGCAAGTTATGAGGAGGACGCAAAGAATCTGCAAAGGGATATAGATAGGTTAAGTGAGTGGGTAGAAATTTGGCAGATGGAGTATAATGTGGGAAAATGTAAAGTTATCCACTTTGGTAGGAAGGTAGAATATTATCTGAATGGTGGCAGATTAGGAAAAGGGGAGGTGCAACGAGACATGGGTGTCATAGTACATCAGTCATTGAAAGTTGGCATGCAGCTACAGCAGGCAGTGAAGAAGGCAAATGGTATGTTAGCCTTCATAGCTAGGGGATTTGAACATAGGAGCAGGGAGGTCTTACTGCAGTTGTACAGGGCCTTAGTGAGGCCTCACCTGGAATATTGTGTTCAGTTTTGGTCTCCTAATCTGAGGAAGGCCGTTCTTGCTATTGAGGGAGTGCAGCGAAGGTTCACCAGACTGATTCCCGGGATGGCTGGACTGACATATGAGGAGAGAGTGGATCGACTGGGCCTGTATTCGCTGGAGTTTAGAAGGATGAGAGGAGATCTCATAGAAACATATAAAATTCTGACGGAACTGGACAGGTTAGATGCAGGAAGAATGTTCCCGATGTTGGGGAAGTCCAGGACCAGGGGACATAGTCTAAGGATAAGGGGTAAGCCATTTAGGACTGAGATAAGGAGAAACTTCTTCACTCAGAGAGTTGTTAACCTGTGGAATTCCCTACCGCAGAGAGTTGTTGATGCCAGTTCATTGGATATATTCAAGCGGGAGTTAGATATGGCTAAATGGATCAAGGGGTATGGAGAGAAAACAGGAAAGGGGTACTGAGATGAATGATCAGCCATGATCTTATTGAATGGTGGAGCAGGCTCGAGGGGCCAAATGACCTACTCCTGCACCTATTTCTTATGTTCTTATGCAAGTGTTCTACAGCCCGTGGTCCAGGGTGTTATTCAGTGCATCAAATCCTGGTACAGAAAGTTCCTACTTAGGGAAATGATAGAGTGACAGCAACTGATAGGCAGACAGTCTGCAAGCCACGCACTTCACGCGCAAAGCATGGGAGCAGGGGTCAGAAATGTGCTTTGTGAACTGCTTTAAATATGCTGGATGATCGGTAGAAAATTGTAATTAAAAGAAGTCTGTTGGAGAGGAATGTGATCCACTGAGAATTTCAGAAACAACATTACAGGAAATTGAATTTCATGAAAGCCAAGCTCCTGCACAGGAAACCATGAGCGATGAGGATATTATTGTATCAGTGACATTGAGTAGGGGAGAGGATGAGGAAACTTCTGGTGATGAGCACATGGAAGGAACAGAACCAGTTATCCTTTCATTAGATGAGTTCAGAAAGACAATCGCAACTGTGCAAAACTTCGGTCATTATCTGGAACTGAGGATCTTTTTGGACTGGTTAACCAGATAGGAACAGTATGAATTGAGAAAAGTATGAATAATATGAAGCAGTGTTCACTGCATAGATTTTTTTTTAAACAGTATAAAAATGTGTTCAATTCAAATTGTCCGTTTCTGATTCAGCAAATCGCTAATCCCTACTATAGTAAACACAGATATAACAATCTTTTCGGTACCAAAGTGAAGTTTGCATTTATTAATTCCTAGAAAAGCCATAATTATGAAACTTACAGAAGAGTTTCACCTTGTGCTAGTTCATCAGGATATCCACTATTCAGCACATAATTATATAGAGGATAAATCTCCATCTACTCTGTCCCATTAGCCTGGACCCCAGGAAAGCACCCAATACTGTAGCAGTGTAAATGTTGCATTTCCCACAGTAGCTATCCTTGGCCTTTAAGTGACATTGCTAATTTAATGGCAGTTTGTACCAAATTCCTGGAAGTCCACTAAAAACTGTGTTACAGCCAAATTAATTTGAGACATGATTTCTACAGTGAGCAGAGGCAGACGACTTTCCGATGGATAAAATGATGCACCAAATCACTTCATTATCAGGAATTACATGTTCCTATCTAGGAGCCACCTGATAAAGTCGGAACTTGTTTTATTCAACCATTTAAATTCACCTATAGGTTTGTAATATTAAAAAAATGCTGGTTAAGCACATTTAACTGGACGTATATTATTTAATTTATTGACAATTTTACATTATTCTGGGATTTTTGTGGGTGGATCTAATCATTAGTAAATTTGATTTCTTAACAAGATCCTTATTGAGGTTTGAGCTTCTCCAATGACTTTAACAGAACTTTTACAGAGATGAGCAGGAAGGTTTTTTTTAAACGGTAAGTGTCTAATGCAGCTTAATGAAAGATGAGTAATAATGCAAGTCAGCAATGCCAGAGTGTGATATAGATTAATAAGAGGTCTGCAATGCAGTCTGTAATAACATAATTTACTAACAAGAGGTTGTAATCACAAGATCTGTAATAGCTCAGTGGAATAACAGGGCTCCACTGTATTATTATAAAGTACCTCAAGTAGTGCATTTAAAGTAGTTTATAAGGGCAATCATTTCCTTATTTCCCAGAAATCTATTAAGGATATATATTATAAAGGATTTTTTGAAAAGTTACAGCTGAAATTTTGATGGGGTTTCTTCCGATCTCCTGCTATAACCTTAACCAAAGTTACGCCGGGAGATTGGGAAGCCTAAATTCTGAATTGTGAATAATCCTTGTGAACAGATAAACTTTTGACAGAAATGCCAAAAAATATCAAGAAAGCTCTTGGACAACATTGATCAAACCTGTCGACTGCCATTATGGTGATTCTTTAGTAATTGCAGAATTATGTAGAGAACAATGGATAAAGGGAGTGATTAAAAGGCAGTCAACATATCGATCAATTCAGTTATTCTCATTTGTTGGGATGACATTGCAGGTTGAAGAGGGTTTTATAACCTACTATGTGGACTTTATGGAAGTGGGATTATAATTATTTTCCTCACATTGGCTTGATGTAACTGATGAAGAAAGGCAACCTGTTCATTGATGTGTGATTACATCCACACTGCATAAATAATATTATTTAACCAAATCATCATCATAGGCAGTCCCTCGGAATCAAGGAAGACTTGCTTGCACTCCTAAAGTGAGTTCTTTGGTGGCTGAACAGTCCAATATGAAAGCCACAGACTCTATCACAGGTGGGACAGATAGTCATTAAGGGAAGGGGTGGGTGGGACTGGTTTGCCACGCGCTCTTTCCGCTGTCTGCGCTTGATTTCTGCATGCTCTCGGCGTTGAGACTCGAGGTGCTCGGCGCCCTCTCGGTACAATACTGGCCAATAACGAGCATTTGATGAATGGGAAATAATATATTTGATATCTAAAAATTACTTCGAAATCTACCAACAATGTTGAACTTTCAGTCCAAAACCTTGACCAAGTCTGGCTCCTTAGTACCTGGTGACTATTTAGCCTAACCACTGCATACTCTTAATTCCAAAGCAAATCAACGTTCAGCTTTAAACAACACGACACTAACCTACGGTTCAGTGCATGTGGTCATATTTTTTGTTCGTTGATGTCACTTTATACCTATTTTTCCATCTGGAACAATGAGATGCACAGGAGATGGATACACCACAACAAGAATTTTAGAAAAATTATCTTTACTGAATGGGACAAAAAGATAAGAATTTCAAAATAAACAGAACTTTGTGTTACATTGAGAACTTGAACATAACCATAATTGAACACATAACACACTGTTCCGTTCTAAAATCGGTGTAAAAAGCCCAAGTGTCGCTCTTTAAAGCTGCTATCAGCTAGATTTCTCTGACGTTTCTCAAGATTCTTCCTCAAACCCATTTGATCAAACTGCATACCACTGTGTGTTACAAAAGAACATAAGAACATAAGAAATAGGAGAAGGAGTAGGCCATTTGGCCCCTTGAGCCTGCTCCGCCATTCAACAAGATCATGGCTGATCTGATCGTGGATTCAACTTCACTTCCCTCCCCATAACCCTTTACTCCCTTATCTTTCAAAAATCTGTCCAACTCCACCTTAAATAGATTCAATGACCCAGCCTCCACAGCTCTCTGGGGTAGAGAATTCCAAAGATTCACAACTATCTGAGAGAAGAAATTCCTCCTCATTTCCATTTTAAATGAGTGACCGACCCCTTATTCTGAAGCTATGCCCCCTAGTTCTAGATTCCCCCATGAGGGGAAACATCCTCTCTGCAACTACTCTGTCAAGCCCATCAGAATCTTATACGTTTCAATAAGATCACCTCTAAGTCTTCTGAACTCCAATAAGTATAGGCCCAACCTGTTCAACCTTTCTTCGTATGACAACTCCTTCATCTCAGGAATCAACCTTATGAACCTTCTCTGAACTGCCTCCAATGCAAGAACATCCTTCCTTAAATACGCAGTACTCCAGGTATGTTCTCACCAACGCCCTGCACAGTTTTAGCAGGACTTCCCTACTTTTATACTCCATCTCCCTTGCAATAAAGGCCACCATTCCATTTGCCTTCCTAATTACTTGCTGTAGCTGCACGCTAACTTTTTGTATTTCATGTACAAAGACCCCAAGATCCCTCTGTACCGTAGCATTTTATAATCTCTCCCCATTTGAATAATAATTTGCTTTTTTATTTTTCCTACCAAAGTGGATAACCTCACATTTTCCGCATTATACTTCATCTGCCAAATTTTTGTCCACTCACTTAGCCTATCTATATCCCTTTGTAGATTCTTTGCGTCCTCCTCATAACTTGTTTTCCCACCTATCTTTGTATCATCAGCAAATTTGGTTACATTACACTCAGTCCCTTCATCCAAGTCATTAATATAAATTGTAAATAATTGAGGCCCCAGCAATGATCCCTGTGGCACCCCACTATTTACAGCTTGCCAACCTGAAGATGACCCATTTAACTCGACTCTGCTTTCTGTTAGTTAGCCAAACCTCTACCCCCGCCAATATACTACCCCCCAACCCCGTGAGCTCTTATCTTGTACCGTAACCTGTTATGTGGCACCTTATCGAATGCTTTCTGAAAATCAAAATGCACGACATCTACTGGTTCCCCTTTATCCACCCTGCTCATTACATCCTCAAAGAACTCAAGCAAATTTGTCAAACATGATTTCCCTTTCATAAAACCATGCTGACTCTGCTTGACTGCATTATGATTTTCTAAATGTCCTGCGACTACTTCCTTAATGATGGACTCCAGCATTTTCCCAATGACAGATGTTAGGCTAACTGGTCTATAGTTTCCTGCTTTCTGTCTCCCTCCTTTCTTAAATAGGAGCATTACATTTGTGGTTTTCCAGTCCACTGGGTTCTCTTCAGAATCCAGGTAATGTTGGTAGATTACAACCAATGCATCCACTATCTCTGCAGCCACCTTTTTTAAGACCCTATGATGCAGGTCATCGGGTCTAGGGGACTTATCCACCTTTAGTCCCATTAGTTTGTCTAGTACTTTTTCTCTACTGATAATGATTGTTTTAAGTCGTCCCCCCCGCCCCCCCAGCAATAGCCCCTTGATTATCAATTATTGGGATGCTTTTAGTGTCTTCTACCGTGAAGATTGATACAAAATATTTGTTCAATGTCTCTGCCACTTTCTCTGTTTCCCATTATTAATTCCCCAATCTCATCCTCTAAGGGACCAACGTTTACTTTAGCCACTCGCTTCCTTTTTATATACCTGTAGCAGCTCTTGCTGTCTGTTTTTATATTTCTTGCTTGTTTACTCTCATAAGCTATCTTCTCTCTCTTTATAATTTTTTTTATTCATCTTTTGCTGGTCTCTAAAAATTTTCCAATCCTCTGGCCTTCCACTGTTCTTTGCAACATCGTATGCCTTTGTTTTCAACTTGATACCATCCTTTACTTCCTTAGTTAGCCATGGATGGTTCATCCTTCTCTGAGAGTCTTTCTTTCTCACTGGAATATATCTTTGCTGAGAGTTATGAAATATCTTCTTAAATGTTTCACTGCTTTTCTACAATCTTACCCTTTAATATATTTTCCCCAGTCCACTTTAACCAGCTCTGCCTTCATACCTTTGTAATGATCTTTATTTAAGTACAGGACACTAGTTTGAGAACTAGCTTTCTCACCCACAAACTGAATTTGAAATTTAACCGTGCTATGATCATTCTT
Source organism: Pristiophorus japonicus (assembly GCF_044704955.1). Taxonomy (NCBI): domain Eukaryota; kingdom Metazoa; phylum Chordata; class Chondrichthyes; family Pristiophoridae; genus Pristiophorus; species Pristiophorus japonicus. Next base: position 55,596,363 of record NC_091983.1, read on the forward strand.
CCCAAGAGGATCCTTCACTACGTTGTTGTGTATGCAACAACTCAATAGGCTTATTACGTGAACTCAATCAGGTGCGACCTGACTCTACTTTATTAGCTCTCAAAGTGTGGATTAAACATGGAGACTTTCTTTATATACAAGGGCTGCACATGTGTGTCTGTGGCCCAATGACGGTCGCTCCCCCTGGTGGCAGGTAAACCCAGGCATACATACATTACATCATTCCCCCCAAGATCTTGGTATCAGTTCTATTTACAAATTGAGATGATCTGGGGCTTTCCACTCCCTAGTTGATTGTCTCAGTTCAATTCCAGATCTGGGTGAGCTTTCAAAGCCATTCATGACTTGAGCTGAGTAGCCGATCTAATGGGAGTGGCAGTGTCCATGTCAGGGATTGAAGGTTCAGATTAATTGACAACAGCAGGGTCTTCTGATGGCTGAATATGAATTGGTTGGTCATTGATGGTGTCTTCTTCAAGCTGTTCCGGTTCGTCTGTGTGCCGCAATTTCGTCTGATCAATGTGCCTCCTGCATGTTTGCCCATTAGTGAGCCTGACAATAAACACCCTGTTACCCTCCTTGGCCGTAACAGTGTCAGTGACCCACTTGGGGCCTTGATCATAATTTAGCACATACACAGGATCATTAATAGAGATGCCGCGTGACACGGCAGTGCAATCATGTTACCACTGCTGATGTTGATGTCTGTTTTCGACGTGATTGTTAAGATCAGGGTGGACAAACGAGAGCCTGGTCTTGAGACCTCTCTTCATCAACAGTTCAGCAGGGGGAACCCCAGTAAGCGTGTGGGATCTCGTCCTGTAACTAAGCAGTATGCACGACAAGCGATTCTGCAAAGAACCATGAGTTACGCGTTTCAGGCTCTGCTTGATGGTTTGGACGGCCCGCTCCGCTTGACACGGGTTTGAATGGTGCTGACCTTACGTGCTTGATACCATTGAGTCTCATAAACTCTTGAAACTCCAAACTCGTGAAGCACGATCCATTGTCGTTCACAATGATGTCGGGCAGACCCTGAGTGGCGAACGTGGCACAAAGGCTCTCAATGGTGGCTGTGGATGTGCTGGGTGACATGATTACACATTCTAACTATTTGGAATACACATCCACCATCACCAAAAATATTTTGCCCAGGAAAGGACCTGCATAGTCGATGTGGATCCTCGACCATGGTTTGGATGGCCACGACCACAGACTTAGCAGAGATTCCACTGGTGCATTGCTTAACTGCATGCAAGTGTTGCACTGATGCACACATGACTCCAAATCAGAGTCAATGCCAGGCCACCAAACGTGAGACCTGGCAATGGCCTTCATCATCACAATACCAGGATGGGTACTATGTAAATCCTGTACAAATCTCTCCCTGCCTTTCTTGGGCATAACAACATGATTACTCCATAGCAAACCCATCAGATTGAATGGATAGTTCGTCTTTGCGATGGTTGTAAGGTTTGGTCCCATCACACACTTCCCTGGGAATGGCCGACCAATCAGCACTAAGGACATAACATTTTACAACTGATAAGATCGGATCCTGACTGGTCCAGGTCCTAACTTGTTGAGCAGTGACAGGCGACCCTTCACTCTCAAAGGCATCTATGACCAACAGAAGGTCTGCGGGCTGTGGCGTTTCCACCTCCGGCGTGGGCAATGGTAAACGGCTCAATGCATCGGCACAATTCTCGGTGCCAGGTCTATGGCGAATGACATAATCATAGGCAGATAATGTCAGCGCCCACCTCTGGATGTGGGACAATGAGTTGATATTGATACCTCTATGCTCTGAAAACAAAGATATGAGCTGCTTGTGATCGGTTTCAAGCTCGAAATAAAGTCCAAACAGATACTGGTGCATCTTTTTAACCCCATATACGCAGGCCAAAGCTTCTTTCTCAACCATGCCATAGACGCTTTCCGCTTTAGACATGCTTCTCGACGCGTATGCAACAGGTTGTAGTTTGCCCGACTCATTGGATTGTTGGAGCACGCAACCAACCCCATGTGATGAAGCATCACAGGCCAATACTAAACGGCTTGCACGGGTCATAATGTACCAACAATTTGTTGGAACAAAGCAGATTTCTAGCCTTCTCGAAGTCCCTGTCTTGAGATACACCCCAAACCCAGTTGTCGCCTTTTCTTAGCAGCATGTGCAGTGGTTCTAATAATGTGCTCATTTTAGGTAAGTAATTGAGAAGACCCAAGGAACGAACACAGCTCCGTCATATTCTGGGGTCTGGGTGTATTTTTGATGGCCTCTGTTTTCGAGTCCATAGGCCTGATGTCGTCTGCAGCAATCTTCCTTCCCAGGAATTCAACTTCCAGTGCCTTAAAGATGCACTTTGAACGTTTCAGCCTGAGCCTCTCTTTGTCCAGACAACGTAGAACCTCTTCCAGGTTGTGCAGGTGTTCGGCAATGTCACGACCTGTGACCAGAATGTCGTCTTGGAACACCACGGTTCTAGGGACAGACTTCAGTAAACTCTCCATGTTTCTCTGAAATATGGCTGCAGCCAAGCAAGTTCCAAAAGGATGCCTGTTGTAAATGAACAGTCCTTTATGCATATTGATGCACGTAAGTTTCTTCGATGATTCGACAAGCTCATGTGTCATATAGGTCGATGTCAGATCCAATTTGGTGAATGACTTTCCCCCAGCTAGCGTTGCAAACAGGTCATCAGCCTTTGGTAACGGGTACTGATCCTGTTTCGAAATTCAGTTGATCGTAATCTTTTAGTCTCCACAAATCCTGACAGTGCCATCACTCTTCAGCACAGGAACAATGCGACTAGCCCATTCGTTAAATTCAACCAGTGAAATGACCCCTTCATGCTGGAGTCTGTCCAGTTAATTTCCACCTTCTCCCTCATCATGTACAGGACTGCCTGGGCTTTGTGATGGACGGGTCTTGCATCCAAGTCCAGGTGGATCTGCACCTTGGCTCCCTTGAAGTTGCCGATGCCCGGTTCAAACAGCGAGGGAAATTTGCTCAGCACTTGAGCACACGAAGCGGCATCCATCGATGACAAAGCTTTAATATCATTCCAGTTCCACTTTATTTTTTTGAGCCAATTCCTGCCGAACAGCGTTGGACCATTGCCTGGAACGATCCACAGCGATAGATCATCAACTGCACCTTGACTGCTGCACTGCCAATCACTGGTATGAGCTCTTTGGTGTAGGTACGCAATTTTGCATTTACTGGACTCAGCTTGGGTTTCACGGCCTTGGTGTCCCACAGCTTTTCGAAAGTCCTCTGGCTCATAATTGACTGACTTGCACCCGTGTCTAATTCCTAGATACTTCAATCATTATTGGTTGGCTCATTGTCAGGAACGAATGTACACTATATACTTCCTCCTCGGGTATCTCGGGTTCCATTGCCGGATCCGCTCCGGATCGGTCATCATCATCCACGTGGTGTGTCGCAGCACGCTTGCTGAGCTGCGGACACATCCGCTGAAGGTGCCCCATTTTCGCACAGCCTCCATAAATATACTGTCTGAAACGGCACTGATGAGGCCGATGATTGCCCCCACAATGCCAGCAGGGTGAAATCAGATTCGTGCCCAATGGCGGACTTCGAGCAGCTACAGGTTTAGCAAACCACAGTCGGGTAGGCCCTGTCAGGTGCAGCTCTGCCAACCGATGACACAATCTGGTGCATAGTACTTGCCGTGGAGTTCCGACTCTGCGAGGATATCTGCTTTGTACTATCAACCGTGGTCAGGCAAGCCTGGGTGATCGTGATAGCCCTGCTCAGATCCAGCGTCTCCACAGCCAGCAGCTTCCGCAGGATCACCTCGTGATTTATGCCTATTACAAAGACGTCGCACAGCATGTCTTCCAACACGGTTTCAAACTTACAGGGCCCAGCGAGACGTCTCAGGTCAGCAACAAATTCCGCCACGTCCTGGCCCTCAGAACGAACATGCTAGTAAAAGTGATATCTCGAGATAATGATGCCTGCTTTAGGTTTGAGATGGTCCTGAACCAGAGCACACAATTTCTCATAGGTCTTTTCTGTTGGACATGCAGGTGAAAATAGATTCTTTATGAGGCCATAGATTTTTGGACCACAAACCGTGAGGAAAATCGTCCTGCGCCTAACTGCGTCAGCGTCTTCATCCATCTTGTTGGCCATGAAGTACTGGTCGAGGCGATCTGTAAAATCCTCCCAATCTTCTCCCTCCATGAATTGCTCCAGGATTCCAACGGTGCACTTTTTTTTGTGCGTGAAAGTTCGTATTGTGCCTCGTCGCCAAATGTTGCTCATGCAATATCTCAATAGGCTTCGTACCGTGAACTCAATCAGATGCGACCTGACTCTACTTTATTAGCTCTCAAAGTGAGGATTAAACATGGAGGCTTTCTTTATATACAAGGGCTGCACGTGTGTGTCTGTGGCCCAATGACCTCCGACGGTCGCTCCCCCTAGTGGCAGGTAAACCCAGGCATACGTATATTAGATATGTAATCATTAATTAATCCAGACTTGTTACACATTACCAGATATAAAATACTCTGCTCCCTGGTTGGTTCCACAACATAATGTTCCAAGAAACCATTCCGCATGCACTCTATGAACTCTTCCTCCAGGCTACCTTTGCCAATATGAGTCATCCAATCAATATGAAGATTAAAACCACCCATGATTATTGCCATACCTTTCTTACCTCTATTATTTCTTGATTTATACTCTGTCCTACAGTGTGGTTACTGTTTGGTGGCCTGTCGACCACTCCCACCAGTGACTTCTTACCCTTATTATTTCTTATTTCCACTCAAACTGATTCTACATCTTGATCTTCTGAGCCAATACTATATCTCACTACTGCATTGATCTCATCCCTTATTAACAGAGCTACCCCACCTCCTTTGCCTTTCTACCTATCATTATGAATTGGCAAATACCCTTGAATATTCAGTTCCCATCCTCGGTCCCCGTGCAACCACGTCTCTGTAATGGCAATCAGCTCATACCCAGTTATTTCTACTTGTGCCGTCAACTCATCTAGTTACGAATGCTGCGTGTGTTCAGATACAGAGCTTTTAATTTTGTCTTATGTTTATACGCTCTGTCCCTTCCTGTCACACTCTGGTTATCATTACCCCTATTGATACCCTGCACTTTTGCCGCCTTCTTTCTCTTTTTACATTTAAAGCCCTATCTACAACCCGAGTTATTCAATTCACCAGGACACTTGCCCCAGCCTGATTCAAGTGAAGCCTGTCCCAACAGAACAGTTCCCTCTTACCCCAGTACTGGTGCCAGTGCCCTATGAATTGACTCTTGCAGGCCGGGACCGATTCAGCAGGCCGGGGCCATTGGAGGGAGCAGCGTGCGGCATACCACTGCAGGGAGCAGCGTGCTGCTGCAAGAGGGCGATGGCTACGAAGCCAGGTCGCTGATTGCAGTGCGGGCAGGCACAGCAGGAGGGGCGAAGGAGTTGCAAAAGTCCGTAGAGGGAAGTGACTGGGGCCCAGGAGAGGCGTGAATCTGGGGCCCAGAAGAGGCGAGGGCCCAGGGGCAGTACAGGCCAATCCACACTGCGATATGTGTGCGCGCTCGGTCTGTGCAGCAGAGCTGGTCTCCAGTTAGTCTTGGGTAATCCTTGCCACTGGACTAAGACCTAGCCCTGTCAAGCCCATGTGGTGGCTGGTGTGCAACGGCCACCACACGTCCAAAAAAATCCAAGCACAGGCATCTTCCACCCTTCACGATGTAGTTTGGGATCTGGAATTGAAACGCCTGTGAACTCATCCCTTTTTGGCACGGAAGCAAGTCATCCTCGCTTCGAGGGACTGCCTATGATGATGATGATGATGATTATTTGAAACCTATTTCTCCCACACCAATCTTTGAGCCACGCGTTCATCTCTCTGATCTTATTTACCCTATGCAAATTTGCTTGTGGCTCAGGTAGTAATCCAGAGATTATTACCTTTGTGGTTCTGCTTTTTAATTTAGCCCCTAGCTGCTCATACTCCCTCAGCAGTACCTCTTTCTTTGTCCTACCTATGTCATTGCTACCTACATGGACCATGACAACTGGATCTTCCCCCCCTCCCGCCCCCACTACATTCCTCTCCAGCCCAGAAGAAATGTCCTTAACCCTGGTAGGCAACACAGCCTTCGAGACTCATGTTCTCAGCTGCAGAGAACAGTATCTATGCCTCTAACTATACTGTCCCCTATCACATTTCTTTTTACTCCCCCCGCTTCAATGGCCTCCTGTACTGCGGTGCTGTGGTCAGTTTGCCATCCTCTCTGCAGTCCCTGCTCTCGTCCACACAGGGAGTAAGAGCCTCGAACCTGTTGGACAAGAGCAAGGACTGAGGCTCCTCCATCACTCCAACCTGAGTCCCCATACCTGCCTCGCTCGTAGTCACACTCTCCTGTCCCTGACCAAGGACCAAATTTGAATGAATTAATCGAAGGTATGTAACTGCCTCCTGAAACACAGCATCCAGATATCTCTCCCCTTCCCTGATGTGTCGCAGTGTCTGCAGCTCGGACTCCAGCTCATCAACACGGAGCCGAAGTTCCTCCAGCAGCCAACACTTACTGCAGATGTGGTCGCCGTGGATCTCAATAGCGTCCACCAGCTCCCACATGCTGCAGCAGTGACACATCACCTGCCCTGCCATATCTAATGTATAATTATGTTTTGAACGTTTAATTTTTAATCCCGGCTCTTAATTTAAACTAATGCCAAAGAAAAAAGACACTACTATCGAGGAGAAAAAAGACACTACTATCGATTAGAAGTGTGAAATATTAGATGAAATAAACGTAGAGAGAAGAGGTATTAAGGGGTTCAGCAGCTTTGAAAGTGGATAAATATCCAGGCCTGGATGAAATGTATCCCAGGCTGCTAAGTAAAGCAGAAGAGGAAATAGCAGAGGCTTTGACGATCGTTTTCCAATCCTCTCTGGTTTCAGGTGTGGTGTCAGAGGACTGCAGGACTGCTAATGTGATACCTTTGTTTAAGAAGGGAGTAATTACAGGCCAGTCAGCTTAACCTCAGTGGTGGTAAAATTATTGGAAAAAATCCTGAAGGACAGGATAAATCTTCACTTAGAAAGACACAGAATTATCATGGACAGTCAGCACGGATTTGTTTAGGGAAGGTCTTGTCTGACTAACTTGATTGAATTTTTCGAGGAGGTAACCAGGAGGGTCAATGAAGGCAAAGTGTATGATGTAGTGTATATGGATGTTAGCAAAGCTTTTGATAAGGTCCCACATGACAGACTTGTCACAAAAGTAAAAGCCCATGGAATCCAGGGCAAAGTGGCAAGCTGGATCCAAAATTGGCTCAGAGGCAGAAGTAATGGGTAATGGTTGATTGGTGGGGTTCCACAGGGCTCAGTACTCGATCCCTTGCTTTTTGTGACATACATCAATGATCTAGACATGAATATAGGGGTATGATTAAGAAGTTTGCAGTTGATACTGAAATCGGCTGTGTAGTTGATAATGAAGAAGAAAGCTGCAGACTGCAGGACGATATCAATCAACTGGTCAGGTGGGCAGAACATTGGCAAATGGAATTTAATCCAGAGAAGTGTGAGCTAATACATTTTGGGAGGGCTAACAAGGAAATGGAATACACATTAAATGGTAGGATACTGAGAAGTGTAGTGGGACAAAGGGTCCTTGGAGTGCATGTCCACAGATCCCTGAAAGTAGCAGGCCAGGTAGATAAGGTGGTTAAGAAGGCATACGGAATGCTTGCCTTTATTAGCTGAGGCATAGAATACAAGAGCAGGGGGGTTATGCTTAAACTGTATAAAACACTGGTTAGGCCACAGCTGGAGTACTGTGTGCAGTTCTGGTCACCGCATTAAAGGAAGGACATGATTGCACTGGAGAGGGTGCAGAAGAGATTTACAAGGATGTTGCCAGGAGTGGAGAATCTAAGCTATGAGAACAGACTAGATAGGCTGGATTTGTTTTCACTGGACCAGAGGAGGTTGAGGGGAGACCTCATTGAGGTGTATAAAATTATGAGGGGCCTCTTTGACCTCAGCAGAAGGGTCAACAATTTAAAGTAATTGGTAGAAGATTTAGAGGAGATTTGAAGGGAGATTTCTTCACGCAGAGGATTGTGGGGGTCTGGAACTCACTGCCTGAAAGGGTGGTAGAGGCAGAAACCCTCACCACTTTTAAAAAGTACTTGGATGTGCACCTGAAGTGCCGTGACCTGCAGGATTACAGACCTAGAGCTGGAAAGTGGGATTAGGCTGGATAGCCTCTTGTTGGGCAGCATGGACACGATAGGCCGAAATGGCCGCCTTCCATGCTAGAAACTTCTATGATGATATGATTCTATGAAAAAGAGAGAAATACTTACCAAACAATCACTTCCCTGCTTTCCTGTGATGTCTCACTTTGATTCTTTTTATTTCTTATCCTCCCAGTCGGTCGGTGCTGCTGCAGCTGGCTGTTTACTGGTGTCCTCTTGTTACCTTTTATCACCGCTCCCGATCTCCCGATCTTGCACTGTTTACTAGTACTCTCTGGTGTTAACAGAGGTGCTATTAGGGTCCAACCCTCAACTGATTCCTCTGTAAAATGGTTAAAACATAGAAACTACCTCAATGTAGCAATAAATGATTGATATAAATGCATGGGCAAATCAGGAAATTCAGAAGTGCTGAAAGGAATTGAACAGATAGAATACAAACATTTGAATGCATTAAAAATAAGTGAAAATAAACGAGCTACAGGTTAACCTCCCTTGTCCGAAACCCTCGGGACCTGGCCTGTTCTGGATAAGGGAGTTTTCTGGATGAGGGATGGTCACGTTAAATTGGATGGTACAGGTACTGAGAAAGGGGATATCGGGGCTGCCTGGCTTGGGGCTGGGAGTGTGGCAGAGAGATCATGGAGTGGGGGCGGTGGATCGCGGGGTCAGGCCAGCGATTGCAGGAATCGACAGCAAGGAAGGACTTCAATTTGTTCATATTGGTGTTCTGCACATGTGCCACCCGGTGGCTGGGAATGGTTCTGGATGAGGGGTGGTTCTGGATAAGGGAGCTCTGGATAAGGGAGGTTCAACCTGTATAAACAATTTAATACTTAAAACAGTAATGCAAGGTGCTAACTTTGTGTAAATAGGCATATTTTCCCAACATGAACTTTGTTACACCGTAAGTAGTAAACCACATCCCCCAAACCCACAGAGTTGACAGAAATAATTTGCATTGATAAAAATATCCATATTTTGCATTAATTGTTATTTCTGCCTATTTATAAAAATACATATAACTTGTTAATGTTACAATAAATTTTGGCAGCAAGCATTTGTAAAATGGAATCATTTTGCCCTGGATATTGCTGAGTTCAGTTGATCAATCAGCTCTCTATAATCTTCAACCGTATGAAACATATCTGAAACACCAGGAAGCAGCAAGAAAACAAAATGAGGGTTCCCTTTTTGTTTATATTGATACAGCAGCAAACTAAATGAATGAAAACAGTACAGGTAGTGTGCAAAGCATGTAAAGACTAGACACTAGCTAGGTGAGTTGCACTGGTAGTTTCACCTTCGTTTGCGTACAGCAGTTTTTATCTTTCGATGGGAGGAGCCAATGGGTTGACTGGAGTTCATCAGTGTTGGTGTCCTGGGACAAGAGGAAAAATGAAGAACATCCATTTCAGCATTTTGGTTCTCAGTGATCTCTTTCAAGTTACACATAGAAAGATTAGTTGCTTTCTTCCATATTTTATTTCTTATAAAGATGGTGATTAGTGTTATATATGTAAACCTGTAAATACCTTGTTTAATCACCAGAGGGCTCATCCACTGGAGTCCCAAGGAATCCCACAATCCCTTGGGAACACCTGCACATAAGGAGGCCTCAAAGACTGGAGAGGCACTCTGGAGACCTGTAATAAAGGACTACGGTCACACCTTACTTTGAGCTCACAGTATCTGGTCAGACTCTTTATTCGATACATAACAACTGGCGACAAGATACAGATGACGAACCCCACCGCAACGACGCAGAGAACAGTGGGCATCCTAGAGGAATTTTTGGAGGGAGGTGATTGGAAAACCTTGGGGAGTGACTCGACCAATACTTCATGGCCAACAAGGTGGAAGGAGAAGCGGGACATCAAAATATGGCCTCATGAAAAATCTGCTTGCTCCAGCGAAATCCACAGAGAAGTCATATGATGATTTGTGCACACGGGTCCGGGAGCATCTAAACCTGAAGGAAAGCATTCTGATAGCGAGGTGCCGGTTCTACACGTACAAGAGGTCTGAAGGCCAGGAAGTGGCGAGCTACGTCGTCGAGCTAAGCCGCCTTGCAGGACATTGCGAATTTGAAGGACACTTGGAGCACATGCTCAGGGACTTCTTTGTACTTGGCATTGGCCATGAAGTAATACTTCGCAAACTTTTGACTATAGAGAACCCAACCTTGAGTAAAGCCATAGCGATAGCCCAGGCATTCATCGCCATCAGTGACAATACCAAACAAATCTCTCAGCACACGAGTGCTGCTGCAAGTACTGTGAACAAAGTAATGTTGTTTTCGAATCGTAACAAACAGGGGAGGCCTCACATGCCTGCAGCTGCACGTCCGCATATGTCTCAGAGTCCACCATCAAGGGTGATGAATGCAAGGCCATTAACATCTTGCTAGCACTGCGGGGGTGATCATCGTTTCCATCACTTCAAAGGATACGTTTGCAAGGGCTGTGGAACAATGGGACACCTCCAACACATGTGCAGGCGAGCTGCAAATCCTGTTAATCCTGCAAACCACCATGTTGCAAAGGAGGACAAATCCATGGTGGATCACGACAAACCAGAGCCTCAGACCGAGGAGGCAGAGGTATATGGGGTGCACACATTTACCACAAAGTCCCCCGATAATGCTGAAGTTTGAATCAAATGGACTCCCGGTGTCAATGGAGCTGGACACGGGCACATGCCAGTCCATAATGAGCAAAAAGACTTTGATAAATTGTGGTGCAGCAAGGCCTCAAGGTCAGTCCTGACTCCCATTCGTACTAAACTGAGAACGTACACAAAGGAACTGATTCCCATAATCGGCTGTGCTACTGTAAAGGTCTCCTACGGTGGAGCAGTGCACAAGTTGCCACTCTGGGTGGTACCGGGCAATGGCCCCACACTGCTCAGCAGGAGCTGGTTAGGGAAGATACACCAGAACTGGGACGATGTCCGAGCACTTTCGACCGTCGAAGACACTTCATGTGCCCAGGTCCTAAACAAGTTCCCCTCGCTGTTCGAACCAGACATCAGGTAGTCCCAAGGAGCAAAAGTGCAGATCCACCTGATTCCAGGGGTGCGACCCATCCATCACAAGGCGAGAGCGGTACCGTACATGATGAGAGAGAGGGTGGAGATCGAGCTGGACCGGCTGCAACGAGAGGGCATCATTTTGCCGATCGAATTCAACGAGTGGGCCAGTCTGATTGTTCCAGTCCTCAAGGAAGACGACACCGTCAGAATCTGTGGTGATTACAAAGTAACTATCAATCGTTTCTCCCTGCAGGATCAATACCCGCTACCAAAGACAGATGACCTATTTGCGACGTTGGCGGGAGGAAAAACGTTCATGAAGCTGGATTTGACCTTGGCCTACATGAAGCAGGAGCTGGAGGAATCATCGAAGGGCCTCACCTGCATCAACACGCACAAAGGTCTCTTCATTAATAACAGATGCCCGTCTCGGATTTGATCAGCTGCGGCTATATTCCAGAGGAACATGGAAAGCTTACTGAAGTCGGTCCCGCGCTCCGTGGTCTTCCAGGATGACATCTTGGTTACAGGTCAGGACACCGTCGAGCAGCTGCAGAACCTGGAGGAGGTTCTTAGTGGGGCTCAGGTTAAAATGCTCGAAGTGCATTTTCCTGGCACCTGAAGTGGAGTTCCTGGGGAGAAGAATCGCAGCGGACAGCATCAGGCCCACCGTTTCGAAGACAGAGGCTATCGAGAACACACCGAGACCAAAGAATGTGATGTAGCTGTGGTCGTTTCTAGGACTCCTGAACTACTTTGGTAACTTCTTACCGGGTCTTAGCACACTGTTGGAACCACTGCACTCTTTACTGCGTAAAGGAGATGAATGGGTATGGGGTAACAACCAAGAAAATGCCTTTGTAAAAGCTAGAAAATTGTTATGCTCAAACAAATTGCTTGTGTTGTATGATCCATGTAAGGGTTTGGTACTAGCATGTGATGCATCGTCATATGGTATCGGGTGTGCATTGCAACAAGCTAATGAATCTGGGAAATTGCAACCGATTGCTTATGCATCCAGAAGTCTGTCTAAGGCTGAGAGGACCTACAGTATGATCGAAAAAGAAACGTTAGCGTGTGTTTATGGGGTAAAGAAAATGCATCAATATCTGTTTGAGCTCAAATTTGAATTGGAAACCAACCGCAAGCCGCTGATATCCCTCTTTTCTGAAAGAATGGAGATAAATACGAATGCATTGGCCCGCATCCAGAGATGGGCGCTCACTTTGTCTGCATACAACTATGCCATCCGCCACAGGCCAGGCACAGAAAACTGTGCTGATGCTCTCAGTCGGCTGTCATTGCCCACCACAAGGGTAGAGATGGCACAGCCTGCAGATTTAGTTATGGTAATGGAAGCATTCGAGAGTGAGCAATCACCTGTTACCGCCCAACAGATTAGAACCTGGATGAGCCAGGACCCCTTACTGTCCTTAGTAAAAAATTGTGTGCTCCATGGGAGTTGGTCGAGTGTCCCGTTAGAGATACAGGAAGAAATAAAACCGTACCAGCGGCGTAAAGATGAAATGTCTATACAGGCAGACTGCCTCCTATGGGGTAATCAGGTAGTGGTACCAAAAAAGGGCAGGGATACTTTCTATAGTGATCTCCACAGCACCCACCCAGGCATCGTAATGATAAAAGCGATAGCCAGATCCCACTTGTGGTGGCCCGGTATCGATGCAGACTTAGAATCCTGTGTGCGCAAATGTAACACATGCTTACAGTTAAGCAATGCACCCAGGGAGGTGCCACTAAGTTTATGGTCTTGGCCCTCTGAACCGTGGTCTAGGGTCCATGTCGACTATGCAGGCCCGTTCTTGGGAAAAATGTTCTTAGTGGTTGTAGATGCGTACTCCAAATGGATTGAATGTGAGATAATGTCGGCAAGCACATCCGCTGCCACCATTGAAAGCCTGCGGACCATGTTTGCCACGCATGGCCTGCCTGAAGTCCTTGTGAGTGACAATTGTCCGTGCTTCACCAATGCCGAGTTCAAAGAGTTCATGACCGGTAATGGGATCAAACATGTCACATCTGCCCCATTTAAACCAGCGTCCAATGATCAGGCAGAGAGAGCAGTGAAACAATCAAGCACAGCTTGAAAAGGGTAACTGAAGGCTCACTGCAGACTCGCTTATCCCGAGTCTTGCTTAGTTACGGGACAAGATCCCACTCGCTCACTGGGCTCCCTCCCGCTGAACTGCTCATGAAAAGGGCACTTAAGACAAGGCTCTCGTTAGTCCACCCTGATCTACACAAACAGGTAGAGAGCAGGCGGCTTCAGCAGAATACATATCATGATCACGCAAATGTGTCACGCGAAATCGAGATTAATGATCCTGAATTTGTGTTGAACTATGGACAAGGTCCCAAGTGGCTTCCTGGCACTGTTGCGGCCAAAGAGGGAAGTAGGGTATTTTTGGTCAAACTTTCAAATGGACTCACCTACAGGAAACACTTGGACCAAACCAAACTCAGATCCACGGACTATCCAGAGCAACCCACAATAGACTCTACCTTTTTTGACCCTTCAACACACACACCAGTGGCAACCGACCCAGCGGTTGACCACGAAGCAGAACCCATCACCCGCAGCAGTCTAGCAGGACTCACCATGCCAGGCAGCCCAGCAAGGCCAGCTGCACAGCAGCCCAGCGAGGGCCCAACAAACGACTCACCAAAACCAGCATTTGCACCGAGACGATCAACCAGGGAACGAAAGGCCCCAAATCGACTCACATTGTAAATAGTTACACTATTGACTGGGGGGGGGTGGGGGAGTGTTGTTAGATATGTAAACCTGTAAATACCTTATTTAACCACCAGAGGGCTCATCCCCTGGAGTCCCAAGGGATCCCACATTCCCTTGGGAGCACCTGTACATAAGGAGGCTAGAAAGGCACTCTGGAGACCTGTAATAAAGGACTACGGTCACACCTTACTTTGAGCAAACAGTATCTGGTCAGACTCTTTATTCAATACATAACAGTTAGGTGCTAAAGTCTCATCAACTCCTGAAATATACCGGTGTCTCTGCCTCAGCTTCTTTCCAATAGTGGCGGTAAGGAATTTACTGAAATCTTTAACTTGACCATTGCTGACATTCAGGTAATTAGCATTTGAAAAATACATAGCACAAATGCAAAGCTAACAAAGGGATGTCTAGCCCACCCATAATTACTGTTTTAAGAAGAACCTCTAATAATGATCGCCATTATCTGATATGGATTGAAGACCTGTGCTGATGACAGCATCAGCTTTATATCAACATCACTCCTCAATTCAGATCAGATAAACAGGAGTGAGTGGCAGTTAGCACTGTCTTGGACCTAATTTACATAGAAATCATTGCCTCAAGAGTCTGGTAACCTGCAAACCTTCTCCCACATGTTAATTGCTGACCACTGTTAGACACATGTCTCTGAAACTAGTCTGTTTACATTTTCAATCTATGTTCACAAATACCATAGTAAATACAGTGGAGAAAAGTTCTTGCAGTGATGTGTTAGCCACTGGTGTGGAGCATGTTTTGCAAATATACAGTATTTAATTAATCAATGGGCTGGATTTTCTCAGGTCCCACTCGCGCGGTTTGTGGGGTGGGGGGGGTGGGGTGGCGGGACACGGGAGATGGCGGGAAACCCGGAAGGTAGGTTTATCTCTACAGCACGCAGGGGCGGTTTCCCCACCCAGAAGTCAGCCTGTTTGAAAAAGGAAATAAGAGGGGCAAAGAGACAGTACGGTATAGATTGGCGGCTAACATAAAAGGGAGTCTAAAGGTCTTCTATAGGCATAGCATCCGTAAAAGTTTGTCAGAAGAGCGGTGGGACCAATTAGGGACCAAAATGGAGATCTATTGGTGGAGACAGAAGGCATGGCTGAGGTACTAAATGAATACTTTGCATCAGTGTTTACCAAGGAAGAGGACCTTGCCAAAGTTACAGTAAATGAGGAGGTTGTCAGGATACTGGATGAGATCAAAATAGATAAAGAGGAGGTACTAGAAATGCTGGCAGTACTTAAAGTCACCAGGTCCGGATTGGATGCATCCTCGGTTGCTGAGGCAAGTAAGGGTAGATAGAAATTGTAGAGGTGCTGGCCACAATCTTCCAATGATCCTTAGATACAGGGGTGGAGCCAGAGGACCGGGGATTCCTAATGTTGTAAAAAGGGGAGAAGGAGAAACCTGGCAATTACAGGCCAGTTAGTTTAACGTCGGTAGTGGGGAAGGTTTTAGAAACAATAATCCAGGAGAAAATTAACTGGACAAGCATGGACTAATAAAGGAGGGCCAACATGGATTTGTTAAGGGCAAATCATGTTTTACGAATTTTATTGAGTTTTTGGATGAGGTAACAGAGAGGGTGAATGAGGGCAGTGCAATTGATGTTGTGTACATGGACTTCCGTTAGGCGTTTGATAAAGATTCACATAATAGGCATGTGAGCAAAATTGAAGCCCAAGGTTTAAAAGAAGCAGTAGCAGCATGGATACAAAATTGGCTAAGATAGAAAACATAGAAACATAGAAAATAGGTGCAGGAGTAGGCCATTCGGCCCTTCGAGTCAGCACCACCATTCAATAAGATCATGGCTGATCTTTCACCTCAGTACCCCTTTCCTGCTTTCTCTCCATACCCCTAGACCTCTTTAGTCGTCAGGGCCATATCTAACTCCTTCTTGAATATATCTAACGAACTGGCATCAACAACTCTCTGCAGTAGAGAATTCCACAGGTTCACAATTCTTTGAGTGAAGAAGTTTCTCCTCATCTTGGTCCTAAATGGCTTACCCTTTATCCTTAGACTATGACCCCTCATTCTGGACTTCCCTAACATCGAGAACATTTTTCCTGCATCTAACCTGTCCAGTCCCGTCAGAATCTTATATGTTTCTATGAGATCTCCTCTCATCCTTCTAAACTCCAGTGAATACAGGCCCAGGTGATCCAGTCTCTCCTCATATGTCAGTCCCGCCATCCCGGGAATCAGTCTGGTGAACCTTCGCTGCACTCCCTCAATAGCAAGAACGTCCTTCCTCAGATTAGGAAACCAAAACTGAACGCAATATTCAATGTGAGACCTCACCAAGGCCCTGTACAATTGCATTAAGACCTCCCTGCTCCTATGTTCAAATTCCCTAGCTATGAAGACCAACATGCCATTTGCCTTCTTCACCGCCTGCTGTACCTGCATGCCAACTTTCAATAACTGATGTACCATGACACCCAGGTCTCATTGCACCTCCCCCTTTCCTAATCTGTTACCATTCAGATAATATTCTGCCTTCATGTTTTTGCCACCAAAGTGGATAACCTCACATTTATTCACATTACACTGCATCTGCCATGCATTTGCCCACTCACCTAACCTGTCCAAGTCATCCTGCAGCCTCTCAGCATCCTCCTCACAGCTCACACCGCCACCCAGCTTAGTGTCATCTGCAAACTTGGAGATATTACACTCAATTCCTTCATCTAAATCATTGATGTATATTGTAAATAGTTGAGGTCCCAGCACTGAGACCCACTAGTCACTGTCTGCCATTCTGAGAAGGACCCATTTATCCCCACTCTCTGCTACCTGTCGTCCAACCAGTTCTCTATCCACGTCAGTACATTACCCCCAATACCATGTGCTTTAACTTTGCACATTAATCTCTTGTGTGGGACCTTGTCAAAAGCCTTTTGAAAATCCAAATACACCACATCCACTGGTTCTCCCTTGTCCACTCTACCAGTTACATCCTCAAATAATTCTAGAAGATTTGTCAAGCATGATTTCCCTTTCATAAATCCATGCTGACTTGGACCAATCCTGTCACTGCTTTCCAAATACGCTGCTATTTCATCTTTAATAATTGATTCCAACATTTTCCCCACTCCTGATGTCAGGCTAACCGGTCTATAATTCCTCGTTTTCTCTCTCCCTCCTTTTTTTTAAAGTAGTGTTACATTAGCTACCCTCCAGTCCATAGGAACTGATCCAGAGTTCATAGACTGTTGGAAAATGATCACCAATGCATCCACTATTTCTAGGGCCACTTCCTTAAGTACTCTGGGATGCAGACCATCAGGCCCTTGGGATTTATCAGCCTTCAATCCCATCAATTTCCCTAACACAATTTCCTGACTAACAAGGATTTCCTTCAGTTCCTCCTTCTCACTAGACCCTCAGTCCCCTTGTATTTCCAGAAGGTTATATGTGTCTTCCTTTGTGAAGACAGAACCAAAGTATTTGTTCAATTGGTCTGCCATTTCTTTGTTCCCCTTATAAATTCACCTGATTCTGATTGCAAGGGACCTACGTTTGTCTTCACTAATCTTTTTCTCTTCACATATCTATAGAAGCTTTTGCAGTCAGTTTTTATGTTCCCAGCAAGTTTCCTCTCATACTCTATTTTCCCCCTTCTAATTAAACCTTTTGACCTCCTCTGCTGAATTCTAAATTTCTCCCAGTCCTCAGGTTTGCTGCTTTTTCTGGCCAATTTATATGCCTCTTCCTTGGATTTAACACTATCCCTAATTTCCTTTGTTAGCCACGGTTGAGCCACCTTCCCCGTTTTATTTTTATTCCAAACAGGGAAGTACAATTGTTGAAGTTCATCCATGTGATCTTTAAATGTTTGCCATTGCCTATCCACCATCAACCCTTTAAGTATCATTCGCCAGTCTATTCTAGCCAATTCACGTCTCATGCCATCGAAGTTACCTTTCCTTAAGTTCAGGACTCTCGTCTCTGAATTAACTGTGTCACTCTCCATCTTAATAAAGAATTCTATCATATTATGGTCACTCTTCCCCAAGGGGCCTCTCACAAAAGGATTGCTAATTAGTCCTTTCTCACTACACATCACCCAGTCGAGGATGGCCAGCCCTCTAGTTGCTTCCTCGACATATTGGTCTCGAAAACCATCTCTAATACACTCCAGGAAATCCTTTTTCACTGTATTGTTACCAGTTTGGTTAGCCCAATCGATATGTGGATTAAAATCGCCCATGATAACTGCTGTATCTTTATTGCACGCATCTCTAATTTCTTGTTTGATGCTGTCCCCAACCTCACTACTGCTGTTTGGTGGTCTGTACACAACTCCCACTAGTGTTTCCCAACAGAGATTTGTGGTGAATGGCTATTTTTCGGATTGGAGGCAGGTATATAGTGGAGATCCCCAAGTTTCAATACTAGTTTCACTGCTGTTTTTGATATACATTAATGACTTGGGGCTAGATTTGCCATTATTTTTGCATGCATACCGCCCACTTAACATCCATTTTAACGCTGAAATGAGGCGTAACGCCCATATAGCGCCCATTTAGCCACAAAATGGAAACTAACGACCATTACTCGGTCACTTATCGTCGAGCGTTACTTTTGGCATGTACGTAATGCCGATAAAAAAAATACCACCCACCCTCTTTTTTTGGGCGGAAAGATCAGAATGGGCGAAACCAACACTGATAATATCGCCCAGCGTTACTTTCGTCTTGTCGCACACATCTCGCCGAAAATATCGCTTGCCGAAAAAACTGCTGTGAAAAAGTTGCTCTCACCTGAACTAATCACAGCAGTATGGAAGCCATTTTCTAAATCGCAGGTCGGTTCATTTAAAAGACTGCTCTGCTTCAACTTCGGGGGAGTTTGGATGTACTCTGGAGGTCTTTTAAGGTGATGTGGACATCTGAACAAACATCTTTTCATACTGTGGATGATTGGAATTTACTTCAGGTGTCTTAATGGGGACATTTATTGTTTGTAAACAATCAGTATAATACTGATAGTTATTGGAATGAGGCCTGTCATTTCACAGTCTGTCTTGATGAGTACGCACATGCTGCAGACTCAAGATGGCAGAAGATATATTCGACAACATTCTAAGACGTGCCAGACTGATGAGGAGGACAAGCCCTTACACCCCCCGCACTTACAGGGAGAAGCGGTCTTACCTCAACTTGTCCGTTAACACCTGCCTTAGGAGACTGCGCTTCCACAAAGAGGTTATCAGTGAGATATGCCAGCTCATCAGGGGAGATCTGCAGCCTGCCAGCACCATCAGGGCCGCATTGTTCGTCGAGATCAAGGTCACTGTGACACCTTCGTTCTATGCGTCGGATTCCTATCAGGCCTCAGCTGGCGATATTTGCGCTATATCTCAGCATGCCACACATTGCTACATTAGACAGGTCACTGAAGCTCTTTACTCACGCAGGATGGATGTCATCAGCTTCCGCATGACCAGGGAGGCTCAGACTGAGAGGGCTTTAGGATTCTACTGAATGGCTAACTTTCCCAAGGTGCAGGGAGCAATAGACTGTACGCACATCGTGATGCGGGCACCTTTTCAGGATGCAGAAGTTTTTAGGAACCCGCAAGGGATTCCACTCCCTGAATGTGCAACTCGTTGTCGACAACCAGCAAATAATTATGGCAGTGAATGCCAAATTTTCGGGCAGGATCCATGATGCTCACATCCTGCGTGAGAGCACTGTATCTGACATGTTTACCAGTCAGCCACAAGGTCAATGCTGGATGCTTGGTGATAAAGGATATGGCCTCTCCACCTGGCTGATGCCCCCCCCCCCCCCCCGCGTGACACCCACACCGAAGCCGAGAAGCGATACAACGAGAGCCACAGAACCACTCGTAATATTGTCGAGAAAACCATTGGAGTGCTTCAGCAGCGCTTTAGATGCCTGGACCACTCAGGAGGAGAGCTCCAATACCACCCTGAGCAGGTAGCTCAATTCGTGGTGGTGTGCTCAATGCTGCACAAATTGGCTACCTCAGGAAAGAGAGGAAGAAGAGGACGAGGAGGTAGATGCTGACCTCAGGCCAGATGCTGAAACCTTGCCCTCGCCCCCCCTCTAGACCACAGGAAAGGGCCCGTGGTGGCTACATTGCTGCAAGAGTCTTACTTCAGCAGCTCATAAATTAGTGCTTTGCTTGAAAGAACATAGCTGTTATTTATAAAGTTGCAATACTGTTGGGTGTGCAGGTCATACATCAATGGTGTGCATGACCTTGGTGACAGTTAAAGTTTACGTTGATTCAAGCTAAGTGTAATTATACCCTTTCATGTTAAGGAATCACCAGTGTGTAATGGTGCAGCTATCTGAGACAATGCGCAATAAGGTTATGTTAAATAAAAAAACATTTAATCCGACCATTTGTGTGAAATCATAATTATAACTGTAAAAAACACCCCACCCCACCCCCGCCCCACCCCACCCCACAACAAATTGATCACATTTATATCATTCAATTGGTTAGCCATTTCCAGCAACACAGAACACAAATGCAAACCAGCAAGATAGCCCCCTCGCCCCTTCCCCTGACCCTCCCACCAAAATAGCACCAATAACATAAAAATATGACCAAGACAACACCCACGGCCATGCACCTCACTTTCCTCCGCCCCCCCCCCCGCCCCCCCCACCCCCCAGCTTCTCCTCCCCAGTTCGACCCCCTCCCCTTCCCCTCCTGACTCCAAACCGCCTGGCCGAGGAACTCCTCAGGTGCTGCTTCATTGGGGGGGATGACGGCAGAACCGCTGCTTAGACGGATACGGGAGAAGACGGTCCCAAGGTGGGAACGTCCTCTGGGCCAGAAGCAAGATCTTCCTCCAGACTCTCATGTGTCATTGGCAATGGGGGTGCGGCACCTTGGGGTGCAGTGCCACGCTCCGGGGCCACTGGGAGGCCTCTGCCACCAGTGTTTCTAGCTATCAGCTCCAGGGCCTCCGCCATCCGCGGCACATACTCCGTCATGGTGGCCAGCTGGAGGGATATGCCTCCCATTGTCTGTTGGATCTGCTGACCTATGTCAACACTCCTGGACAAGTGTACCATCTCCCCGCTCAGATCTGCCGCTCGTGGAGCAGACCTGCCACGTCGAACCAACCTCCGCTTGGTCGGCACCGTCCTGGAGACACTTGGGGTGCCCTGTGGAAAGGTGCTTGGGCCCGGTACCTCCACGGTGGATGTGGGAATGGCCACAGGAGCACTAGATGTCATTGGCGTCGAATGGATTATGGAGGCTGGGGATGCAGGCTCCTCGAAGTCGGCACTGTCATCCAGTGAAAAGGGACCCAGCAGATGCACGGGCGAGAATCGGGGCTCCTCAGCACCAGATGGAGGATCATCCGGCGAGTCTGGCCCCGTGCCCCCACCTTCTGGACTCAGTGTTCTTGCATTGGGCCGCGCTGCTGGCTGAGCTGCAAAACATAAATAGGTTATTAGAGGAGAAGGGGGTGTTTGGGTCACAAGGTGAGTCCAGCACTACACACAGCATATGCACAACAAAAGCAACTCCGCTATCAAAATCATCACAGACATCACATTTCATGACCATCACCAAATTCTGCATTGTAATGATTCTCATGAGGACATCATTATTTAGAAAAGAATTTTATGATTCATCTCTCATATAATATTGGTCAGATATGAGTGGGTGTGGCATCTATTGACTTTACATCACGCAATGGTGTATACTTTACTCACGTGGCATCACATCAGGTTCTGTTGCTGCTTGCGTGACCGACCGGAAGTGGGTCCCCACTAGTGCCAGCACCCACTCCTCGATGTCGGTGAAGTCGGTGATGACTGGTGGGCCGCCACCCGTTCGCCTCTGCTCGGCCCTATTCCTCGAAAGCTTCTTCTGTAAAAGGTAATCATTGCATGATATCATAACTAGGTACTGTCACAGAGACTGATACAACACATAACCGACAGGTGTAATCATGATTATTGTTGTGTATGCAATAACTGTTAGACTGAGTACTATTTAACTCCAAGAGGTATGACCTTGGCTCTGCTTTATTAAGGCCCAAAGTGACTAATATACAAAATGACTGGCCTTTTATACTTGGGCTGCACACACGTGCGTGCAGCCCAATGGCCTCCAACAGTGACGCCATCTAGTGGCTAGTGATCCCAAAAGTACACGCATGACCATACCCCCCCCTCTGAGTTATTAACACAGTCTTTTACCACTTGAGATGGTCCAGTGTTTTACGCTCCCAGGTTGACCGTCTCAGTTCAACTCCAGCCTTGGGTGAGTGTTCAGAGTCTGTTGTGACTGGTGGCTGGGTGGCTGACCTGGTGGGAGTGGCAATGGCCATGTCAGGGATTGAAAGTCCATTTTCATTGAACATGTCAGTGATTGAAAGTCCCGATTCACTGATGACCACTGAGTCCTCTGATGACTGGGGGTAGGTTGGTTGGTCGTCGATTGTCTCTTCCTCCGACTGTTCCAGTTCGTCTGTGTGCCGCAGCTTTGTCTGATCCATATGTTTCCTGCATGTTTGCCCATTTTTGAGCTTGACAATAAATACTCTGTTGCCCTCCTTGGCCATGACAGTACCAATGATCCACTTGGGACCCTGACCATAATTCAGAACATATATAGGATTATTTACAGAAATATCGCGTGACAAAGCTGCGCGATCGTGATATCCTTGCTGACTCTGTCATCTATATTCAACATGATTATTCAAGTCAGGGTGTCCAAAAGATAGCTTGGTCTTAAGACCTCTCTTCATCATTTGTTCAGCAGGTGAGACCCCGGTAAGCAAGTATGGTCTTGTCCTGTAACTAAGCAGTATGCATGACAGGCGGGTCTGCAGTGACCCCTTGGGTTACTCGCTTCATGATTTGGACAGCACGTTCTGCTTGTCCATTGGATGCAAATTTGAACGGTACTGACCTTACATGTTTGATACCATTGAGTTTCATGAACTCTTGAAACTCCTGACTGGTGAAGCACGATCCGTTGTTGCTAACAACGATGTCAGGCAGACCATGTGTCGTGAACATGACACTGAGATTCTCAATGGTAACTGTGGATGTGCTGGATGACATGATTATACACTCTATCCACTTCGAATATGCATCCACCACAACTAAAAACATCTTCTCCAGGAAGGGACCTGCAAAGTCTATGTGGATCCTGGACCATGGTTTGGATGGCCACGACCACAGGCTCAGCGGCGATTCCACAGGTGCTTTGCTGAGCTGCACACATGATTCCAGCTCAGAGTCAATTCCCAGCCACCATACATGAGACCTGGCGATGGCTTTCATCATTACAATGCCGGGATGTGTGCTATGTAGCTCACGTACAAATTTCTCTCTCCCTTTCTTGGGATAACAACACAATTGCCCCACAGTGTACAATTCGACTGAATAGACAGTTCGGCTTTGCGATGAATGTAAGGTTTTGTCTCCTCACACATTTGCTTGGGTATGGCAGACCAATCACCTTTGTGGATGCAACTCTTCACCACCGATAAAATCGGGTTCTGGCTGGTCCAGATCTTAACTTGTTGAGCCTTGACAGGGGTTCGTTCACTCTCAAAAGCATCCAATACTAACAATAGGTCTGCAGGTTGTGGCATTTCCACCTCCGGTGTGGGCAACGGCAGACGGCTCAAAGCATCGGCACAATTCTTGGTGCCAAATCTATGGTGAATGACATAATCATAAGCGGATAATGTCAGCACCCATCTCTGGATGCGGGATGAAGCATTGGTATGGATACCTTTGTTTTCAGAGAACAGTGACATGAGCGGCATGTGATCTGTCTCCAGTTCAACCTGAAGACCAAACAGGTACTGATGCATCTTTTTAACCCCATACACACAGGCTAGTGCTTCTTTCTCTACTATGCTGTAGGCTCTTTCCGCTTTAGACAAACTTTTTGAAGCATACACGACTGGTTGAAGTTTACGACTCATTGTTGGAGTACGCAACCAATTCCATATGACGAAGGCTCACAGGCCAATACTAAACATTTACCTGGGTCATAATGTACCAGCAGCTTGTAAGAGCAAAGCAGATTAGTGGCTTTCTCAAAAGCTCTGTCTTGAGACACACCCCACACCCAGTTGTCGCCTTTTCTTAGTAGCATGAGCAGTGGTTCTAATAAGGTGCTCAATTTAGGTAGGACGTTACCTAAATAGTTGAGTAGACCCAGGAACGAACATAGTTCCGTCACATTCTGCAGCTTGGATGCATTTTTGATGGTCTTGGTTTTCGCGTCCGTGGGCCTGATGCCATCAGCAGCAATTTTCCTCCCCAGGAATTCGACCTCTGGCGCCATGAAGACGCACTTCGAGCGTTTCAGTCTGAGTCCCACTTTGTCCAGATGATGTAGAATCTCTTCCAAGTTGTTCAGATGTTCCTCGGAGTCACGACCTGTGATCAGGATGTCATCTTGGAACACGACGGTTCTGGGAATGGACTTCAGTAGACTCTCCATGTTCCTCTGAAATATTGCTGCAGCTGAGCGAATTCCAAAGGGCACCTGTGATAAATAAACAGTCCTTTATGCATGTTAATGCACGTAAGTCTCTTCAATGCCTCGACCAGCTCCTGTGTCATGTCGGCCGATGTCAAGTCCAGTTTGGTAAATGACTTCCCCCTGGTTAGCGTTACATACAAGTCATCAGCCTTCAGTAATGGATACTGATACTGTTCGAAACCTTGTTGATCGTAGCCTTGTAGTCTCCACAGATTCTGATTGTGCCATCACTTTTCAGCACAGGAACAATGGGGCTGGCCCATTCATTAAATTCAACCGGTGATATGATCCCTTCACTCTGGAGTCTGTCCAGTTCGATTTCGACCTTCTCCCTCATCATATACGGAACTGCCTGAGCTTTTTGACAGATGAGTTTTGCATCTGAGTCCACATGGATCTGCAATTTGCCTCCCATGAAGTTGCCGATGCCTGGTACGAACAGCGAGGGGAACTTGCTCAGTATTTGGGCACGTATCTTTCTCCGACGACAATGCCTTGATGTCGTTCCAATCGCATCTGATTTTTTCAATACAGTTCCTGACGAACAGCTTTGGGCCATTGCCTGGGAAAATCCATAGCGGTAACTCATGAACTGCATCGTCATACAACATTTTAATTGTGGTACTGCCAATCACTGTTATGAGTTCTTTGAGTGCGCAACTTGGAATTGACTGGACTCAGTCTGGGCCTCACAGCCTTAGTATCCCACAGCTTGTCAAATGCCCTCTGGCTCATTATCGATTGACTCGCTCCCGTGTCCCGTTCCATCGATACCGGCACCCCATTAAATTTCACGTTGATCATTATCGGTTTGCTCTTAGTTAGGAACGAGTACAGTCCATACACTTCCTCCTCTGGTATCTCGGATTGTGTATCCGGATCCGCGCTAGCCTGACCATCATCCTCCACATGGTGTGTCGCAGCACGCTTGCGCATCTGCGGACACTTGCGCTAGAGATGCCCCACTCTCACACAGCCTTTGCAACTATATTGCTTAAATCAACACTGCTGGTGCCGGTGATTTCCCCCACAACGCCAACACGAAGAAATCGGATGCATTCCTGCTGGTGGACTTTGGGCAGCCACAGGTTGCGCGTACACAGTCGGATAGGCTCTGCCATGTTCCGCTTTGCCAAACGTCGAATCAATCATATTTACAGTACTTGCCGAGTTTCGATTTTTCACTGATATCTGCTTTAGACTTCTATCCATCATCATGCATAACTGAGTGATCATGATGGCCCTGTTCAAGTCCAACGTCTCCACCGCCAGTAGTTTACGCAGGATCACCTGGTGGTTGATGCCGATTACAAAGAAGTCCCGACGCATGTCTGCCAACACAACCCTGAACTTACATGGTCCCGCTAGATGTCTCAGGTTGGCAATGAATTCCGCCGCCCTCTGAGCGAACGTGCGTGTAAAATTTGTATCTCGAGATGATCATGCCTTCGTCTGGCTTAAGGTGGTCCTGTACCAGTGTACACAATTCTTCATACATCTTCTCTGTTGGACTCAAAGGCAGGAGTAGATTCTTTATCAGACCATAAATTTTTGGACCGCAAATCGTGAGAAACACCACCCGGCACCGATCTGCATTGCCAACCCCCTCCATTTTGTTGGCCACGAAGAACTGGCTCAAACGGCTCACAAAGTCTGCCCAATCTTCTCCTTCTACAAATCACTCCAACAATCCAATTGTGCTCATTTTTGCATGCAAAGGTTCTTGTTGCCTCGTCGCCAAATGTTGTGTATGCAATAACTGTTAGACTGAGTACTGTTTAACTCCAAGGGATATGATCTTGGCTCTGCTTTATTAAGGCCCAAAGTGACTAATGTACAAAATGGCTGGCCTTTTATACTTGGGCTGCACACACGTGCGTGTAGTCCAATGGCCTCCAACAGTGACGCCATCTAGTGGTTAGTGATCCCAAAAGTACATACATGACAATCATAATGAAATTATCATTCTTTACCTAAAGACGTACACCGTGACTGCAGGGTTTGAGTGCAACCTTCCGGTGTAAGTGCAAGACATCACATCTGATTTTAATCACTCATTCCAATTATATAAATATATAAGTACATGTAAATAAATGTAATACTTGCGCTGGCGGATCCGACAAGGTTGTTCTATCGCTTGCAGCATTGGTTGTCCTCACGGACCTCGTTGGTCGCCGACGACACCACCTCGGTCCATATCTTCTGGTAGGCCTTTGCGGTGGGCTTCCCATGCCCTCCCTGGGTCAATTGACCCCAGCGTGACTTGACCTCCTGCATGAGGGAGGCATTTGCCTCATCCGAGAACCTCCTTGCTCTTTTCCGTCCTCCCAATTGTTCCTCTCCCAGCTCACTGCTTTCGCCAGCGTCCTCAGTGTCCACAGCGTGCTGGGTTGCCTCCTCCATCCCTTCCATGTTAAGTATTATTTTTTCCACAAAAACTCGGTGCCAACTACCTTCTTTGTGCTTAGTAGGCTTTTTGCTGCTGGTGAATCTCCCTCGTGCCTCCCACAACAGCGAAAGAAGCACACACCACACCCACACATGCGTTTAGTCCCTCTCTGCTCCCTCTCTCTCTGTCTCCTCTTCTGCATATGTAATGATGACCCCTGAACTCCCGAAATACAGGAAACGAGCGTTGCCATGCTGTTGCTATGGTTGGTGACACTTTACGGCAGAAGGTCAAAAATTTTTTATGCTAACGCCCACTTCAGATCGCTCGCGGTAATGCCCATTTTCAAGAATGGAAAGTTAGGGTTTTGAAAATGGGCGATAATCCGGCGATCTCAAAATCCATTTTTACCACATGCGCTGGAAATAATGCCCATTTTTGGCCGATCTGCACAAAAGTGGAAAGTCTAGCCACCGGACTTAGGGGTACAAGGCACAATTTCAAAAATTGCATGTGACATGAAGCTTGGAAGTGCAGTAAACAGTGAGGAAGATAGTAATTGACTTCAAGAGGACATAGGCAGGCTGGTGGAATAGGCAGACACATGTCAGATGAAATTCAACGCAGAAAAGTGAGAGATAATACATTTTGGTAGGAAGAATGAGAAGAGCCAATACAACAACAAAAAGTTGCATTTATATAGTGCCTTGAATGTAGCAAAACATGCTAAATGGTACAATTTTAAAGGAGGTGCAAGAACAGAAAGAAATAGGGGTGTTTATGCATAAATCTTTGAAGATGGCAGGTCAGGTTAACAGAGCAGTTACTAAAGCATATGGGATTCTGGGCTTTATAAATAGTGGCATCAGAGTACGAAGGCCAGGAAGTTATGCTAAACCTACATAAAACACTAGTTCAGCCCCAGCTGGAGTATTGTGTCCCTATCTGGGCACCAGACTTTAGGAAGGGCATGAAGGCTTTGGAAAGGGTGCAGAAGAGATTTACTAGAATCGTTCCAGGGATGAGGGATTACAGTTACATGGTTGGATTGGAGAAGCTGGGGTTGTTCTCCTTAGAGCAGAGAGGAAATTTGACAGAGGTGTTTAAAATCATGAATGGTTTAGATAGTTTAAATAAAGAGAAATTGTTTCCATTGGATGAAGGGTCAAAACCAGAGGGCATGGAGTTAAGGTAATTGGCAAAAGAACCAGAGGCGATATGAGGAAAAACATTTTTACGCAACAGATGGTTAGGATTTGGAATGCACTGCCTGATAGGGTGGTGGATACAAATTCAATAGTAGTCTTCAAAAGGGAATTGGATAAATACTTGAAGGAGAAAAATGACATGATATGGGGAAAGAGTGTAGAGTCAGACTAACTGAATTGATCTTCGAAAGAACCAACAAAAACTCGATAGGCCGAATGTCCTCCTTCTGTACTGTACTATTCTATGATTCTTTTAGTAACACCTACTATGGTAGAATATTAATAATGACATGAATTTTTTTTTCCAAATTTGGAGACCTTTGATTCTTTCTGTATGTCCAATGTCAATTGGGCAATTGAACATTTGTAATGTGGCAAGTCAAAACTCTTCCTAAATGTAGCAGAGATGCATTTCTGTAGTGTTGAGAATGGGACAATCAGCAAAGTGAAGTGTTAACTCACTGAACTTACCCAGTGGTGGAGACAGGTGCAAAATTGAACGGTCCTTGTGAAATTAGCTGATTGTTGCCATTTGCTCCAAATCGAAAGATTGGACAATCCAAATTAGAAGTTGGAACCATATTACCAGAGAATTGAAAACCAGACCCTGCAATGAGATTAAGAATAAACATTGCCTTATTCAAGCTTTATTCCAGAAAATGTCATTATGCAAAACACTATTAGGCTATTTGTTAATCAAATTAATTTTCAACACATTATTTAAATGTATTTGAATATTTCAAACTATTTAGATGGCATATTTGAGCACTTAATAAACAGAAAAGTTATGTGTCTATTGTTAATGATGCTATTAAAACCAAATGAAACAAGATCACTCCTAGATGTAATCCTATTGACTCAGTTTAGATTTAAAGAGCCCAGTGCACTGTTCCATATATCCATTGAGGGGGGCAGTGGCAAGGATTGATTTGGGAGATTGAACTGGACAGATATTTGACAGAGAAAGTTTGTTGAAGGACACGTGAGAGAGTAGTGTGCAGCATTTTTCAAACTGCAATCATCTTTGGCCCTTACGGTTAAAGGGATCAAGGGGTATGGAGAGAAAGCAGGAATGGGGTACTGAAGTTGCATGATCAGCCATGATCATATTGAATGGTGGTGCAGGCTCGAAGGGCCGAATGGCCTACTCCTGCACCTATTTTCTATTTTTCTATGAAACAACTTGCATTTATATAGCACATTTCATGACCTCAAGATGTCCCAAAGTGCACTGTGGGAATGTAGGAAACACGGCAGCCAATTTGTGCACAGCAAGGTCCCACAAACAGCAATGTAATAATGATCTGATTTAGGTATTGGCAACCATGCATAATCCTTCTGTGGTGAACTGTGTTAAATTTCATTAAAGTTAAGCCTCTACCTTTGAATATTCTTTTAAGTGTTTTTTTTTCTGACCTCACACCAAAGTTAAAACAGGGAATCGGAAGAACCCCCCACATAAATTCAACTCCAAAGGATTTAAGAAAAGCTACTTGCCAGAAAATTATCAAAACTTTAACAGCACAGTTCTTACCAATAAGTGGAAACGATGAAGGATTAGCAGTGATGCCAGTGTTAGTCACTCCAGTGTTAAATGGGGAATTAGTCAGAGCTGAGCTTCTCTGTCCAAAGACTGAAGGGCAGGTGCCAGATGGTTCAAACATTCCAGAACTAATGTTGCTGTTGCTTGTTTCGTGAGAGCATCCAAGGAGAAAAGGATCCATCTGAAATGGTGCACTGGAGACTCTTGTGGTCATGGTTGATACAGGGACATTAAACATAGATGGTACTGTAGTGTTGCTTGTCGTGTAGATAGGAAGCGGGCCAAAAACACACGGGAAAGATCTTGAGGCCGATGAATCTTGGATTCTGCAGGATTTATTTGCTGCAATTTTATCTGCACAGAGATGGGGAAATTCTTAATTTTTCAATAAACTGATATATTACTTATGGACAGAAAATAATTATCAGAGGCTAGGTTATGTAACAGCTTTGCATGGTTTGACAAGAGTTACAAAATAGGAGAAGGTGAAGTTACAAATTTAGATTCTAATTAAAAGATCAGCTTCAAAGGTTCTCTCAGTTCCCATCTGATGAGTTGCCTCCTACACTAGTTATTTTCTCTCTTTGTAGCTTGCATGCAACAATTATAGTTTGTTTTACACTGAAATTTTGATTTAACGGCTAATCTGTGCCACAAGAGTTGCATTCTTGTTTAAAAGGATACCAATTTATTTTTTGATCTGCTGAGCCACCACAAGTTAGATACACAACAGATTTTACTTTAGAAAGAGCATCAAAGCCTTCAACACTTAAATTAATGGATGGAAATTTTTGACATGTGCTATCGGTGTCCTAAAGATGCCTGTTTTTAACCTGCAAGATCGACACACATCTCCAATCAGTAGTTGTTTGATGTGCAGCATGTAAGAAACTTTAATTCATGTTCCCATTCTTATTTTTGCCAATTTTCTCCTCTCCTCCTCTTCTGATAGCACCGACTCTTTGTTATATTATAGTTCCACGAATGCCCTCGAACACCTCCCTGAATTGATTATTATTCAGTTGTGAGACAAGGCAGTGAGTGTCAGCAGAGTTTTTGACTCGGGAGGACATTGCAATCAGTGGATGGGGGTAAGCCCAGGGCAGGGAAGGCCCAAGGTTTCCCTGTGGAGCCTGGATTAATATATTGCAAAGTGAGTGCCACAAAACCCCTGGAATTACTGGGAAGGAGATGTATCAGCACGGTGAGGGAGTCTGTACATGGAGGAGCACTCCTCCTCCACGAGGAAACCACAACCAGATATAACAAAAGGAAACTTACTTCCTGGGCCTCTTCTCACCCCAAGTCCTCTTTGCTGCCAGGTTTATTTGGAGTATTTGGAAATAGTTGAGACACACGTCACTGCGAGTTTAAATCGTGTCCATGTCCTATTTGCATCATAGGAGTCCCTTGCCTGCCTGTGGCGAGTGCCTTCGACATCTCCAGAAACCCAGGAGTTAAATTGGTGGCAGGAGGGGCGGGGACAGAGCGTGGGTTAAACAGTGCTCTGCCCTCACTTAAACTCCCCGCATGCCCCATTTTTGTTGGTCATGGGGTGGGGGTGGGGTTTAATTGGGATTATAGAGTAGCAAATGGTGAGAGCATTGTTGTTAAATAACATACAATCCAAAAACAAAATTGCAATATTGAAATAGATTGCTCAGAACCAAGATGGCAGCTGGTAGAATTCACTGAAACTGGTCAACGAAGCTATTTTTATAGTTTAAACAAGTAAGAGACACAAGTTTTACATGAAGACTGTGGGCCCGAATTTGATGGTTTTACCGCCCACTGCCGCCGACATTCCTCCTTGAGTTGTGCCCAGTGCCACTTTTGATTTGGGCTGGAGCGGGTGTGAGGGGAGAACCACCAGGAACCGCCCGCTGACGTCAGCGGATGGCCGAGTGGCGTGAGTGGACTCCTGCCCGCCGAGATGCCATACTAATGCGGGCGGGAGTCGGCGCCAGAACGGGGTCGGACCGTTGCGAGAAGGCTGGTCTGTCCCCGACGGTGAGTATGAAGACCTTCAAAAAAAGGTTGGTAATTATTTTTTTAATATTTTTTTTCACAGCGACTTATCTGATTGGGGTCCCCTGAAGGTGTCCCGTTGGTTTTTTTTCCAATGCTTTTTCGTTGCAGGACTTCGACTCTCGCTGGGCCCGACTCCATCCTCGGCGGCACTTGGGCGCCTTTGCCACCGAGAATGAGAGCTCCCGCCGGCTGCCACCCAGATTGGCAGCGTAAGCCCCTCACTTGCCGCCCGCCGACCTTCGAGGGACCTTTTTGATGAAAACCCCGCCCAAAGTACCATCAGGTACCTCGGTGGCCATCGGCGGTCCTTTGGGCGGCACTTGGACGGGCGGGGCCCTGTATCATTTCAAATCCAAAATGAAAGTTACTGAAAAGTCCCAGTGGACATGCAGTCGGTTTCTATCTTTTAAAGTAGGTAGGTAGGTCAGCTCGAACTGTTACTATCACTGCTTCTCTATAACTCTTTCTCCAGTACACCAAGAATGGTCCTTTAAGGGGAATTGCTGAATTGTTGTTTAAGAGAGAACTCTTACAAGAATTAGAAAAATTAGTTATTAATCATCAACATCAATTGAAATATAGCTGAGCCATGAAATAAAATTTCACACACCTGGAACTACGGAATCTCTATCCTCTCTGAAACCTATTCTTTGTTCCTCCCTTCCTGAAGGGACACCCTGTTGTATTGGCTTTGCAGGAAATGATGTAGTGCCAGCCAATTGCTCATCAGGCCCAGTTCCAACAGATACAGATAACAACCAGGCGGCAGGGTTTATTGCAGCGGGTAAGAGAATGGTTGCACACGCTGTGTCACTTGGAAGAAGTTCCACTGTCATTCTTTCTTCTGAACTAATGATTGAAGCGCCAGTTGAAGAGTCCGTTTGTGGGACAGAGCAAATTACATCAGTCGTGGCAAAAGTGGAGAAGGTCTCCAAGGATGTAGGCATCTCTGCTACATTGGTCATCTGAGGCATTGCTTCTGTACTGTTAGCCACCCCGTCGCACATGTCGATGCTCATTTCTGTAAATAAGAAGTAATGGATTCAGTAGGTTTTCTCAGAAATTTGACCATGATTTCCACACACAAACATCAATGTGAGGTTATCACTATTTTAGCATTGCAGTTATGTTCAGCTTTCAATAAGATTTGTCCTGATTTAAGAGCTGATTTACATTATCCATCAACATTCACTCCTCAGTCAAACACTACACATTGTAGAAGTTACAACAGACCTTTCAAAGTGTACCTCTGACAGCACTTGAATGCTGCATCAGTGAGGATCCACCCTTACATCACGGTACAGCATAGAAACCTTGTGCATTAAAAGTGTGGATCCACAGACTTTGTGTAAGATTACATTACTAAGTGTGACAAGATGCATTTGTGTGGCTCCAATTGATGTTTTCAATAATGCTATAAAATGAACTGCTCTGATTTTGAATGAAGTGTATGAACTTTGCCATTAATATACACAATAGATGACACTATGTGTAACTTTGACATTATTTTGAGGATGCTCCAAGTAAATGTCTATCTCATCCAAGTAGACAAATCAAGAAAAAACTTCTTTCAGCACAATATTTGATATGATTAAGATATTTCAGCATCAGCCAGACCACTCCCTGTAGACTATTCAAACTTTAGCCACGTATAGGAAACCTCCAAAAATGCATACAATTGCACCAGCAGCCAGAAGAAATAATCCAGCAACTAACCTGTAAGTAGTTCACAATCCCATTAAATAGCACTGATGGTGGGGTTGTTCATTCCATTTAACATCATGTTCAGCCGTGCAAGGTTAAGACAGGGAGTTGGCTGGAGTGGTGAGTTGGAAAATGCTAGCAGTGGTTTCAAATCAGCATTACACACCAATTTGTGTCATCGTCTTTTAGCTCTGCATGATGCTGGCAGTCTTTAGGCACACATGTATAAATCCCTTTAACAAGATGGCATCCTGTGCACTTCCCCTCGGAAGGGTGTACGCGCACCTTGGACCCCATTTTCAATCTTATTGAGCCACATAGCTCCTAAAAAACGGGCATGACACGACCCAATTTAGACACTTTCATTTTTAAGGCTGATTAATTAGCAACGTTAAAGTAGAAGGGCGTGTCTATTAACTCCACTATTTTGAGAAAACTATTTGGGGCTGAAATTGCCCCTTTATTTGTGCCCTGTTTGTGCTGCTAGCAGGCGCTAATGGGGCATAATTGCCTTTTCGCCCGGGGGCGTGTGCCGATAGTTCCTGGTGCAAAATTGCCCCCGAGATTTGGGGGATGTTTTGGAGTTTACACTGTGCCCTGGGCCGGTGCAGACCCGCCAATGACATCATCATTGTGCCAGCCCCTCACCACCCGGTGGGACGCGCTCTGCCTCGTTAGAGAGGTGCAAAGGGCAATTCAGTGGCGGGGGCAGGACATCCGACCCAGGCGTTAACTGACCCAGGCCCGGAAGGCTACCGCCCACGGACGGGCCGCAGTGCAATTTTCTCCTTTGCATCTACCGAACAAGAAATTCTCGGTATCAATGTTTACCGTTTGACTGGATCCCTTTACAACTTGTGCCTAAGCTCTCATCAGCTGCTGGGATCCATTGTCTTTTCAGTCCAACTCCACATTTCAGTGTTTCACAGCCCCGACATGTCACCTCTGTAGCTTTATTTGATATCAAACATGTATCACACGTCCATATCTCTGATGAATTGGGAGGATTTTTCTTATCACAGATATTGGATCCTCTGGGCAAACTGGGCTCGGGCATGCTGACTAGCCTTTTACTGAAGTGAGAATTAAACAAAATCCTTCGGTTTGTTTTTGAATTAGTCTTCATCCTGTTTGCAAAGTGCTTATGCTTCTTGTTCCTCTGGATCACTTTAAGTGGGGAGATGGTGTATTTATTCTTTTGGTTTACACGGTTGTTGTTGGAAGTCTGGCAACTTTGCGATGACTTGGGTGCTAAAAAAACACAGAGAATGACGGGTTTCAAAACATCCTCTATTCAATGTTAGAAGAACAATTTAATGACAGATATTGATAGGTTTATAACATGGTCACTGTCAAGGCACAGATGTATACCTCCCTCCACCCCACCCAAAGTCAGCAGGCGAGCAGATTAAAGATCCAGCAGGTTCACATGCCAGGGTGAACACCACGCTAAATTTTTTAAAAGTTGTTAGAAACGTCAAGCAAAATGAGGACTCCAGAAACACCACGTTAGTTTCAGTACAAATCCAAAAACTCAACAAGATTCTTCTCAACTCTAAAATGAGTTCAAGGACATGGAAACAAAAAATAACAACTTTAAAATCAAGACAATGGCCCTGATATGTATGGGCAGATGGGCAGAAAGCGGAAGAGGCTAAAAATGGTTAAAGGACCCGGCAAGGCCGGGGACGCGGCGGTCCTACCAAAATTAGAGAATCATCCATCATCATAGGCAGTCCCTCGGAATAGACTTGATTGCACTCTTAAATTGAGTCCTTTGGTGGCTGAACAGTCCAATACGAGAGCCACAGTCCCTGTCACAGATGGGACAGATAGTCGTTGAGGGTAAGAGAGGGTGGGGCAGATTTGCCGCACACTCTTTCCGCTGTCTGCTTGATTTCTGCATGCTCTCGGCGATGAGACTCGAGGTGCTCAGAGAATGATACAGTACAGAAGGAGGCCATTTGGCCCCTTTGGTAGAGCTATCCAATTAATCCCACTCCCCTGCTCTTTCCGCATAGTCCTGTAAATGTTACCCTTCAAGTATTTATCCAATTCTCTATTGAATGTTACTAATGAATCTGCTTCCACCACCCTTTCAGGCAGTGCATTCCAGATCACAACAACTCGCTGTATAAAAAATGGTTTCTCATGTTGCCTCTGGTTCATTTGCCAATCACCTTAAATCTATGTCCTCTGGTTACTGACCCTTCTGCCACTGGGGACAGTTTCTCTTTATTGACTCTATCAAAACCATTCATGATTTTGAACACCTCTATCAAATCTCCTCTTAACCTTCCCTGCTCCAAGGGCAACAATCCCCGTTTGTCCAGTCTCTCCACATAACTGAAGTCCCTCATCCCTGGTACCATTCTAGTAAATCTCTTCTGCATCCTCTCCAAGGCTTGACATCCTTCCTAAAGTGTGGTGCCTAGAATTGAATACAATACTCCTGCTGAGGCCTAAACAGTGTTTTATAAAGATTTAGCATAACTTCCCTGCTTTTGTACTTTATTCCTATATTAATAAAGCCAAGGATTCATATGCTTTTTTAAAACAGCCTTCTCAGTTTGCCTTGTCATCTTCAAAGATTTATGTTCATGCATCCCCAGGTTTCTGTTCATGCACCTCTTTTAAAATTGTATCATTTAGTTCATATTCCCTCTTCTCATTCTTCCTAACTTGAAAAAGTTACAAAGTTGGTGGTTGAGGGAAGCCCTGTAGACATTGTCTACTTAGATTTCCAAAAAGCTTTTGACAAGATACCACATAAGAGGCTTCTCTATAAGATCTAGTATTAGTGGAAATATATTGAGCTGGATTCAAAACTGGCTGGCAGGACACAGGTAAAGAGTAGTTATAGATGGATTTGGATCTGTTTGGAGATCGGTCACCAATGGTGTCCCGCAGGGATCAGTGTTGGGACCGTTGCCTGTTACTATTTTTATTAATGATCTGGATTCAGGGGTTGGTGGCACAATTTGCAAATTTGCAGATGATACCAAAATCTGTGCAAGTGCTAGAACTGTAGAAGAGGCTTGTCTGATTCGGGCAGATCTTAATGGGTTGGGAGATTGGGCTCAAGACTGGAAAATAATGTATAACTTAGATAAGTGCAGTGTTACGCATGTGGTTAGAGCAAATGTTCAACATTCATACACCCTCCAGGGAAAGGCGTTAAAGACGGTGGAGATAGAAAGAGATTTGGGCATTCTCATGCATACATCCTTAAAGGTACATGAGTAAAGCCGTGCAGCAATAGCTAGAGCAAATAGGGTGTTGGGGTGTATCCATAAGACAATTGAGAATAATACGAGGCATACTGTTTTGCCCTTATACAAGACCTTAGTCAGGCCGCACTTGGAATACTGTGTTCAGTTTTGGTCTCCTCACATGGTGGATGATATTGAGGCTCTGGAAAGGGTGCAAAAGTGGACCACTAGACTAATTCCAAGTCTAAAGCATCTTAGTTATTAAGATAGGCTAAAACAGTTGGGACTCTATACCTTAGAGCAGCGTAGACTTAAGGGGGATATGATTGAGGTTTATAAGATGATGAAGGGAATAGGCGGTGTTCCAGTTGACAGTTTATTTCAATTAAATAGGTTAGGCAAGACCTGGGGTCACAAATTTAAGTTGTGTAAGGCTAGATCTAGTTAGATGTCAGGAGGTGATTCTTTTCTCAGAGAATAGTGGACCTCTGGAACAAGCTGCCGTTTCATGTGGTGGATGCAGACTCACTGAATTCCTTCAAGCAAAAGCTGGATTTGTTTCTGGCTGCGGCAGAGATCACCTCTTACAGAAGATAGGTACTGCAGGAAATTTAATGGCCAGAGTGATCTCCTGGACTAGTTTCGATCGCCTA
This sequence comes from Pristiophorus japonicus, assembly GCF_044704955.1. NCBI lineage: Eukaryota > Metazoa > Chordata > Chondrichthyes > Pristiophoridae > Pristiophorus > Pristiophorus japonicus. The sequence goes on from NC_091983.1 coordinate 55,633,712, forward strand.
GATGGGTCAGAGAGGAATTGACCAGATTCTTTTCCCCCAAATTGGCCTAGGTATTTTTATCTGTTTTTTTGCCTCTCCCAGGACATCGCATGGTTTCGGATGGGGTGGAGTGTATAAGTTCTGATACACAAGGTATTGTAATTATGTGGGACAGACTTGAAGGACCAGATTGTCTTTACCTGTCCATCATTGTTCGTATGATCATATCAAAATATGTTAAATTCATCTGCCATGTGTCTGTCCATTTCACCAGTCTGTACGTCCTCCTGAAGTCTGTTACTATCCTCCTCATTGTTTATTAAATTTCCAAGTTTCATATCTTCTGCAAACTTTGAAACTATGCCCTGTTTAGCCAAGTCTAAGTCATTAATATATATCAAAAAGAGCAGTGGTCCTAATACTGACCACTAGGGAACCTGCCTTCCTCCAGTCTGAAAAACAACGGTTCACCACTGCTCTCTGCTTTCTGTCCCTTGGCTAATGTTATTCCTTTAATTTTGCTAACAAGTCTATTATGTAGTACTTTGTCAAACACCTCTTGAAAGTCCATCTGCACAACATCAACTGCACTATCTGAATAAGTTGGTCAAACACAATTTGCTTTTAACAAATCTGTGCTGACCTTTAGTCTGTATTTTGCAAATGCTAATTAATTTTGTCCCGGATTATTGTATCTAAAAGATTCCCACCACTAACGTTAGGCTAACTGTTCTGTAGTTGTCAGGATTATCCCTCTTTTTTTTAAATGGTTGTAGCATTTGCAATCCTCCACTCCACTTGCATCACCCTCTAGCCAAGGAGGATCGGAAGATTGTAGCCAGAGCCTCCGCAATTTCCACCTTTACTTCCGGCAGTAATCTAGGATGCATCCCATCCGGTCCGGGTGACTTTTCTACTTTGAGGACCGTCATACTTTCAAGTACCTCCTCTTTATCTATTTTTATCCTACCCAATATCGCTACTGCCTCCTCCTTTCATCATCATCATAGGCAGCGCCTCGTATCGAGGATGACTTGCTTCTAAGCCAAGAAGGTGTTTCAATGAAAAGCTTAATATTCCAGGTCCCAAACTGCATATTGAAGGATGGATTTTTTTAACACCAGCCACCACATGGGCTTGATAGAGCTAGGTCTTGGTCCAGTGGCAAGGATTAACCAAGACGACTGGAGACCAGCTCTACTGCATGGACCTAGTGCGCACACATATCGCAGTGTGGGCTGACCCGTGCTGCCCCTGGACTCTTGCCTCTTCTTAGCCCCGAACACATGTCTCTCCTGGGCTCCGATCACGTTGTTCCACAATCTCTCATCGCTCCTCCGCCCCGACCTCGTCACATGGAATGATAAAGCACATGAGGAGGCCATTCGGCTCATTGTGCCTGTGCCAACTCTTTGGTAGAGCTATCCAATTAGTCCCACTCCCCTACTCTTTCCTCATAGCCATGTAATTTTTTCCCTTTCAAGTATTTATCCAATTCTCTTTTCAAAGTTACGACTAAATCCACTTCCACCACCGTTTCAGGCAATGCATTCCAGATCCTTCTCCTTTATTGCTACAATGGCAGCATCCTCTATCCTCTTCTCTAGTAAAGACAGGTGTAAAGTACTCATTTAGTACCTCAGCCATGCCCTCTGCCTCTATGAGAAGATCTCTTTGTGGTCCCTAATCAGCCCTACCATTCCTTTCACTACCCTTTTACTACTTATGTGTTTATAAAAGACATTTGAGTCCCCTTTTATGTTAGCCACTAATCTATTCTCATACTCTCTCCTTGCCCTTCTTATTCCCTTTATGAGATCTCCTCTGTACTTTCTATATCCAGCTCAACTTATCGGCAGGATCTCACTAGCATTTCCCATCCAGAACATCCAGAAGCTGGACAAACTAACAGCCTGGCCGGCAGCCGGGAGAGTACATTAGCAGCAGGAGGCTACAGCTCGGGACCCTTGGGAACAGTCCCCGGCAATACAGAGGGTGGTTGGTGACTGGGAAGGGGCAGAGAGAGACCGAAGGCTTCCTTGAAGGGCCGGGGGGAGCAGGTCTGCTCCTTCTGGTCCACAAGGAGTGCTGAAAAAGGCACTTACCTTGTGAAGCCGGCAGCTCCCACCTCCCTTTCACTGCCAAGTTTCCCGACTCCTGGGAAACCCGAGCAGCAGCAGTGAATTTTAAATCAAGCTCCCGATTGCACTGTGGGCGGCTGCTTTAAATATGTTAATGAAGTGTCCCATCTCTCCATGGCGGGACACGCGGACGTCCCGACATCCACTGCCATAATAAAGGCAGCAAGTAGATGCGTGGCAGGCTGAGGACGCGTTCCCCATATTTAAATATTGAACAACCCCACCAACCTCTGTTGTGGGGGGGAAGGGGGTTAATATTGAGGCCGATGTCAATATCAACTAAGATATAAATCTCACAACAAGAGTGTAACCTTTTCTGCAGCTAGTAAACATATGCTCATGGTTCTAACGGTCATTAGCTGAATCCGCCCCCCACCCCACCCACAGCGCCCCAGGATTGTAATCAGACCAAAAGCCTCAACAAATAACCAAAAATTGAGCAAGAGGATACCTAGGATTCTGAAGTGCAAAATATTAAACACTACCAGTGGTTTAAAAGTGGCTCTCAGCCAAATAATTCAGGCTTGAAAGGTATATATTAAAAAGCAAAGCACTGAATGGCACAAAACATACATTAGAAAGGATACAAATGATATAGATAGATTAATAAACACCTTTGGAAAAGTATAAGAATAAAAGGAATTTAGCTCGACCCATCAATGAGCTCCGTATACTGGATCCAACAAGAGCATTTGCATCGCTCTCTTGTCTCTATCCCAAGTAACTGTTACCAAGGTGTTCTATAAAAACCTGTTACCATTTAAAAGGTTAACAGCAGAGTTGCAGACAGCGACTGTTCCACACCAGCACTGATCCTGCTAACTAGCCCACACTTTCCTTTAAGACACTTTATAAAGTAATTTACTTTGCACTAAACTCACAATGATACAGTTGGAATGCATTAAAGACAGCAGCTCAAAACGATTCATCTGTAGTCCAGGAAGGCATACACTGAACATTCCACATTGTCCTTATCCCCATTAAGTTTGAGGAATAATATGCAGCTTATAAACACCCTGACATTTCACAAAGTCATTTAATAAACTTGACCTTTTTGACAAGATGTTGAAACAAATGCAGTGCCCACAGATTGGGTATCACGGGTCTCTTTCTGTAAAGAAGGAGAAACAGAATGAAATGAAATGACTGCCCTTCTGTCAGATCAGGACTACTTCAGTTGTTAGATTCACCTTCAGCACATCACTGTGAAAGTTCACAGGTATGCTCCACATCTGACTAATATTTCATGACATCGAACATTCAGTCCAATACCAACAGGATAGCTGCTCAGTTCACCATCTGTAGACTGGGATCTCATTTTATAATTTGCCTCAATATATGAATCACTAATTTAAAGTTTAGAAGAAATATTTAAATGAAACCTGTTATTCCTTAAAATTATGACAGCAGGACTGTTGATAACAAGCATGCATAAATATTTTAAAACACTTTTCAATTTATTTAAAAATGCTACATTTTTCCTTTTTAAAAAGATTTATTCATCCATGTTAGATGTATATTTCCTACCTTTTTTAAGTATTAATGTATTTAATTGTTTTTATCAACATACCCTGCTTTCACATTTAAGGAATTGCAGGTGTTCATTTAATCATTTTTTCGAGAATAAACTTTCAGTTTGTATTATGTATATTGAGGCAAACTGCAAAATGAGACACATCTGCAAATATACTCTTAAACATTTTCATGCCATGCACCACAATATCCATAAGGAAGGACTGCCTCTGCTCTGCTACCCAGGAGTAACCCTCAACCCAGCCTGGGATTACTCCCAACTGCACCAATTTGAAATTTTCAATTTCCACTTCATCTAACCATATGGATTCTTTGAGGTTTAAAAAAAATCAGGATGTGCAAATCACTGGCAGAGACGGTATATATTGTCCAACCCTAGTTGCCATTGAAAAGGTGGTGGTGGGTCTACTTCTTGAACCTCTGCAGTCCATGTGGTGAAGGTACTCCCACAGCACTGTTGTTAGGTGAGGAGTTCCATGATAAAAGAACAGAGCTATATGTCCAAGTCTGGATGTTGTGTAACTTGGAGGTGATGGTGTTCCCATGCACCTGCTGCCCTTGTTCTTTTAGATGGTGGAGATCACGGGTTTTGGAGGTGCTGCCAAAGAAGCCTTCGTGACTTGCTGCAGTGCATCTGTAGTTAATGCACACTGCAGCCACGGTGTGCTGATGGTGGAGGGAGTAAATGTTTAAGCTGGTGGATGGGATGCCGATCAAACGTACTACTTAGTTCTGGATAGTGTTGAGCTTCTGGAGTATTTTTGCAGCTGCACCCATCCAGGCAAGTGGGGAATATTCCATCACACTCCTGACTTACGTCTTGTGGTAGAGAGGCTTTGGGGAGTTAGGCGGTGAGCCATTTGCTGCCGAATATCGAGCCTCTGGATTGCTCTAGTAGCCACGGCATTTATGTGGCTGGTCCAGTGAAATTGCTCGGGTTACTCTCAGTTACAACAGAACTGAAAGCAGTTTTGTATTTTTGGACTTCAGTTCATGAGAGGAAACTGTAGTCTTTATAATTGAGTTGTGTAAATTCTTCATATTTAAACTGTATGGGAATTGAAACATTTGTACTAAAACTAGACTTTGCAGAAATTTAAGGATCAAAGTTTTAAGTAAATTGAAAGAATGTTTGTAATTTAAAAAAAAAAATTCTAAACTCTCCTCTGCCTCCTCTTTCTAAGGCACTGCCTTCCTCACTAGTGGAATATTGAGCCCTTCATTGAAACATCTGTGAACTCATGTGAAAGCAAGTCATCCTGGTTCAAGGGACCTATGATAATGATGATGATGAAGAGTGAACACTCCCTGGGCAGTGGTGACCCTCCAATACTTTGCCCAATTACACTTCATTCATGTGTGAGCCTCAACAGCAAATACCAGAGAGCTACGTAACTGTAGAGGGCAGCAAAATTCTGTCTGATCCAGTCTTCACTTGACATCCCTCAGCATCCACACCCCTTAGGGTTGGTTGTCCCACAATAAGCAGTGGGAATGCTGATTATTGTCCTGTTGTGGCCAATTGTGGTGGCCTTACTGCTGCACTCGCTGAGATTATCTAACTCAGCACAGACCGCTGATTGAACATGGGATCTCTCCGGCCTGACTTGCTAAGAAACAGACGTTTTGTTTTAAATCTCTGAGCCATCAGGATAGCCATTGTCATACTCTTTAATACATGGGGAGGAATTAATTTTTCTAAGTAAAATGCACATTTTGCAAAAATCAATTGATCAGCTCATGGTTTGGAACACAGGTGCGTAGAAAAACAGAAACTACTGCTGAATTGAGCAAAAGGAAAGGCTTGTCCCCTCACGAGAGGTGCACAGTTGAATGCTGCATCAGCTACCATTGTCTAGTATACCTGAATATAATATAGGATTTGATCATCTTCTACCCCCCATGCAGAGAAGTGACCTGCACTCAGCCGATTTGGTACAGGCTTCCTCTTTTTCTTGACCGGACAGCCTGTTCTGGGAGTGTGTACAGCTGATACTTTGGGAGAAGAGGTTGAATTTTTTTTTCTTCTGTAAAATAGTCCCAGGAACAGTCAGAATTAGTATAATTGTCGTAGTGTGTCACAAGACTTTTGAAACTTTCAGAACACATACATTTACAGAAGTCTGCAGTCTGTAAACATTTATAATTAGACAATAATGAATGACAATAAATGTGACAATGGGCATTTCACCACATGCAAAATGAGCTTCAGAAAGCTTTTGTGTGGTGAAGCCCAATACAAGAATACCTGGTCATATTATTACCATTAGACCCAGGATATTAATATACATGGCAATTAGTATTGATTTTAAAGTGATATTAAAGAAAAAAAGACTTGTATTTATTAAACAGAGTTAAATCGATGACAGTTTCATTAGTAGTTGGCATATTGTGCAAATACACAGGTGAGCGGAGAACACAGTGAAATCCAGGACAGGGAGAGGAGTGGAAGAGTGGTTGTCCAACACTGTTACAATCAACCACAGTGCTGGTATTGATTCCACAATGACCTACCATTGGATAGAGTATAAAAGCTGAATTATATGCAAAGCATCCTTATTATTTAGCAATTCATCACATTCTGATGAAATAAATAGATTTACAGTAATATAAAAATAAACCAATAATGTAACTAGACATAATTAAAATAAATACTTTCAACAAGCTAATAATGCAAATGCTTGCACGTTTTCTAGGCAAATGATTGTGTACTTTATTAACTTTTTATTTTCAGCAGTTATCACTATTTAAATATTGCCAAAATGAGAATTGAAAGCCAGTACCAGACCTTTTAGGCAGGATTTCGTTAATCGGTGTATCAGCCAATCGCTTGTGGCTCGGCACCTGGTTAGTTGAAACGCAAATGTTGGGCATTGGATCCTGGAAGTAAACACAAGAGGAATGAATTTCATTCTCTCCGCACTGCTGTGGATTTACAGCATGTTCTTACATTGCTATATCAGAATATCAGAATATATTTTGGAGGAATATCCCTACAAAGTGCAGCATGAAGACCGAGATCATTGCCTCCTCAGGACAACATAAATTGGAGGGTTTCTCTATTGGTGAGGGATGGAACACATGTGTTATCACTGAACCAGGCTTCCATCCAGTCTTTACATGAAACACTCACAGGTCAGGTACAGCACAGCTTACTCTTCCTGAACAATTTTAACCCTTAACCTTTCATCACATCAGTCTAGGCTGGATTCAAACCCAAAGTTCAGAGGTAAAGTGATAATGGAGTCGATTTTCATGCTGAGTGTATATCGGTGGACAGTGGGCAGGTCCATCTACTCCACCCAAGAGGTTGGCCTGGTATATTCTTTATGATATCACAAAGCACAGACTTTACAAAATGGCTCTTCACACAGGAACTTATCAGGTGTCCTGTCACCTGATGCCTTTATTGTATTTACAGCAATGGCTGCATTATGACAGTTGTCCAATAGGTGGAGCAATAGCAAATAGTGGAGCTATATATTATACTTCTCCCTCCTTAATGAAGAAGTAATTATAACAAATAATCATCATACATAACTTGCATGGTTATACATAACAAAAGATATGGACTTATTTTGCCATATTTACAAATCAAACTTAACCACTTGTTTTCTGTTTCGAAGAGGATAGCTTCACTCTCGAACAGAACCTTCCAAACATGGTGTTGAACTTAGACTTATTCTAGGCTGATCCTGAGGAAAGCTTTCCTCCAGGGCTCACTCTTGATCTACATTTGAACTCGCTACAACTTCAGACTATTTGTCTGTCTGACTTGGACTCAGACTTAAATTCTGACTTTCTCTTGGACTTGTTTCTAGTATATTTGATATAGGATATACTACTGGTATGGTGCTTGTAATAAGTCAGAAATAATCAAATCATTCCAACTTTCAACTCCTTCCACATCTGTAGGTAAAATATGATCAATGTGAACAAACCTAGTCCATCCATTGATCAAACATCTTGACCAAATATGTGCGAGGACCACATACCTTCACCACTCTTCCTGGTAACCACTTTAACAATTTATGGTGATGGTTCTTTACTCTCACCTTCTGATTTAATTTCACACTTCTCTCTCTTACTCTACCTCTACCATAATTCTCTTTCTGTCTCAATTGTTTCTCTTCTACTGACTATGCCAATTTTAGCTTTAACAACCTGGTTCGTGGCTATCATTTGAGAGACAACTCTGCTTGGTGTTCTACCAGTAGTTGTATGAGGAGTATTACGATAAGTAACCAGAGAATTAGCCAATTTGTAGTCCAACGACAACTGTCGTTTGTTTGGATTTGGATCCAACATTTGTTTAATGAGGGCACATTTTACAATTTGTACTATGCGCTCTGCTGCACCATTTGAAGCAGGGTGGTACAGTGGAACCTCAGTATGTTTCACACCATTTTTGCTCGTGAACTGTGCAAAGCCTTCTGAACAAAATTGTGGTCCATTATCAGACACAGTTTCTTCTGGGAGGCCATATGAAGAAAATAATCTTTGCAACTTGTCTAGTGTTTTACTTATTGTTATTTTCCGCATTGTAAACACCTCTACCCACTTTGAATGCTATCAATCACAATGAACAATTGCTGTCCTTCCAGCTCCACATATGTTCCGAAAGTCTCTCGGCCACGTTGAAACTTACCCAAGTGCCCTATTATTACCATAGGCGCAGCCATCTGAACTCTTCAGTTCAGCCAAGTGTGCTTGTAATTTACCTTGGATTTGTAGCTGTTCTGCAACACAAAGGACCTCTCTAGTCTCTGTTGTTTGGCTGGAATCATCCTCCAACAAAAATTTCAACTAGTATAGCCAGAAATCCCATCCTCATCGCCAATGTGATACATTATTTACGACATCACAAGACACAGACTTTACAAAATGGCACTTAACACAGGAACTTATTCGGTGTCACCTGATGCCTTTACTGTATTTACAGCAGTGGCTGCATTACCACGGTTGTCCACTAGGTGGAGCTATATACTACAGTTCGGCTTCATTTGCATTGAATAGGTGAGCTGCCAGCACTAATGGCAGTGTTTATAGGCAGCTCGACGATTGGGAGGGTGGGAAATCCAGCAGGGCAGCCACTTTTATTGGGCATAATGCAGCACCTCAAAGGTGAGAGGTGAAAGAGCCAGGAAGTGAAATGGAGCAGCAGGTTCCAGCCGTAGGGAAAGTACTGCAATACCGACAGCAGTGAGGAGATGACATAGTGGAAGCTGTTAAGGCTCAAAGCACATAAGTGACTGCAGTAAAAATAAATACCAGACCGACTTCCAGCTTTCCCTGACTGAAGCTAAGGAAGGTTCTCCAGACTTGCACCATCCATGGTTTGTAGATGGGTTGAAGACCTGGTGGTAACAATGTAGACAGGGATGAAAATGACACTGATGTCCTGACAACGTCTTTGGACCCCAATCTGCATATATTAATGAGACTTCCGCCCGCTTTTGGCAAAAGCTCTAAATCGAGGTCCTGTGAAAATTGGAATGGGACCTCCAGCGACATGTTGCCAGTTCAGTTTTTTATGCGATTTTGGCTCTGCTATTATCCGGTTTCTGCCTAAAACTAGAGCAATGGAGAGATCAAAGTCAGCCCCAATATGTTTAAACAGCTACTGTCACCCAGTGCCTGAAAGAGTCTTTGTGAAGTGTGGGAAAGTAGTGGAGGAATCATAGAAGCATAGAAATTTACAGCACGGAAGGAGGCCATTTCAGCCCATCGTGTCCGCGCCAGCCGACCAAGAGCTAAGCAGCCTAATCCCACTTTCCATCTCTTGGTCCATAGCCCTGTAGGTTACGGCACTTTAAGTGCACATCCAAGTATCTTGTAAATGTAGTGAGGGTTTCTGCCTCTACCACCCTTACAGGCAGTGAGTTCCTGACCTCCACCACCCTCTGGGTGAAGAAATTTCCCCATATATCTCCCCTAAATGAATCTAAAGAAAGTGCAAGTGGTTTTAACATTGAAGACTTTTGAATAACCAGGATGCTTCATCCTCTCCTGCATCATACTTCCATCACTCCCACAGTTCAAAGCCCATGTATATGTACCAGAACTTAACTCTAATCCTCACACTGGCTGCAGACACAGAACTTACTCCAGTTTACGTGTACAGGCATTACCTTTGTCAGCACCTCCTCTTTCTGTGGTTCACATTCTTTCCCTTCCACCTTCTGCTGCACTGCACAGGTCACTGCAATTGGCAGATCTTGAAACTGAGCCTCAACTGGGAGTGTAAACTGGGTCAGCTTTAAAGTTTTCCTGACAAGAAAAAAAAGCAGCAAATATACAGTGAAACCTCTACAAACAGACACTTTCAAAAAATGGACACTTATTGACAGTCACAAATAACTTACATTGTTTGGGGCCAGAAGAGGCGAGGGCCCAGGGGCAGCACGAGCCAGCCCACACTGTGATATGTGCACGCGCAGTAGGTCTGTGCAGCAGAGCTGGTCTCCAGTCGTCTTGGTTAATCCTTGCCACTGGACCAAGACCTAGCTCTGTCAAGCCCGTGTGGTGGCTGGTGTGCACACACAGGCATCTTCCACCCTTCAGGATGTAGTTTGAGACCTGGAATATTCGGTCCTTCATTGAAACACCTGTGAACTCATCCCTTTTTGGCGTGCAAGCAAGTCATCCTCGAAGTTGCATGTTCAGCCATGAACTCATTGAATGGCGGTGCAGGCTAGAAGGGCCGAATGGTCTACTTCTGCACCTATTTTCTATGTTTCTATATGAGGGACCGCCTATGATGATGACATTGTAACAAATTCAAGATGTACCTTAAAACCATGACACTGGCAAATTGCAAATTACGGACACCCTTCAATACACCAAGTCTGTTTACAATTTAAAACCTGGGGCACGCATGTGAGCGCGAACTGGCAGTGGGTGAAAGAAATGACTTTTGTGGAATGGCGAGCTCTTTACCGAGCGTCCACAATGGCAGAGCAACCACATTATCTCTGGGATTGAATGCTTGCACAACTCTATCCCAGGGATAGAGCAGTTTCACTGCTGCCCTGAATGCTTGGTAAAGAACTCCCCATTCGACAAAAGTCGGGAACTGCAGCCGGCAACACCACCTGCTTCCACCAATACGTCAGGTACTGATGATCTGCTAATAGCCCCGTACCCATCCCCAGCACTTCAAACATTAGCAGCTGCAGCACACGGAGGGATGATGAACTGGACAGGGGTATACAGGACATTAATCCCTCCAATTTGGCTGGGATTTCCCAGGCACTACGGCCCTGTAGCAGCCAACTTGCCCTGTCCAGGCTGCTAACGTAGCAGATCCCAGGTTCGCGAAATCCCTCCCTCAGTGGAAATGGACCCTGGGGTGGCAATGAACGAGGAAACCCAATGAACAGAAAATGAACTGAAATCATATCCAGCTGGCAGGGCTCCAGAATTAGGGACAATCCCAGGTGAGGGTGAAAACAAGAAGGAAGTCACTCCCAAGCCCATGTCTAAGTGTCAGAACCTAGCCCTAACCTGTCCAGCTTACCTGCACAGGCATTTCTTTTGTCAGCACTTTCTCTTTCTGTGGTTCACATTCTTTCCCTTCCACCTTCTGCTGCACTGCACAGGTCACTGCGATTGGCAGATCTTGAAACTGAGCCCCAACTGAAGGCAACTGCTGGGAATGTAAACTGGCAGCTGGGTTAAGGTCAGCCGTAAAGTTTTCCTGAAAGGAAAATAAAAGGCAGCAAATTATACTCACTTTAATATTAATTAACGTGCAGAAAAAATCAGGACATTGGAAATACTCGCTACAGCCTTTTTGCACATTCTAGCCAAATGTCCTCTGGCACTACAATTCCTGCAGGTGAACTGTTGGAACTTGCAGCTTTTAGCAGTATGTCTACCCCCGCACCTCCAGCATTGGCTGAGATTGTTGTTCACAAAGGGGCTGTTACCAGGCATTTCTCTCTGATTGTCCCCTTGGTTGTTTCTAAGCACTCTGGTGGTGGGTGTCAATTGTCCCATCACGGGACGCATTGTTCCTCTTGATGGTGTGAACTGCCGATCCTCCTGCCATTGTCTCTGTTGCTGTCCCACCCTAGAGCCTATTGCTGCCTGGGCGGTGTCGAATTGCCCTTGCCTGCCTGCCTGGGTGGTGTCGAATAGCCCTTGCCTGCCTGCGGGGTTCTGTATCACTTTTACAACATTAACTCCCTGGTTCATCGCAACGTTAAAACCAGGGCTGCTTGCGTAAATTATCTTGGTTTCCTCTTCCCCCGCCAAGAAGGTTCTGAGCTATCAAAGCTGCCCTTTCCAAAGTCAAGCCCTTGTCCTCAATAAGCTTCCTGAAAATACCAGCATGACTAATGTAAATACCCTCAATGTAAAAATCCCTTAACATCTCCCCCCTGCAGGCGTCAGTGAACTTACAGAAGCTGGCCAAGCGCCTCAGGTCTGCAACGAAGTCCGAGATGTTTTGCCCTTCCTGACGCCAGTGTGTGTAGAACGGTGCCGGGCCATGTGTACGCTGCTCGCCGGTTTCAGATGTTCGCTGATCAGCTGGCTGAGCACTTCAAAGGACTTGTCGGCCAGCTTGAGTGGTGCAAGCAGGTCTTTCATCAGCGCGTACGTTTTTGTCCCCCGCTTGTTAGCCGCTTCCACTCCCAGCCAGTCCTTTGTGACAAAAGTCTGCTGGAGTCGCTCCACAAAATCGTCCCAGTCCTCACCCACACAGTAATGTTCCTCTGTCCTACCGCTGGCCATCCTTGTGGTTCAGTGATTCCCGTTTCTCGTCGCCAGATGTAGAGTTCTCAACTCTAGAACACGAGGCATATACTGCAGACAAGGTTACTCATGATCTGTACCTTTATTCCCCAGACCAAGGAGCGCTGAGCCTGCGTGGAACCTCCCTTTAAGTATCTGGCTGACCAGGTAACGAGTGTCTCCCACAAGTTCACCCCTGTGGTCAAGGTGTGTATTTCACAGTTGTACACAGTGTACAGTGTTGTTACATATTGGTTACAGTTATGTGAAGGTTACAAACATGACAGGAGCTGCGCATGGATTCACTCTGGAGCATCCACGATGCTGAGGATGTCGTGAATAGCACGTTTAGTGAGTTGGTCACACCGCAGATAAAGGTTACACAGGCAGATAGTGAATGGGTGACCATCAGGCAGAGCAGGGGAAGGAAGGTAGTGCCGGGGTCCCCTGTGGTCATCTTCCTCCAAAACAGATATACTGTTTTGGGTACTGTTGGGGGAGATGAGTCATCGGGGAAGGCAAGTTCATGGCACCATGGGTGGCTCTGCTGCACAGGAGGGCAGGAAAAAGAGTGGTCGAGCTATAGTGGTAAGGGATTCTATTGTAAGGGGAATAGATAGGCATTTCTGCGGCCGCAATCGAGACTCCAGGATGGTATGTTGCCTCCCTGGTGCAAGGATCAAGGATGTCTCGGAGCGGCTGCAGGGCATTCTGGAGTGGGAGGGTGAACAGCCAGTTGTCGTGGTGCATATAGGTACCAACGATATAGGTAAAAAAATGGGATGAGGTTCTACAAGCTGAATTTAGGGAGCTAGGAGTTAAATTAAAAAGTAGAACCTCAAAGGTAGTAATCTCAGGATTGCTACCAGTGACACATGCTAGTCAGAGTAAAAATAGCAGGATAGTTAAGATGAATACGTGGCTTGAGAATGGTGCAAGAGGGAGGGATTCAAATTCCTGGGACATTGCAACCAGTTCTGGGGGAGGTGGGACCAGTACAAACTGGACAGTCTGCAACTGGGCAGGACCAGAATCAGTGTCCGAGGGGGAGTGTTTGCTAGTGCTGTTGGGGAGGGTTTAAACTAATATGGTAGGGGGATGGGAATCTATTCAGGGAGACAGATGGAAGTAAAATGGGGCAGAAGCAAATGGTAGAAAGGAGATAAGGAAAGGAGGAGGGCATAGAAATCAAAGGCAAAAATCAAAAAGGGCCACATTACAACATAATTCTAAAAGGACAAAGAGTGTTAAAAAAACAAGCCTGAAGGCTCTGTGTCTCGAGGAGCATTCGTAATAAGGTGGACGAATTAACTGCACAGATAGCTGTCAACGGATATGATGTAACTGGGATTACGGAGACATGGCTTCAGGGTGACCAAGGCTGTGAACTCAACATCCAGGGGTATTCAATATTCAGGAAGGATAGACAGAAAGGAAAAGGAGGTGGGGTCGTGTTGCTGGTTAAAGAGGAGATTAACGCAATATTAAGGAAGAACATTCGCTTGGAAGATGTGGAATCTGTATGGGTAGAGCTGCGGAACACCAAAGGGCAAAAAACGCTAGTGGGAGTTGTGTACAGACAACCAAACGTGGTAGTGAGGTTGGGGATGGCATCAAACAGGAAATTAGGGATACATGCAATGAAGGTATAGCAGTTATCATGGGTGACTTTAATCTACATATAGATTGGGCAAACCAAACTGGTAGCAATACGGTGGAGGAGGATTTCCTGGAGTTTATAAGGGATGGTTTTCTAGACCAATATGTCGAGGAACCAACTAGAGAGCAGGTCATCTGAGACTGGGTCTTGTCTAATGAGAGAGGATGAATTAGCAATCTTGTTGTGCGAGGCCCCTTGGGGAAGAGTGACCATAATATGGTAGAATTCTTCATTAAGATGGAGAGTGACACAGTTAGTTCAGAGACTAGGATCCTGAACTTAAAGAAAGGTAACTTTGATGGTATGAGACGTGAATTGGCTAGGATAGACTGGCGAATAATACTTAAAGGTTTGACGGTGTATAGGCAATGGCAGACATTTAAAGATCACATGGATGAACTTCAACAATTGTACATCCCTGTCTGCCCTAAAAATAAAATGGGGAAGGTGGCTCAACCGTGGCTAACAAGGGAAATTAGGGATAATGTTAAATCCAAAGACGAGGCATATAAATTGGCCAGAAAAAGCACCTAACCTGAGGACTGGAAGAAATTTAGAATTCAGCAGAGGAGGATAAAGGGTTTAGTTAGTAGGGGGAAAATAGAGGATGAGAGTAAGCTTGCAGGGAACATAAAAACTGACAGCAAAACCTTCTATAGATATGTGAAGAGAAAAAGATTAGTGAAGACAAACGTAGGTCCCTTGCAGTCAGAATCAGGTGAATTTATAATGGGAAACAAAGAAATGGCAGACCAATTGAACAACTACTTTGGTTCTGTCTTTACTAAGGAAGACACAAATAAGCTTATGGAATTACTAGAGAACCGAGGGTCTAGCGAGAAGGAGGAACTGAAGGAAATCTTTATTCGTCAGGAAATTGTGTTAGAGAAATTGATGGGATTGAAGGCCGATAAATCCCCAGGGCCTGATGGTCTGCAATCCCAGACTACTTAAGGACGTGGCCCTAGAAATAGTAGATGCATTGGTGGTCATTTTCCAACATTCTATAGACTCTGGATTAGTTCCTTTGGATTGGAGAGTAGCTAATGTAACCCCACTTTTTAAAAAAGGAGGGAGCAAGAAAACAGGGAATTATAGACCGATTAGCCTGACATCGGTAGTGGGGAAAATGTTGGAATCAATTATTAAAGATGTCACAGCAGCGCATTTGGAAAGCAGTGACAGGATCAGTCCAAGTCACCATAGATTTATGAAAGGGAAATCATGCTTGACAAATCTTGTAGAATTTTTTGAGGATGTAACTAGTAGCGTGGACAAGGGAGAACCAGTGGATGTGGTGTATTTGGACTTTCAAAAGGCTTTTGTCAAGGTCCCACACAAGAGATTAGTGTGCAAAATTAAAGAACATGGTATTGAGGGTAATGTGTTGACATGGATAGAGAACTGGTTGGCAGACAGGAAGCAAAGAGTAGGAATAAACGGGTCCTTTTCAGAATGGCAGGCAGTGACTAGTGGCTACCGTAAGGTTCAGTGCTGGGACCCCAGCTATTTACAATATACATTAATGATTTGGATGAAGGAATTGAATGTAATATCTTCAAGTTTGAAAATGACTCTAAGCTGGGTGGCAGTGTGAGCTGTGAGGAGGATGCTGAGAGGCTGCAGGATGACTTGGACAGGTTATGTGAGTGGGCAAATGCATGGCAGTTGCAGTATAATGTAGATCAATGTGAGGTTATCCACTTTGGTGGCAAAAACAGGAAGGCAGAATATTATCTGAATGGTAACAGATTAGGAAAGGGGGAGGTGCAATGAGACCTGGGTGTCATGGTACATCAGTTATTGAAAGTTGGCATGCAGGTACAGCAGGCGGTGAAGAAGGCAAATGGTATTTTGGCCTTAATAGCGAGAGGATTTGAGTATCGGAGCAGGGAGGTCTTACTGCTGTTGTACAGGGTCTTGGTGAGGCCACACCTTGAATATTGTGTACAGTTTTGGTCTCCTAATCTGAGGAAGGACATTCTTGCTATTGAGGGAGTGCAGCGAAGATTCACTAGACTGATTCCCGGGATGGCAGGACTGACATATCAAGAAACACTGGATGGACTTGGCTTATTTTCACTAGAATTTAGAGAATGAGAGGGGATGTCATAGAAACATATAAAATGCTGACAGGATTGGACAGGTTAGATGCAGGAAGAATGTTTGCGATGTTGGGGAAGTCCAGAACCAGGGGTCACAGTCTAAGGATAAGGGGTAAGCCACTTAGGACCGAGATGAAGGGAAACTTCTTCACTCAGAGAATTGTGAACCTGTGGAATTCTCTACCACAGCAAGTTGTTGAGGCCAGTTCGTTAGATATATTCAAAAGGGAGTTAGATTTGGGCTAAAGGGATCAAGGGGGTATGGAAAGAAAGCAGGAATGGGGTACTGAAGTTGCATGATCAGCCATGATCATATTGAATGGTGGTGCAGGTTCGAAGGGCTGAATGGCCTACTCCTGCTCCTATTTTCTATGTTTCTATATCTATGTTTCTGTGTAACAGGTATTGATACTGTTTCAAAACTTGATTGATCGTAACCTTGTCGTCTCCATAAATCCTGACAGGGCCATCACTTTTCAACACGGGAACAATGGGTCTGGCCCGTTCATTAAGTTCAACCGGTGATATGATCCCTTCATGCTGGAGTCTGTCCAGTTCGATTTCAACCTTCTCCCTCATCATGTACGGAACTGCCCGAGCTTTATGAGGGACGGGGGTCTTGCATCCGAGTCCATGTGGATCTGCACCTTGGCTCCCGTGAAATTGCCGATGCCTGGTTCAAACAGCAAGGGGAACTTGCTCAGCAATTGAGCACCTGGAGTATCCTCCTTCGACGACAACGCTTTGATCTCGTTCCAGTTCCATTTGATTTTTTCTAACCAGTTCCTGCCGAACAGCGTTGGACCATTGCCTGGAACAATACATAATGATAAATCGTGAACTTCACCATCATACGACACCTTGATTACTGCACTGCCAATCACCATTATGAGTTCTTTAGTGTACTTACGCAACTTGGCATTGATTGGACTCAGCTTAGGCCTTACAGCCTTAGTATCCCACAACCTGTCGAATGTCCTCTGGCTCATTATTGATTGACTCGCACATGTGTCCAATTCCATCGATACCGGCATACCATTAATTTTTACATTAATCATTAACAGTTGGCTCTTTGTTAGGAACGAATACAGTCCATACATTTCCTCCTCTGGTATTTCGGATTGCATATCCGGATCTGCGCTAGACGGGTCACTATCCTCCACATGGTGTGTTGCAGCACGCTTGCTCAGTTGCGGACACGTGTGCTGGAGATGCCCCACTCTCGAGCAGCCTTTACAAATATACTGTTTAAAGCGCCACTGATGATGCCGATGATTTCCCCCACAATGCCAACACCGTGATATCGGATTAATTCCCGTTGGCGGACTTTGAGCAGCCACAGGTTTCGCGTACGCAGTCGGGTAGGTCCTGCCATATGCAGCTTTGCCAAACGATGATACTATCTTGTTTACAGTACTTGCCGAGTTTCAATTTTTCGGTGATATCTGCTTTAAGCTTTTGTCCGTCGTCATGCATGATTGGGCAATCGTGATGGCCTTGCTCAAATCCAGCATCTCCGTGCCAGTAGCTTATGCAGGATCACCTTGTGGTTGATGCTGATTACAAAGAAGTCCCGCAGCATGTCTGCCAACGCAGTTTCAAACTTACATGGTCCAGCTAGACATCTTAGGTCGACAACGAATTCCGATAGATCCTGGCCCTCAGAATGAACGTGCGTATAGAATCGATATCTTGAGATGATGATGCCTTCATCTGGTTTGAGATGGTCATGTACCAGAGCACACAATGTTTCATAGTCCTTGTCCATTGGACTTAAGGGTGAGGGGAGATTCTTTATGAGTCCATAGATTTTCGGACCGCAAACCGTGAGGAGGACCGCCCAGCGCCGAACTGCGTCTGTCTCTTCCTTCATTTTGTTGGCCACGAAGTACTGGTTCAAGCGGGCTACAAAGTCTGCTCAATCTTCTCCCGCCACGAATCGCTCCAGAATTCCAATTGTGCTCATTTTTGCATGTGAAGGTTCTTGTTACCTCATCGCAAAATGTTGTGTATACAATAACTCAATAGACTGAATACTGTAAACTCCGAACAGGTACAAACCTGGCTCTATTTTATTAGGGCCCAAAGTGATTGCATTATAAGCTGGCTGGCCTTTTATACCTGGGCCACACACACGTGCGCACAGCCCAACGACCTCCAACAATGGCACCACCTGGTAGCTAGTAAATCCAAGCATACATACATGACAGTTAGATATAGTGCTTCAAAGGTTGAATGCCCACAACATCAAATTGAAAAGGAGCAAATGTGCTTTTGTGCAGCTCGAGGTTGTGCACCTTGGTCTGAAAGTTGATGCAAAAAGCTTGCAACCAGTGAAGGAAAAGGATGATGCTGTCATCAATGCTCCAAAGCCACAGAACGTGTCTGAGTTAGGATCTTTCCTTGGAATGGCCCAGTATTATGTGCATTTCTTACCTGATTTAGCAAACATGTCAGCTCCATTGCACGAGCTCCACAAGAAGGATGTCCAGTGGAAGTGGACTAAAGCGCAACAGGAAGCTTGCAACGTTTGTAAGAACAGTCTCTCTAGCGATGCTCTACTTGTGCACTACGACACAGAGCAATCACAGATGCCTTGTCCAGGCTGCTACATGAGGACTCATGTGTTGGGAGTAAAGGTGCGATTTTCACGTTCGGTGCAGTTAACAAAGTCTTTCCTTGCCTGCAACTGAGATTGCAGATGGGACTCAAAAGGACACAGTACTGAAAAGTGTGTATGAAAACACCTTGGGGCCGATTTTCACAAGTGCCGCCGAGGTACCAGACGGTACTTTGTGCGGGATATTCAGGAAGAAGGTCCCTCGATAGTCGGCGGGCAGCAACTGGAAGACGTACGCCACCAATTTGGGTGGCAGTGGGCGGGAGGTCCCATTCTCGGCGTCAGAGGCGCTTGCCGCCCAAGTGCCGCTGAGGATGGAGTCGGGCCTATGGAGGGTCGAACACCTGAAAAAAAACAACAGCAAAAAATTAAAAAAGTATCCGAAGACCTTCAGGGGACCCCATCCAGGTAAGTCGCTGTTGAAAAAAAGTATTAAAATGTTCACTTACCTTTTTTTCAGGTTCTTCATATTCACCGTTGGGGGTCAGACGAGCCTCCAGCCCGCGGTCCACCCCCATTCTGCCACCGAGTCCTGCCCACAGGAATCTGTGAGCTCGGTGGGCGGGAAGTCAGTTGTGCCACTCGGCCGTCCACTGACGTCAGTGGTCAGTTCCCGGCAGCTCCTCCCTCCCGCCTGCTCCAGGCCACCCTGAAAGTGGCAGTGGGCAGATCTTCAGGAGGAATGTCGGTGGCAGTCAGCGGCAGCGGGCAGTGAGGTGCTGAAAATCAGTCCCCTTGAATGGATAGACTGATCAGTGTATGGACACAGAAGCCATTCCATATTGAATTGTTTTGTGAGCAAGGTTGTATCAAGTGAGGAAACAGTGGTGGTACCTACTTCTTTAAGAGATAGAATTCTGGCCGAACTTCATACTACCTGATTGTCAGTATGATCAAATCCAAGAAGCTTTATTTACTGGCCTGGATTGGACTTGAATCACTGTCAGCAAATTCAGCGTTTACAAAAATTGCAGAAACATACCACCCAAAACTCCACTACAGGTAAATTTCTGTCAAAAAGCAAATTTTTTTTTCTGGTACTTGTGAATAGTCACTCAAAGGAGTATTGACATGATACTTGTAGGTTCAAACAAGATCACCTTTGAGTTTGGAATCAAAACAAAACAGCCCGAAAATTGGTTCAACACCAAAAACTTCTGAAAGGTGATCAGTATAGCTACACAAACCTGTTATCAAACTAGATTTGTAGTTCATTTAAAAGAAAAACGGCAGGAATTTTTGTATGTAATAAATGTAATTCTGAGAAAGGTGGGACCATAGTTTTGTTGTATTTGAGAGGGGAAAGCAGTGTAATGTATTATCACGTGGTTTGGTATGAGCATGCTCAGTTTGCTCTGGCCGAATAAACGAGCACATGGACTAGCAACTCATTGTGTCTCTGTCCTTCATTTGTTCTACCCACGTATATTGCACATTCTATCACACCTGAATGGATTGTTCTTGCCACATGATTGACTCCCAGCCAGGGGTCCCCCAGCCCTCATTTCCATTTTCTCAAGAGCAACAGGCCAAAGAAGAAAACTAAAAAACCCAAAAAGGATTGAATAGCTCCGTTAGGTATCGTGCTGTTAAACAGTGAATACTACAATCAAGATAATTTATATTTTCTGTCTTTTCTGATAGAGGCAGAACAATCTGAAAGGCTGTGTTTCAGCTCCCTCGCCAATGTACTGGTTCCACAAAGTCTACAAATTCTTAAACTAACCTGTCAATCAAACATAGCCATGGTTGTCACCTGCAATGTGAACTAAATAAATCCACCATTCTTTACAAGGTTACAAACTAATTACATCTTGAAGCCTTAAAAGGGACACACAACAACATACCATTTTACACAGCAGAATTTTCCCAGTTCTTATAAAACATGCCACAACAACTTGCATTTATATAGTGCCTTTAACAAAGTAAAACTGTTGTGTCCTTAGATGCTCTAGTAATGACTCCACGAGACAACGTGTTTTACTTGAACTGTAGTGACCTTAGTCCTTTATTTGTTAACTCCAGAGTGAGGATCACACCTGGTGACCTGCCTTTTATACTAGGCCAGGCACACCTGTACAAGTAACCTATGAGTCTCCCACTGCTGTGCCCTCTGGTGGCACACCTTGTGATAATACCAACAGTAGCCATGTAGGATACATGACATCACTCTCCTCAGCACCTTTAGTGCAAATCGCCTCTGCATTGACTGTGCTCTGGGCTTAGCTCTATGTGGGCTCTGTCTGGTTGACCCTTGGCAGGTCGTTTCAATCTTGGGTGAGTGGTTGGTGCAGTAGAGTGCTGGTGGTTGCTGTTTGTGTGTGTCCCTGACCACTCTATTCTCCCCCCCCCCCCCACCCCCACATCGATTATGGCGGAGGCCCAAAGCATTCATATACATTCAAGTTCAGGAAAACAGGTTTGCATTACATTTGTTGTTCTGTTGTGAGACAAGTACGTTAGACTGGTGAGAAGCCTTATCGATGCCGTGACCAGTGCTTGAGGACAAGCTAGTTCCAGAGCTGCTGGATGGTGTCCGGTGTCCCTCTAGTCTGGTGGCGGCGCAGTGCCCAATGCTGGCCGTGGGAACCCGGTTAGCTCGAGTTGCCTGCTCTTGGGGCTGTTGCCGTGGTCTCTAGTGTCGGGCCGGTTCACAGGTGCCTGTGACCTCCCTGTCCTTTCTTTGCGCCCTGGGTCACTGCTGCTCCCTGAGGAGCTGTCGCCTAGCAGTGCACAGGGAACTACTGACTCGCTGGCCTGGGCGTTGTTTGGTTTGCGAACTTGGTTGCTCCTGGTCCCTTTTGGGGGAACTGTGGCAGGTGACCTTTCATTTACAGTTATGGCCTGAGTGGCGATTGGGTCTGCAGACTGCACCTTAGCACAGTCTGCTCTTTCAGGCTCATGACAGTTGGTGCCATTGGGTGCCTGAGAGGTGGAGCTGATCAGGGGCAGGGTATCGATACCAGTGCCGATGCCCTGCTGAGGTCGCTCGCTCTGCAGTTTTGTGTGTTGGCTGCTTGTGGCCACACTCCATGGTGCATGACTCTGGTCCCTGGGACGCAGGCTACATCATTGGGTAGCTCGCTGGACCTGTGTGCATCCGATGGTTGTCTGCCCGCTGCATTGGCTGCGTGCAGTGGAAATCCTGCATCGCACAGCTTTTCATTACTTATGATGGACACTCTGTGGGTCCGATCGTGATCATGCGACTTTTCCTCGCTGGTTACATGTACACAATTCAGATGATCAGTTCCACATTTTACATGATCAATTACACATTTCTGACTTACAGTTACTATTACATTGCTTAAGTGTGTGGAACGGTCCCTTTAATTGCAGTGGGTTGCAGGCCTCCTTTAAGAGAGCCTTGCTTGCTTTACCCCAATCCTCTTCTCCGTTTGGTGCTACGTGTTGCTCCATCAGCGCTGCACCTCGTGGTCTGGCCGTGGCCATCTTTTTCTTCAGCGCCTCACCTCGTGGTTTGGGCGCCATCTTTCATCCATCCATGATGTTGACTGCG
This sequence comes from Pristiophorus japonicus, assembly GCF_044704955.1. Lineage (NCBI taxonomy): Eukaryota > Metazoa > Chordata > Chondrichthyes > Pristiophoridae > Pristiophorus > Pristiophorus japonicus. The sequence goes on from NC_091983.1 coordinate 55,656,009, forward strand.
GTGATCCTCTTCACCCCGGGTTCTGCCTCCGAAGCTGGGAAGTCGCCTCTGGATCCGATTTTCTTCCTCTGGCGTCCTGCCACTGGAGCCTGGAAGATGCGTTCGGGCCGTCTCAGCTGGATCATCTCCATGCAGTCATGCTGAGCGGTCTGTGCCTCGGGTGCTGTGCTGGTCTGCTCTCCGGTGCCGGGTCCACCCTCAGGTGAGGGCTTGCTTTGCCTCTGAGCGCAGAGGCCGTCAATCGCTGGAGGGTTGAAGTCTTCCCACTTCCAATGGATCTTCTCCATCCACCTTCTGCCGAGCAGCATTGGTCCATCACCTGCAACAATCCACAGAGGTAAATTGTGCACTGCGCCATCATGGAGTACCTTTACATTCATGCTATCAACGACTGGGATGATTTCATCGGTGTAGATGCGCAGCTTTGCCTGAACCGGGACCAACTTGATCATCCCGTAGCCTCTCAAAGGCTTCTTGATTCATCACTGACTGGCTCGCCCCCATGTCCACTTCCATTAAGACTGGACTTCCCTCTATCTCGATTTCAATCTTCAGCGGGGAACACTCGATGGTGCAGGTAAACATGCTAAATACTTCATCGTGGGGCTGAGCTGCCTCGCTGCCTATCGATTCATAATCCACGCTGGATTCCTGGCCATCTGTAGACTCTTCATCGACACAGTGGGTCATATTTCTCTTACACATTCACTGGAGGTGGCCCTTTGTGCTGCAGCCTTTGCATACATAGTCTTCAAAGGGGCACTGGTGAGCCCTGTGATTCGCTCTGCAACGCCAGCATGGTGCTACTCGATTAGCCCCCCTCTGAGTTAGGGGACTCATGGGCCTGTTCTCTCTTCCCTGAGAGGGTTCGCGCTCTACAGTCCAGCCTCTAAACGGCGCCACTCTGTGCACAGTACCTGCCGGGTGTGAGTCCTGAGGGTGAGTCATCTGTCTAGAGCCGCAGGTCAGGTCATGAATAACTGGCTCGCAGAGATGGCCTCCTGCAGTGTGACGGTGGTATCCGCCGACAGTAGCTTGTGAAGATGGGCCTCACGGCCACTTCCAATAACAAAAATGTCCCACAGCGCTTCGTTGAGGTGTTGCCGAACTCGCACGGTGCCGCCAGCCTCCTGAGGTCTGCTGCGTACTTCGCGACTTCTTGGCCTTCAGGTCGTCGGTGGGTCTAGAACCGCTGTCTGGTTGTGAGGATGCTCTCCTTGGGCTTGAGTTACGCATGGATCAAGGTTACGAGCTCCTTGTACGTCTTGGTCATTGTCTTCGCTGGTGCCAGCAAGTCCCTGACGAGGCCATAGACGGTGGTCCCACAACTGCTTAGCAAGATAGCTCTGCATTTATCAGCCAGTGTGGCCGGGTCATCTCCTGCCAGGTCGTTTGCTGTGAAGAAATGTTCGAGCTTCTCCACAAAGGCGCCCAATCATTACCATCGGCGAACTGTTGCAACGTACCAAGGGTAGCCATTTCCGCATGAAAGTTCGTAATCTCGTCACCAATTGTTGTGTCCTTAGATACTCTGATAATGACTCCACGAGGCAATGTGTTGTACTTGAACTGCAGTGACCTTAGTCCTTTATTTGTTAACCCCAGAGTGAGGATCACACCTGGTGGCCTGCGTTTTATACTAGGCCAGGCACACCTGTACAGGTAACCTACGAGTCTCCCACAGCTGTGCCCTCTGGTGACACACCTTGTGATAATACCAACAGTAGCCATGTAGGATACATGACAAAAACATGCCAAGGCACGGCACTTGTGTGTTATCAGACAAAATTAGACTCTGAGCCACATAAAGAGGTAAGAGGACAGGTGCCCTCAAGCTTGATCAAAGATATAGGGCGAGAACCTCCACTTTTTTTGCATGCTTAACGCCCACTTAACGCCCAATTTATTGCTGAAATGACGTATAACAACCATATATCGCCCATTTTGGCACAAAATGGAAACTGGCGGGCATTTTTCGGAAACTTATTGCCGAGCGTTACTTTCCCCATGTGCTTAACGGCGAGAAAAAATATTACCACCCGCCCACTATTTTTGGGCGAAATCAGCAGAATGGGTGAATTCAACACCTATAATATCGCCCAGCGTTACTTTCCACACAGAATTAACACCGAAATTCAATATTAGCACCCGCCGACTGTTTTTTGTCATAAAGAGCATATTTACCCAAACTAGCAGCCATGGAGATTGCCCATCGTCAATTTCACCATCTCACACACATATCGTCCACAATATCGCTCGTTCAAAAAGCTGCCCACAAAAAGTGGAACTAACTGGAATGAATCACAGCGTTATGGATGCCATGTTGTAGATCATGTTATGTGTGTAACCCTAGAAAACCTGTATCATACTGCCACCAGAGTGCATACCTGCTGGAGTCCCAAGGGATCTGGGATCCCTTGGGAGCACTGTATATAAGCAGGCCACCCATGCTGTACCAACACTCTGGAGTTTGAATAAAGGAGCTAAGGTCACACTTACTCATGTCTACAGTACTCCATTACATTACTTTATTATGCGCATAACAGATCACATGTCGCGTCCTTTAAAAGGCTGTTGTGCTTCAACCTCGACGGAGTTCGGATGTACTCTGCAGGTCATTGGAGCTGATGTGAACATCCTTAAAATATCTTGGCCACACTGTGACCGATTGGAATTGAAACGTGTATTCGTCGGGTCATTCCTTGTTTGTGAGCAATCGGTGGAAAACAGAGAACTACTGCAATGGGACCTGTCCTTTCTCGCCCTCTCTTGGTGACCAAATACATGCAGCAGACTCGACATCGCCGAAGGAATGCTCCACTGCATTATGTGCCCAATGTACGAAGTGACAGATAGATGAGGAGGACCAGACGTTACACTCCTCGCAAGTACAAGGAGAAGCATTCTTACCTCAACTTGCCCAACACCACCTGTCTTCGATGACTGCACTTCCACAAAGAGGTTATCACTGAGGTATGCCAGCTGATAAGGGCAGATCTGCAGCCTGCCAGCACCATCAGTACTGCACTGTCGTTCTACGCATCGGGTTCTTTTCAGGCCACAGCTGGCCACATTTGCGGACTTTCTCAGCATGCCACACATTGCTGCATTAGACAGGTCACTGAAGCCCTGTACACACGCAGGAGGGACTTGATCAGCTTCCTTATGACTAGGGAGGCACAGAGTGAGATGGCTCTAGGATTCTCCAGAATTGCAAACTTCCCCAAGGTGCAGGGAGCAATAGAATGTATGCACATCATGATGCGGGTACCGTTTCAGGATGCTGAGGTTTTCAGGAACCGCAAGGGATTCCACTCTCTGAATGTCCAACTGGTTGTCGACCATCAGCAAATTATTATGGCAGTGAATGTTCAATTTCCAGGCAGCATACATGATGCTCACATCCTGCGTGAGAGCGCTGTATCTGACTTGTTTAACAATGAGCCACAAGGTCAATGCTGGATGCTTGGGGACAAAGGATATGGCCTCGTCACCTGGATGATGACCCCCCTGTGTGACACCCACACCGAGGCCGAGAGGCAATACAACGAGAGCCACAGAGCAACTCGCAATATAGGAGAAAACCATTGGAGTGCTGAAGCAGTGCTTCAGATGCTGGACCACTCAGGAGGCGAGCTCCAATACCACCCTGAGCAGGTAGCTCAATTCGTGGTGGTGTGCTCCATGCTACACACCATGGCTATCAGGAGGGGACAAGAATTGCCTGATGAGTCTGACAGTTCACCTCACCAGAGAAAGAGGAGGACGAGGAGGCGGACGCTGACATCGGGCCAGACAATCAGGCTGATGCTGAAGCCATGCCCCCGCACCCCTGCAGACCGCATGAAAGGGCCCATGGTGGCATGATGGCTGCAAGAGCCTTACGTCTGGAGCTCATCAATGATCGCTTTGCCTGAAAGAACGTTGGTGTTATTTACAAGGCTGGCACACTGCTGGGTGTGCAGGTCATACATCAATGGTGGGCATCACCTTGGTGGCAGTTAAAGTTTAAGTTGATTGAAGTTAAGTGTGATTATATCCTTTGATGTTAAGGAATCACCACCGTGTAATGGTGTAGCTATCTGAGCCAGTGTGCTACAAGGTTTTGTTAAATAAAAAACATTTAAACCGAACATTAGTCTGAAATCATCAGTATTTCTGTACAAACCAACCCTTTCCCCCACACCCCCCCCCCGCCCCCGCTTCTTCTCCCCACCTCTACCCCTTCCCCTTCCCCTCCTGACTCTAAGCTGCCTCGCCGAGGAGGTCCTCAGGCGATGCTTCATTATGGGGGCGGTGGTGATGGCCGAAGCGCTGCTAGGATGGATACGGGAGAGAATGGTCCCAAGGTGGGAACGTGCTCCGAGCCATAAGCAAGATGTTGCTGCTGGCTCTCATGTGTGGTTGACAATGGGGATGCGTCACCTTGGGGTGCAGTGCGGTGCTCCCGGACCACTGGGAGCCCTCTGCCATCAGTGTTCCTGGCTACCAGCCCCAGGGCCTCCTCCATCCCTTCCATGTTATTTCTTATTTGTTGGTCAGAAACTCGGTGCCAACTATGTTCTTGGTGCTTAGTAGGCTTTTTGCTGCTGGTGAATCTCCCTCGTTGCTCCCACAACAGCCAAACAAGAACACACCACAGCCACACACGCTTTCGGTGCCTCTGAGCTCCCTCGCTCTTTGTCTCCTCTTCTGCACATGTCATGATGATCCTTGACCTCCTGAATTGTGGGAATCGAGTGTTGCCATGCCGTTGCTAAGAATGGCCACACTTTGCTGCAGAAGGTCAAAAAGATTTAAAGCTACCGCCCATTTGATATCGCTCGCGGTAATGTCCATTTTCAAAAATGCAAACTAGATGTTTTGAGAATGGGCGAGAAGCTGGTGATCTGAAAACCCTTTTATAACGCCCACTCCAGAAATAATGCCCATTTTTGGGTGATAAGCACAAAAGTGGAGGTTCGAGCCCCATAGAGCTGGATTTTGTGGCTTTGCTGATTTTGGGGCGGTAATGGCGACAGGGTGGTCCTGATATCAACTGGAAAAAGTTTGCGCCCTCATCTGCAAATTTCAACAAAAAATGAGGATCCATGATCTGGGACACTAAATCACTTGTTACACCATGAACTTTGTACGCCCAAGCCGAAAATCGTGGTGTTATAAAGGGTCGCCATTTTGCACATGCGCAGATGCGTTTCAGTTTTCCCGGGCGCAGTCCGTACTTTAGGACACATGCGCAGGTGACCCGGCCTACTTCTGAAACTTCAGGAGAGATGGCGCAGCAAGAGAGCAGGCAGCTTGCCAGAAGATTCTCCTCAGAGACTGCTGAGGCCTTACTACAGGCCGTTGAAAGGAGGTGGTCTGCACTCCATCTGTTTGGGGGAGGGAGGCCATTGCCCAGCATTTTCAAGCAGACTTGACATGAAATTGCACAAGAGGTGTCAGTGGCAGACACGTTAGCCAGACCTGGCACACAATGTCGCAAGAAGTTCAACGACCTCACAAGGATTGTCAGGGTAAGTAGTGAGTACCCTTCACATTTATGTAGGCCAGTCATCCTTCCAAGATCAATAGAACACACAATGTGAATTATTTGATGGAGCTGCCCCTTCTCAATGTGTTGAAGGCCATGATGTGGGTTGCAGAATGCAGCAGAAAGCTGGAGGCTCACTTCTCCAGCCATTGCCTCTGCATTCAGGATGCACTTACCCTCTTATACCCTAATCATTGTCAAACCTCCTCGCACTCCACTCCCACTGCTGATATGTGTTTTCTAGCTGCTATGCTACCTGCCTCTCACCTCCTCCCATTCACAGATTGAAGTGAATACATTTGCAAATCCACACCATGCCAGCAATTGAACTATGGAAGACATATGTGGCACAGCAGCAGGTGGATCCTAACTGAACCTTTCTTATTGCTGGCCGCGCTCTCGCACAACAGGTGCGAGCAGTGACATGGAGGAAGGGGGCAGCCAGAGCTGCTGGACTTAACCAATGTAGAACAGCGAGTCTCGGCCCTCATGGGCACCCCAGTTCGGAAAGTGCCAGGGGCGATGCCAAGCCCCTTTCGGGTAGTGAGGGTATGTAAATGGAACATGCGATTAATGTGACCCCTATTATCAAGTGGAGTAGCCCTTTTACATGTACATTTCCACTGCCACCTTCCTCCTATCACCCTGCCCCTCCCCTGCTCCTAACCACACGCCTGTTGTTTTCTGCGTACAGATGACCTGCTGCAAGCGCAACTCCCTTCTCAGGAGCCATCTACATCTGGCCATGGGGGAGATGATGAGGGAGGGGATGAAAGTGTTGTCTCTGAACTAGACAGCCCAATAGGCGCCCCGGCTGCCAACTCTACATCTGCAGACGACAACGATTTCCCGGTGTTTGAGGACTCTGAGGCTCCTGACCCCAGTGGCCTACAGCAATGCCCAGTGGGAGGGGAAGCTTGGAGGCCAGCTTCCCGGAGGGTGAGTCGGCACAGTGGTCCCGCTGAAGAACAGGCAGACATGGACCTGGACTGAGTGGCAATGTCCAGTGAAAACACACAGATGCACCGCGAACTCATGGGTGCGTTGGGTAGGTTCCCCGAGAGCATTGACAAACTTGCTGTGAGTGTTACGGAGACCGCCTCATGCATTGGCTGTGAATCTGAGGACTACACCAGACGATTGCTCACTCACAGAGGCAGGTGGCCTCCAGCAGCGACAGTGGCGTTCCAGAGTGTGTGGTTTGTGCCATGAGTGACGTTGCAGCAGCGATCACGTCATAGGCACAAGCTACACTGCAGCTTGGTGATGTCAAGCTGTCGCTGACTGGTGCCATCCTCTCTGTCTTCCCCACTGTCCAGCAGGGAAATGACGGTGCCGAGACAGGCCAGCAAGTTGTGTAACACATCGTGCTCCGGATGCTGAAGCCCAGCCCCATCTGAGTATGAGTGGTTCCCAGGAAATGGAAGATTGCTGTCCTTCCTCAGGATGACAGCATTCCGGCTCCCAGCACTGACTCTCCCACTGTACACCTTATGCTGTCCACACCACAGCCACGAGAGACCGCTTCCGCTGATGGTCAGGCGCAGAAGTCCATAGCCGGGCCTTCCAGGCCCAGAGCTGGTCTAAGGCATCGTCATACGCCATCTGCACTATCTGGCCCCCTAACACAGCAATCCTCAAGCAGCCTTGCTGTGGGCACTGAGGCATCATTGAGGAGGAGCAGCAGGCATGGGAGGGAGATGAAGGGAGGGGGGCAGGGGGGAGGAAATGTCAGGGCAAGTCCCATTAAGGGGTGGCACAACCTCGTGCAGATGCATTGGTACATAATCATGATGCCTATAAATAGTTGCTTCTGATGAATGAACTTGTTGTTTACTGACTTGCTGTAGAACGCTGTTTATTGTTTTGTTTGCTTTTGTTGGTTTATTGTATCATTTGGTGCTGTTGGGGGTGCATTGTTTGTTACTTGTTTTGATAAAAATGTCACTTTGACCCTGATATCTCCTCACTATACAGCTAACCATTGTCTCTGTTGAATTCTCCCTTTGGGTTCGACTACATGCTGGGGCATGTCCGATTGCCCTTGTCTGCCTAGAGAACTGTGTGTCGCGTTAACAATGTTGACTCCCTGGTCGTTTGCTGCATTTGAGCCAAGATTTTTGTCACACATCATTCTGGTCTCTTCCTCCCCTGCGATAAATGTCTGGGCTATCAGAGCCGCCACTTCCAAGGTCAAGTCTTTGGTCTCAATCAGCTTCCTGAAAACCCCAGCATGCCCGATGCCCTCAATAAAAAAGTCTCGCAGCATCTCCGCTCTGCATGCATCTGTGAACTTACATAGGCTCGCCAGTCGCCGGAGATCTGCCACGAAGTCTGGAACATTTTGCCCTTCTCGCCGCTGGTGTGTATAAAACCGGTGGCTCACCATGTGCATGCTGCTCGCCGGTTTAAGGTGTTCCCCGATCAACTTACTGAGCTCTTCGAACGTCTTGTCCGCTGGCTTCTCTGGCGCTAGAAGGTCCTTCATCAGGGAGTACGTTCTGGGTCCACAAACCGTCAGGAAATGAGCCCTGCATTTGTTGGCCGAATTCTGTCCCAACCATTCCTTAGTGACAAAACTTTGCTGTAGTCTCTCAATAAAGTCGTCCCAATCATCACCAACACAGTACCTCTCTTCTGTGCTGCTAGTGGCCATGCTCACATGCATTCTCATCGCCAATGATATGTTCTTACTATACAGTATAAATGCACATGAGGCCCATACTTGAGAGAAGGTGACTCTGTGACCAGTTACCTTTTTTACCAAGACCTCAAGTGATGAAGGTGGGTGGAGCTTCCCCTTTTATACCTGAAAGTCCAGGTTAAGAGTGTCTCCCACAAGTTTACCCCCTTGTGGTCAATGTTCTCAAGGTGTACAACTTAGGTCAGCTTTTACATGGGTTACAATGATAGTTGAATACATGACAGACCTTTTGCCATTGGTGTCTTGAGTGTCATTCCAAAGCTTAGCGTAGATGTGCCTTTATGGTGGCACATAGCATGGTCAGTATTTGTTGCAATCCTCAACTTCCTCCATTCAAGCAAACCGATCCTTTATGACGTGGCGACATGCGGCTCTTGGTCCAGCAGCATCTCCACACGGCATTCCCCGTGAATGGGATGGCTGTCCAATCAGGGCATCACCAGGCTCCTCTTCATCATCCTCCTCCTCCTGAGGTGGGCCTGCAATCCCCATTGGCAATGCCTGGCCCCTCATGATGGCTAAGTTGTGTAGCATGCAGCACACCACAATGAATTCCGAGACCTGTTGCGGGGTGTATTGAAGGCTGCCTCCAGAGTAGTCCAGGCATCGGAAACGCTGCTTCAGCACCCCAATTGTCTGTTCAATGATGTTGCGGGTGGCCGCATGGCTCTCATTGTATTGATGCTCGGCATCTGTGGTGGGGTTGCGGAGGGAGGTCATGAGCCAGGTGGCCAAGCCATGTCCTTTGTCCTCGATCAGCCAGCCTTGTCCTTCCCTTTGTCGCTGAAACATTCGTGAGACACTGCTCTCATGTAAGATGAAAGCATCATGTGCACTCCCTGGATAGGGGGCATTAACTGCGAGGATGCGCTGCATGTGGTCGCACACCAGCTGGACGTTTAGGGAGTGGTATCCCTTTCGGTTTCTGAATAACTCTGCATTGTCCAATGGTGCTTGCAAGGCTACGTGTGTGCAGTCAATGGCTCCTTAAACCCTCGGAAAGCCCACAATCCTGCCAAACCCACATGCCCACTCATTCTGGCTCTCCCTGCTCATTGGGAACATTATGAAGTCCATTCCGCAGGCGTACAGAGCCTTTGTGACGTGGCGAATGCAGCGATGTGTAGCGTATTGTGAGATACTGCATATGTCCCTTGATGCAAGCTGGAAGGAGCCTGAGGCATAGAAGGCCAGTGCCACAGTCACCTTCACTGTGACGGGCAGCGCAGTCCTGTTGGCACTGTTAGGCTATAGGTCTACCTGAAGAAGATGGCATATCTCTGTCAGCACTTTATTCGGAAGCGCAGCCTTCTCACACACCATTTCTCAGAGAGCTGGAGGTATGAGTGTTGGTGCCTGTAAACCCATGGGGGGGTAAGCCTTCCTCCCCGGATGTCTTCAGCCTCTCCACATCTATGGCGCGACATGGCCAACAGCCCTTCTTCTAGCTTGACGCTGCCTGGCAATAGCATGCAGCATGATATACTGGCGAACTAGTAATGCCCCCATTAAATTCTCTCACTGACCTTATAAGGACACTGTAATGGCAGATAAAACTGTCGCTTTCAACTCAGAGCTTCAGAGTGCTGTGCGCTACCGTTGCAGTCAATGTGACCTGCAATATAGGATCCACCTGTCTCCATTTAAATATGCCACTAATACCGTCTATTGCATCCTGGAAATGCCTGTTTTTTCAGACGTTTCCTGAGGTGGGCATTTAATGAGGCATTAGGGCCGAAATTTGAATCCACCGCACTAGCGGAGCATTGCATGACGATTGACGTCATGATCTCAGTGAAACAAGAGGGCGGGGCGTTAAGTTTTTGCGCTGCCGCAAACCATGAGCTGAATTTCCCGGTGAGGCAGTAAAAGCTGGACGCCCGGAATTATGCCTAGAAATACCATTTACTGCCCCTCTGGGGCACAAACTGAGGCACAATCGAGCCGAAAATCTAGCCCGTAGCTTTTAAGGAGCGTCGTGAAGGAGGAGAGAAAGTTTGCGAGGCAGAGAGGTTTGCTGAGTGAATTCCACAGCTTAGCACCTGGACGACTGAAGGCATGGCTGCCAATGGTGCAGAGATGGAAATGGGGGATGCACGAGATGCCAGAATATAAGAAATGCAGAGATCACAGAGGGTTGGAGGAGGTAACAGAGATAGGGAATACAGAGACCATGGTGGGATTTGAACACTAGGATGAGAATTTTGCATTCGAGGCGTTGCCAGACCAGGAACCAATGTAGGTCAGCGAGCGCTGGTGTGATGGGTGACTGGGGCTTGGTGCGAATTAGGATATGGGCAGCAGAAATTTGTATGAACCTTTACCTTATTTTTAGAGATCCTCCAACTTATTGTGAGCAGCACCACAGGAGGTCCATTAACATATCTTGCGCCGAGCACATATCTGTCACAAAGTGCCAAATGAATTTTAAAAAAGGAAACTGTTTCCTGCTTTTTTTTTAAGCTCAATAATCTCCCCAAGGGCTGGAACCAGGGATTCACAATGTATTGTCATTCTCAGCAATTCTCCTCCAATTGACTTCAGTGTGTCCCTATTTAGACCACTGCCCCATCAAAAGTACTTGAGCAGTGGTGTTAAAGGGACAGGTCAACTAAATACAGCCTTTATCTTAGCAGCAAAACATCACAATCGTACTCCAGACCACCTGTGAGCAATGCCATAGGAGATCAGCTGTATATATCTACATTTATCACAGTAAGGAGCATTAGTGCTGGGTCTGGAGATCAAAAAAACTTACCATTTTGTTGGCTCAGCCCATACCATTGCTATCTCTTACATTTACATTAAAGATTTCATGTATTGCCAGCAAGTTCGCTCATGTTCTCATTTTTTCAGCGTATTTTTTAAATGTTCAACTTAAAAGAATCTTGTGGTTGTCGCTGAAAGACAACTCATTGAATCAACAAAAACAAATTGTGGTCAGGTATTTTATCAATGTAAATCTTTCTCTATGTAAAGATATTCGCAAATGTAATCATATCCTTAATTAAAAATTCACATATTCAACAATACTAGAGTTTAAGGATCGAACAATCTTAGCCCCCATTGAATTCCTTTAATACAACAGTGTAGTCCAGGTGCTGGCCACAGAGAATTAATGTCCACTTCTAGTATTGAATCTTCAGTACACTGCAACCGAGCATCAGATCAGATTAGGTCAGCTGACATTAAATTGGAGAAACGGGACACAGCATTGATCATTCCTGTCCCAGCAATGTCTGCTCAGATCAGTGACCCATCCACCAACCTCAGTTTTAAATTTGCAGAAATCTGAGGGGGCAATCGTGCCGAGTCCATTTAAAACAGTACAGTTGTGGTACAGTGCCAGTCCAACACCACCCCACGGAATGGCATTGTTTTGGTTACTGCATGAAATCACTTTCAAAATACAAATATATTGTAATTAAAAAGTAATTTTCATGATACAATATTTGGGACTCGTGATACACAAAGAAGGCTTATTTTCTTTAACCTTGCAATCCGTGTATATTTACTTGGTTCAGCCTTAACTTTTTCTAAGGCACAATACTAGCCTCTAAATGTTCCGGCTCAATCTATTTGCTAGTACTCACAATTTCTGGTGTTGAACATTTCAATAGGTCGCAGATACGTTTTACTACAGTGCTGCGTAAACCAAGCTTTGCAAGGGCGTTTTTACACTTCAGATTGTAAGCTACAAAAAAACAAGTGAACACATTTTATCACACACAATATACACTACTATTAGCAGGAACAAAAATGTTCAAAGCTTTTAGAATGAATAAAAAGAATGAACACAGATACAGGGCAATATCCATTTCAAGTTCAGGTCTGCCAAAGACCTTCTCAGGTTTAGTGGAGTGGTGACTCCTGTAAGTGGTCTGAGCTGGTCTGTAATGGGGAGGGCAAGGTTGGTGATCAAACAAAATCATTCTGCTCCCTAGATTATCTATTCACAAACATGAGATTTGATTTTGCCAAATATTCTTGTTACGATATGCTGGGGAAACTACAACTGCAAAGGAATGGCACTAAACATTTGTTTAAATACGAATCATTCTGCTATGGTGTTACACACAGGCAATCAAGGATAAATGTAGTCTTCAAGTCAAAGAGAGCGAGAAAGTGGGAATAGTTGGAGCAGGGCTGAGGTGGGACTGAGCAGACAGAAGGTGAGAATGGGGAAGGTGCTCCAGGGTGGGGAAGGTAGAGTGAGATGGAGCAGGGTGGAGGCTGACATGGTGGGAAACAGGACAGAACAGGGTTAAAGGGTAGGATATGTTGAGAGGCCAGAGGACGAGAATTAGATATCTACAGGGTGGGAGGAAAGAGAGAATTGAAAGGTCACCATGGGATGTTAAAGTGAGTTTGGAGACTAAAGGAAGCAGCTGTACTGTCAGAACCAGTGACAAAAATGGGAGAGAAGAGAATAGGCAGGGAAGGACAGAATAATAAAAAATAAAAAAAGGATCTAAGGAAACTGAATTAAATGAAGATGGATTATTCATGAATTTAGACAGCCTTATACAGAATTGGGAAAGAAGTACCAAATAAAGAAAAGTGAGCATAAATCTATTAAATAAACTGGGAAAATGTTGACAAAAAAAAACAAAATAAAGATGTGCACTTAATAAATTGAAAGGGCCCTCACACTGCAACATCATTAATTAAATAAAATTTGAGGCTTCACTGCCAAACATTAAATACAAGACTGTTGGGAGGCCGATTAGTGAGAATGGAGAAAAGCAGAATTGTCTTTTGCCTCTGATTATCTTAGAACTATCGAAGACAGCGGCAGGTCTGCAATACTACAAGGCCAGTGAGGCGGGCCGGCCAGCCAATGAGAGCAGCTAAACAGCAGCAGACAGAAAGGCCCAGTGATCGAAGCAGCCAGCTAACAATTGCTGGTGGAAAGAGATGCCCAACACTAATGGCAATTCTGCTGTTAAACAGAAGAGAACAGACAAAAAACAGGAGCTGGGGAGGGGAAACATGCATTTCTGTGCGCAGCCATGTCCCTGTACAACAGAATTTCTTTTACTATGACATCTGTTGTTCTCTGGGAAATGCACTGCTATGGGATCACCCCTGTGCCAGATGTTAAGTTACTGCAGCTAGAATTGACATAGAATGTTTAGATTCAATTGACTGAGTCACATTCATTAGCTGACATAACACAATGCTCACAGCGCCACCTACAGGAGCAATACCATTAGTCACTGTATTCACTGAGGCATATGAAAGCATGAGCTTTCATCCGTAAGACAAAGGTCCTCCACCAGCCTGTCACCGCCGTACAGTACCGCTCTCCAATCATCAAGATTCATGGCGTGGCTCTCGACAACGTGGACCATTTCCCATATCTCGGGAGCCTCTTATCAACAAAGGCAGACATTGATGCGGAGATTCAACATTGCCTCCAGTGCGCCAGTGCAGTATTCGGCCATCTGAGGCCCTCAAATCTACCACCAAGCTCATGGTCTACAGGGCTGAAGTAATACCCGCCCTCCTGTGTGGATCTGAGGTATGGACGATATTTAGAAGGCACCTCAAGTTGCTGGAGATATATCACCAACAATATCTCCGCAAGATCCTGCAAATCCCCTGGGAGGACAGGCGCACAAACATCAGAGTCCTCGTCCAGGCTAACATCCCCAATATTGAAGCACTGACCACTGAAAAGTCAAAATTGACGAGAATCCCCCCCCCCCCAGTATTTGGGCTCATTCGAAAGAAAAATAATTTGGGACTATCGACCGGAAAGTTTGAAATTCTAAAGTGCTTATAGAAGAAACTACAAACTTTAATTGAATTTTGGACTTTTAAAAGACAAATTCAAGACTGTGGGTGGGCCTAACGAACTAAAGAAGCCCACTTGAATATTGAAACTATCTGGGTGTTGGGACTAAGGTAAATTGTCTGGAGGAATGGATATTCAAAAACCCTTCTCCACAAGAGACATTTACATTACAACAATAACTCAGAGATGGCCAGCCATCAAACTAAACCGCGAAAAGCCATCTTCAACATGAATAAGAACAAAACTGCCCACTACAGCCTGTATGCAAAAACCAAGCACAAAAGGACATTGTGATTACCAAGCTAATATTTCCATCAGGAAACAGATTTAGAAATGCAACCCACCCAAGACATATTAACTTTTAACGAGCCCACCAAAATATTGCAAAGAAATGTCAAGCCTACCAAATTTAAACAAAGAATCCTGAACTGATTTGGCGTGAAGATTAGGACAGCTCAAACTGTATAACTGGCCTCTGTTTTAGCAGAGGGTATGACACACTTTGCCATACAACCGAGGGTATGCCATACTACACCAGGTGCTTTATACTGCGAGTATGCCATCAAGAAGGGAGAGAAATCAACACAACAGTTCTAAACTAACTTCTCCAGCCTCGAAGTCCTGAAGTCCTGAAGGAAGGAAGAACATCACTATCGCGGCAGCAACCGACCACAGCCAACGTGGTACCAACGAAAAACCACCGTGATCGACCAAACTCGAAACAAAACTCCAACAGAAAGAAAACGAAGCATCGAAAGGTTCCACGCTAAGGCCTGACTACCAACAGGTGAAAACATTATCTAAAGAGACTTTGAACCTACTTCTAACAAAGAAAACCGGGTACTTACCCCATAGATCCAAAACGCACCTTACCACATCAGGGCACTCAACTCAACTGAAGATTGTGCAGTAAGAAGTCTTCTCCGACGTTCGGGGTATGGCAAGCAGAACCTACAGAATTCAACGAACCCCGAAATCACGAACTACCGCTAACTGACCAGAAAGGATTGGTAAGCATTGTCCCTGCCTGCCCTGGAGTCTAACCTAGCTAGAATTAGGTATTGGGAGGTGGGAGGTGCGATTTTTACTGTAACCCCCTTTGAATGTGTAATGTATTGTTCTTTATTAGAGTGATTATATGTTTGACATTGTATTTTCTTGTCTGTAATAAAATCAAAGTTCTTTTGCATCAAACCAGTTGTCCTTTGCACTTTGTTACACCCCAAATAAACCCAGAGTCTAGAACCCAAGGGAGTGGGAGCGATTCGAACTGCTCAAGTAGGTCAGAGGTGAACCTGACCCCCGGGACCACCCCTTACAAAATGGCGACCACGGCAGGACTCTGGTACAAGGGGTATGATGCGGAGAGTGCTGGTTTGGGGCAAAAAAACAAGATGGAAGAGAGGATTTCCTCCTATGTGTATAAGAAAGTGAATGTCACTAAAGAGTGGGTGCTTAGTCTATTGCGCGCTGAGCGTCCAGCTGACACTGCAGTAAGTGGACAGCAAGCAAAGATCACAAAGAAGCAGTAGAGTAGGCAATTTGGTTGGTCTGTCTACAGCGACAGGTCCAACTCCTAGACAGAACCAATGAGACACTAAAGGGCGGCGTTATGGGAATGCGCAGAGAACTATCAGGAAAGGGCTATGGCAGAAGAAAGGTTATGGGGAGAACTCCGTAAGCTAAAACAGGAAAGGACCCAGATAATGGAAAGGTTTAAAAACGGTCAGGACTATTTTCAATGTCAGGTTACCGAGGCCAAAAATAATGAAAAGTTACTGCGGGAGGAAAGCACTCGCCTCATCCGACAAGTAAAAGAGCGCCAGGAAAAATTAAAAGATGTGCAGGCAGCGTATAAAGTAGCTAGCACTAATGGGTTTGAATCGGGAGACCACGGTCCCTGCCAGAAACAAATCAAAAGTTTAAACCTTGCTCTGTCCAAGGCAAAAGGCATGGTATGCCTAATAAACCCGGGTACGCCCCAGGTAAGCCTGGAAGAGAAGGAAGAAACTGTTCAGCCACCACCTGTGACACCGGTGTCCACACCGGTGCAGCAGCAGGAGGGGCGAACGAGTTGCGAGGCAGACAGGGATAGCGAACCACCACCACCTGTGGCACCAAGTTTCAGCTCGGCCTGGCAGCATGGAGGAGGGGTAGGCGAGCTAGAACAGGGAGAGCCAGAACCAGGGCCAATGTGCCCGGTCCGGCAACAGAAGTTTAGCCCCCCACCAGTGCCGGGGGTCAAGGGCCCCTGGAAAGTCAGTTTGTGGTCCCCCACACTCCCCAACAGCTTAGGGCTATGATAAGCCACCTGGGAAAGCTAACTCCAAAGGGAGACCCCTCGGTCCATTTTATGGAGGTGGAACAGGCAGAGGATATTAATGGATGTGATGATGCAGAAATGGCAAAGATGCTCATCCTATCCCTGGACAGCAAGCTGTACCAGTCCCTTTCTACTGAAAGCAAAAGGGGACGGAGGACACTTGCCGCCCTCCAGAAAGACATTTTAGAAGCCATGGGCTGCAATGACGGGAGTCCCTTTTCCAGAGCAGAGAAAACGGTACAGCTCGCAGGGGAAACCCCACAGACATTCGCAGACCGACTGTGGCCTGTGTATCAGAGCGCCTGAAGTGGGCACATCAACCGAGATAACTTAAGCCCGGACGAGTTAGCACACTGGCTCCGAAGCCTAGTAGCTAACAGTTTACCCCGAATAAGAGCCAAGGCTGAGGCCTGGTTCGACCCAAGAGATCCCCAAGCCACCGAACAGGGAATGCTTAGGCAACTGACCCTAGCTTACCGGAACGGCAGAGGAACGGAAGAGCACCCACAAAAGGGAAGGGTCTACGAAATCCGACCTAGCCAGGATAAGAGGGAATGGCGCCACAAGGGGGACAACCCATCCGATACAAAACGTATCTGCTTCAGGTGTGCAAAAGTGGGCACTGGAGAAAGGAGTGTAGAAATCCTTGGAAGAGTAGCACAGGAAAGAGTTCTCCAGCCCCAGTCAAAAGGGCCGAGACAGATAAGCCAGTCCCTCCCCACTCATTCAATATCTTTTTAACTGCGCTCCGAACTGTGTTAGATGGCCCTGGGAAGGTAGCCACTGCCACCGGTACCGAAATCCCATCTGTCCCATCCCAACCAAAACCGTGACTAGGACAGGCACAGCCTGTCCACCTGTGTTCCCTCGAGTATGATGCGTGGGGGAGTCCGACCGTTCAGATGGAAGTGGAAAAGGTGAAAGAGACTTACCTGCTGGACACTGGTGCCTCAAGCACCCTTGTCTATGCAGCTAACCCCGCCGCCTCATCTCTGTCTAACGGGGTCCCCTACAGCTTGGTGGGTTTCACAGGCACTGAACAGACTGGCTCATTCTCCGTTCCACTCTCCATTCATTTAAGTGCACTCCACACTAAGTGAACTTGTGTCCTGATGAAGTGGGAACAGGAAGGGAGAGGGATCCTGGGGGCTGACTTCATCCTAGGCCACAGGATCCTAGTGGACTTAAGAAACCACTGTCTTTGGGGGTCAGTCTGTATGGGACAGGAGAGTGAAGTGATGATTATCCTGGGAAAACAGGGCAAAGGGACGGTGTGCACCATGAAGCCAAAGGAGGGTTACGACCTTGAATCACTGGTCAGTAACACTCCGATAGAGTACCAAGAATATGTGAGGAGAAACCTTGCAGCTTTTGCCACTCACAAACACGACTGTGGGAGAATAAACGGGGTCGAGGTTAGCATAGATGGGGTCCCCCATGATCCGACCACAGAAATAGTACAACTTCCCCAGGGAGGCGGAGGCAGACATGGAAACAGCCTTGGGTTCTCTGGTTAAACAGTGGGTATTGAGACCAATAGCTACCCATGTGAACTCTCCATTGTGGCCGGTTAAGAAACCGGACAACTCCTGGAGATCCAAGGTGGACTATCGAGTACTCAACCGTAACATCCCCGCCTGTGCACCCATCGTTGCTGCTGTCGCCGACCTCATTGGAAGTATCCTAGCCTCCGCGACCACCTTCACGGTGCTGGATATTTCCAACGGGTTCTGGTCCATACCTTTAGTATGGTCGTAGTTCCGATTCTGTGGACCAAGGTAGACAGCTCACATCCTGCAGGGATTGTCCTGAAGTCACGAATGGCCAGCCACCTTCTTAGTGAACAATCACCTACGAATACAATCGCACTGTGACCTACAAACTGCATCTTTGTTTGGCTGTCTTTGGTTTTCTATCTAACGTTCCTTCTATGATCTTATTACCTTCTACCTACAATAGCCTAGGGGTTTTGTTACTGGACTAATAATCCAGGGAAATTGAGCACATATCTCACTGGCAGATTGAGAATTTGAATTCAGTTTAAAAAGCTGGTACCAGTAAAAGTGGCCATGATGTTCTCGGATTGTCATAAAAATCAAACTGCAGTCCTTACTTACCCAGTCTGACCTATATGTGACACCAATCCCACACCAATGGGGTTGGCTCATAAATGACTTTTGAAGTGGCCGAGCCACTCAGTTATATCAAAACCGCGACAAAGGATAAAACAACAGTGGTTCAACCAGATCCACCACCACCTCAGGGCAATTAATGTTACCTTGCCAGCAACAGCACATCCTGAGAATTCTTTATAAACTGGGCTGTGCCTGGTATCTGTTCACTAATTATAATCTTGAGTAGCTTCACAGGGTTTCTGACATTTCTTGCTTCTTTCAACAACCTTAATCCATCCAGCATTCCCATATCCTTGGCTTCCTTCAGTACTTGTCCCTCTATGATGAGAATCTGTTGCTGATTGTACTGGTCTCCAGCTACAATCCCTGAAGGTTCCCTCTCGCAGTCTGATCCTATCCTGGCCTTATCACTCACTGAATCTAATTCTAATAGAAACATACAAGATTCTGACGGGATGGGACAGGTTAGATGTGGGTAGATTGTTCCCGATGTTGGGGAAGTCTAGAACCAGGAGACACAGTCTTAGGATAAGGGGTAGGCCATTTAGGACTGAGATGAGGAGAAACTTCTTCACTCAGAGAGTTGTTAACCTGTGGAATTCCCTGCTGCAGAGAGTCGTTGATGCCAGTACATTGGATATATTCAAGAGGAAGTTAGATATGGCCCTTACGGCTAAAGGGATCAAGGGGTATGGAGAGAAAGCAGGAAAGGGGTACTGAGGGAAAGATCAGCCATGATCTTATCGAATGGTGGTGCAGGCTCGAAGGGCCGAATGGCCTACTCCTGCACCTATTTTCTATGTTTCTATGATTCTATGTTTAAGAAGGGAAGATCAGTACAAGTTTGCGTTTACCTTTAAGAGACAGCAATACACTTGGAACTGTCTCCCTCAAGGCTTCCACAACAGCCCCAGTATTTTTCATCAATGTATGGCCAACTGTTTAAAGAGCTTCAGCAGACCCCAGCAATTAGTACAGTACGTAGATGACCTGCTCCTGTTCACCGATGAGGGGGAGGAGCATGGCCCACTGCTGGCTGAGCTGCTGGAGCTGCTGAAAGAAGAAGGGTTTAAAGTAAACCCCAAGAAGGCACAGATCAGCCTGAAGGAAGTAAAATTCCTGGGACTGGCTGTGCGCGCTGGGGAGAGAGCCATTGACAAAGCTAGAAGGGAAGCATTGCAGAAGTTACCCGCCCCCAACATAGTAACAGAAGTAAGATCTTTTCTAGGGCTAACTGGGTACTGCAGAGACTTCATTGAGGATTATGCAGCCACCGCAGCCCCTCTGATCTGACTCTTACACAAGGGAGTGGAGTGGGAATGGGACAAAGGTTGCGAGGCAGCATTTATCCAACTCAAGAAAGACCTGCAGACCACGCCAGCTCCAGAGGCTATCGATGGGGGACCATCCTGGAGGTAGCAGTCAGTGGAGACAGCCTGAGAGCAGTCCTGCTCCAAGAGCGACACGGCCGGCTGAGACCAGTGGTCTACTCTTCCAGGATACTCACGGATGTGGAGAAGGGATACTCCAACTGTAAGCGACACCTTCTAGCCACTCACTGGGCTGTGAAAAGATCATTGATCTTCAGCGGGGGGTCCCCTATCACACTCCTTACCCACCATACACCCACCCAAATGCTCCTGGATGGGAGAATCAAGGACAGGACAGTGAGCAGTGCGCGCATTGCTCGATGGACCCTGCTCCTCTCTCAAATGGACCTAAGGGTAAAGGGTCTCTGCGAGCCAAGACTCGCAGCCAACATGATTTATCCAGGGACAACCCACCAGTGTTCCGTAGAAGGGGTATGGGAAATTAACATAGGCTTTCGGGCTGGGTTACACCCCACAGGCCGAGAGATCTATGTGGACGGTTCAAGCACAGTATCTGCGGGTGAACGATTCACAGGCTGCGGAGTTTATGACCCCGAGGCAGGCATTGCCCTGGCGATTAAGCTCCCCAATACTATGAGTGCCCAGCATGCTGAACTGTCTGCGGTGGTGTACATAGTCACACAGCCCGAAGAATTCCCTACCCCATACACGATTTGCTCGGACAGTATGTTCACATGCAATTCGTGTACGGAGTACCTGGCTATCTGGTCCTGCCGCGAATACACATCCACAGATGGGAGACCCCTGGCAATTAAGCCCTTACTGGAAAAGATCATGAAAGCCGTAGGGGAGGAAGGCAAGATCTATATACATAAGGTGAAGGCACATTCCACCACCGAATACCGTAGCGAGGGAAACCAGCAGGCTGACGTGTTGGCCAAGCAGGGGGCCTGCACGGGCAAGCTCTGGGATCTGTACAACCCAGGACCCATCGCAGCAGTAAGGGGCAGGATAGGGACGGCAGGGAAGGCAGGGATAGCTTTGCCCCCAGACCTAAAAACGGTTCAGACCCAAGACCCCTTGCTCAAAACTGTCCTGAACACGCTAGCTAAAGGGGAAAGGATAGACGGCCCGTACGACACTGCAGCAATTGCCATTTAAGAAGGCATGCTGTTCAGCGGGGAGCAATGGGTAGTACCGCAACAACACCGGAGAGAATTCCTTCAGCTGGCCCACATGGGTCCAGGAGCAGGACACCTCGGACCTGAGACCACTTGGCAACGAGTGGAACAGGCAGGGTGGTGGCCAGGACTCAGGGAAGACGTCGGCGAGTTCTGTGCTAGCTGTCTGGTGTGCGCGGCCAACAACCCCGACCCCCAGAAAAAAAGATGGCTATGGGACATATCAGGAGGGTAGAGGGACCCTGCCAGTCGATCCAAATCGATCATATCGGGCCCCTACCCACTGCCCAGGGAGGCTACAAGTACTGCCTAGTATTGGTGGATGTATTCACCAAATGGGTGGAAGCCTTCCCATGCCGAACAGCCACTGCCCTGGGAACAGCCAGGATCCTGGTCATAGAAATGTTCTCCCGATGGGGACTACCACAATACGTGGAGTCCGACCAAGGGAGTCACTTCGCCGGGCAGGTGATGCAGGAGACCCTTAAGGTGCTCGGCATCAAAGGAAAATGGCATGTCGCCCACAACCTGCAGTCATCTGGGCCTGTGGAGTGTTTAAACCGCACCATCAAAGAAAGGCTGCGCAAAGAGACAGGGAACTCACCCAAGGGGTGGGTAGAGGTCCTACCACTGGTCTTCATGGTGATCCGGGCCAATCAGTCAAAGAGCACGGGGTACTCCCCGTACGAGCTCATGACCGACAGAGCCATGCGAACCCCCACCCATATGTTAGCCCCTGTATTCACGGAAGGTCAGCTTAGGGAAGCGAGCCGGGACAGCTTTGTCAGGAATCTGTTTGAACACCTTAAACAGATTCACTGGCAGACTGCTAACAACATGGGAAAACAGCATCGGAGCAACCGACTGCTGCTGCAGCCCCGCAAACACCACGAGTGGGAGATAGGGGACCAGGTCATGGTGAGGAACTACGCTAGAATAGGGGTCTTTGAGGCACTGTACATGGGACCGTACCACATTGTCGACAAGGCAAGCCCCATGGTCTATGCCATAAAATTGCCCTGCCGTACAAAGTGGTTCCACATAAATCAGTGCAAACTTTTCAACCCAGGGGCAGCAGCAAAACGTAAGGGACAGCCAAAAACTGTAAACCACATAAAGACAGGGACCCCCAACCAGCAGCTCCCGACTGTGGAAATTCCACAGGGGACGTGGCAGACCCACAGACTGCACCTAGAGGGGCGGTGAACTGTGTTACTGGCGGAGCTGTCCCCCCAATCATTTGGGACTCGGACGCACTGACAGCAGCCAGCGCCTTAAGAAGGACTGTCCGCACACCACGGCCAAAGACACCATGGTCACCAGCTCTCCAATTTGAATGGTTCAGCCCCGGGAAAGGGACCAGCCGCAAAAGGGTACCTAAAGTCAGAGACCAGCCCGCGAGCAGGGACACCCAGCCAGTAGCCTCGGGCAATGAGGAACCCCCAGAAGAGATAGCGGTGGACCAGCCACCAAGTGGGAGTCCCCAGCCCATAGCCCTCAACCAGGCAGAACCACCTCCAGGGGACAAAATGAACCAGGCAGCCACCCCCAAAGGAGCGGTGTGCTGCAGCACCGGAGGGGACGTTCCCCCGATAGTGTGGGACTCAAACCCATCTCTGGTCAGGACACTCTGGGTCCTATGGTGCAGGCCGACCTACTACCGGCCCCGCTGGACACCTAGAGGCAAAAGAAAGAAAGAAGGCAGGAATTAACCTGGCCACCCGGAGACGGGTGGCAGATGTACATACAGATCACATTAATTTAAGTATGTCGAGTGAGTAATTTAGCATAGTGTAAGATTATCTCTATAATGATAAGTATATATGTATTAGTTACTGGGGTAAGGAAAAGAATCTACCTGTGCAGCTATTAAAAGAGGCACAGGCCGGGTAACACCCGGGAGTAAGAAGAATCTACTGGTATAACTGTTAAAGAAAGCACCGGTGAGATAACAAGCAAAACGGCAGTGAGATAAAAGTTAGAAGCAGACATCAGTCCACAAGGAACTGAATTAAGACAGCCAGTCGATTAAAGACTATACTATGTCTGAAAGGAAGAGAGCCCAATTTGGAACTCGGTCACCTTTGTCAAGCCAGAGAGCTTTCTCAGGGCTCGACAATCTGTTTTATGTGCCCCTACAGGAAAGAGAACAACATGAGAAGGATTCTGTTCCTGCTCGCCCTGATAAGGATGAGCAGCAGCGACCAAGGAGACGTGGAAGAATCCCTCATTTACGGGTGTTCAGGAGGGAGAGCACTGATTGTAACTGCTAGTGGTGGCACCCCAGGCGTGGAAGAACTCGCCGTTTATGCCCACGAGGGACGATGGCCAGGGTGGTTGAGACTCCAGCCAGGAAGGGTTTGCCTACAGGGAGGCATCAGTTCCATGCAATCGGATACGGATCATCGCTGCCCGAGTCAGTGTTTTAGAGGGAAACCGTGTATGTTTGACTTGCAAAGGAAAGATTCCCCTAGGAAGATGGTGGTGGCTCAGAAAACTCAGCAAGGACACATGGGACCAAGAATCGGACTGGGAAAGACTTGGTAATGATACGTACCGCACCATCACGGGGACACGGGGAGGAGTAAAAGTGTGTTGGGACAAATGGTGGGAATCTGAACAAGGAATTTACGTTTGCATGTGGGATCAGAGAATATTTGTCCCGCAGGCATATCGATCGCCTTCGCCAGGCAATGGCAAGATGAAGGGGAAGGGATGGGGTGGGACTCCAGCCTACACGGGTGCGCGGTCCCACAATCCCCACTTCCAATTAACACCACCGAACTAAGAGCACACATTAAGAAACCCCTGCCCACAACCCCGCCAATACGCACAGTAATAGAAAGGTGTCTTACCACCAAGGGACCTGGGAACAGATTAGTATTGGTACCGACCGAAAAGGTGTTATACCAGGGGGTATATTATGCAGTAGCTTCAGTAATTTTAAACCTTACCGAGGTACACCTACCTGCATGGTGCCCGAAGGAAACAGAGCTGCTATACCAGGCCCTACTTAGAGACATGCTCAAGAAATGTTAGACTTTGGAAATGTAGACAAAGCAGACCTATACACCCTAAACACTAGGGACACCATGGGCTCGGGGAGAACTAGAAAGGGAATCATAAACGACGTTTTCACTGCCTACAATACAGGATCCTCTGTAATAAATAGCCTAGATGACATAACACTGCAAACACAGATAAACAATTTAAAGAACCAATTGAGGAAAATCCTGAAACAAGAGAATACAGTAGTAGGCTCAGAACTACACGAGGACCAGGCTATAACTGTCCATTTCAAAGAAATAGTGGCTGAGCTGGAAAAACATGCACAGTGAATGCACTCATATGGGTGGATAGAAACGCTTCTGACCAGGCTGCACAGAACGAGGTGTGCGTACTGTATGGGGTATGGTTGTTGGGCAAGGGCCACAACAACCTGGAGGATTTAAAACAAGGTGTAGTCCCCTCTTGGATCAGGAACAAGCACCTCGCAGCCTTCCACCCGTATAGCAATTCACTAAGCCCGTGCCAGCTCCGCCTAGCCTCTGAAGCCTACCCTGTCCCAGTAGACTGTGGGAAATCTAACCACACTACTATGGGGATAGTATTAAGGATGCCGGTCATGGGTGGGACAGCCCGACCCGCACCGGTATACCGGGTGGAGAACATTGGAGTTATTCAGGAAGGTGCACACATTCGTTTCGCAGCGGTCCCACCCTATCTCATAAAGTGGAAACACACTGTAACGGGTACTGACCTCTCTGGGTGCCGGAGCCAGGGTGCACACGTAATACTGTTTCCCCAGTACTTGAGTGCCCATTCAAAGTCACAGTGTGGGTTTAAAGCTGCTGGTGCACAGCCTATTAACTGCACCATGGAAGTAATGACACAAGACCAGGTCCCTCCACAGGTAACATACATAGGGGAGGGGGACAATATTGTGTCACCACCAGTGTGCCCCACTACCAACATGGACACTTCTGGTGTCCGGTAAGTGACAGCAGTTTTTGCTTCAAACCTGAGGCATCAGTTCAAGTGGCCCAGGAACAGATTGTCCCCATTCCTGAACCCTCCACTATCCACCTCACTGTGAAGGAAAACATTACAAACCTGCAGGATTATGTTGTACATTTTGGCTATGCAATTCTCCCTCTACCCGAACATCTTACCGCTCTGCTAAAAGCTGTAATTATCTCACAAAAACACTTCTACACTCTAGAACAGAAAACAATTGAGATAGGGAAAAAGATTCTCGAGATCACAATTCCGCCTTGGTGGGACCTTTTCAGAAATATAAAAGTCCCAGTCTGGATCCGAATCACTTCCCACACTTTAATTATCTGTCAACTCGCGATTATTCTTTACTTATGGTGTCTCACTTGCCGAGTGAAATGCAGAGGCCGTCAGGTCAGGCACCAAAGGGTGCTGTACGCT
This sequence comes from Pristiophorus japonicus, assembly GCF_044704955.1. Lineage (NCBI taxonomy): Eukaryota > Metazoa > Chordata > Chondrichthyes > Pristiophoridae > Pristiophorus > Pristiophorus japonicus. The sequence continues at coordinate 55,681,453 of NC_091983.1, forward strand.
CTTTGGCCGAACTTGGGAATCGCGCAGGGAGGGGTGACACCATACTACCATGTTTAATTTGTGTTTGATTTTACCTGCTGTAAACCACAAAATATCGAGTGTTGTAAGAGTGTTACTTAAAATCGACTATGTAGCTTCATTTTTACTGAACTTAAAGTTGTGTTTGACTGTATACCGTTATTCTACTGTGAAAACCGAGTAAAGGAGGGGCATTGTACCCCCTCTAGGCTGTAACCGAATTGTAGTGATTGTATTCGCCTGTAAATTGCATTGCATTTCAACGGGGGATGCACGTTAATGTTTAGCTAGTATAAATGCGGAGAAGGTTGACTCTCGGGATCAGGAATTTTGCTTACCTTGATTGACACTCAAGAGTGTAGAGTGTGAACAGGGTGGACTGAAAGGTCAAAATTCTCGACAACCCCCCCCCCGCCGCCCCCCCGGTGTTTGGGCTCATTCAAAAGCAAATTTAATTTGGGATTATCTACCGGAAAGTTTGAAATCCTAAAGTGCTTATGGAAGAAACTACGAACTGTAATCGAATTTTGGACTTTTAAAAGACAAATTCAAGACTGTGGGTGGGCCGAGGAACTAAAAAAGCCCACTTGATTATTGGAACTGTCTGGGTGTTGGGACTAAGGTAAATTGTCTGGAGGAATGGTTATTCGAAAACCCTTCTCCACAAGAGACATTTACATTACAACAATAACTCAGAGATAGCCAGCCATCAAACTAAATCGCGAAAAGCCATCTTCAACATGAATAAGAACAAAACGGCCCACTACAGCCTGTATGCAAAAACCAAGCACAAAAGGACATTGTGATTACCAAGCTAATATTTCCATCAGGAAACAGATTTAGAAATGCAACCCACCCAAGACATATTAACTTTTAACGAGCCCACCAAAATATTACAAAGAAATGTCAAGTCTACCAAATTTAAACAAAGAATCCTGGACTGATTAGGCATGAAGATTAGGACAGCTCAAACTGTATAACTGGCCCCTGTTTTAACAGAACGTATGACACACTTTGCCATACAATCGAGGGTATGCCATACTACACCAGGTGCTATACTGCGAGTATGCCATCAAGAAGGGAGAGAAACCAATGCGACAGTTGAAAACTAACTTCTCCAGCCTCAAAGTCCTGAAGTCCTGAAGGAAGGAAGAACATCACTATCGTGGCAGCAACCGACCACAGCCAACGTGGTACCAACGAAAAACCACCGTGATCGACCAAACTCGAAACAAAACTCCAACAGAAAGAAACCGAAGGATCAAAAGTTTCCACTCTATAATCTAAGGCCTGACTATCAACAGGTGAAAACATTACCTAAAGAGACTTTGAACCTACTTCTAACAAAAAAACCCGGGTACTTACCCCATAGATCCAAAACGCGCCTTACCACATCAGGGCACTCAACCCAACTGAAGATTGTGCAGTAAGAAGTCTTCTCCGACATTCGGGGTACGGCAAGCAGAACCTACAGAATTCAACGAACCCCGAAATTGCGAACTACCGCTAACTGACCAGAAAGGATTGGTAAGCATTGTCCCTGCCTGCCCTGGAGTCTAACTTAGCTAGAATTAGTGATTGGGAAGTGGGAGGTGTAATTTTTACTATAACCCCCTTTGAGTGTGTAATGTATTGTTCTTTATTAGAGTGATTATAAGTTGGACATTGTATTTTCTTGTCTGTAAAAAATCAAAGTTCTTTTGCATCAAACCAGTTGTCCTTTGCACTTTGTTACACCCCCCAAATAAACCCAGAGTCTAGAACCTAAGGGAGTGGGAGCGATTCGAACCGCTCAAGTAAGTCCGAGGTGAACCTGACCCCCGGGACCACCCCTTACACCACACTTGATCAGCTTCGCTGGGCAGGCCACATAGTTCGTATGCCAGATACGAGACTCCCTAAGCAAATGCTTTATGCGGAGCTCCTTCATGGTAAACGAGCCATAGGTGGGCAGCGGAAGCGTTACAAGGACACTCTCAAAGCTTCCCTGGTAAAGTGCGACATCACCACTGACACCTGGGAGACCCTGGCCGAAGACCGCCCGAGGTGTAGAAAGTGGATCCAGGAGGGCTTTGAGCTCTTCGAGTCTCAATGCAAAGAGCGTGAAGAGGCCAAGCACAGACAGCGGAAGGAGCACGCGGAAAACCAGCCCCACCGACCCCTTCCCTTGACGAATGTCTGTCCCACCTGTAACAGGGTCTCGTATCAGACTGTTCAGCCACCAAAGAACTCACTTTGGGAGTGGGAAGCAAGTTTTCTTCGATTCCGAAGGACTGCCTATGATGATCACCATTAGAATGCTGCAACAATTCACCATATTTAATATATTATAGATAATATATAAGAACATAAGAACATAAGAAATAGAAACAGGAATAGGCCATATGGTCCCTCGAGCCTGCTCGCCATTCAATAAGATCATGGCCGATCTGATCATGGACTCAGTTCCACTTCCCCACCTGCTCCCCATAACTCCTTATCCCCTTATCGTTTAAGAAACTGTCTATTTCTGTCTTAAATTTATTCAATGTCCCAGCTTCCACAGCTCTCTGAGGCAGCAAATTCCACAGATTCACAACCCCCTGAGAGAAGAAATTTCTCCTCATCTCTGTTTTAAATGGGCGGCCCCTTATTCTAAGATTATGCCCTCTAGTTCTAGTCTCCCCCATCCTCTCTGCATTCACCTTATCAAGCCCCCTCATAATCTTATACATTTCGATACGATCACCTATCATTCTTCTGAACTCCAATGAGTAGAGCCCAACCTACTCAACCTTTCCTCATAAGTCAATCCCCCCATCCCTGGAATCAACTTATGAACCTTCTCTGAACTACCTCCAAAGTAAGCATATCCTTTCGTAAATATGGAAACCAAAACTACACGCAGTATTCCAGGTGTGGCCTCACCAATACCTTATAGCAAGACTTCCCTGCTTTTATACTCGATTCCCTTCACAATAAAGGCCAAGATACCGTTGGCCTTCCTGATCACTTGCTGTACCTGCATACTATCCTTTTGTGTTTCATGCACAATTACCCCCAGGTCCCGCTGTACTGCAGTACTTTGCAATCTTTCTCCATTTAAATAATAACTTGCTCGTTGATTTTCTTTCTGCCCAAGTGCATAACCTCACACTTTCCAACATTACACTCCATCTGCCAAATTTTTTCCCGCTCACTTAGCCTGTCTATGTACTTTTGCAGATTTTTTGTGTCCTCCTCACACATTGCTTTTCCTTCCATCTTTGTATCGTCAGCAAAATTGGCTACGTTACACTCGGTCCCTTCTTCCAAGTCGTTAATATAGATTGTAAATAGTTGGGGTCCCAGCACTGATCCCTGCGGCACCCCATTAATTACTGGTTGCCAATCAGAGAATGAACCATTTATCCTGACTCTCTGTTTTCTGTTAGTTAGCCAATCCTCTATCCATGTTAATATATTACCCTCAACCTCGTGACGTTTTATCTTGTGCAGTAACCTTTTATGTGGCACCTTGTCAAATGACTCCTGGAAGTCCAAATACACCACATCCCCTTTATCCATCCTGTTCATTACATCCTCAAAGAATTCCAGCAAATTTGTCAAACATGACTTCCCCTTCATAAAGCCATGCTGACTCTGCCTAACCGAATTTTGCTTTTCCAAATGTCCTGCTATTGCTTCTTTAATAATGGACTCCAACATTTTCCCAACCACAGATGTTAGACTAACTGGTCTATAGTTTCCTGCTTTTTGTCTGCCCCCTTTTTTAAATAGGGGCGTTACATTTGCAGTTTTCCAATCTGCTGGGACCCCCCCCAGAATCCAGGGAATTTTGGTAAATTAAAACCAATGCATCCACAATCCCTGCCGTTACTTCTCTTAAGACCCTAGAATGCAAGCCACCAGGTCAAGGGGATTTATCTGCCTTTAGTCCCATTATCTTACTGAGTACTGTTAAATCTTGAATAAAGAGTCAGACTAGATACTGCAAGCTCAAAGTAAAATGTGACCATAGTCCTTTATTACAGATCTCAGAGTGCCTCTCCAGCCTGTGAGGCCTCCTTATATACAGCTGCTCCCAGGGGATAAGCCCTCTGGTGGTTAGACATGGTATTTACAGGTTTACATACATAACAACACTCCCCCCTGCCCCCCAAAGTCAATAGTGTAACTATTTACAATGTGAGTCGATCTGGGGCCTTCCTTTCCCTGCTTGATCATCTCGGTGCAAATGCTGGTTTTGGTGAGTCGTTTGTTGGGCTCTCGCTGGTCTGCTGCGCAGCTGGCCTTGCTGGGCTGCTGGGGGTGGTGAGTCCTGCTGGGCTGCTGTGGGTGATGGGTTCTGCTTCATGGTCAACCACTGGGTCGGTTGCCACTTGTGTGTGTGTGTTGGAGGAGTCTATTGTGGGTTGTTCTGGATAGTCCGTAAATCTGAGTTTGGTTTGGTCCAAGTGTTACCTGCAGGTGAGTCCATTTGCGAGTTTGACCACAAACACCCTACTCTCTTCTTTGGCCAAAACAGTGCCAGGAAGCCACTTGGGACCTTGTCCATAGTTCGACACAAATACAGGATCATTTATCTCAATTTTGCGCGATCATGATACGTATTCTGTTGAAGCCGCCTGCTCTCTACCTGTTCGTGTCGATCAGGGTGGATTAACGAGAGCCTTGTCTTAAGTGCCCTTTTCATGAGCAGTTCAGTGGGAGGGACCCCCGTGAGCGAGTGGGGTTTTGTGCTGGTTTAAACGGGGCAGATGTGACATGTTTGATCCCATTGCGGGTCATGAACTCCTTGAACTCGGCACTCGTAAAGCACAGGCCATTGTCATCAGGCCTTACAAGGACATCAGGCAGGCCGTGCGTGGCAAACATGGCATGTAGGCTTTCAATGGTAGCAGCGGATGTGCTTGCCGACATTATGACACGTTCAATCCATTTGGAGTGCGCATCTACAACCACTAAGAACATTTTTCCCAAGAATGGGCCTGCATAGTCGACATGGACCCTGGACCACAGTTTGGAGGGCCAGGACCTTAAACTTAGTGGCACCTCCCTGGGTGCATTGCTTAACTGTAAACATGTATTACATTTGTGCACGCAGGACTCTAAATCTGCATCGATACCGGGCCACCACACGTGGGATCTGGCTATCGCTTTCATCATTACAATGCCTGGATGGGTACTGTGGAGATCACTAATGAAAGTGTCCCTGCCCTTTCTTGGCACAACTACCCAATTACTCCATAGGAGGCAGTCTGCACGTATAGCCATTTCATCTTTGCACCGCTGATACGGCTTTATTTCTTCATGCATCACTAACGGGACACGAGACCAACTCCTGTGGAGCACACAGTTTTTTATTAAGAACAGTAAGGGGTCCTGGCTCGTCCAGGTTCTAATCTGTCGGGTGGTAACAGGTGATTGCTCACTCTCAAATGCTTCCATTACCATAACTAAATCTGTAGGCTGTGCCATCTCCACCCCTGTGGTGGGCAATAGCAAACTGCTGAGCACAATTTTCTGTGCCTGGCCTGTGGAGAATGGCGTAGTTGTATGCGGTCAACGTGAGCGCCCATCTCTGGATGCGGGCCGATGCATTCGTATTTATCCCCTTGCTTTCAGAAAAGAGGGATATAAGCGGCTTATGGTCAGTTTCCAATTCAAATTTGAGCCCAAACAGATATTGATGCATTTTCTTTACCCCGTAAACACATGCTACTGCTTCTTTTTCGATCATACTGTAGGCTCTCTCAGCCTTAGACAGACTTCTGGATGCATAAGCAACTGGTTGCAATTTCCCAAATTCATTAGCTTGTTGCAATACACACCCGACCTCGTACGACGACGCATCACATGCTAGTACCAAACGCTTACATGGATCGTACAATACACGCAATTTGTTTGAACTTAACAGCTTCCTAACTTTCTCAAAGGCATTTTCTTGGCTTTTACCCCATACCATTCATCTCCTTTACGCAGTAAAGAGTGCAGGGGTTCGAACAATGTGCTAAGATCTGGTAAGAAGTTACCAAAATAGTTCAGGAGTCCTAGAAACGACCGCAGCTCTGTCACGTTCTGTGCTCTCGGTGCGTTCTTGATTGCCTCCGTCTTCGACTCGGTGGGCCTGATACTGTCCGCCATGATTCTTCTCCCCAGGAACACTTCAGGCACCAGGAAAACGCACTTCGAGCATTTTAACCTGAGCCCCACACGATTAAGCCAACTAAGAACCTCCTCCAGTTTCTGCAGGTGCTCGACGGTGTCCCGACCTGTAACCAAGATGTCATCCTGGAAGGCCAGGTGCGCGGGACCAACTTCAGCAAGCTTTCCATGTTCCTGTGGAATATCGCCGCGGCCGATCGAATCTCAAATGGGCATCTGTTGTAAATGAAGAGACCTTTGTGCTTGTTGATGCAGGTGAGGCCTTTCGATGATTCCTCCAGCACCTGCATCATGTAGGCTGAGGTCAAGTCCAGCTTTGTGAACGTTTTCCCTCCCACCAGCATTGCAAATAGGTTGTCTACCTTCGGTAGTGGGTATTGATCCTGCAGTGAGAAACGATTGATAGTTACTTTGTAATCACCGTAGATTCTGACGGTGCCATCTCCCTTGAGGACAGGAACAATCGGACCGGCCCACTCATTGAATTCGCTCGGCGAAATGATGCCCTCTTGTTGCAGCCTGTCCAGTTCGATCTCCACCCTCTCTCTCATCATGTAAGGTACCGCTCTCGCCTTGTGATGGATGGGTCGCGCCGCCGGAATCAAATGGATCTGCACTTTTGCTCCTTGGAACTTCCCGATGCCCGGTTCGAACAGTGAGGGGAACTTGTTTAGGACCTGGGCAATGAAGTGTCGTCGACATACGAGAGCACTCGGACGTCATCCCAGTTCCAGCGTATCTTTCCCAGTCAGCTCCTGCCGAACAGCATGGGACCATCGCCCGGTACCACCCAGAGTGGTATCTCATGCACCGTTCCATCGTACGAGACCTTTATGGGAGCACTGCCACTTCCGGGAATCAGTTCCTTTCTATACATTCTCAGTTTAGAACGAATGGGAGTCAGGACTGACCTTGAGGCCTTGCTGCACTACAATTTATCAAAAGTCTTTTTGCTCATTATGGACTGGATTGCGCCCAAGTTCAGCTCCATGGACACTGGGAGTCCATTTAATTCAACCTTCAGCATTATCGGGGGACACTTTGTGATAAATGTGTGCACCCCATATACCTCTGCCTCCTCTGTCTGAGGCTCTGGTTCATCGTGATCCACCGTGGATCTCTCCTCCTCTGCAACATGGTGGTTTGCAGGATTAGCAGAGTTTGCAGCTCGCCTACACATACGTTGGAGGTGTCCCATTGTTCCACAGCCCTTGCAAACATATCCTTTGAAGCAGCATGAATGGAAATGATGATCACCCCCGCAGCGCCAACAAGGCGGCAATGGCCTTGCATTCACCACCCTTGATGGTGGACTCTGAGTCATCTGCGGACATGCAGCTGCAGGCATGTAAGTCTTGCCCTGTACATTTCGATTCGAAAACAACGTTACTTTGTTCACAGTACTTGCAGCAGCACTCGTTTGCTGAGAAATTTGTTTGGTATTGTCATTGGTGGCGATAAACGCCTGGGCTATTGCTATGGCTTTACTCAAGGTTGGGGTCTCTACAGTCAAAAGTTTGTGAAGTATTACTTCATGGCTAATGCCAAGTACAAAGAAATACTTGAGCATGTGCTCCAAGTGTCGTTCAAATTTGCAATGTCCTGCAACGCGCCTTAGCTCGGCGACGTAGCTTGCCACTTCCTGGCCTTCAGGTTTCTTGTACGTGTAGAACCGGTACCTCGCCATCAGAACGCTTTCCTTTGGGTTTAAATGCTCCCGGACCAGTGTGCACAACTCATCGTTCGACTTGTCTGTGGGTTTCGCTGGAGCGAGCAGATTTTTCATGAGGCCATGTGTTGGTGCCCTGCAAACGGTGAGGAGGATCACTCTTCGTTTGGCAGAGTTTGCTTCTCCTTCCAGCTCGTTGGCGACGAAGTATTGGTCAAGTCGCTCCACGAAGGTTTCCCAATCATCTCCCTCCAAAAATTTCTCCAGGATGCCCACGGTTCTCTGCATTGTTGCGGTGGGGTTCGTCATTTGTATCCCATCGCCAGTTGTTAAGTCTTGAATAAAGAGTCAGACTAGATACTGCATGCTCAAAGTAAGGTGTGACCATAGTCCTTTATTACAGATCTCTGAGTGCCTCTCCAGCAGGTGAGGCCTTCTTATATACAGCTGCAACCAAGGGATTATGGGATCCCTTGGGACTCCAGGGGATAAACCCTCTGGTGGTTAGACATGGTATTTACAGTTTTACATACATAACAAGTATCACCTCCTTAGTGATTGTGATTGTGTTAAGTTCCTCCCCCCCTATAGCCCCTTGACTATCCAATGTTGGAATATTGTTAGTGTCCTTTACCATAAAGACTAATACAAAATATTTGTTCAAGACTAATACAAAATATATGCCCTCGTATTAATAAGATTTACCTGAATTCAAACTCACACGATCAATGATAGGTTTCATTAACCTTTAAAGTGAGAGGTTTGAGGAACTAGCAGGAAACACAACTCCAGAGCATTTTGGGCAAGAAGCATAAATCTTCATTGAAATTTATCTAATGTTCCTAAGCAAATCACAGATGAAGGTGGGATTATTTTTTTCAATTAATTTTGCTCCAGCGTATCAGGATTTTGTTCCAGCAAAATTAGATGTACTCATCCCTGTAAAACATCTTTTCTGGGAAATAGTCAGTGCACACACACTGAGTTCATTGAGGTTAAGTAACTGGGCCAACTAACAAGGCACTAGTCATTTATCAGCAACATCACCAACTAACCTCCATAACACCAGCTGCATTATATTTCGAACAGCAGTTAACTATAAAAAAGATACATCTACAATGGCAATAAGCTGCTTACAGGGAGAAACAGGCAGCCCCATTTCATTCACTCTTTTGCTGGTCTTTTGGATTGGATCTATTATGCAAAATTTAAAGAAATATAATATGATGACATGCTTCACACTATATATTCAGTAGTTTAAGTATTAGTTTTACTCACAATTCATTTTACATAGAAAGGTCATTATCTACAAATATATGTTGCACTGCGTATGAGTGTAACATCATTGTGGAGTTCTGGTGAGGTTGTTTAACTGCAGAAGCAAAACTTACAAAGTTTATTGTGCAGCCAGGGGGAACTCTATATTGTGGCAAGAGTCCATAACTCTACCCAGCATAAAATATTCTATGATGGAATATTTAAAAAGTCATACTTATTATTGGTCACATCAGATTGAAACCGTTTAGAACTGTGTAGTGACCACAGTGACAAGAGGAAAGAGTAGAAACTGGAAGTTTGACTGTGGTGTGATCTTTAGCTGGCGATCAGGTTGGGTGCAGCACATTACAGGACAGAGTGCACGTGGCCTGTGGAGAGAACATGCTTTATCACAAAATAGGCTTTTCTGATACCATACCATCTTATGTTAGATTAATAACAGTTACATAAAAAATGATTAAGGTACATCACATTACATCGAAAACAACTAGTCCAATCGCAAAAAGAATTAAAGGGACAGTTGGTCTATTGAACCAAGGAGATTAGAATGCGGAATTCTTGACCACAAACCATTGTTGAAGCAGAGCCTGTAAATTCTTCTAAAAAGAGATTGACAATCACTTGAGAAAATGAGATTAAACGCCATGGGGCGCAAACAGGAGTGAGATTAGATTAAGCAGCTGGTTTATATGGAGAAGATCACCAGCATAGACTTGATGGGCTGAATGACCTATTCTTGGGCTATATCATATGATTTTTCCTGGTGTCATACAGGAAATTTATAGTCTAGGTGCATAAAAATATATGCATAATTTTACAGATTATGATCCATTCCACAACACAATTCATATTACTCTCGCAACAAGAATATTTTTGTTTTTATAATTAAGTAAGTCAGTTGAATTTAAATTCTAACTTTTCCAAGGTGAAAATTATTTTTTTTTAATTCATTGGATTTGAGCGTCGCTGGCAAGGCCAGCATTTATTGCCCATCTCTAATTGTCCATGGTGATGAGCCACCTTCTTGAACTGTTGCAGTCCTTGTGGTGAAAGTCTAATTATAGTTTCTTTTAGCAGTTTGATACAACTGAGTTGCTTGTTAGGCCATTTCAGAGGGAGGTCTATAACCACATATAGGAGTCACATTTAAGCCAAGACTGGGTAAGCACAGCACATTTCCTTCCCTAAAGGACATTAATGAACCAGATGAGGTTTTACAACAATCCTGTAGTTCCATGGTCACCATTACTAGTACTAGGTTATTTTTCCAGATTTATTTAATTAACTGAATTTAAATTCCCAAGCTGCCGTGGTGGATTTTGAACTCATGTCTCTGGATTGTTAATCCAGGCCTCTGGATTACTAATCCAGGAACATAACCACTATGCTACCGTACCCTTATTGAGAACTTTATGACATGAGTTTGAGCACCACTAGGCTACGTAGGCTTGAATTCGGCTCAGACGGAACAGGATAAAGGTCTTCTCTCTGCTGCTTGGAAAGGTTTTCTATATTATGATTACCAACAATCTCAACACAGTGCCTTTTCGATATTAACCACGGCACAAACTGGCCATCACATTCAGCAAAACCACAATGATGTGAGAAATGGAAAGGTAATTTAAGGGGTGATCTTCTGCAGCAATATTAATGCACATTGTTGAGGCAGAGTGATGGTACACCTGACCTGGGACTACTTGATGGCGACACTGTGATTGAAATGGGAAAGTGTTCGATTCTCCAGAAATATCATTTTTCACCTCGACTTCATTCACTGAAATATATGTACATTGAAAGAAAAGCCTTCTCATTTGATAAATTGCCTTGCAAAACAATCCATTTGTTAAGTAAACAGAGGTAAGCATGATGACATGATTGACAATGGGATGACATAATCTGGATTATGCCTCATGAAAAGCGCATCACTGTACTTCACTCATGGCATTTTTTTACTCAAACATACTTGTATAAAGAGAGGTTCAGTGCATTACTGCATTAAATCATTAGTATAGCCAAGTTCTCTTAATTCGCATTATCTCAATACTTCAGTAATGTGGTCCTTTATTATAATGCTGTCTTGACATTGTCAAACCTCTCAATAAGAGAGAGCAAATCAAATAGTTCAAAATCATCATCATAGGCAGTCCCTCGAAATCGAGGAAGACTTGCTTCCACTTTAAAAGGGAGTTCTCAGGTGACTGAACAGTCCAATACAGGAACTATAGTCTCTGTCACAGGTGGGTCAGACAGTCGTTGGAGGAAAGGACGGGTGGGGAGTCTGGTATGCCGGACGCTCCTTCCGCTGCCTGCACTTGTTTTCTGCATGCTCTCGGCGACGAGATTCGAGGTGCTCCCGGCTGTCCCAGGTGATCTTCCTCCACTTAGGGCGGTCTTTGACAGGGTCTCCCAGGTGTCGGTGGGGATGTTGCACTTTATCAAGGAGACTTTGAGGGTGTCCTTGTAATGTTTCCTCTGCCCACCTGGGGCTCGCTTGCCGTGTAGGAGTTCCGAGTAGAGCACTTGCTTTGGGAGTCTTGTGTCGGGCATGCGAACAATGTAGCCTGTCCAATGGAGCTGGGTGAGTGTGGTCAGTGCCTTGATGCTGGGGATGTTGGCCTGATCGAGAAACTGCTGTTAGTGTGTTTGCCCTCCCAGGGGATTTGCAGGATCTTGCAGAGACATCGTTGGTGGTATTTCTCCAGGCTTTGAGGTGTCTACTTTATATGGTCCATGTCTTTGAGCCATACAGGAGGGCGGGTATCACTACAACTCTGCAGGACATAAGCTTGGTGCCAGATTTGAGAGCCTGATCTTCGAACACTCTGGCACCAAGCTTATAGAGTTCAAAATGCAGCCTGATTAGAAGGTGTTGTCTATGGCTCTGATGTGTTGTGAAGAGATTCTAGTTCACATGTAGGCAAAAGGACATTACTGAAATCTTTTATAATCCCTGTGAATTGTCTGTCCCATAGTTTGAAGCTGCCTCCATATTGGTAACAGTTATGATTTTTATTTAAGCACAAGCAAGATTTAATATACATAGTATTTGAGTAGCAGTTTACAAGGAACAATTGAGAGTTATATTACTCCGTTGGTCTTTGGGTAAGGCTGTGACTTCTTTCCACGCACCTTCCGCACCCTGTTGTTGCATTGCCAGCTTAATCCTCTGCACTGTGAGTGGCCCAAACCCCGACAATTATATACCCCAAAACAAAATTGCAGCAACATTCATCCACTCATGTATCTTCCACACACCTGTTCTACCTAATCATGGGTCCGGCACATAATGTCCAGACCTACACAATGCATCAGGACCTCTTAACTTTGTTTTTAGCCTTTCTACAAGCTCCCGTTGTTTCTTCACTTAATGGAAACCTTGAAACTTGTTGTGTATCTGTAAAGCATGCACTCCCATGTTCCGCCACCAGGGGGCTCATCCCCTGAAGTCCCAAGGGATCCCAGCATCCCTTGGGAGCACTGTATATAAGCTGGTCCCGAAGGCCTGTACCTCACTCTGGAGTGTCTTACTAAAGACTGAGGTCACTGTTACTTTAACCTCCCTGTGTGCAGCCTCATCTGTGTTAGGAACACAATAACTGCCGACAAGAATATGAATCCAACGTAAAGATGCAGCAAACTGTGGGCATCCTGGAGAAGTTCTCGAAGGATGAGGACTGGGAAGCCTATGTCGAATGGCTAGACCAGTACTTTGTAGCCAACGAACTGGATGGAGAAGGAAGCGCTGCAAAAAGGAGAGCGGGCCTCCTCACAGTCTGCGGGGCACCGACCTACAGCCTCATGAAGAATCTTCTGGCTCCGGTGAGACTTACCCATAGATTATTCATATGAGAAGCTGTGTACACTGGTTCGGGAGCATCTTAACCCGAGGTAGAGCATGCTGATGGCGAGGTATCGGTTCTACACGTGCCAGCGATCTGAAGGTCAGGAAGTGGTGAGCTACGTCACCGAGCTAAGGCGACTTGCAGGACAATGTGAGTTTGATGGCTATCTGGAGCAAATGCTCAGAGACTTTTTTGTACTGGGCATTGGCCACGAGACCATCCTACGAAAACTTTTGACTGTAGAGACACCGACCCTCAGTAAGGCCATTGCGATAGCACAAGCGTTTATGTCCACCAGTGATAACACCAAACAAATCTCTCAGCACACAAGTGCTAGCAATGTTCATAAATTAACTGGAACTGTGTTTGCGAGCAGAAATGTACAGGGCAGAATCCACGAGTCTGCAACTGCCAGCAGGCCTCAGGTGACCCAGACGACTCAGAGTCTCCAACAAAGGATGAATGCAAGGCAATTCACACCTTGTTGGTGTTGTGGAGGCCTCCATTCAGCCTATTCATGCCGCTTCAAAGGGTATGTTTGCAAGAGCTGTGGAACAATGGGGCACCTCCAACGAGCTTGCAAACGAGCTGCAAGCTCTTCAAAACCTACTAACCACCATGTGGCAGAGGAAGATCGGTCCATAGTGGATCAAAGCAATTTTGAGCTTCAGAGAGAGGAGGCAGATGCTGAAGTACACAGGGTGCACACATTTTTGACGAAATGTCCACCTATAATGCTAAATGTAAAATTGAATGGCTTACCTGTAGCCATGGAACTGGACACTGGCGCTAGCCAATCCATCATGAGTAAAAAGATGTTTGAGAGACTGTGGTGCAACAAGGCATTCAGACCAGCCCTGAGCCCCATCCACACGAAACTGAGAACGTACACCAAAGAGCTTATCATTGTCCTGGGCAGCGCCATGATCAAGGTCACCTACGAGGGCACGGTGCACAAACTGCCACTCTGGAATGTCCCAGGCGATGGCCCCACACTGCTTGGAAGGAGTTGGCTGGGCAAAATCCGCTGGAACTGGGATGACATCCAAAAGCTATCACATGTCGATGAGGCCTCAAGTACCCAGGATCTTAACAAATTTCCTTCCCTTTTTGAGCCAGGCATTGGAAACTTTTCCGGGGCGAAGGTGCGGATCCACTTGGTCCCAGAGGCACGACACATTCACCACAAGACGCGAGCGTTACCTCACATGATGAGGGAGAGAGTGGAAATCGAGCTGCACAGGCTGCAACGCGAGGGCATCATCTCCCCAGTGGAATTCAGCGAGTGGGCCAGCCCGATTGTTCCAGTACTCAAAACTGATGGCACGGTCAGGATTTGCGGCTATTATAAAGTAACTATTAATCGTTTCTCACTACAGGACCAATACCCATAAACTAAGGCAGACGGCCGATTTGCAACGCTGGCAGGAGGCAAGACGTTCACCAAGCTCGACCTGACTTCGGCCTACATGACGCAGGAGCTGGAGGAGTCTTCGAAGGGCCTCACCTGCATCAACACGCACAAGGGACTGTTCATCTACAACAGATGCCCGTTTGGAATTCGGTCGGCTGCAGCAATCTTCCAGAGAAACATGGAGAGCCTACTCAAGTCGGTACCATGCATGGTGGTCTTTCAGGACGACATATTGATCACGGGTCGGGACACCGTCGAGCACCTACAAAACCTGGAGGAGGTCCTCCAGCGACTGGATCGCGTAGGGCTGCGGCTGAAGAGATCGAAATGCATCTTCTTAGCAAGAAGTGGAGTTCTTGGGGAGAAAGATCGCGGCGGACTGCATTCGGCCCACAGACGCCAAGACAGAGGCTATCAGGAATGCACCCAGGCCGCAGAACGTCACGGAGCTGCGGTCGTTCCTGGGACTCCTCAACTATTTTGGTAACTTCCTACCAGGGTTAAGCACCCTCTTAGAGCCCCTACATGTGTTATTGCGGAAAGGTGAGAACTGGGTATGGGGAAAAAAAACAAGTAATTGCTTTTGAGAAAGCCAGAAACATTTTATGCTCCAACAAGCTGCTTGTATTGTATAACCCGTGTAAAAGATTTGTGCTAACATGTGACGCGTCATCATACGGAGTCGGATGTGTATTACAACAAGCTAACGTTACGGGGAAGTTGCAACCTGTCGCCTATGCTTCCAGGAGCTTGTCTAAGGCTGCGAGGGCCTACAGCATGATTGAGAAAGAGGCATTAGCGTGTGTGTTTGGGGTAAAGAAAATGCATCAGTACCTGTTTGGCCTCAAATTTGAGCTGGAAACCGATCACAAGCCCCTCGTATCCGTGTTCGCTGAAAACAAGGGGATAAATACTGATGCCTCAGCCCGCATACAAAGGTGGGCACTCGCGCTATCAGTGTATAACTGTACCATCCGCCACAGGCCAGGCACCGAGAACTGTACGGATGCTCTCTGTCGGCTACCATTGCCCACCACGAGGCTGGAAATGGCGCAGCCTGAAATCTTGTTGATGGTGGCGCAGCCCGCAGACCTCTTGATGGTCATGGAAGCGTTTGAAAATGATAAATCACCTGTCACGGCCCACCAGATTAGGACTTGGACCAGCCAAGATCCTCTGTTGTCCCTAGTAAAAAACTGTGTACTGCATGGGAGCTGGGCCAGCATCCCCGTTGAAATGCAAGAGCCAATCAAGCCGTTCCAGCAGCGAAAGGATGAGCTGTCCATTCAGGCAGACTGCCTGTTGTGGGGTAACCGCAGAGTACTGCCAAAAAAGGGCAGGGAGACGTTCATCTCGGATCTTCACAGCACACACCCGGGTATAGTAATGGTGAAAGCGATAGCCAGATCCCATGTGTGGTGGCCCGGTATCAACTCTGACTTAGAGTCCTGTGTACGGCAATGCAGCGTATGTGCTCAATTGAGCAGCGCGCCCAGAGAGGCACCACTAAGTTTGTGGTCCTAGCCCTCCAGACCATGGTCGAGGGTCCATGTCGACTATGCGGGCCCGTTTCTCGGTAAAATGTTCCTGGTGGTGATGGATGCTTTTTCAAAATGGATTGAAGGTAAAATAATGTCGGGAAGCACCGACACCGCCACCATTGAAAGCCTGAGGGCCATGTTTGCCACCCTTGGCCTGCCTGACATACTGATCAGTGACAACGGGCCATGTTTCACCAGTGCCAAATTTAAAGAATTCATGACCCGCAATGGGATCAAACATGTCACCTCGGCCCCGTTTAAACCAGCCTCCAATGGGCAGGCAGAGCGGGCAGTACAATCCATCAAACTGAGCCTTAAACGAGTCACCGAAGGCTCATTACAAACCCACCTGTCCTGAGTACTGCTCAGCTACCCCATTCGCTCACAGGGGTGCCCCTGGCTGAGCTACTCATGAAAAGGACACTTAAAACCAGACTCTCGCTGGTTCACCCCAACCTGCACGATCAGGTAGAGAGCAGGCGGCAGCAACAAAATGTAAACGATGGTCGCGCCACCGTGTCACGGGAAATTGATCTGAATGACCCTGTGTATGTGCTAAACTATGGACATGGTCCCAAGTGGATCGCGGGCACGGTGATATCTAAAGAAGGCAGTCGGGTGTTTGTCGTCAAACTAGACAATGGACAAATTTGCAGAAAGCACCTGGACCAAACGAGGCTGCGGTTCACAGACTGCCCTGAACAACCCACAGCAGACACCACCTTTTTCGAGCCCACAACACACACCCAAAGGATCAACGACACCACGCCGGACCAGGAAATCAACCCCATCATGCCCAACAGCCCAGCAAGGCCAGGCTCACCTAGCAGCCCTACAGGGCCAACAACACACCAGCCCAACGAGGGCACAGCCAGCACACCAGAACAGACATTTGTACAGAGGCGGTCCATCAGGGAAAGAAAGGCTCCCGACCACCTCACCTTGTAAATAGTTTTCACTTTGACTTTGGGAGGAGAGTGATGTTGTGTATCTGTAAAGCATGCACTCCCATGTTCCGCCACCAGGGAGCTCATCCCCTGAAGTCCCAAGGGATCCCAGCATATAAGCCAGCCCCTAAGGCCTATTCCTCAATCTGGAGTGTCTTATTAAAGACTGAGGTCACTGTTACTTTAACCTCCGTGTTAGGAACACAATAAAACTAATGACCATTCTAGCTGCAATTGCTTCTCTTCCCTCCCCGCATCGTTACCTCTGGTGTCCCCCAAGGATCTATCCTTGGCGTCCTCCTATTTCTCATCTACATGCTGTCCCTTGACGACATCATCCGAAAACATAGCGTCAGTTTCCACATGTACGCTGATGACACCCAGCTCCACTTCACTACCACGTCTCTCGACCCCTCCATAGTCTCTAAATTGTCAGACTGCTTGTCCAACATCCAGTTGTGGATGAGCAGAAATATTCTCCAATTAAATATTGGGAAGACTGAAGACATTGTTTTCGGTCCCCACCACAAACTCCATTCCCTAGCCACTGATTCCACCCCTCTCCCCAACTTCTGTCTGAGTCTGAACCAGACTCTTTGCAACCTTGGTGTCATATTTGACCCTGAGATGAGCTATTGAACACATATCCGCAGCATAACTAAGACCGCCTATTTCTACCTCCGTGACATCTCCCATCTCCTCCCTTGCCTATGCTGAAGCCCTCGTCCTTGCCTTTGTTACCTCTAGACTTGTCTATTCCAACGCACTCCTGGCTGGCCTCCCACATTCTACTCTGTGTAATACTGCGTGCAGTTTTGATTTCCATAATTACGAAAGGATATACTTGCTTTGGAGGCAGTTCAGAGAAGGTTCACTTGGTTGATTCTGGAGATGAGGGGGTTGACTTATGAGGAAAGGTTGAGTAGATTGGGCCTCTACTCGTTGGAGTTCAGAAGAATGAGAGGTGATCTTATCGAAATGTAGATTATAAGGGGGTTTGACAGGGTGTAGAGGATATGATCTTAGAATAAGGGGCCGCCCATTTAAAACAGAGATGAGGAGGAATTTCTTCTCTCAGAGGGTTGTAAATCTGTGAAATTTCTGCCTTGGAGAGCTGTAGAAGCTGGGACATTGAATAAATTTAAGACAGAAATAGACAGTTTCTTGAGTAATAAGGGGATAAGGGGTTATGGGGAGCGGGCGGGGAAGTGGAGCTGAGTCCATGATCAGATCAGCCATGATCTTATTGAATGGCGGACAGGCTCAAGGGGCTGTATGGCCTACTCCTGTTCCTAATTCTTATGTTCTTATGTTCTTCTGTAAATTAGAGGTAATCCAAATCTTGTCTGCCCGTGCCCTAACTCGTACTAATTCCCGTTCACCTATCACCCCTGTGCTCGCTGACTGAAGGGTTAATAGCATTAGTGTGAAATTGCTGTGCTTTAGAAAATGTACTGTATGACAGAATGAGATAAGCAATTGCTAAAAGGTCACAAGGTGCTGAGCAAGAAAGATACCAATCACACCCCAAATTGAGTTGTTGCCTGGTTGAGGGACCTACATACAACCCCCTGGTACCTTGTATTAATAAACTGTGTGTGTTTTCAACTCTCTAACGTAGTCTCGGAGTAGATTTATTTTTACCTCGGCGTTTTCCCCCAACAGTTTTGGCGCTGCGAGCAGGGTGTCCTCCTGACCCACACTCGAACGTACGGGGATAAGGTCGGATTTCACGACATCCCAGAAATTGGAACATCGAACCGGCAGGGGTGAGGCTGCCAGACACCCAACGAACAAGTGAGACTTGGGGAGGTTTGATAACAGACACAGTGAGTAGAAATTAAGTAGAATATAAGTAAGATAAGTGGTGTGTAAAAGAAACGAGTGTCCCCGTCACTTCAATTGTCACAAACTATCTCAATCACCTAACTTGAGCCGGAATTAAGAGGGCAAATGCCCCACGTGATGGCCAAGGATTAAGGTCGAAGGGAACACTGGGAGGACAAAGTGACGGTGGAAACCTGTGAGTGACTGTGTGATACACATGAACTGGTGTGAGAGTTGAGGGATAATCCCATCGCAATAAATAAGTGACGGAGTAGAAGAAGGCCCGCTTGAAGAGACTCATTCGCAGAGGAATCGAGGGAAGGTCAGATCACATAATGGCGTCAGGGGAAGACCTTGAATGGGGGCCAGGAGGATCTTTTAGTAGGTTCTATGCAGACGACCAGAAGGGCTTAATAGATAAAATGATTAAAGATGGGTGGGATCCCTCGGCTGTCCCCAAGGAGCAAAAGAATTGGTGGGAGAAACAGAAACAGAAAAAGGCAAAGAAAGCTGAGTACTTTTAGTATATCAGTTATGTGTGTTACAAAGTAAAACCAAACAATTAGTAGAGAAAAGTAAGGAGGCAGAAGCCGAGAATAAGAAATGGAGAGAGCGGTATGAACAAACCGGCAAGTGGGGGGGGATCAGATTATGACCTCCCTCCGACTTATGTTGCCGCAGTAGCGGCCTCGGCTCCTCCCTTTGATGAGGAGACCGAGATGCAAGGGTCAAATTCAGTAAATACAGAAAGGGCAGCCCCTCTTAGGGTAACCCAGGGCGTACAGGTAGGGAACCCCCGATATCAATACTACACTTTCACCCCCACAGAAAAACAAATGATGAATCAGGATTTGGGGAGTCTACAACCACGGAAGAGAAATGTAGAATTTTGGCAAAAGTTAGAAGAATTGTA
Organism: Pristiophorus japonicus; assembly: GCF_044704955.1. NCBI lineage: Eukaryota > Metazoa > Chordata > Chondrichthyes > Pristiophoridae > Pristiophorus > Pristiophorus japonicus. The sequence goes on from NC_091983.1 coordinate 55,701,049, forward strand.
TGAGACCCACGATATGCATGAGCGAGATGTCCACCAAATAGTTTGGGCCAAGTGTCCAAAGGACCGGTGGACAGGGCTAGCACCCCCTCACAGTGACGGCACATGGATACCTGACGTGGGTGCCACAAGGGCACAACGGGACGCTGCCAGAACAGGGTTCGTCCAGGCTGTACAGGCCTTAATGGGAGCATCCACTCCAAATCGGGGATTGATAATGCAGACCCGCCAGAAAAAGGGAGAAAACGCTAATGACTACGGAGAGAGGTTATGGGTCAAATACCAAGAATCCTCAGGACAGGCGGCCCCGAACAGAGACGACCCAGTCTTCATGAAAATGTTTAAGGACGGCCTTTCGGCCGACCATCAAAAGATCTTAAAAATGGGGGTGGTAGTCGCGGACACCTATGACCAAGCTGTCCAGTGGGCATGCCACATTAACTCTGGGGGACTAAAACAAGAAGTGGCCGCGGCTAAGGGTAGTAGGAGTGCGGGCCGAGGGGAATGCTACAACTGTAGCAAGACGGGTCATTTTGCCGCCAACTGTAGGGGCCCCAAAAGACCAACCGTCCGATATGACAATTGTGAGAAAAAGGGACATGCCACTGATAAATGTTGGGCACCCAAGGAGAAAAGAAATAGTCAGTCAGGCCTTAAAGTAGAGGAGATGAACCCGACAGAAGCTAATCACAGCGCTGAGGGACTTAGGAAGAGACTGAAGGCCAGCGGCCCCCGTGGGGCAGGGAGAGGATCCGCGTATTCACATAACAGCGTTGTCAGGGTGCCAGCAGTGTGATATGTTAGTGGATACGGGAGCATTGGTATCTATGACAGATATTCCCTTACCCACAACTAAACATGTAGTCCATATAACTGGCGTGGGAGGATTTGCCACCAAAGCCCACCAGAGTAAAGTAATTCTATTGGAGATAGCCGGTATTCTGATCCCAGCACAATTTTATGTATGCCCAAATGCAGAAGGGACCATATTGGGGATCGACCTCCTGGAACAGTTAGGGGCAATAATAGACCCACAGAATAAGAGAATAGTTTAGAGAAATAAGGGAGGACGCAAAATCACGACGTACGGGGAAGAGACTAATTTGCACAATCACGCAAAGGTCGGAAGTGTGCAACTTCTCACCCGAGATTGGGATACAGCAGGAGACTACGGCCCATTATGTGAACAAATGAGGGAAGTATGGGCTCAATCAAAGCGGGATTGTGGGCTGATAAAGACCAAGCCAGTGGTCATTCCTGGGCCCGAACACACTCCTCATAAGCAATACCCCATTAAACCTGAAGCCCGAGAGGCCGTAAAACAAATAGTGCAGGACCTCTTGCGGAGCGGTGTCTTTCGGGAAGCCGAAAGCACTACGAACTCACCAACCTGGCCCGTAAAGAAACCAGATGGGTCATACCGATTGACCATAGACTATACGGCGTTAAATAAAGTAGCTCCCCGCCAGCACCCCATCGTAGCAAGCCCAGCGATCATATTTAATGGACTGAAACCAGAACATAAAATATTCACGGTCTTAGATATAGCTAATGGATTTTGGTCCATACCATTAGCCCAGCAGTCCCAAGATAAATTCGCATTCACGGTCGGGGATAGGCAGTACACTTGGACATGAGTGCCCCAGGGTTTTCACAACAGTCCGGCCATATTTCACCGAACTATGAGTCGAGCCTTGGAGACCGTAGATTTAGCCCCCTACCGAAGTACCATCCTCCAATATGTGGACGATCTGTTGATTGCCTCAGAGGACGAGAGAGGACATATGGGGGCTCTAATGGAAACCCTAGAAGCCTTAAAGAAAGCGGGATTTAAGGTAAACCCCAAGAAAGCTCAGATCGGATTGAAGGAAGTACAGTACTTGGGACACCAACTGTCGCAGGGGACAAAAACAATGCCCCACGACAGAAAGGAAGCAATTTGCATTATGCCCCGACCAAAAACGGTCCGAGGAGTGTGTAAAGTATTAGGACTCTTTAACTACTGAACGAACTTTATAGCCAATTTTGCGGCAATCGCGGAACCCATACTAGTTAAGGGAGGAAAACCAGCTCCAGAAAGTGTGGAGTGAGGTACGGAACAAGAAACAGCATACGGCCAGATAAAGGAAGTCCTGATGTCGGCACCAGGCCTAGAACTGCCAAATATGAACGCACCATTTCACATTCATTGTAAAAACGAGGCGGGTTTTAGGGAGCAGTAGTTACTCAAATGCATGGAGACCGAGCACGCCAGTAGCGTACTATTCCACCCAACAGTCGCCCGTGGCAGGAGGTCTGTCAAGATGTGTAGCAGCCCTGGACTGCGCAACGTGGGCGGTGAAAGTTAGTGAGCCAGTAGTAATGACAGGGGAGGTTATATTACATACCAAGCATACCTTGGTGGAAATGCTCAACACCGGGAAATTGCGCTCCATGTCCAACGTCCGCCGGGCCAAATGGGAAGCATTATTACTTCCCTTAGATGGGTCCATAAAAATTGTACGAGACACGGGGGAGAACCTGGCAGAGGGTCTCTTATCCGTGGGTGAGCCTCATGAGTGCCAGTCACAGGAATGGGAGGACTCACCGGGACACATAAGTGAGATTCCCCTTGAAAACTCCAAGCTGATCCTGTACGTGGATGGGTCCTGGAAATATATTCTGGGGACCCCCATACGGGATGGGCGATGGTAGACGAAGCGCTAAACACTGTCCGAAAGGGAAGGTTAGACGGAGGACTGTCGGCCCAAGTAGCTGAACTCACTGCCCTGACTGAAGCCCTCCAGCTGGCCGAAGGCCGGCGGGCGGATAGCCACTATGCCTTTGGGGTAGTCCAAGACTACATGACTGCCTGGGCAAGGAGAGGGTTCGTCACTTCGGGCGGGGAGGCTATCAAACATGAGGGCCGAATCAGAATACTATTAGACGCTGCCAGTAAACCCGCAGAGGCAGCAGTGATCAAGGTTAAGGCTCACCAGAAAGTAGTAAATCCAACAGGGCAATGAAGCAGCGGATAAAGTGGCACAGGAAACAAGTATATCCTTAGAAGGGAAGATATAGACATTGTGAGATTACATGCCGATGTAAGTGATGAAGAAAAGAAAGATTGGGGCACAAAAGGAGGGAGCCAGGGTGACGACTTCGTATGGAGGAAAGATGGGAAGGTGATAGCCCCGGTTTGTATTAGACAAATGCTCATGGAACTACACCACGGCATCAGTCATGTTGGACGGAACGTCATGATAACAAACATAACTGGGGATTGGTGGTGGCAAGGAATGGGACGGGACGTAGCTAAGTACTGTCAGCAATGTGTCACGTGTGCCCAGCACAACCCAGGAAAGGCCGTTAAGGTTAGAATGGTTCACCAACCACGACTAAGGGGGCCGTGCGAGTGTATACAGATAGACTTCACGGGACCTTTACCATCCTCAAGGGGCAAGACATACTGTCTAGTAATAATAGATCAGTTTACGCGGTGGGTAGAAGCGTTCGCCATGCGAAACTGCACCGCAATCACGTTGGCCTGAATATTGGCAGAGGAAGTAATCCCACGTTGGGGCGTCCCTATCCAAATCGATTCCGACCAGGGAACCCATTTTACCAGACAAATAATGAAGGAGGTGTGTGCTATGTTGGGTATTAGACAGAAGTTTCATAACCCCTACCACCCGCAACGCTCTGGGATGGCAGAACGGATGAACAGGACACTTAAAACAGCCCTAGCAAAGGCCATCCAAGAGACGGGACAAGCTTGGGCGGATTTACTCCCCACAATCTTGATGAGACAAAGGGCAATTCCTAACCGAGTGACGGGATTAACTCCATCTGAGTTGATGACAGGCCGGGTGATGCGCCTGCCGGAAGGAATCATAACTGGGGGATCCGACGTAGGACCCCTGAGGGATCGGATTAGAAAGTACGTCTTGGAACTGAGCAAGCAACTTAAGGAATTGAGGAAGGAAGTGAGGGAACGGCAATCAGGCAGGGACGAACAGAAGGAATTGGAGGACCAGGGGGAGGTCCCGCAGGTAGGCGCGAAGGTAATGGTAAAATGTCTGCCAGGACGAACGGAGTTTGTTCCCCGTTGGTCTGGCCCACTTGAAGTCCTAATTAGCAGAGATACGTGGGCCTGCATAAATATGGGTAGGGTTGGCCAATGGAAACATTGGTCTCAGCTCAAAGAATATGAATCCAATGACCCCTGCACAAGCGAACAAAACAAATAACCCTGCCTTCATACACATTCTATGAAACTGAAGGCGGACGCATCAGCAGAAAACGCCGGAAGAAATAAAGACGATCCAAGATGAATGTGTTACGCGATATTATGTGCAGTTTGCTTTTTTGTGTAATTGTAATATGTAGCCTAGGGAGGACTCAGGCCAGAGTACCCCCACGGACCAAGAGAGAGTTGTATGTGAACACCTTTTTGTACATGTCATACACCTATGCCAAGAAAGCTAAAGTTGCCAGCTGTTGGGTCTGTGCCTATGTCCCCACACACTCGGAGGAAGGAATCTCCCTACAATCAATCCCATTTAGTGATAATGAGACGGCCAGCTGGATGTTTGGATTTAGAACAGGATCCACACGCAATTGCTCTCATGCCATAGAGGCAGATGGCAGCACCAGAATAAAACTTAAAAGTTATGGGTATAATCCAGAACACTGTAGTGGGTGGAGACGATCAACCTATAACGATTCCTATCTACCACCATTCCTGAGAACAAGGTGTAAGAAGGGACAGGAAGGCGGGCTATGTCTCACAAGGCAGGGACGACCGGAAGATCCTATTGTGGGGTACAGTAACTGCACATATAGCCTTACCTTACCTGCTGAAGGGGATAGGGTGACACTCCCATCATTAAATGGAAACGGTAACTTTTCGGTCCAATGGGACCCCCCCCCAGTGATAAATAAATATATGCCCTACAACGGGACTCATTTTGTGTGCGGTCACAGGGCCTACCCCTTGTTTCCCCCAGAATGGACGGGTTCTTGTTATCTGGCTTATATCGTACCCTACATGTATCACCTGGGTTTTCTGAAGGACCTCCACCGGAGAGCCAGACGAGCCATCGCAGAGACTGAAAGATTCTGGGCCATTGCGTTTCCCTGGTATGGAACAGGTAAATTGGCAAGGGAATCCATTCACATGGCTTCCGTCCTGGAACAGGTGGCCAATGATACAGCTGAAGCCCTAGTTAAGGTTAATGCAGAGATGGTAGCCCTCCGCACAGTAGCTCTGCAAAATCAGATGGCCCTTGACTATATGTTGGCAGAAAAAAGGGGAACCTGTGCCCTCATTGGGGCCGAATGTTGTACATACATCCCGGATAGTTCGGAAGAAATGACCAATCTGGCAGAGCATATCCAAGAAGAAGTTAAAAAGCTTAAGCAACCACCAGCCTCCACATTGTGGGACTCGTTCTCAGGGTGGTTAGGATCTATGGGAACGTCACTAATCCAAGGTCTGGTTACCTTTGTGGTAGTGGTAATAATGCTGTATTGCCTATGTAGGTTACTTAAATGTTGTATCAGCAAAGCACTGTCAACTTTACTATCGAGCAGACCTCTAACCCAACCACCCTCAAACTACGAGAACCTAGCGGTGTCTCAGAAGGTGGCGTACACATGCCCAAAACACCTATACGATGAGGTTTTATAAGCAGCAGAATGAGGTGCGACGGGAGATGGGAACCTGGACCCCGGAGTGGAGATCCCGGGGCTCAGGAACCGGCACATCACATCACATGTCGGCCAAATGAGGGATTGAAGGGTTAATAGCGTTAGTGCAAATTGCTGTGCTTTAGAAAATGTACTGTATGACAGAATGAGATAAGCAATTGCGAAAAGGTCACAAGGTGCGGAGCAAGAAAGAAACCAACCACACCAGAAGCTGGCCGAAGATAAGGAAGTAAGCTGGACAAAGACGAAAAAAACTCGTTGTGTAGACACTTTTTGCAATGCCAGATGTAGAAGCAGTGACATGTGACCTTTGCGGTTTACGACTTTAAATACTCATTTTTTGTGACCCCAAATTGAGTTGTTGCCTGGTTGAGGGACCTTCATACAACTCCCCTGGTACCTTGTATTAATAAACTGTGTGTTTTCAACTCTCTAAAGTAGTCTCGGAATAGATTTATTTCTACCTCGAGGTTTTCCCCCAACACTGACCTACATTGGCGTCCGGTTAAGCAAAGCCTCGATTTCAGAATTCTCATCCTTATTTTCAATTCCATCGATGGCCTCACCCCTCCCTATCTCTGTCATCTCCTCCAGCCCCACAACCCCCCGAGATGTCTGTGCTCCTTTAATTCTGCCCTCTTGAGCATCCCTGATTATAATCGCTCAACCATTGGTAGCCGTGCCTTTTGTTGCCTAGGCCGCAAACTCTAGAACTCCCGTCTAACCTCTCCTTCAACTCTCTACCTCTCTTTCCTCCATCAAGACGCTCCTTAAAACATACCTCTGTCACCTTCGCTAATTTCTACTTACGCGGCTCGGTGTCAATTTTTAAAATCTCATAATATTCTTGAGAAGCGCCTTGGGACGTTTCACTATGTTAAAGGCGCTATATAGTTACAAGTTGTTGTTGTTGTTGTAAAGAAATCCTAACTTAGATATCATTCGCTTTACTAATTCTAACAACAAAATTCTAAGGTGTGTTAAAAAGACAAGCCTGAAGGCTCTGTGCCTCAATGCGAGGAGTATTCATAATAAGGTGGACGAATTAACTGCGCAGATAGCTGTTAACGGATATGATGTAATTGGCATCAAGGAGACATGGCTCCAGGGTGACCAAGGCTGGGAACTCAACATCCAGGGGATACATTCAGGAAGGATAGACAGAAAGGTAAAGGAGGCGGGTGGCGTTGCTGGTTAAAGAGGAAATTAACGCAATAGTAAGGAAAGACATTAGCTTGGATGATGTGGAATCTGTATGGGTGGAGCTGCGGAATACAAAAGGGCAGAAAACATTAGTGGAGTTGTGTACAGACCACCAAACAGAAGTAGTGAGGTTGGGGACAGCATCAAACAAGAAATTAGGGATGCGTGCAATAAAGGTACAGCAGTTATCATGGGTGACTTTAATCTACATATTGATTGGGCTAACCAAACTGGTAGCAATGCGGTGGAGGAGGATTTCCTGGCGTGTATTAGGGATGGTTTTCTGGACCAATATGTCGAGGAACCAATTAGAGGGCTGGCTATCTGAGACTGGGTGATGTGTAATGAGAAAGGACTAATTAGCAATCTTGTTGTGCGAGGCCCCTTGGGGAAGTGTGACCATAATATGGTAAAATTCTTTATTAAGATGGAGACTGACACAGTTAATTCAGAGACTAGGGTCCTGAACTTAAGGAAAGGTAACTTCGATGGTGTGAGATGTGAATTGGCTAGAATAGACTGACAAATGATACTTAAAAGGTTGACGGTGGCAAACATTTAAAGATCACATGGATGAACTTCAACAATTGTACATCCCTGTCTGGAGTAAAAATAAAACGGGGAAGGTGGCTCAACTGTGGCTAACAAGGGAAATTAAGGATAGTGTTAAATCCAAGGAAGAGGCATATAAATGGGTCAGAAAAACCAGCAAACCTGAGGACTGGGAGAATTTAATAATTCAGCAGAAGAGGACAAAGGATTTAATTAGGAGGAGGAAAATAGAGTATGAGAGGAAGCTTGCTGGGAACATAAAAACTGACTGCAAAAGCTTCTATAGATATATGAAGAGAAAAAGATTAGTGAAGACAAACGTACGTCCCTTGCAGTCAGATTCAGGTGAATTTATAATGGGAAACAAAGAAACGGCGGACTAGTTGAACAAATACTTTGGTTCTGTCTTCACGAAGGAAGACACAATTAACCTTTCGGAATTACTAGGGGACCGAGGGTCTAGTGAGAAGGAGGAATTGAAGGAAATCCTTATTAGACGGGAAATTGTGTTAGGGAAGTTGATGGGATTGAAGGCCGATAATTCCCCGGGGCCTGATAGTCTGCATCCCAGAGTACTTAAAGAAGTGGCCATAGAAATAATGGATGCATTGGTGATCATTTTCCAACAGTCTATCGACTCTGGATCAGTTTCTATGGACTGGAGGGTGGCTAATGTAACACCACTTTTTAAGAAAGGAGGGAGAGAGAAAACGGGTAATTATAGACTGGTTAGCCTGACATCAGTAGTGGGGAAAATGTTGGAATCAATTATTAAAGATGAAATAGCAGCGCATTTGGAAAGCAGTGACAGGATCGGTCCAAGTCAGCATGGATTTATGAAAGGGAAATCATGCTTGACAAATCTTCTAGAATTTTTTGAGGATGTAACTGGTTGAGTGGACAAGGGAGAACCAGTGGATGTGGTGTATTTGGACTTTCAAAAGGCTTTTGACAAGGTCCCACACAAGAGATTGGTGTGCAAAATTAAAGCACATGGTATTGGGGGTATTGTACTGACGTGAATAGAGAACTGGTTGGCAGACACGAAGCAGAGAGTCGGGATAAACAGATCCTTTTCAGAATGGCAGGCAGTGACTAGTAGGGTGCCGCAGGGCTCAGTGCTGGGACCCCAGCTATTTACAATATACATTAATGATTTAGATGAAGGAATTAAGTATAATATCTCCAAGTTTGCAGATGACACTAAGCTCGATGGCGGTGTGAGCTGTGAGGAGGACGCTAAGAGGCTGCAGGGTGACTTGGACAGGTTAGGTTAGTGGGCAAACGCATGGCAGATGCAGTATAATGTGGATAAATGTGAGGTTATCCACTTTGGTGGCAAAAACACGAAGGCAGAATATTATCTGAATGGCGACAGATTAGGAAAAGGGGAGGTGCAACGAGACCTGGGTGTCATGGTACATCAGTCATTGAAAGTTGGCATGCAGGTACAGCAGGCGGTGAAGAAGGCAAATGCTATGTTGGCCTTCATAGCTAGGGGATTTGAGTATAGGAGCAGGGAGGTCTTACTGCAGTTGTACAGGGCCTTAGTGAGGCCTCACCTGAAATATTTTGTTCAGTTTTCTGAGGAAATACTTTCTTGCTATTGAGGGAGTGCAGTGAATGTTCACCAGACTGATTCCCGGGATGGCAGGACTGACATATGAGGAGAGACTTGATCGACTGGAGTTTAGAAGGATGAGAGGGGATCTCATAGAAACATATAACATTCTGACGGGTCTAGACAGGTTAGATGCAGGAAGAATGTTCCCAATGTTGGGGAAGTCCAGAACCAGGGGACATAATCTAAGGATAAGGGGTAAGCCATTTAGGACTGAGATGAGGAGAAACTTCTTCACTCAGAGTTGTTAACCTGTGGAATTCCCTACCGCAGAGAGTTGTTGATGCCAGTTCATTGGATATATTCAAGAGACAGTTAGATATGACCCTTATGACTAAAGGGATTAAGGGGTATGGAGAGAAAGCAGGAAAGGGATACTGAGGTGAATGATCAGCCATGATCTTATTGAATGGTGGTGCAGGCTCGAAGAACCAAATGGCCTACTCCTGCACCTATTTTCTATGTTTCTATGAAATAAAACTGTAGTCTAGCAAACTTAATATTAAACTGCAACCAAGCAAAGCTTTAATACTGAAAAATAATAAAAGGGTTTTATATTTGAGTATACAGGTACAACATCTCAAATTTGGCAACCACAGGACTGAGGCCGTGCCAGTTTTCGGATTTTTCCGGATTTCGGAGAAGAAAATCATACGTCCCAAATCCGGCAACCTTGGGGCTAAGACCATGCTTGTTTTTGTATTTTTCCCGATTTCGGGTTGGACATAGATTAACACAACCTAAGCTTAAGTATAAAATATGAAAAGGAATGGACTCATAAAGCATGAAATAGAATTAATAAAGGTTTTTATTTGGAAAACAGAGTACAGGTATGAAACAGAATAATGTATAAAGAATAATATTCTTCCTGTGACCCACTTCCTAAATAAGCTGCACAGAAATAGGTACAGGTTACATGTGGCTGGAGGTTGTGCTTGAGGGATAGCTTGGGGCAGAGAACATAAGAACATAAGAACATAAGAATTCGGAATGGGAGTAGGCCATCTAGACCCTCGAGCCTGCTCCGCCATTCAAAAAGATCATGGCAGATCTGGCCGTGGACTCAGCTCCACTTACCCGCCCGCTCCCCATAACCCTTAATTCCCTTATTGGTTAAAAATCTATCTATCTGTGATTTGAATACATTCAATGAGCTAGCCTCAACTGCTTCCTTGGGCAGAGAATTCCACAGATTCACAACCCTCTGGGAGAAGAAATTCCTTCTCAACTTGGTTTTAAATTGGCTCCTCCGTATTTTGAGGCTGTGCCCCCTAGTTCTAGTCTCCCCGACCAGTGGAAACAACCTCTCTGGCTCTATCTTGTCTATCCCTTTCATTATTTTAAATGTTTCTATAAGATCACCCCTCATCCTTCTGAACTCCAACGAGTAAAGACCCAGTCTACTCAATCTATCATCATAAGGTAACCCCCTCATCTCTGGAATCAGCCTCGTGAATCGTCTCTGTACCCCCTCCAAGGCTAGTATATCCTTCCTTAAGTAAGGTGACCAAAACTGCACGCAGTACTCTAGGTGCGGCCTCACCAATACCCTGTACAGTTGCAGCAGGACCTCCCTGCTTTTGTACTCCATCCCTCTCGCAATGAAGGCCAACATTCCATTCACCTTCCTGATTACCTGCTGCACCTGCAAACTAACTTTTTGGGATTCATGCACAAGGACCCGCAGGTCCCTCTGCACCTCAGCATGTTGTAATTTCTCCCCATTCAAATAATATTCCCTTTTACTATGGTATGCTCAGCTATGATGTCTGCGGTTGAACATGGTCCAGCAATAGGATTTTCGAGTGTGGAAATTGCTGGTGTAGTTGTAGGCTGTAGATCTTGGGCACTCTGCTGCAATACCCTCTTAAACATATCGACTAATTTTAATTGTTTCAGTAATTGTATGTGATGTTACATTGGGAGGTAAATAGCTTCCATAGACATTGGGCTGGAAATTCATCCACCTTCAGCTATTACCAGTTTTTCGCAAAAAAACCCCCACTATGATTCCATTATAATTTCGAGGTGGAAAATTCAGGAAAAAAATTGGGGAAAAATCCATCCGGTGGTGAAAATCAGTGTTGCATGAGGATTCGCGGTGGAAACCATGATCCTCGCCAATTTTAGTCCAAGGCTGATTACCGCTGCAAGTTCGGCCTAGGGATGGGGGAAAACACAAAAAATATTTTTCCAAAAAAACAAAAAAAAATCGCAAAACATTTACAAGACCCTTTTCTAGTGAAGCACTGTAAAATAGTTTAAAAATAAACTTTAACTTTTCTTTTTTGCAGGTTTTCATACCAACCGCCATTTCCAAGGTCTGCACCGATACGTTTTCCTCTGTGTTTTTTTTTACCCTATTACGGGTCGCCGCTGTGGCCAAACTCGGGCGGAAGTGCTTTTTCCAGTCTTGCACGCTCTCCAGCGGTATTTCAAAGCCGCCGGCGGAAGACTTCAATAAATTTCCCGCCGCAGCGTTTTCTGCCCAAAACGACGAAATGCCACCAAAAAACGCGGCGGAAGGCTGATGAATTTCCAGCTCCTTATCATTTACTAGAGGTTCAGCATCAGGATGTGTTGAGCAATTGTCTAAAGGCAAGAATATTTTACACTTTTCATGAAGGCCAACTGCCCTACAATGAGCACGAGCCTCAGGAACAAAATACTTCTCATGAGAACATAAGAACATAAGAAATAGGAACAGGAGTAGGCCATACGGCCCCTCGAGCCTGCTCCGCCATTCAATAAGATCATGGCTGATCTGATCATGGACCCAGTTCCCACTTCCGCGCCCGCTCCCCATAACCTCTTATCCCCATATCGTTTAAGAAACTGTCTATTTTTGTCTTAAATTTATTCAATGTCTCAGCTTCCACAGCTCTCCGAGGCCACGAATTCCACAGATTTACAACCCTCTGAGAGAAGAAATTCCTTCTCATCTATGTTTTAAATGGGCAGCCCCTTATTCTAAGATCATGCCCTCTAGTTCTAGTCTCCCTCATCAGTGGAAACATCCTCTCTGCATCCACCCTGTCAAGCCCCCTCATAATCTTATACGTTTCGATAAGATCACTTCTCATTCTTCTGAATTCCAATGAGTAGAGGCTCAACCTACTCAACCTTTCCTCATTAATCAACTCCCTCATCTCCAGAATCAACCTAGTGAACCTTCTCTGAACTGCCTCCAAAGCAAGTATATCCTTTCTTAAATATGCAAACCAAAACTGCACGCAGTATTCCAGGTGTGGCCTCACCAATACCCTGTATAACTATAGCAAGACTTCCCTGCTTTTATACTCCATCCGCTTGGGTGGACTAACAAGAGCCTTGTCTTAAGTGCCCTTTTCATGAGCAGTTCAGCGGGGGGAACCCCAGTGAGCGAGTGGTGTCATATGCAGTAACTAAGCAGGACTCGGGATAGGCGAGTCTGCTGTGAGCCTTCAGTTACCCTCTTCAAGCTCTGTTTGATTGTTTACACTGCTTGCTCTGCCTGATCATTGGACGCTGGTTTAAACGGGGCAGATGTGACATGTTTGATCCCATTGCAGGTCATGAACTCTTTCAACTTGGCACTAGTGAAGCACGGCCCATTGTCACTCACAAGGACATCAGGCAGGCCGTGCGTGGCAAACATGGCCCGCAGGCTTTCAATGGTGACAGCGAATGTGCTTGCCAACATTATCTCACATTCAATCTACTTGGAGTACGCATCTACGACCACCAGGAACATTTTTCCCAAGAATGGGCCTGCATAGTCGACATGGACCCTGGACCACAGTTTGGAGGGCCATGACCATAAACTTAGTGGCGCCTGCCTGGGTGCATTGCTTAACTGTGAACATGTATTACACTTGTGCACGCAGATCTCTAAGTCTGCATCGACACCGGGCCAACACACGTGGGATCTGGCTATCGCTTTCATCATTACAATGCCTGGGTGGGTACTGTGGAGGTCACTAATGAAATTGTCCCTGCCCTTTTTTGGCACCACTACTCAATTACTCCATAGGAGGCAGTCTGCCTGTATAGACATTTCATCTCTGCGCCGCTGGTACGCTTGATTTCTTCCTGTATCTCTAACAGGACACTAGACCAACTCCCTTGTAGCACACAGTTTTTTTACCAAGGACAGTGAGGGGTCCTGGCTCGTCCAGGTTCTATCTGTTGGGCAGTAACAGGTGATTGCTCACTCTCAAATGCTTCCATTACCATAATTAAATCTGTGGGCTGTGCCATCTCCACCCTTGTGGTGGACAATGGCAGCCTACTGAGAGCATCAGCACAGTTTTCTTTGCCTGGCCTGTGGCGGATGGCATAGTTGTATGCAGACAACGTGAGCGACCATCTCTGGATGCAGGCCAATGCATTCGTATTTATCTCCTTTCTTTCAGAAAAGAGGGATATCAGTGGCTTATGGGCGGTTTCGAATTCAAATTTGAGCTCAAACAGATATTGATGCATTTTCTTTACCCCATAAACACACGCTAACGTTTCTTTTTTGATCATGCTGTAGGTCCTCTCAGCCTTAGACAGACTTCTGGATGCATAAGCAACCGATTGCATTTCCCAGATTCATTAGCTTGTTGCAATACACACCCAACAGCGTATGACGACGCATCACATGCTGGTACCAAATCCTTACATGGATCATACAACACAAGCAATTTGTTTGAGCATAACAGTTTTCTAGCTTTTACAAAGGCATTTTCTTGGTTGTTACCCCATACCCATTCATCTCCTTTACGCAGTAAAGAGTGCAGTGGTTCCAACAGTGTGCTAAGACCCGGTAAGAAGTTACCAAAGTAGTTCGGGAGTCCGAGAAATGACCACAGCTCCGTCACGTTCTGTGGTCTCAGTGCATTCTCGATTGCCTCCGTCTTCGAATCGGTGGGCCTGATGCTGTCCGCTGCGATTCTTCTCCCCAGGAACTCCACTTCAGGTGCCAGGAAAATGCATTTCGATCATTTTAACCTGAGCCCCACACGATTAAGCCGACTAAGAACCTCCTCCAGGTTCTGCAGCTGCTCGACGGTGTCCCGACCTGTAACCAAGATGTCGTCCTGGAAGACCACGGAGCGCAGGACCGACTTCAGTAAGCTTTCCATGTTCCTCTGGAATATAGCCGCGGCTGATCGAATCCAAAACGGGCATCTGTTGTTAATGAAGAGACCTTTGTGCGTGTTGATGCAGGTGAGGCCCTTCGATGATCCCTCCAGCTCCTGCATCATGTAGGCCAAGGTCAAATCCAGCTTCATGAACGTTTTTCCTCCCGCCAACGTCGCAAATTGGTAGCGGGTATTGATCCTGCAGGGAGAAACGATTGATAGTTACTTTGTAATCACCACAGATTCTGACGGTGCCGTCTTCCTTGAGGACTGGAACAATCAGACTGGCCCACTCGTTGAATTTGATTGGCGAAATGATGCCCTCTCGTTGCAGCCGGTCCAGCTCGATCTCCACCCTCTCTCTCATCATGTACGGTACCGCTCTCGCCTTGTGATGGATGGGTCACACCCCTGGAATCAAGTGTATCTGCACTTTTGCTCCTTGGAACTACCCGATGTCTGGTTCGAACAGCGAGGGGAACTTGTTTAGGACCTGGGCACATGAAATGTCTTCGATGGTCGAAAGCGCTCGGACACCGTCCCAGTTCTGGCGTATCTTCCCCAGCCAGCTCCTGCCGAGCAGTGTGGGGCCATTGCCCGGTACCACCCAGAGTGGCACTTGTGCACCACTCCACCGTAGGAGACCTTTACAGTAGCACAGCCGATTATGGGAATCAGTTCCTTTGTGTACGTTCTCAGTTTAGTATGAATGGGAGTCAGGACTGACCTTGAGGCCTTGCTGCACCACAATTTATCAAAGTCTTTTTGCTCATTATGGACTGGCTTGCGCCCGTGTCCAGCTCCATTGACACCGGGAGTCCATTTAATTCAAACTTCAGCATTATCGGGGGACACTTTGTGGTAAATGTGTGCACCCCATATACCTCTGCCTCCTCGGTCTGAGGCTCTGGTTTGTCGTGATCCACCTTGGATCTGTCCTCCTCTGCAACATGGTGGTTTGCAGGATTAACAGGATTTGCAGCTCGCCTGCACATATGTTGGAGGTGTCCCATTCTTCCACAGCCCTTGCAAATGTATCCTTTGAAGCGATGGAAACGATGATCACCCCCGCAACACCAACAAGGTGTTAATGGCCTTGCATTCATCACTCTGAGACATCTGCGGACGTGCAGCTTCAGGCACGTGAGGCCTGCCCTGTACGTTATGATTCGAAAACAACATTATTTTGTTCACAGTACTTGCAGCAGCACTCGTGTGCTGAGAGATTTGTTTGGTATTGTCACTGGTGGCGATGAACGCCTGGGCTATTGCTATGGCTTTACTCAAGATTGGGGTCTCTACAGTCAAAAGTTTGCAAAGTATTACTTCATGACCAATGCCAAGTACAAAGAAGTCCCTGAGCATGTGCTCCAAGTGTCCTTCAAATTCGCAATGTCCTGCAACGCGCCTTAGCTCGGCAACGTAGCTCGCCCCTTCCTGGCCTTCAGACCTCTTGTGCGTGTAGAACCGGTACCTCGCCATCAGAACGCTTTCCTTTGGCTTTAGATGCTCCCAGACCAGTGTGCACAAATCATCATACGACTTCTCTGTGGGTTTCGCTGGAGCGAGCAGATTGTTCATGAGGCCATACGTTGGTGCCCCATAAACGGTGAGGTGGATCACTCATCGTTTGGCAGCGTTCGCTTCTCCTTCCAGCTCGTTGGCCACGAAAATTTGGTCGAGTCGCTCCACGAAGTTTTCCCAATCATCTCCCTCTGAAAATTTCTCCAGGATGACCATGGTTCTCTGCATTGTTGCGGTGGGGTTCGTCATCTGTCTCTCGTTGCCAGTTGTTATATCTTGAATAAAGAATCTGACCAGATACTGTCAGCTTAAAGTAATATGTGACCGTAGTTCTTTATTACAGATCTCCAGAATGCCCCTCCAGCCTGTGAGGCCTCCTTATGTACAGGTGCTCCCAAGGGATTGTGGGATCCCTTGGGACTCCAGAGGATGAGCCCTCTGATGGTTAAACAAGGTATTTACAGGTTTACATATATAACAAAAAAGACTCAAAAATGATCGAAGTTCAGTGACATTCGTGGGAGTGGGTACATTTCTAATTGCATCCAGCTTTCCCTTGGTTGGATGTAAACCATTTTGGTCTACTCTGTGCCCCAATACTCCACTGAGTTTTGAAATAACTCACACTTGTGAACAATCACTCATACTCTGTGGTTCTCTAGCCGTTTGAGCACTTCATTCAATATGTTATTATGGATTTGCTTGTTTGTTGCTGAAATGAGTATGTCATCTAAATAACATACCACACCTTCAATGCCTTGCAAAATTTGGTTCATCACCCCTGGAATATGGCAGGGGCCATTCACTCTGATAATATGGAACAAGATGCATATATCTTTTGTTTTGTGTGCATTTGAAATAAGTCTTTGGTTAGTCCCTAGGAATAGCTAATTATTTTTGATATTGGTCACAGGTTGCTGTCATTCTTGTTTTGGCCCAATTACTGCAGCTAGGTAGTATATAAGCAGAAATGGCAGTAGTTGTGACATGATCAATTCTATACGTTAAACCAGTATAAATGCTTTAGAATGGTTGATTTAACCTGGGCTAACATTGGCAGTCAGAAATGAAAGAGGAAGAAGTAGGAGTAAAAGTGGAGGTTTTATATTTGAAGATGTATCAGGGAGGAGAGTAGACACTGAGCTAGATATAATTTTGATTTATTACACAGCGGACTTTGACTGACGAACAATGGTAGCAAAAGGTATATCTGCACTGGTAACTTGGAGGGTGGGGAGGAAAGCGCAGCAAGAGATGGGAGAACAATGAGTCACCAGTGGTGAGAGGGGTTAAAGTAAGGATTACAAATGAAAACTCACAGGCCAACTTGATTTATGATTGCTGTTCCTTTACCCTTCCATAACATCTGAGAACTCTAAGGGCTAGTAATTATATAGCGTCCTGTTTGGGGCAATAACTTTTGAAGGAGTGCAAAAGTATGGCCAGGTGAAAACGATTTGCTGCTCCCGGGAACTTCAGCTTTAGCGCTCCATGAGGGAAGCGCTACCACTTTCCTTATATCACTAAAATATGTGAGAGGGGCGGTAGTGGTAGAGCGCTGAACAATGTTCAATGCAGCGATGTCGTCTTTAGAGGCTTTTTACCTTGCTTAAAGGGAAGGGCCAATGATGGGTTGAATTAATCTTACTGCTCTCTCTGTGGGGCCACGGGACCTGCGCTATGTGCCTAACAGCCCCAAGCACTCTAAGGGCCCAAGTTTCCCCAGGAGTTGCTCCGGTATTTTTGGAGCAACAAGATTTTTTTGGAATAGCTTAAAAATCGCAATTCTCCCCATTTAATTAGTAAGTGAGTTAGTTAAGTTTTTTTTAGTTTTTTTTTTTTACCAGCCACTTGCACTTGTTTTGGCCATTTAAGCAATTTGACCAGCTAAAAGTTACTCCAAACTAACTTAGGCCAGCATATGTGGCCACTTGTGTCCACTCAGTAAAACCTTGCGGTGAATTAAGAAATCAGCGCAGGTAGCCAGAGATGGCGGGGTGGGTGGGGAGGGAAGTAAAAGGATTTTGCAAAGCATTAAACACCTTCACAACAACATTAAAGAAGCATAAAAACCATCATCAATAATAAATGAAAAATAAATCAATTACTAAAAAATAAAAAGTCCTACCTCGCTGACTGCAGCATGCACCGGCAAGCCCTTCGGCCAAGGCTAGGGGCAGGAGGCTCACAACAAGCAGCAGGAGGGCCCTCCGGGGCATGACACACCACAGTGGCAAGCCCTTCGGTCAGGGATAGGGGTGGGAGGCTCGCAACAAGCAGCAGGAGAGCTCTCCGGGGCATGTCAATGGAACTATTTTAAAGGTGCCCCCCTGGGCCCCCCTGGGCTCCTCCAGCTCCTGCTCCTGCTCTCCCGGGCTCCACCAGCTCCTGCTCCTGCTCCCCCGGGCTCCTCCAGCTCCTGCTCCTGCTCCCCCGGGCTCCCCGGCAAGCTTCCCTCGGCACACACTGCGCACACACTGAACTGGAGTCTAAGTGAGCGCGGGAAGGCAGTATCCAGCCTGTGCGGCAGGCCATTCAGCCTGGGATAGGGGTGGTACAAACATCGGGTCATCCCTTCGGCCAGGGATAGGGGCGGCAATTATCAGGACGCGCTGGAAGGGCGAGGAGCTACTGCGCATACGCACAGATTCCACTGCGAATGCGCACAGCTGCCGGCACTGTTTTCGGTGCAGGGCTGTAGCTCCGCCCCCCACTGTGAGTGTCAAGCCACACCAGACCCTAGGACGGTCCACGGAGCGGGGAGAATCAGCAACTACATTTTCGGCACCGTTTTTGGAGTTCAAAATCTATATATGGGCAAATTTACATTCACATCTAAACACAGGTACAGTATGATTATGTCATTTGCCATAGACCAGGCACCGACAACTGCGCTGATGCATTAGCCAGTTAACGTTGCCCACACCAGAGGTGGAAGCGTCAATGCCGGCAGAGCTACTCATGGTCATGGATGCCTTTCAGAGTGAAGGATCGCCTGTCACTGCTCAACAAGTTAAGACCTGGACCAGCCAGGATCCGACCCTATCGGTTGTAAAACATTCTGTTCTTAATGGGGACTGGTCGACCATCCCCAAGGAAATTGATGATGAAACCAAACCGTACAGCCGTCGTAAAGATGAGCTTTCCATCCAGTCCGACTGTTTACTGTGGGTAATCGTGTTGTAATGCCCAAGAAAGGCAGGGCGAGACTTGTACGGGAGTTACATAGTACGCATCCCGGTATTGTCATGATGAAGGCCATTGCCAGGTCCCATCTTTGGTGGCCTGGCATTGACTTGGATTTAGAGTCATGCATGCATCAGTGCAGCACTTGCATGCAGTTCAGCAATGCCCCAAAGGAAGCTCCGCTCAGTCTGTGGTCATGGCCATCCAAACCGTGTCTAGAATCCACATCGACTTTGCGGGCCCCTTCCTCGATAAAATGTTTTTTGTGGTGATGGATGCATACTCCAAAGTGATAGAATGTGTGATCATGTCATCCAGCACTTCCACTGCCACCATTGAGAACCTGAGAGCCATGTTTGCCACAAATGGTCTGCCAGACATCGTTGTCAGTGACAACGGACCGTGTTTCACGAGTCTGGAGTTTCAAGAGTTCATCAAACGCAATGGCATAAAACATGTGAGGTCAGCTCCGTTCAAACCCGCGTCCAATGGTCAAGCGGAGCCGGCAGTTCAAACCATCAAGCAGAGCTTGAAACGCGTAACTCACGTTTCCTTGCAGACATGCCTGTCACGCATACTGCTCAGTTACAGGACAAGGCCACACACGTCCACCGGGCTCCCGCCTGTGGAACTATTTGTGGAAAGATCAGAAAGGATTAAGAAGTTAGTTCAGACCTGGGGTCTAAAAAACTAACAAGCTCTCTTCCACAAAAAGCAAGTAGGCATTAACCTCAGGGTCAATAAGGGATGAGGTAGAGTTATAAAACCATCAGGGAATGTCACGGGTTAATAAAGCCAAATACTGAATGCCAATTAACAAAGTTCCAGCAATTGCTAATGACCGAACAAAAGGTCAGGCTAGGAATAACAGATTGAAGACCAATGGACAGGAGGGAGTTACCCACCATCACAGGACCAGCTGTGACCACAGCAGGGGGGTGATAAGAAAGAATTCAATGGATCAAGATAATGGTCACACACGGGAAGGGAAACTTCCAAATTGGTAATAACTTTTGGAGGCGAGAGACAAGTTGAGATAACAGCAGAATGTTTCTGTATCTTGTAGAAACAAGCAGGCAATTAGTAGCAACACATATGGTTAAGAAAGGGACAAAAAAGGTATAAAGATAGACAAATTTGGACATAGCGAGAACCTGGGACCAACACTCGACAGAAGCAGGGATCAGGGAGCGACCCTTGAAGTAACAGTGTCAGGATCAGATTGATCACCCAGGACGTATTGGGTAAATATGAAAGTATTTTGAGTTAAAGAGAGTATTTTGAGCGGCATGGAACGCCTTTTGGAATGCCTTGTCTGCAGAGTTAACCAGAGTTGAGTTAGCAGTGTTGAGTTAAACAGAGTATTTTGAGTGGAAAGGAACACCCTTTGGAATGCCTTTCTGAAGAGTTAAGCAGAATTAAATAGAGTATAAGTAGTGAGTCTTGTACTTCTTTTGTATTGAGGAACTATAGAGTATAAGTAGTGAGTCTTGTACTTCTTTTGTATTGAGGAACTATAGAGTATAAGTAGTGAGTCTTGTACTTTTCCTGTATTAAACGGACATTAGGAAAGGTAACTTCGATGGTATGAGACGTGAATTGGCTAGAATAGACTGGTGAATGATACTTAAAGGGTTGACGGTAGATAAACAATGACAAACATTTAAAGATCACATGGGTGAACTGCAACAATTGTACATCCCTGTCTGGAGTAAAATTAAAACGGGGAAGGTAGCTCAACCGTGGCTAACAAGGGAAATTAGGGATAGTGTTAAATCCAAGGAAGAGGCATATAAATTGGCCAGAAAAAGCAGTTGAACAAATACTTTGGTTCTGTCTTCACGAAGGAAGACACAAATAACCTTCCAGAAATACTAGGGGACCGAGGGCCTAGTGAGAAGGAGGAACTGAAGGAAATCCTTATTAGTCAGGAAATTGTGTTAGGGAAATTAATGGGATTGAAGGCGGATAAATCCCCGGGCCTGATAGTCTGCATCCCAGAGTACTTAAGGAAGTGGCCCTAGAAATAGTGGATGCATTGGTGATCATTTTCCAACAGTCTATTGACTCTGGATCAGTTCCTATGGACTGGAAGGTAGCTAATGTAACACCACTTTTTAAGAAAGGAGGGAGAGAGAAAACGGGGAATTATAGACCGGTTAGCCTGACATCAGTAGTGGGGAAAATGTTGGAATCAATTATTAAAGGTGAAATAGCAGCGCATTTGGAAAGCAGTGACAGGATCGGTCCAAGTCAGCATGGATTCATGAAAGGGAAATTATGCTTGACAAATCTTCTAGAATTTTTTGAGGATCTAACTAGTAGAGTGGACAAGGGAGAACCAGTGGATGTGGTGTATTTGGACTTTCAAAAGGCTTTTGACAAGGTCCCACAGAAGAGATTGGTGTGCAAAATTAAAGCACTTGGTATTGGGGGTGGATAGAGAACAAACAGGAAGCAGAGAGTCGGGATAAACGGGTCCTTTTCAGAATGGCAGGCAGTGACTAGTGGAGTGCTGCAGGGTTCAGTGCTGGGACCCCAGCTCTTTACAATATATATTAACGACTTAGATGAAGGAATTGGGTGTAATATCTACAAGCTTGCAGGTGACACTAAGCTGGGTGGCGGTGTGAGCTGTGAGGAGGATGCTAAGAGGCTGCAGGGTGACTTGGACAGGTTAGGTGAGTGGGCAATTGCATGGTAGATGCAGTCTAATGTGGATAAATATGAGGTTATCCACTTTGGTGGCAAAAACACAAAGGCAGAATATTATCTGAATGGCGGCAGATTAGGAAAAGGGGAGGTGCAACGAGACCTGGGTGTCATGGTACATCAGTCATTGAAAGTTGGCACGCAGGTACAGCAGGCAGCAAAGAAGGCAAATGGTATGTTGGCCTTCATAGCTAGGGGATTTGAGTATAGGAGCAAGGAGGTCTTACTGCAGTTGTACAGGGCCTTGGTGAGGCCTCACCTGGAATATTGTGTTCAGTTTTGGTCTCCTAATCTGAGGAAGAACGTTCTTGCTATTGATGGAGTGCAGCGAAGGTTTACCAAACTGATTCCCGGGATGGCAGGACTGACATTTGAGGAGAGACTGGATCGACTGGGCCTGTATTCACTGGAGTTTAGAAGGATGAGAGGGGATCTCATAGAAACATATAAAATTCCGACGGGACCGGACAGCTTAGATGCAGGAAGAATGTTCCCGATGCTGGGGAAGTTCAGAACCAGGGGACATAGTCTAAGGATAAGGGGTAAGCCATTTAGGACTGAGATGAAGAGAAACTTCTTCAGTCAGAGAGTTGTTAACCTGTGGAATTCCCTACCGCAAAGAGTTGTTGATGCCAGTGGATATATTCAAGAGAGTGTATCTATAAATGACCCAGTGTATGTACTTAACCATGGTCAAGGGCCCAAGTGGCTCCCGGGCAATGTTACGGATAAGGAGGGTAACCGGGTGTATATGGTTAAGCTCAAGAATGGGCAGATGTGCAGGAAACACATTGATCAAATCAAGCTAAGACACACTGATGAATCGGAACAGTTGGGAGAAGACACCGCGAGCTTAGATGACCAACTCACGTCCAGCCATCAGAAGAACCCACTGTGGTCAACGCCCAGCCCCAAGTCATGAGAAATTCAGAAAGCACTGGGATTGTACTGAGATGGTCAACCAGGGAACAAAGGGCTCCGGACCGTCTGAACTTGTAATATGGACTTGTACCAAGAATTGGGGGGGGAATGATGTAATGTATGTACATCAGGTCTGCCCACCAACAGGAGGCACTACCATCGGAGGTCCTAGGCTCATAGGTACACTTGTGCTGGGCCCGGTATATAACCTGAACTTCACCTTTGTATCTTCACTTCTGGAAGCCATTAAAGACTGACCAGGTTACACCTAGTAACTAGCTCACAGTATGGAGTATATTGTATCATTTCATACACCACATGTACACTCAACACCAGATGTGTCACACACAGATCAGCTCTGTCATCTTGCGTTATGTGCTACCCAGCAGACCAGTAGACTGTTCAGCCACTGAAGAACTCGCTTTAGGAGTGGAAGCAAGTCTTCCTTGATTCCGAGGGACTGCCTATGATGATGATGATGATGATGATGGAACGTTTCATGACCTTCATAAGCACCACTCAGGGGAGAAACTTGCCTCATACATACTTGGCTTTCTCACCGAAAATGGTACTGACTTCAGTCATTGTCGTGGTCAAAGCTACGATAATGCCTCCAATATGAGTGGTAAATATTCAGGGATGCAGGCAAAGATAAAAGAGCTTTGGTAGATTACTACCATGCACAGCAAACTCACTAAATCTCACTAAAACGCTGAAGTTGTGAAGGCATTTATTCTGGGATATTGCACATATTGGGACAGCAAACAAGGAGTATAAATCAGCCAAATGCTGCAAAAGACAAGTGATGACACAACTTCACATACATTCAGTGACAAGGAAGCCTTCAGTGTTAAAACATTCCTCACAATCATTGACAAACTGAAGAGTGCATTAGAATATCAAATCAAGGCCTACACCGATATTGACAAGACCTTTAATGTCCTGGCAAGTTGTTCACATAATATGTCAAGCTCCCAAATCAGTGAAGGTATCAGACGCTTATGTCAGAAATATCTAGATGATCTCCCAGTAGATTTTACTAAAGAATTTCTCCAATTTGACGACTTTGCCACGGCTAAGGCCAGGAAGAAACCAGTCTTTGTTTGAAAATATGTATCAGATAATTTTTTGTTTGATATCACAGTTTAAAGCCAGGAAGAAACCATTCTCTGTTTGAATTGTGTGCTGTTTTTTAATGTACATAGCTTTAATTTTTGTTCGTTGTTATGTTAAATTTAGATAAATATACAATTATATTTGTTTGATGATTTTATGAATTGTATGCAATATATAGCTTATATATAAACCCTTTCCTCCCATTAGCCTTAGGCCCCTCACAGCCTTAATCCGGCACTGCCCATGACTCCAAAAATCTTGCAGTCTTCTACTGTAAGCTTTCTCGCCCAGCAACCGGTCAATCGAGCCGGTTGGCATGCAGGAAACGGAGTAAAAAATTATAATGAAGAGCTGCCTTTAAATTTGGCAGGACCTCCGCCTTTCTGGTATTTCCAGATAGAAAACTCATTCTACAAGGACAGGACGTTGCTTCCATCAGCACCATCAGATGCAAGACTGCACTGTAAGTCACTCAGGAACAGTGTTATCAGCGACATTTTAACCATACTTTCCAACATTTGGGGACAGCCTTTGCACCAGTTCTGTCATCTTGCTTCTGGCCACAGGTGGGCTGGATCTCAGATCTGCAACACTGGCAGCAACGTGAATTGACAAGTGCTGTAAGGGTGGTCAAGGCGGATATGAAATGGATCTGACACCACCCAAAAGCTGCAGTGCATTAGATCACAACTGCACATCTTCAACTTCCAACCCCCGGTAACAGTTCCCGAACATTAATCCACCAACTCGCCTCCCACTTCACACCAATGGAGGAGGCTCTCTAACAGGTCAATAATTCCACACTTTGCAATTGTGTTATCCTTTCAATATCCGACATTCATTTTACAACAGAGAATATTTAAGATCTGTAAAGAAATGGCAATAACTTTTGAGGTTCGTAAATGAAAACATTTTCGCTCTCTAGTATTGAGGGAAAAGTTTGTAAGCTTGAGAAACTTCTCTCTCCCGCCCTGCTGCGCCTCGCCCCATATTAATATTGATGAGGGGAACCTGGGCCCCGCGGTCGCAGCCCCGCCTCCGACAGTGACGCTCAGGAAGGACGTGATGACGTAACACGCACAGCACTGTGATGTCAGGGTGAAGTATCCTTTTTGTGGCTGGTATTGTCGCCGGGCGCGGTGGCGCGCGCCTGTTATCCGGCGACTCGGAGGCTGAGGCTATCGGATTGCTTGAGGCCAGGAGTTCTGGGTTGCTGCGGACTATGCCGATCAGGTGTCCTCACTAAGTTGGAGCGTCGATATGGTGTTCCCGGAGGAATCCAGGATCACCAGGTTGTGTAAAGAGGGGTGAATCGGCCCAGGTCGGAAACGGAGCAGGTCAAAGCCCCCGTGCCCATCAGTAGTGGGATCGCGCCTGTGAATAGACGTTGCAGTGCAGCCTGGTTGACACAGTGAAACATAGTCTCTCTTTTTCCTTTCCCCCACAAATTACATTTTATGCTTTGCCACATCTGCAGGAAATGTCTTGAGACATCACCATCAAAATACAGAAAATATAGAAATACAGAACTTTCATCCTCTACATGCACAATGAAAGAGACTGAGAATAATATGCATTCATCCAACTGTGGATTAAAGCTCTCTTTTAGGGGCTCTATGTGCAGGATCAACTGCACATTCATAGTGTAGGATTTTCTTGTACATTTCGAAACTTGTTGAGACGTATTTGGTGAATAGAGAATTAGATGCATGTCTGTTCAACTAAGCTGGTGTTACCGCTCTCTGCTGTTCGGTCGTTTTATTGTAACAGAAAAACTTAATACTGTAGGTGTTATATCAGCGATGAAAGCAAGGGAGCGCTAACTTCAGCATAACTGATCTCAGCACTGCACTTCCCGCATTTACCGCCAGCCTGCTTGCCAAGTAGCAGCCATTTGGTTAGATTTTTCAGTTAACAATTAGTGTACAGAGAATGCCACGCATGCCCATAGAACAACTGCATATATAAGTTATAAAATTAGAAACTGACTGTCACAATCCTCACTTCCATTAAAGAAAGACAGATTTGCATTTATCTAGCATCTTTCACAACCACCAGACGTCTCAAAACGCTTTACAGCCAATGAAGTACTTTTTGGGGTGTAGCTACTGTTGCACTGTGGGAAACGTGGCAGCTGATTTGCGAACAAGCAAGCTCCCACAAAAAGCAATGTGATAATGACCAGATAATCTGTTTTTGTTATGTTGATTGAGGGATAAATATTGGTACTACATGAAATAACATGCTCTTTTGTACCATCACTGCCTCTGTTCAGCAGGCCATCACTCCACCATGCTCCTAATGCCTCTTGTCAACTTCACGAGGTCACTTGGTGCATGGTGCCGGTGATGGTGTTCTCTCCTGTTACCCGCAGATCCTTTTATAGTCCTCCTTTCAAATGTTTATTCCATTCCCTTTTAAATTATATTTTAGTCTCTACCTCAACAGTCACCTATGGTGACCCATTCCATGGTTCAAGAACATCAAGAACATTCCCTTCCCCTTCTTCCTTGGTCCTTCCAGTGACAATCCGGTCTACGCCTCCTTATTCCTTATTCGCCCACCAGTGGAAACAATTTTTCACTATTTACCCACTAAAGTCCCAAGGTTTCATTCAACCCTTTACTGGCTGCTCCTCTATTGGTGTCACTCCCAATCACCACATTTCTGCTGGTGCTCCTAGATATACAGAAAATGCTGGTCTACTTGCCCACCGTTCATTCCACTGCTGTCCCCTCTACTCAATCTCCCCCAAGCCCCCACCCCAGACTCTCCCCAAACCCCCAGTCTTCCTCTGGCCCGGACCCTCATCCACTGACCCCCAGTGTGCCTCCCCAACCCTCGAACTCTATTCTCCCTATCTTTCCATCCCCAGACCCACAATCCCATCTTCCCCATCCCCCAGTATCCCTCTCTCCCCTGATTCCCGAGGCCCCACAGATTTCTGGCCCTCCCAACAGGTCTTTTATCTCAACTCCACCTTCCCGCACTATCCCCATATCCCTTGATTCCCTTAGTATCCAAAAATATATCGATCTCAGCCTTGAATATACTCAACAACTGAGCATCCACAGCTTTCTGGAGTAGAGAATTCCAAAAATGCACAACCCTTTGAAGAAATTTCCCCTCATCTCAGTTCTAAATGGCTGACCCCTTATCCTGAGGCTATGCCCCTAGTTCTAGACTCCCCAGCCAGGGAATCCTCCCAGCGTCTACCCTTTCCAGCCCCTTAAGAATGTTATATGTTTCAATGAGATCACCTTAATTAAAATGTAAAATTATATATTCTGGCTTCTACCATACATTTTGGGTGGCCCATGTCATAAGAATAGCCTCTGACTGGCTGAAAATGAGTTCCAAAAGCCAGATTTTTAGTTATGTAAGTTCTAGAGTTTAGAGATTGATATGGTTCTGTTCATGACTTGCACAGATCAACTTTTGCTACAATCTTTAAGCGTAATTAGTATGGAACACTACCACTGCATTAATCATCCTTTTTCCAGAGATTAAAATTGTATAGCACTGTATTAAATATCAATTACTCTTTGGACTATGGAGCAAGTCTAAAAAAACAGACAACGGTTCATTAATTGTTCAGTGTTCACAAGATAATCCTAAAACAAACAACTAGGTGCAATATATCTTAGCAACAATTGAATAGCAATACAATGTTTTCCTCTCTCCATCATGACACACTGGTAGACGAGGGGTAAAATTTGTGTTTAATCATTTTAATGAAAAAGTAAATCAATCCTATGTCTTTTTTGCACATTTTAGCAAGGACAGGAATTTGATTCTCTAAATTATTTAAACTTAAGAACAAATAATTTCTTGCTGTTGGATTGGTTTTTAACCCAGTAAATGTGTTATTCCCATCTAGACCTATTTTACAAGTGATTACATTTATAATCTACAAGTAATGGAGCCTTTGGGGATTAGTGACCACAATATGATTAAATTTCAGATTTACTGGCAATATGCATCATAATGGCCAGTTCAAATGCACATGACTTTAATATAAGCAAGCACAGTTCAAAAATTGAGGGATGAAATAAAATTAATTAATTGGGAGTTATTGCTGAAAATATCTCCAGACAGATATTGCAGTTGTGGAAAAAATTGAACACTTTTTAAATTACTTTTCATACACTTCCTAAATTTCTACAGCATATTTTATACTTCAATAACCTATGAGAAGAAATTGTTTATTAAGAAACAATCAGCAGTTCTCCCCTGGCATAGCTCACTGTAATCAGAAATTACACTGCTGCAAGACCCTAAGGGACAGGGGTAGGTGATGCCAGGGTGTGAAACTGGGGTAGGGAAACTCCTATTAACTCTGTCTGATGCCTCTCATATCAGCCCAGGTCTCCAATGGTAAACTTTGTTACAGGCACTTTAAACACAAATAATCCTATTGAAGATAAATCTACCCTGTTGTAAATGTTGTACTTTTTATTGCCTAATTTCTAGCTGTAGACCTCAATTTAATCTAGAACCCAAGATAGTGGCCAATGTATTTGTGTAAAAGTGTACTCTAAAAATGCTGGAAAATGCACCAAATAAATTATTAAGTGTTTCCCTCTCTACCAATCCATGCTGACACTCTGTGCTGCTTTCCCCTTTCCCAGGAACTCCTTGCTCCTCTCTCCTCCCCCACCCTTTTTATGGTTCCTACCTAATTTCACTTGCCGCTACTATGAAAATTGGTTTTGAATGAGCTGCATGCATATCATATATGGGAATTCCTGATCTCCCGAGAATTACCACCTACAGCATACAAACAATTCAGCTTCTTAACAGCAGCAACAAGACTTACGTATGAGTCATGATGGGGCCCTGGATTGGCCTGCACTGTTTTGACAAGTGTATGGTGCTGTGTTTAGCTCCAAAGACATTTGTCAGTATAAATCAAAAGTCGGAAACCAACGTGTATCTATTTACACCCTCCACCATACGCTTTGCATAAGAGTCTAATAAACAAGGAAGCATTTGTGATTTAACAATCAGGAATTTATGAAGGGGATATCTGTAACTTGACAATTGAAAAATAATCTGTATAATTTGCAGCTTAATATTTTCTTGCATTTTTTTCGGTGGGCAAAATAGAAGCCTTGTTAAATGACAATGAGTATTTCAAACAAAGCTAGATATGTGGACAACTTACCATCAGTGATAACAATAGAGGCAAAGTAGTAACCAAGCAAGGTGGTATATTAATGCTAAGCATATTTGAAACTCAGGTCTACCAACAATGGAAACAAAATTGACTTGATGCCAAAAATCTCATCCACTGGATGCCTTTCCTGGATGCCAAATATACAATAACAACAACAACTTGTATTTATATAGTGACTTAAATGTAATAAAACATCCCAAGGTGGTTCACAAGAATGTTATCAAACCAAGCTACGTAAGGAGATATTAGGGCAGATGACCAAAAGCTTGGTCAAAGAGGTAGCGTCTTTAAGGAGCATCTTAAAGGAGGAAACAGGTAGAGAGGCGGATAGGTTTAGGGAGTGAATTCCAGAGCTTAGGGCCTTGGCAGCTGAAGGCAAAGCCGCCAATGCTGGAGCAATTAAAATCGGGGAGGCGCAGATCGCTCGGGAGGTTATAGGGCTGGAGGAGATTACAGAGTTAGGGAGGGGTGAGGCCACGGAGGGATTTGAAAACAAGAATGAGAATTTTAAAATTGAGGCATTGCTCAACCAGGAGCCAATGTAGGTCAGCGAGCACAGGGGTGATAAGTGAACGGGATTTGGTGCGTGTTAGGATACAGGCAACAGAGTTTTGAACGAGCTTAAGTTTATGGTGTACTAGACTACAAACATCCAATTGACAACCTAAGTGAAATAATGGCCCAGAATTTGCAGCCAATCTGCACTCAGCAAGCTCCCACAAACAGCATTGTGACAATGACCAGATAATCTGTATTTTTGTAGTGTTGGTTAAGGGATAAATATTACCCAGGACACCGGCTCGTCCCTGCTCTTCTTTGAAATAGTGTTATGGGATATCTTATGTCCACCTGAGAGGGCAGATGTTGTCTTGGGTTAACGTCTCATCCGTGGAATGGCTTCCTCAGTACTGCACTGGAGCATGTTCCTGCAATGCTACTCAATCTCTCTGACCCAGAAAGGGAATTATTGAGATTGTGACTAGACTGTTGGTCCCGCCGTTCACCATGGTCCCAGATGCCCTATGCACTTCCAGCAATTTACGGCGCAAAACATTTTCAAGCTGAAGGGTGAGGAAAAAAATCTTAACAAAGCATGCTGCAAGATGTCCCACTCCAGCAAAGTCTGGGCCAATAGACTGGGAGCATTTGGTAAATTCGAAAGGATATACTTGCTTTGGAAGCAGTTCAGAGAAGGTTCACTAAGTTGATTCCGGGGGATGAGGAGGTTGACTTATGAGGACAGGTTGAGTAGGTTGGGCCTCTACTCATTGGAGTTCCGAAGAATGAGAGGTGATCTTATCGAAAGGTATAAGGTTATGAGGGGGCTTGACAAGGTGGATGCAGAGAGGATGTTTCCACTGATGGGAGAGACTAGAACTAGAGGGCATGATCTTAAGGGGCCGCCCATTTAAAACAGAGATGAGGAGAAATTTCTTCTCTCAGAGGGTTGTAAATCTGTGCAATTCGCTGCCTCGGAGAGCTGTGGAAGCTGGGACATTGAATAAATTTAAGACAGAAATAGACAGTTTCTTAAACGATAAGGGGATAAGGGGTTATGGGGAGCAGGCGGGGAAGTGTAGCTGAATCCATGATCAGGTCAGCCATGATCTTATTGAATGGCGGAGCAGGCTCGAGCGGCCGTATGGCCTACTCCTGATCCTATTTCTTATTTTCTTATGTTCTTATAAATTAATGATTCCGGTGAAAATCCTTCAATCGAACAAATGCACTATAAATGAGCCAAAAGCACAAACTCATAAATGAGGAGTTTAAATGTTTAAATTGAATAATCTTTACTTTTGCTTCTTGTAAATTCCTCCGCAACTTCAGATGAACCTTTACCGCAATACAAACATTCCATGATCCAAAAAATAAGTCTAATGGAGAGAAAAAGTGTGTATTGAAATCAGTTTGATTAAGAGCATGGAAAGGAATAAAAACTTCAGTTTTCCAAAAAGCCCATTAAATTACACCAGTCTTTCTGTGCCACACAATGCTGCCCTCTTTTTCATTCATTCAATCTTGATGCCAGAAATACGCCACTTTTTCGAGGACCCAACACCATGCTCCGTGACGTCAGGCGACTGACAGCGCGGCTGGCCAGTAGCGAGGCGGGACTCTGACAGCGCGACCCCCGCCTCCTCGCCGCCCGAACCAATGGGCGTTGGCGCAGTGTGTGAGGGCGACGCGATTGGCCGCCGAGCGGGGCGGGGGGCGGGGCTCCTGTTGTTATGGCTGTGGGCAGGCAGCGTTTCGCTGTCAAACATGGCTTCGAGTGGCAGCAGCAGCGGTGCCACCGGCTCTACTCTCCTGCAGCCCCTCAGCGAGGCGATAAATCTCTCTATCGACCAGGTACGTGGCTTGCAGCGCTGTTTGTCGGCCGCCTTCCCCCACCCACCCCCCCCTCCCCCGTAAAGTTTGAGGTGCAGCCGGACTCGCCGTTTCCGCGGCCCCAAGGGGAGCAGCTGGCCCTTCCTGACAACTCTGCAGCCTGCAGCCTCTCCCCAGCAACAGCCCCTGGGCGGGGGCTCCGGGCTGGGGAAGGGTGCTAAACCTGAAGTTTGGGACATTTCACTGGGTTGATGGTTCTTCCATGACTACATTTCCCAAGTAAATGCTGGATGATATTTTTAGATCGACCTTGCAGCTTCCACTTAATAACTGGTGGGGGTGGGAGATTTGTTAAATAAAGTGAGGAGCTCCGGGCCGCCGCCTGTGTCCAGCGCGCCTATCAACCGCGCACACTTATTTACAGTTTTTGTCTTGTGTTTCGACATTTTGATAAAGCAGATTTACCGAACTGTTTGTTTTTGGGGTCATTTACCGACCGTCACAAGGAGCAGCAATGATTCAGATACAGCGTTTAAATCAAAGCCGAATAGTTGTTACATCTGTCTATAATAAAATGGAAATCGCCCAAGAACTTCTTGAGTACATCCTCCTCGTTGCTCTGTGGCAGCCCCGCATAGATTTTCTTGTGTGTAATGTTCTGTCTCCTTTTGCAGTGAGAATTCCTCCGATTAATCTGAACATCCTCTGTTCAGTGGTTGATGTAAAATAATTCCCAGGATAAGTTTTGTTAAAAAAACACACGATATTACTGGCTGATAAACGTGATTGTAAAGAAGCTACGAGGCTAGAAGTAGGACACGTTTAGAAACGTGCTCAATGTTTATTTGCCAATCGATTGAGTTAGGCTGGACGAGTATTACCTCAATGTTCTTGAAATTAATTATGAGAATGTTGATGCATGTTAAGCTGAACAATATTAGTTTGGTAGCACATTCTGAAATAAAAGATTCAACCCCCCCCCCCCCCCAAGATGTTTGAATCTATGGTGAGACTTGTTTGTGTGTATATGTGTGTGTGTGTGTATATACACAAACATACGTATACATAAATTTAGGTGGTGTTGGAACCTAACTTTAGGTAATTCCAAATAAAAGATAATGTACTTGAACATTATACTATTTAAAACTATATTTGTGCATGTCCAAGATGCTGCTGATCAAGATGTAAGGTGACCCATTCAAGGAGAGTGACTTTTTATTCCCTGCACTCTGCCCAGTATTGGAATCGAGCATTCCAAGTTCAGGTGTGGCTTAGCTTTCCATACAACTTAGTTGGTTGAGTGCCCAAGAGGTTTTGTAGTGTTTGTTACATATTTAAAAACACCCACTCCCTCGCAAACTGTTTTAGGTGAAGAAGAATGACTTTGTGAAAGTTTGCCAACCACATTTTTGATGCACCTTCACTTGCCTTATTTGCTGCCTCCCCCCCAGCAAGACTATCTGTTTTAATTTGGCAGTAAGACTCAATAATAGAAGTAACTTTGTCATATCTGTTGCTCCATGATATGCTGATTGAGATGCAATCAATTGTGCTACATGTAAAATGGCAGCCTTTTATAGCCTAAGCAGCACAAGTACACCTCCCTTTTTTAAACCAGATAGAGCTTTGTTTTGAAATTAGCTATTATATAATCGGTAATAGTTTTGATAAAATGGTCATCTGATGCTGGAAGCTTTCACTGGGGGTAGGATAGGTAAACTTGTACCAATTAAGAACACCTCATACTAAAGAGAGAATATTTTTGCATTTAAATTTTTAAAAATTCATTCATGGGATGTGGGCATTGCTGGCAAGGCCAGCATTTATTGCCCATCCCTAATTACCCTTGAGGAGGTGGTGGTGAGCTGCCACCTTGAACTGCTGCAGTTGTGTGGTGAAAGTACTCCCATTGTGCTGTTGGGTAGGGAAATCTAGGATTTTGACCCAGCGACAGTGAAGGAACAGCGATATATTTCCACATCAGGATGGAGTGTGACCTGGAGGTGTAGGTTAACTTGCAGATGATGGTGCACCCATATGCCT
Source organism: Pristiophorus japonicus (assembly GCF_044704955.1). NCBI lineage: Eukaryota > Metazoa > Chordata > Chondrichthyes > Pristiophoridae > Pristiophorus > Pristiophorus japonicus. The sequence goes on from NC_091983.1 coordinate 55,734,233, forward strand.
GCTGCCCTTGTCCTTCTAGGTGGTAGAGGTTGTGGGTTTGGGAGGTGCTGTCTAAGAAGCCTTGGTGATTTGCTGCAGTGCATTTTGTAGATGGAATACACTGCAGCCATGTTGCACCGGTGGTGGGTGGAGTGTTGGGCAAGCGGACTGCTTTGTCCTGGATGGTGTCGAGCTTTTTTAGTTTGGAGCCTCCTCCTCCCATTAGTTGTTTAATTGTCCACCACCATTCACGACTGGATGTGGCAGGACTGCAGAGCTTTTATCTCGTCTGCTGGTTGTGGAATTGCTTAGCTGTGTCTATAGCATGCTGCTTCTGTTGTTTAGCATGCATGTAGTCCTGTATTGCGTTACCAGGCTGGCACCTCATTTTTTTGGTATGCCTGATGCTGCTCCTGGCATGCTCTTCTACACTCCTCATTGAACCAGGGTCGGTTGACTGGTAGAGTGAGGGATGATGGTGGTAGAGTGAGGGATCTGTTGGGCCACGAGGTTACAGATTGTGGTGGAATACAATTCTGCTGCTGCTGATGGCCCATAGCGCCTTGTGGATGCCCAGTTTTGAGCTGCCAGATCTGTTGTGACACTCTCTTTTAGTACGGTGGTAGTGCCACACAACACGATGGAGGGCGTCATTTCCCCAGGTGTTTGAGAGGAGGACTTTGCAGTGTCAACAGGGCTGGGTGTGCTTTTGTTGTGTCTGAGTCCGATGCCTCGGTCGATAGCAGAAGGTCCTTCCTGTTTTATTCTTGTATTTTTTGCAACGGTTTGATACAACTGAGTGGCTTGTTAGGCCATTTCAGAGGGCAGTTATGAGTCAACCGCACTGCTGTAGTCCTGGGGTCAGATGTAAGCCAGACCAGGGAAGGATGATGGGTTTCCTTCCCTGCAGGACATTAGTGAACCAGTTGGGTTTTTATGCCAATCTGATAGCTTCATGCCCCTCAATACTGATACAAGTCTTGTATTCCAGTCTTATTTAATTAACTGAATTCAAATTCACAAATTGCCTTGGTGAGATTTGGACCTGCATCTCAATTATTAGTCCAGCCTGTTAGATTACGAGTCCACTATGCAACTGTACCCGATACACGATGCCTTACCTGTCGACAAGATGTCCCCATGTGTTTCATAGCCAATAAAATACTTTTAAGTGTAATCATTGTTATGCAGACAAACATAGCAACTAATTAACTCAGGAAGGTCCCACAAATAGCAAATTAGATAAATGATCAATTAATCTGTGTTGGAGATGTTGGTTGAAGGATAAATATTGGCTAGGATATACAGACCACCTCAGCTCTTTTTAAATATTGCCATGTATGCTTGTACACCCACCTGAACAGGCAGACAGTGCTTCAGTTTAACCTCTCGTCTGAAAGACAAAATAAGCAATGATAGCTTAAAAAGTGTAAGTTGTATGGAGGGAAGGGAATTGCTACTATTTGCAATCTGAAGTAGGAAAGTTAGCTTAATTTTATCCAACCAAGGAAGAATTAATTAAAATATTATATGATATTTTCATAAATTGTTGAGTGGCGGAGGGGAGAGGAAAAATAGCACTTCGTAGTTATCTCTAGCAGGTGACCTAACCCAAGTGACTTCGGTTACTCTGTGAAATATGAAGTACTAGCTTACTGCATCTGATTCTACCTGCACTGTTCTTTTTAAATTATTTTATAACATTTAATTTTTTGGAGGTAGTAGAAAAACAAAATTTTTATTCCCACACTAAGTATGATATATAGATATTGCACAATGCTTATTAGTATATGACTGAATAATTTATGTCTTGCTTTAGTTCAATTTTTAATGTATTCAGCTTGAGCAACTCTGCACATATACATGTAAAAAACAATTTTTTTTATAGTTATAGATGGGAGGAGAAGGGGGGTCATCTTTTTAAAACGTGTTTGTTATCTATTGGTTCTTCTGCACATGATTACCATAAGAACATAAGAAATAGGAGCTGGAGTAGGCCATATGGCCCCTCGAGCCTGCTCCGCCATTTAATACGATCTTGGCTGATCTGATCATGGACTCTGGTCCACTTTCCTGCCCGTTCTCCATAACCCCTTATTCCCTTATCGGTTAAGAAACTGTCTATCTCTGTCTTAAATGTATTCAATGACCCAGCTTCCACAGCTCTCTGAGGTAGCGAATTCCACAGATCCGCAACCCTCTGAGAAAAGAAATTCCTCCTCATCTCAGTTTTAAATGGGCGGCCCCTTATTCTAAGATTATGCCCTCTAGTTCTAGTCTCCCCCATCAGTGGAAACATTCTCTCTGCATCCACCTTGTCAAGCCCCCTCATAATCTTATATGTTTTGATAAGATCACCTCTCAATCTTCTGAATTTCAATGAGTAGAGGCCCAACATACTTGACCCAACATAAGTCAACCCCCTCATCTCTGGAATCAACCTAGTGAACCTTCTCAGAACTGCCTCCAAAGCAAGTATATCCTTTTGTAAATATGGAAATCAAAACTGCATGCAATATTCCAGGTATGGCCTCACCAATACCCTGTATAACTGTAGCAAGACTTCCCTGCTTTTATACTCCATCCCCTTTGCAATAAAGGCCAAGATTCCATTGGCCTTCCTGATCACTTGCTGTACCTGCATACTAACCTATCAAGGCAATCTCGCTGAATACAGTAATGTCTAATTTTGTTCAAATCACAATGCAGTGAATTGTTTTTTTTAATTCAAGTTCTGATTGCCTTGCACAAAGTGCAAAATGTAATCACTGGAGTTACTTTCAGAAAGTTTTATCTTCTCACAGGAAGGCACTCGCTTGTGGTGGGGTATGATTCTATGAGAGGCAGCCACCCTTCAGTGAGTAATTAATTGGTGTGAAGCATATTAGATGCCCCAAGGATGTAAATTTTCCCCCTTCTAGCACTGCTCTCCACCAGCACCCCCCACCGAGAAAATAATGACCAGAAAAAAGACAGCACTTTGTATGAACAAGCAAGAGGAAGTCGTCTAGAACAGTGAAACACAGAAATTGAGAACTGAGGCAGTCAGTTCACTTGGGCCGTGAGGCAGAGATCTTGTAGTGTAAAAATGTAACACTGTTTCATCTCTTCAAACTCCTGCATCAAATTGCCAAAAGCCTGATACTTGATAATGATTCAAAGTCTAGAAACAATTCATTTAGTCATGTTCTAATCTTTTTCATCATGCCAGCCATTTAGTGGCAAAAATATCAATACGACATCAACGCTTTAATTCTCTTGACCAGCTGTCAATTTGAGCAGCTTGATCCTTTCACGTGTTCAGCTGGGATGGCACTTGTCTAATTGTTGGGCATTTTATGTAGGCTGCATTTGTTGATAAATTCTCTTAAATATCCTGTTAAGCTACCTGCTTAAAACACCATTGTCAAGTGCATACTATAGAGTGTAAAATGCAGTATAAATTTAATTAGATTAATTTGCCTCAGATTGCTTTTTTGGCCTTCTCGTCATCCACCTTCACTGGTCCCAATATGTGAAGGAGGGGAAGGGAAGATATGATTTTTTAGATAGCTACATCATTCTTTCATGATTGATGTTGCAACAACCGATCTGCTTTTGCACGCTGCACCATTGTGCCTTCAGCTGTCTAGGCCTGAAGCTCTGGAACTCTGTCCTGAACTTCTGTCTACTTCTCTCTCCTCTTCTAAGACCCTCCTTAAAACCTACCTTTCTGTCACTTTCCTAATATTTCCTTCTTTGGCTCGGAGGGGTTGCGAGGGTCGAGGCCAAGCACATTATTCAAGTCAAGCAGTGTTGGAAGGTGATAACTAGATTCAGGATGGGATTGGGTGGTGGAAAGGGGGGGAGGAATGGGTGGCATCTGAATTTCTTCATCGGGTGGAGGAGCGGGCTCAGTGTTTCCTTGGTGGCGAAGATTAGCGTACTGGGAGGTATGGATAATGAACAGATTCTGCTTGATGTTCTCCAGTAGGATGATTTGTTTGCTTAATTCTTTTCCTGTTGGGGGATTTAAATGCCCATACATGCATGACCGCTTTCCAAGTTCATTTGCTTTCTCCCTTGGCCAATGGACGACGCTAACATTTTCTAGATCCTCTCCTCTGAAAAATGCTCCTTTTATGTACTTTAATTTTCCCCTACTATACAAGTGTTGAATATGTTATGTATACCTGCAGCTTAAATTACAAGTTCATCCTGGGGGATGTTGTATGAAGGTAGAAGCTAATTTTGAAGATTGTTTTACAGTATGATTAGATTTGCTTGTGGGGAATGAAATCAATTTAAAAGTGAACCCACTGCTGCTGGCTCTTTGCCTTGTGGCTTGCAGCTTTAGGTAAATAATTGTCTTTGGAGGTATCTGCAAGTTTAATTTTTTTTTCTGGTTTGACACAGTTTGAGTTGTTTGGGTATCAGGTCATTTAGGGAAGGATTTGTGAAAATAATGAGGGTAAATGCCATTTTCAAATACCTGGAGGGGAGAGGATAAGTAGAGCAGCCAGTCGCATAATGTTAAGGAGTGTCCTGCTCTTCTCAATGGATCATGTAACAGCACAACATACAACCACAGTTCCATAGTGTCGCACCCACACCTTTTGCATATACAGGTATAGTAATAGATTTGATTACAAGAATAAGTTTGCGTTTAGCCTCTGTCTGGCATATCCTTTCGCTGTCATATTAACACAATGGATAGTGCTCTTCTAAACTTGGCTGCAATGTTTTCCCATAACTCTTAATTAGCTATTCTATATGCCCCTACTCCATCTGCAGTCACTGTGTTCAAATCCAAGATTAATCGCAGTCTCTTGTTCTAACTCATTCTTTCCTTGGATGTCAAAACTGCAACTTGTTAGCTTTTCAGTATTTCCTTCCTTTACAATCTTCAGAATTAAAAAAACCCAATTACTGTTTCCTGATTTACATTGTCTTCTATTTAATCATATATGCCAAACTAGAAAGCTCTCAAAAGCTGATGAATAGCTCCAACAAAGCTGAAAAAGCCCCTCCCCACCCCCAAATCTGACCATTCAAATAATCTAAAGGAACTCAACATAGCCCTCAATGCAGACCTATGACTGCTGCCACTGCTTTAGAGACTGAATAAGTTAAATTCTATTCTACTGCATGGAATTCCAGGAATTTCAGCAGTGACTTGGGGTCATATTACATAAGTTGGGCAGTTTTTCTGTGAAAACCAAACCTTTAAAAGGCCTTGGCAATGATGTGCAAACAATTGGCGATGCTGAGAGTGCAGCAGTAGATTAACTTGTAACTTGAGCTGTACGCAACACTTGTATTGCAAGTACATAAAGAAGCATTTTTCACAGGGGTGCATCTAGTGTGAATTTGTGAAGGGAATGTGATCATTAACAATGCAAGGTTTATTTCTTGGGGGGGATCTGCAGGTATTACTACACCTCCAGAAACACACTTTGTGCATTTTCCATCATTTTGGAGTGTAATGCAATTCGGACTTTGAAACTAAACATAATTTAATTTATTCTAGAAGGGTTAGATACTTTCAATATTAAAATTAAGTCATTGTTACAAGTCATAATTGACATGATTTTGTGCACCATCAGGAGGTAATATAGGGCCCAAGTTTCCACATGATTCGCGCCTGATTTTTAGGAGCAACTGGTGGAGAACGGACTATTTTAGAAATTGCAATTCTCCACATTTTTTTTTCTGCAGTTCTAGTTAGGTAGAACAGTTCTAGTTTAGAACAGAATTTTTTCTTCAAAAGGGGGCGTGTCCGGCCACTGACGCCTGATTTGAAAGTTTCCAGTGGGAAAATGTACTCCAAACTAAAGTAGAATGGCGCCAGTGAAGATTTTTGTAGAACTGAAAAAACCTGTTCTACACATTAAAAAATCAGGCGCAGGTTACAAATTAGGCGTCCAGAATGAGGTGGGGGGGAAGGGAACTCATTAAATTCGACAATAAATTCTTATTTATACTTATACAAATATTATACAAATAAATCCAACCTGAATAAACATTTATAAGCCAAGAAAAGATTAAATAAACCATCTTCCTACCTGTGTGAAAGTGCTTCAGCCAGGGAGAATTCTGCAGCTATTCGTGCCGCTGAGCGGGGGGGAGGGAGGGAGGGAGGGGGGGGAGGGAAGAGAGGGGGGTCGGGGATCAGGAGCGGGGGGGAGCGGGTGTCGGGTCGGGTCGGGGGGGAGCGGGTGTCGGGTCGGGGGGGAGCGGGTGTCGGGTCGGGGCGGAGCGGGGGTCGGGTCGGGGGGGGGGGGAAGCGGGTCTCGGGTCTGGGGGGGGGAGGCGGGGAGCGAGTGTCGGGTCTGGTCGGGCGGGGAGCAGGAGCTGGCCATGGGAGGAGCCTCATTCACGCAGCCCCAGTGAGGCCATTGGGCCAGGGCTAGGGGCTGCGTGCTTCGGGCCCCTCCCACACAGTTCGGCGCCTGGAGCTACTGCACTTGCGTGCCGACTGTAGCGCGCATGTGCAGAGGTCCCGGCACTGTTTTCAGCGCAGGGACCTGGCTCCGCCCCCCCCCCCACAGCTCGTGCCGGCTGCGCCGAGTGCCACAGGACCTGTAAGTCGGTGGAGAATACCGAGGATTTTTTTAGGCGCGAAAAACGGGCGCCCAGCTCGGATGGGCGCCCGTTTTTTTTCTTGTGGAAACTTGGGCCCATACAGTGAGCATAACACAGCAAGTCTATATGCATGAATGGAGTACAATTGAATGAGGTAGTAATGTAAATAATGGATTGTGGGCTTACTTATAATTGAAATCTATGTAAATACAACACTTTCAAATGCAAGTAGCTTTGGATGCAAAGAACATAACAACTTGTATTTCTGTATCTCTTTTCAAGTGCAAGAAGATGTCTCATTAGGCTTGACACTTCAACTCCAGTTATATTTCCTCCTCAACTCAACATTCGATAAAAATAGAACAAAAATAAATCAAGGTGATTGATTCTCCTTGGAACTACAACTCCCACACTCTCTTACACTGAGCCTTTTGAAGAGCCAGAAGAACATTATTTAACTGATCACTTTTAAGTTTAGAACAAAATGCACACAGTCTGTCTGCCTTCTATTCCAAAAGAAAGCATATCAATTTCCTTACGTGCTATCAAATCCTGGGCCAGACCACAACCTCCATGCATGTTCACAGTTGCACACGATTGATAGAATCTCTTGTACACAAGTGCTCGCTCTCTGTGTGTGCAAACTAATTTCGGGCCTGTCTGGAATGACTAATTGAAAACTGCTAGAAGTAGCAGCAATGTTGATTTCCGTCAGCATATACTCAAACAGTAAACTTTTCACTATTTCCAATATTCATATTTTCTTGCATTATGGGCATCAGCCCTAAATAACTATCAATTAATAATTGGTAGATAATGGTATGTAAAGGTCAATAGTATACTGTAGGCGATCAGCAAAACAGTAACCTGAACATTTTTTTTGAAGGTTTCTCTTTTTTTAGTGTTTCTTTCTGAACAAATCTGCAGGAAAGTGAGAACTTCACTGGGGAGCTTTACTATGTTGAACCTTTACTTATCAAGTAAGAATTGAACTCCACTCGCTTTTGTGTACTGTGAATAACTTAAATTCTATCGAATGAGTAAGTTTAATGGAATTGGGAGGTGAGCTATAATTTGTATTTGGGTTGAATAAACTGCTTTAGTATTTGCTGCGTTCTAATCTGTAAAATATTTATTTTTTAAAAGGTGTTAAGTGGGGGATAGCACTTAACGATCTAGATTTTTGGTTTTTAGCGAAAACGGTAGTTTTATGCCAAAATTACCGTTTTCGCTGTGCGACCGTATTTAGGCCTAACTTTCAGCCTTTACGTCAGCGGTAAAGTTGGTGTTGCACGAGGATTCGCGGCGCAAACTGCGAGTTTCGGCAACTTTAGTCCGGTAGCGCTGTGCGAGAGGCCTTGGGAGGGGGAGGGGGGGGGAATTGCAAAAAACATTCAAAAAACCCTTGCCTACTAAACCACTGAGAAATAATTAAAAAATAAAAACTTTAACTTGCCTTTTTTGCAGGTTTTCATACTTACCGCTGTTGGCAGGGCTGGTTTGACCCTGTCAGTATTCTGGGCGTGGCGTACAGGTCACGAGAGAGCCAAAAGTACGACGGTAACGCAATCCACGACGTTGCATGTCGTTTCACGTTGGCGTTCCTCTCCCCTGCGGTACGTGAAAGTACCGTTGCAAAGAGGTCATCAATGATCCCGCCGACTGGGTTTTCATGTTCGATGTTTTCAGACTGGATCAACTGGGCCTTTATTCACTGGAGTTTAGAAGGATGAGAGGGGATCTCATAGAAACGTATAAGATTCTGACGGGACTGGACAGGTTAGATGCGAGAAGAATGTTCCCGATCTTGGGGAAGTCCAGAACCAGGGGACATAGTCTTAGGATAAGGGGTAGGCCATTTAGGACTGAGATGAGGAGAAACTTCTTCACAGTTGTTAACCTGTGGAATTCCCTGCCACAGAGAGTTGTTGATGCTAGTTCATTGGATATATTCAAGAGGGAGTTAGATATGGCCCTTGCGGCTAAGGGGATCAAGGAGTATGGAGATAAAGCAGGAAAGGGGTACTGAGGGAATGATCAGCCATAATCTTATTGAATGGTGGTGCATGCTCAAAGGGCAGAATGGCCTACTCCTGCACCTATTTTCTATGTTTCATCACGGAGGGTCAAATCGCAGAGAAAACATGGTCACAAAGTCGGCGCAAATCTAGGCCAACATGTACATTAGTTGATCTTTACCATTGCAAGGAATAGTTCATAATTTAAATAGCAGTTTTTTTTCTCTCCTTTTGAAGAAGTAGTTGACTATGTGGCTGGGAAGTCATTATCCAGGATTCTACTGCTCCATGGCAGATTTCGAACTCCAGTGCACAAAGCCCACTCCCCTGAATTTATGTCCCTCTTGTGATTAAATTAGCTTTTGTAAAAAAAAATGAGGTTGCTTAAAAACAATATACTACTTTTTGTTGGTGTGTGTGAAAAAAGCAGCATTACATGATATAATGCACAACACATGTGATATAGTTATATTTAACTAGGCGTGTCCCTTTTTTAAAGTAACCTGGCTTGTTCCTTTCAAGTCCACAATACCTAATTGCTCTCAATAGCAAGTTGCTTGGGCCAATTAGATGTTAATAGTTGGTGAGTGAAGTTTATAGATTGGAAGGTACTTCTAATTTGTTAGTTGCAGATCAAAGGAAGCTAGTGTGAAATGGTAACCTTTATTACTCTCTCTTGTATAAAAACATAATTTAAAAAAATGCTTTAACAATTTGAAAGCATGAGTAATTCAAAATTGTCCCTATGTTAAAAATCTTGTGTACAGTATGAGTTTGCTGTAAGTCTCTTGCATACTTCTTTTAATACTTTTCCATTACGTTACTTCTAGCCCTCATGCTTTTATTTGCTCTCAATGAAGCATCCCAGCTTTGTTAAGGCATGAGTTAAAATGAAGCTTGAGCGACTGGAATGGGGAGGAGACTCTACCAGCTTTGGGGGAGGGGTCGTGGGTATGGTCATAGGAGTGCATGAAACCAATTGACAGGGGACTTGGGGCAGTTAGGTAGGATGGGGAAGGGGTACAAAGGGAATGTAATGGGGACTGGAAGCCGATAAGATGAGGGGGGTGGTGGGGGGGTGCGTGAGGATGTTATCTACCTGCCCTTGAGAGTGTAGTGGGTGAAGGAAGATAGAATGGGGGATGAAGGGGAAAAATAGATAGAGGTGACGGAGAGAAGGATTAAGTGGTAGAGAGGCAATGGTACTGAGGTTGTGGTGGTAAGTGGAGGGGTACTGAATGCAATGGGAACTGAGGGGTGTGAATATGAAGTGGGACCGCCAAGCACTGCAGGCCATTTTATTTTCTCTCCATCCACCACTGGAAAATATGGTCTACATCCATCAACAACATTTTCCATGCCACAACCTACTAGCTGCGACCTTTGGAGTGGAGTGCGCAATTTTGACCGAGCTTTTGTCCCCATACCCTCTCCTATCAACAAGATTGCGTACTTCTACCTGCATAATATTGCCTATCCCTACCTTGGCCTATCTACTGCTGAAACTCTCATCCATGCTTTTGTTGCCTTCAGGCTCGACTTATTGTAATGCTCTCCTGTCCGGTTTCCCTTCTTCCACCTTCCACAAACTTCAGCTCATCCAAAACTTTGCGCTGACTTGCACTAAGTCCTGTTCACCCATCACCGCTGTTGCTCACTGACCTACATTGGTTCCCAATCCAGCAATACCTCAAATTTAAAATTTTCATCTTCCATGATCTCGCACCTCCCTATCTCTAAGCTCGTCCAGCCCTGATGCCCTCTGAGATCTCCATGTTCCTCCAGTTCTGCCGCCTTGTGCATCCTCATTTCCTTCGTGTCTCCATTGATGGCTGTGCCTTCAGCTGTGCAGTCCTTAAGCTCTGGAATTTCGTCACTAAACCTCTCCCTCTCATTTCTGCTTTAAGATGCTTCTTAAAAACCTACCTCTTTGAACAAGCTTTTGATCACCTGGCCTAATATCGCCTTATGTGGCTTGGTGCCATATTTTGTCTGATAACACTGCTGTGAAGTACCTTGGGGCATTTATTATGTCTAAAGGCGCTATATAAATACAAGTTGTCATTGCGAAGCAGATGGGAGAGAGAGATTGAGTGAGAAGCAGCGCAAGAAGCTAATTGGTAAGAGTGAGACTATACCCTCTGAATTAATGTATGCACCACCAAGGGAGATGCGCTAGTTGTAAATTTTAAAAATAAAAGATTACGACGGTCATGGTCTCCTCGACCTGTTTTTGGTTTGTGTTAACTATTGTGTTCTTAACACACATGAGACTGCACACAGGGAGGTTAAAGTAACAGTGACCTCAGTCTTTATTAAGACACTCCAGAGTGAGGAACAGGCCTTAGGGGCCGGCTTCTCTACAGTACTCCCAAAGGATGCTGGGATCCCTTGGGACTTCAGGGGATGCACACCCTGGTGGAAGAACATGGGAGTGCATGCTTTACAGATACACAACACCACTCCCGCCCCCCCCACCCCCCCAAAGTCAAAGTGAAAACTATTTACAAGGTGAGACAGTCGGGAGCCTTTCTTTCCCTGGTAGACTGCCTCGGTACAAATGTCTGTTCTGGTGTGTTGGCTGTGCCCTCGCTGGGCTGGTGTGTTGTTGGCCCTGCAGGGCTGCTGGGTGAGCCTGGCCTTGCTGGGCTGTTGGGCGTGATGGGTTCGATTTCCTGGTCCGGGATGGTGTCGTTGATCCTTTGGGTGTGTGTTGTGGGCTTGAAAAAGGTGGTGTCTGCTGTGGGTTGTTCAGGGCAGTCTGTGAACCGCAGCCTCGTTTGGTCCAGGTGCTTTCTGCAAATTTGTCCATTGTCTAGTTTGACTACAAACACCCTATTCCCTTCTTTAGCTATCACCGTGCCCGCGATCCACTTGGGACCATGTCCATAGTTTAGCACATACACAGGGTCATTCAGATCAATTTCCCGTGACACAGTGGCGCGACCAGCGTTTACATTTTGTTGCTGCCGCCTGCTCTCTACCTGATCATGCAGGTTGGGGTGAACCAGCGAGAGTCTGGTTTTTAGTGTCCTTTTCATGAGTGGCTCAGCCGGGGGCACCCCTGTGAGCGAGTGGGGTCTCGTGCGGTAGCTGAGCAGTACTCAGGACAGGCGGGTTTGGAGTGAGCCTTCGGTGACTCGTTTAAGGCTCGGCCTGCCTATTAGAGGCTGGTTTAAACAGGGCCGAGTTAACATATTTGATCCCATTGCGGGTCATGAATTCTTTAAATTTGGCACTGGTGAAACATGGCCCGTTGTCACTGATCAGTATGTCAGGCAGGCCGTGGGTGGCAAACTTGGCCTTCAGGCTTTCAGTGGTGGCGGTGGCAGTGCTTCCCGATATTATTTCACATTCAATCCATTTTGAAAAAGCATCCACCACCACTAGGAACATTTTACCGAGAAACGGGCCCGCATAGTCGACATGGATCCTTGACCATGGTCTGGAGGGCCAGGACCACAAACTTAGTGGTGCCTCTCTGGGCGCGTTGCTCAACTGAGCACACACGCTGCATTGCTGTACACAGGACTCTAAGTCAGAGTCGATACCGGGCCACCACACGTGGGATCTGGCTATCGCTTTCATCATTACTATACCCGGGTGTGTGCTGTGGAGATCCGAGATGAACGTCTCCCTGCCCTTTTTTGGGTACACTACGCGGTAACCCCACAACAGGCAGTCTGCCTGAATGGACAGCTCATCCTTTCGCTGCTGGAACGGCTTGATTAGCTCTTGCATTTCAACGGGGATGCTGGCCCAGCTCCCATGCAGTACACAGTTTTTTACTAGGGACAGCAGAGGATCTTGGCTGGCCCAAGTCCTAATCTGGCAGGCCGTGACAGGTGATTCATCATTTTCAAATGCTTCCATGACCATCAACAAGTCTGCGGGCTGCGCCACCATCAACAAGTTTGCAGGCTGCGCCATTTTCACCCCCGTGATGGGCAATGGTAGCCGACTGAGAGCATCCGCACAGTTCTCGGTGCCTGGCCTGTGGCGGATGGTATAGTTATATGATATCGCGAGTGCCCACCTTTGTATGCAGGCTGAGGCATTAGTATTTATCCCCTTGTTTTCAGCAAACAGGGATATGAGGGGCTTGAGATCGGTTTCCATCTCAAATTTGAGGCCAAACAGGTACTGATGCATTTTCTTTACCCCGAACAAACACGGTAATGCCTCTTTCTCAATCATGCTGTAGACCCTCTCGGCCTTAGACAAGCTCCTGGAGGCATAGGTGACAGGTTGCAACTTCCCTGCAACGTTAGCTTGTTGTAATACAACCCGACTCCGTACGACGACGCATCACATGCTAACACAAGTCTTTTACACGGGCTGTACAATACAAGCAGCTTGTTGGAGCATAAAATGTTTCTGGCTTTCTCAAAAGCAATTACTTGTTTTTTTTTCCCATACCAAAAAAATATTCATAACCACTAATAATTCTACAGTTTGAAGAATAAGACATATTTTACGAAGCAAAAATCGTAACAGAACTATTATGGAAATGTAAAAAAAAAATCCAAGCACAAGAATATTGAAAAGGACGGGAGGTTGAGGGCGCCCGCCTTTGACGAGACGGAGTTACCAACCCTTCTTGAGAATATCACAGAGAGGTACTCCGAGCTAACGAAGGGTGGTCTTGGAAAGGCCCCCCCCCCCCCTCCCCCTCCCCCAAAGGAGTACAACAGGATATGGGATGAGATCGGAAGGCTGTGTCCTCCACAAGTACAATGGTATGCACCGGGGAAAGGTGCCGTAAGAGGTGGAGCGACCTGATGAGGGTTGCAAGAGTAAGTAATGATTTTATTTATGCACCACATGTGCCATGAAATGTAGGTTCAGTGTCACATGGATGATTTTATTTATCATAGAATCATAGAAGTTTACAGCACACATTGTTTTCATGCCGGCCAACAAGAGGCTATCCAGCCTCATCCCACTTTCCAGCTCTAGATCTGTAACCTGCAGGTTACGGCACTTCAGGTGCACATCCAAGTACTTTTAAATGTGGTGAGGGTTACTGCCTCTACCACCCTTTCAGGCAGTGAGTTCCAGACCTCCGCAACCCTCAGTGAAGAAATTTCTCCTTGAATCCCCTCTAAACCATCTACCAATTACTTTAAATTTATGCCCCCTGGTTGTTGACCCCTCTGCTAAGGGAAATAGGCCCTTTCTATCCACCATATCTCGGCCCCTCATAATTTTATGTGCTTCAATGAGGTCTCCCCTCAGCCGCCTCTATTCCAATGAAAACAAATCCAGCTTATCTAATCTGTCCTCATAGCTTGGATTCTCCACTCCCGGCAACATCCTCGTAAATCTCCTCTGTACCCTCTCTAGTGCAATCATGTCCTCCCTGTAATGCGGTGACCAGACTGCATGCAGTACTCCAGCTGTGGCCTAACCAGTGTTTTATACAATTCAAGCATAACCCCCGCCCTGTTCTTGTATTCTATGCCTCAGCTAATAAAGGCAAACATTCTGTATGCCTTCTTAACCAACTTATCTGCCTGGCCTGCTACTTTGCATCTTTTACTTCATGTAACAGCCTGGGATACATTTCATCCGGGCTAAACCCCTTAATACCTCCTCTCCCACTGTTTATTTCATCTTTAGGTTAGGGCGATGTATTTGTGCCTTCAGGCAATGACAAGAGGATCAATGCAGTGTTTTTGTGTGTGTGTGTGTGTGGCCTTATGTAAAGGGGACAGGAGTGACATAAAGATTGTATATTCTTGTGCAACTATTACAGCTGCCTGCAGTAAGCTTACAGATTCCAATTGGACAAGTAATTCTTATCCAAAGCTTTAGCATTGCGCTGTTCTCTGCATAATAACATTATTTGTACAATAGTATTAGTGAGTGCTCTTCCAAATCAATTAGTGAATTTTTTTTTTGTTTAAAATTCAGTGTCTCTTTGGTAAAACAAGTTAATTTTGCAATTTTATGGGGATGATTTTTCTTTGTGGCCCGACTGCCCCATTTACCCCTGAAAATGGAAGTGCATTGGTTGAGGGGGTGGTAAAGGTGACATGCTGTCATCCTGAGATGTCTAAATGTTCCAGTTCCATTCCCATTTCATGATTGCCCTTACTATCGGGTTGTAGCTCAGCACACTAATTGATCTGTAGGACATCAGTGATCTGGCCGAGACCCCTATCCATTCGGCTCCCAGCCTGTCAAGGCAAAGAAAATAGTTGAACTCCGAGGCTGCACGGCTCCAGTATGATCATCTTGAGAGATGCTACTACTAGTGTAGCAGACTCCTGCACGGTTGGCCCAGCATGCAGCATCCACTGAGGTGACCATAAGCTCCACGGTTAATGGCAGAGTGTCAATCCCAAGCGCCAAAACCCTGAACAAAATGGTAATGAACTCCTCCACACTCTTAACATACCGAAGCTCCCTGGTAGGCAATGCAATCCATTGCACAGAAAGCATCTTTCTATGAAAGGCTAGGCCACTAAGGTCTGCATCTTTGTCCTCTTCAGCAGAACTGGGATGCAATTTGGCCGCCTTGTGTGCTTTTTCCAAGCTGTCCTTTCCACTGGTACCTGCTCCCACTCATTTGTGTTTAGTAAATCACCAAGTGCAGACCCCTCCAATGCTGTATCTGTACAATACTAAGTGCCATTTTCTATGCTGGTGAGTGATTGAGAAGGCATCTTCTGATGGATTCTCCCCCTCAGTCCATGTGACTGCAAGGCATCTGGATATAGAAAAAAGGGGAGAAAGACGAAGGCTAGCATGTAGTGGCAAGGGTGAGCTGCAGCAGATGAGTGTCAGTGCAATGCACCACACGGCTACCGTGCTGGGCGTGAGTTAAATAGAAAGAGAACATGTTGGATTTCCTGCTCTCCTAATCTACAAGCTGTCTTTTGGATGCACATTTTGTGCTGACTGCTCACCAAATGAATTTAAATTAGGCCTGCAAATTGTAAGAACCACATTGAATTGAATTGAATTGAATATTGAATGGTGGTGCAAGCTCGAAGGCCGAATGGCCTACTCCTGCACCTATTTTCTATGTTTCAATGCTGATTGCTTTGGGCACAGTGTGCATCCTGTCCACCATCTATCTAATAGGCAATCCAAATGAAAACTGTACTCATGCTCCATATCGCGACAACCTGAAATGTTTTGTTTAATATCCTAATTCCTTTTTGTACTAAGGGTACTAAGTGGACTGTAAATACACATAATCTTTGAGAAATTTGACACAGTTGCAGCCCACAATAGACATGACATTTTTCCATTTGTAGCTGGGTTCAAAGCCCTTTTTAACTTGATGGATTTTTCTGATCAAAGTCCAACATTTGACTTCCTGAGCTTGTCCTAATGAGATTACACAGCATTCTTGTGAGTTGTCAAAGTACTTTGTACCGAGTAAACCAAATATATCTGAAGAAACTTGTTGACATAAAATATTTTAACTCCTATGGTGCGTGATATTCAAAACTGCAAGTTAAATCTAATCTAAAACAAGAGAAATATTACAAAGCATATATGGCAAAGAAATAGGCCATTCGTCCCAACTAGTCCATGCCAGCGTTTATGCTCCACTCAAGCCTCCTCCCGTCTTTCCTCATCTAAATCTATCAGTATAACCCTCTATTCCCTTCTCCCTCATGTGCTTGTCTAGCATCCTCTTAAATGCATCTATACTATTCGTTTCACCCACTCCCTGTGGTAGCGAGTTCCACATTCTCATCACTCTTTTTAAGTAAAGAAGTTTCTTCTGAATTCTCTGTTGATGATTATCTTATATTGATGGCCTCTAGTTATGCTCTTCCCCAAAAATGGAAACATTCTCTCTATCTAAACCACAAACAAGTTAAATTTTTGTTGCATTGCATTTATCAAAGCATTCTAATGCTTGAAATGGGAAATAAGCACTCATTTAATAATGTTACTCTATGGCAAAAGTGTTGGTGAAATGTTTGCTTATTTAAAATTAATTTTTATTTCACTGTTTAGTTTATACTTTCATTAACTTCACTACATGAATTCCTTGTGTTTTGCTTCATAAAATGTCACCTGAATAAGTGTTGCAGATGTAAAAATCTAAAGACTGTTGTGTATGTTTTTGAGTGTGCTCATGTCAAAAATGGAAAAACGAGAAGTGCAAATGCATTCCTAGTAAAAGGTGTACGGGTGTGTGCTCACTCCATGGAGTGATGCTTGTTGGTCGATGAGACATTGTTGAAAATTGGAATACTGAGTTTCAGGTATTAGTAGTCCTAACTTTTAAAACCATGGAGTGTCAAGCTAGGCATTTTGTTTTAAGGCATGATGCCGTCCCTGTTGCTCAACGTGGTGATTTTCACTTGACTTCTGTTGTTATAGGGAAGTGATTAGAGGTGGGCATTATTTTAAATTATCTGGTAGCTTAGCAGAAATGGAATACTTGAGACTTCAGATTTCAGAATAGAGCATCCAAACATTCTGGAGTGTAGATCACATTTTTGCCTCCAAAGTATCTTTTTTTTAAATGTTTTGATTTGGAATTGTGTAATGGGGATCAGTGTGTGTACTTGTAATTTGAGTGTCCTTGCGAAATGCAAAATTTGATTTAGAAAAAACAGTGAAAGACTGTACAAGATTTTATGCCGAATTACTGCCATCTGAATATAGTCTGGAGGGGAAAAAATGAATAAAAGCATTTAGATTAACAGCAACTTGTATTTATATAGAGCTTTTAATGTAGTAAAAAAATCCCAGGAATGTTACCGGCCACATGGAAATATTGGGGTAGATGACCAAAAACTTGATCAAAGAGGTAAGTTTAAAGAACATTTTAAAGGAGGCAAGAGGGGTGGAGAGGCAGCGAGGTTTAGCAAGGGAATTCCAAAGCATGGGTCTCTGCAATTGAAGACACAGCCGCCAATGATTGAGCGATTAAAATCGGGGATGCTCAAGAGGCCAGAATTTGAGGAGTGGATGCTTGAGTGCAGAATTTGAGGAGCGCAGATATCTCCTGAGGGTTGTAGGGCTGGAGCAGGTTACAGAGACTGAGGGGAGAGGCCATGGAGGGATTAGAAAACTGGATGAGAATTTTAAAATTGAGATGTTGCTTAACCGGGTGTCAATGCAGGTCAGCGTGCGCAGGGGTGATGGGTGAACAGGACTTGGTGCTAGTTAGGACAGAAGCAGCAAAGTTTTAGATGACCTTAAGTTAACGTAGGGTGGAAGATGGTAAGCCAGCCAGAAGTGCATTAGAATAATCGAGTCTCGAGGTAATAAAGGCATGGACGAGGGTTTCAGCAGCAAATGAGCTGAGGCAAGGATGGAGTCAGGTGATGTTACGTAGGTGGAAATAGGCTACCTAAGCGATGGCGCGGATATGTGGTCGGAAGTTCAAATTTGGCTCAGTACGATACCAAAGTTGTGAAATGTCTGGTTCAGTCTCAGACCCTTGCCAGGGATGGCGATAGTCAGTGGCTAGGGAACAGAACTTGTGGCGGGGACCGAAGACAATGGCTTCGATCTTCCCAATACTGTATTTAGTTGCAGGAAATTTCTGTTCATCAAAACTGGATGTCGGACAAGCAGTCTGACAATTTAGAGACCATGGAGGGGTCGAGAGAAGTGGTGATGAGGTAGAGCTGGGTGTCGTCAGTGTACATGTGGAAACGAATGCTGTGTTTTCGGTTGATGTCTCTGAGGAGCAGCATATAGGTGGAAGCCAAGGGTAGATCCTTGGGGGACACCAGAAGTAATGATGTGGGAGTGGGAAGAGAAGCCATTGCAGGAGATTCTCTGGCAATGATTTGATAGATAAGAATGGAACCAGGCGAGTGTAGTCCCACCCAACTGGACAACAGTGGCGAGATGCTAAAGGAGAATTGAATGTTCAACCATGCCAAAGGCTGCAGACTGGACAAAGAGGGATTGTTTACTATTGTTAGTCACGACTTTGAGCGGTTTGGGTACTATGGCAGGCAATGTTCGCCTTTGAGGCTGCGTGGCCCATTCAATTTTTTGCGCATTTGTGAAATTTCACATTTGAAAAGTCAATTCTGGGCTGCATGGGCCTGACAGACAGCTACGTGGCCATGCAGCTCAGCAGGAACATTGGCGGGAGGGGCGGAAACCTGATTGGAGGGATTCAAACATGGAGTTTGGGGAAAGATGGGCACGGATTTGGGAGGCGACCGCACGCTGAACGACTTTGGAGAGGAAAGGGAGGTTGGAGATGGGGCGGTAATTTGCAAGGTCGGAGGGGGTCAAGGGTTGGTTTTTTTGAGGAGAGGGGTGATGCCAGCATATTTGAAGAGGGTGGGGTTGGACAGTACCTGAGGAGAGAGAAGCGTTCATAATATCAACTAACCTGGGGGGCAGATAGGGAAGTTGGTCAGTCAGCATTTTAGTGGGAATAGGATCAAGAAACCAAGAAGTGGGACTCATGGACAAGATGAGCTCAGGGAGGGCATGAGGGGAGATGGGAGACACAAATTAAAGAAAGATGTGAGTTCAGGGCTAGGGCAGGGGAGAACATTAGAGGAAGTTTGGCCCGGTTGGCTAGGGGAAGGGGGGGAAGCTTGGCCTGGTGGATAGAGGAAGGGAGGGAAGCAACAGTGGCAGCTGAACTGATGGTTTTGATCTTAGTGATAAGAAGTCCATGACCTTAAAAGCTGCTGCATAACAAAAGGCTCTGGGACTGAAATTGCCCCTCCCGATAAGGCCTCTGGCCGCCTGAAAGCGGCAGCCATGGGGCAATGCGGATTGGCCGCCGACTCTCCGCAGAGGGGCTGCCATTTTGTAAATTGCTCTTCGTGAGTTTGAGTGGTGTCCAGGACCATGCGCTGCCTCCTTACCGATTGGCTGGGACCCCCTCGTGAAATTGCCCCTCGGGAAATGGCCCCTTTCCCAGTACCCCCGACAGCTTTTTGTGTCAGTGCACTCTCTGTAGCATGGCGGCTCGGCTGTCCTTAAAGGAGAGGACGCACTGCCGCGGCTGCCATGTTTTTTTTCCAGCCGACTGCCAGGTCTGCCCGACAATTATGTCCCCAGGTTCGGCCGAGCCTCCAACAGGCAGCCTCGGACCCCCTCTTGGGTGCCAGGCTGCTGGCCTGGCTGAAACCCTCCCTGGTGGCCCAGTGGACCTAACTTAAAAGTATGCAGCGCTCGCAGCAGCTCCCCCCATTTAACTGAAGGGAAAAGATGTTGTGACGCATCGACGCGGCACGTCTGCGTTGCGCTGACATTAGCGTGGTGCCAATGACTGGTTGGGGTGGGGGACCCGCTTCAAGGGCACTTTCGGCCTTCAGCTGCCATTATTTCCGCCCCGAGCCAAAAAAACTTCAAAGAGCCGAATATCGACGACATTTCTGCCGCATGGGTTGGCGCGGAGAAAAACTTAAAAAAACGGAGGGTGCGCCCCGTTTCGGGCGGAGGGCAGTTTCTACCCCTCTCTTTCTTCAACTAAGGCTATGATCTCATAACTGAGGCTGAATGGAAACCTTTGCAAGTTTCCTTTTTTCTTCTGTTGCTGTTGAAAATATCAATGCTGGTCTATTTTCTACTTGTACTAAACTTTTTAATAGATGAGAAAACTTAGGTCCTTTCTCAGCAAAATGAGTGCAGTAAATGTTGTTATCTCTATAGGTTGCCTATCCAAAATTCAAACATTAGCTATACTGTATTAACATGAGTCTTCTGCATGTGTATAATTGGGGCTGTGGGAAGGTCTTTGACGTTTTGTAATCTTGGACAAATTCCAAGAATATGGGGTGTTACTGAAATTTTGTATTTAAGGCCTTCATTTCTCTACTGTTTCCTTTTATAAGCCCCCTTCTCACCCCCCCCCCCCCCCCCCCAAATACATATTCTTTACTGCTGTGATGCTCTCCATACCTGGGAAAGAGTGAGTGGTGGCTTGCACGATTAGAACCCTAATATGGTTGACTGGAGGTACCAGTCTACAGTTTCATTTCCCATGACTGAGTGGTCCTTCTCAGTTGTTTGTGCCTTGCTAAGAACCAATGATTCTCACCCAACAGCAGGGTAAACATTGAAATGTCAATGTAAGGCTGTAATTAATACTCTTGACTGCATCAGTGATATAAACTGATTACTTTCCATGTTTAAAAAAAACTCAGCCCAGATTTTGTAAAATGGTATCATAGTTTATTGAAGTGGGCAGATAATACTCAGGCACACATTTCAGCACCCTGTGTGGTACATTGTCCAAGGTGCATTTTAATGGAAATGCTGTTTTCAGTACCTGAGTGGATTTCAAGTATAGTAGTGATTGAGTTTTATGGGTAAGGCTTGTTTATTGTATTTAGTGCATTTTTAAATGATGCCATTTCTTTGCTAACCGCAGTTGTGATGTCTGAATTGAGAGGGAGCGAAATTTAACTAAGTTTCCATAGCTACCAATCCCTGTCTCTCTTTTGGTACTTATAATTTACTTAAGTACCAAAGTGGTTTAAGACCATAGCTTGCAATTTAAAATGTAAATATTTATACTAATTGATCTCTCATGGTGTTGCACGCAGGAAGTTAAGATCAAGTGCGGTGTTGGGGAGTGGGGACAGGGCAGGGCGGACAAGCAACAGGGAGGAAGTGGAAGCACGTTGAGCAGAGTCCACACTTCCATGTCCCCTTTCGCCATCATCCTTCTCATTGCCCACCTGCACCTCCCTACTAGCAAGGAGCTGGAGAGCACTTTGCTGCACATGAGTGGGGTGATGAACGGCCAAGTCTTAAGTTTCTATCCATCCTTGTTAAGGTGGCATACAGAATGCAAGTGGTTGCTGAGAGCAAGCAAGCATTTGTTTGAATGTTGCATTTGATGCTCCATGCAGGTAGCCACCCTTGTCACGTACGAGCACGTCATAGCCAAGGCCTGCGACATCATGCTGGTTATACTTGAGAAGGACGACTCCATTCTCCCTGCAAGTCCAGAATCATCCTCTTCATCGACGGCCCCCCGAGGTTCAGTATCTTTTTCCAGCTGAGCAGAGCTCTGAGCATTCTGCGACCTCTGACGAGGACTCTCCACTGCTGCCCCTGTCTGCACCATCTGCTCTTGCTCACGTGATGTGTGAGTCACCAGGTGACAGCACATATTCAGACTTAATGGTCCCACCGATCTGTGTAACTGTGCTGGTGCTTGGTGTACATGTGTCCTGTGATGTTGCACCCTGAGAGGTAGCGACCTCCTGTAAGGAGTTGTCTTTCTCCTCTGGCTGGAATAGGACACTTGATGGGCCTATGGGAGAGTAAATACATGAATTAGAACTGTCATGATTAGAATGTTTAAGTGAACATTATGTACATGCTATTTCCCAGGCTGTTGAGTGCTGACATCAAGTCAACGTGAGTGACTGACTGTTGTATGCAAGTGGCTGTGTGATATTTAATTCTGTCACCGGGTAGCTGGGAACACCTCACCTCTCCATCTCCCACCACCTTCAATGCAGATACTCCATTTATCACGAGTGCCCCCTCTGCTGCAGTCAGCATGGCTATGACCGGAGAGCCAACTCTGATTCTCTGCCTCTCCTGGGTGTTCTGTGCTCTCTTCCCCTGCAAGGAGGGAAACAAGAGACCTTTGAGTGAGAGTCATGGAATGAGTGGAACGGATGGATGGGCAGCTTCTGTAGAGAGTGATTATGAAAGAGAGGTGTGACATTGCATTAAGATGAAGGTGAGTGTCGGTGGTGGATGGTCAGATGAGGATCAGAGGGATGGGTGCATTTGCAAGATAGGTTGGTGTGAGGAGTGATGTGCTGCAGTAGGTTTGGGAAGACAGAGTGAGGGGGTTGGGGTGACACATACATCAGGATGTAGGGCAATGTGGCATTGTTGTCTCCTTTCCTGGCCTCAAGAAATCAGTAATTGTCTTCATGGACTGAATCCAGGACCTCGCCACCATACTCCTGATGCTATCTCCAGCCATGCCTTCTTGGTGTCAGAGGCTGACCTCTTATTCCCATCAGCAGCATGGAATAGGACCTTCCTCTAACTCCTTGCAACAGGAGTTCCATGGAAATCGAGGGGCAGCTTTCAGACGCTGAGACTGCATTTTTTGTTCTGGAACCACACCAATCTCTTTCCAAGCAAACAAACAATTTCTCTCCAACCAATATCTCAACCTCCACCAACCTTCAACTGTCATCTTTACATTGTTCCTTTAAATACCTGAACTGAATTGGATCCATTTGTGATGTCATCACACCCACTCCCATTAATTCGTAGGGAAACCCGGAAGTCAGATGCAAATGCAATGGTTTCGTTTAACGAGCCACTCCAAAATGCACCTCTTAAGCAATCCAGGGGCTCAATCAATCTGACCTATGTTTCTGAGCTCTCTGGGAGCAGAGCCACTAGCTGAACAGGGTGTGGAAATGGTTGTAAACTCAAAACCAGTACAATATACTGTTTCAGGTACTTTGCAATGCTCCTGCTTTACCTTGAAATGACCCAGCACAGCTCCACCTGCCTGCATATGACTCCTCTTTCCTCCACTCGTTCCCAACCCCACTAACTGATATTTTTGGTCATTGGCACCTCTCGCTGCAGGAGAGGTGCCAATGATACCTTGATGTCATATTCAACTCCAAACTGAGCTTCCGATCCCATGCACTGTCCATCACAAAGACATGGGGGCCAAAATTGCCCACCGCCCGAAACGAGTTGCACCTACTGCTCTTGAAGTGTTCCGGCCGCCCCAATGCATGGGGCGGCCAATCCAGAGAAATTCAGCACTTTGTTTTTTTTTTGGAGCAGGGCGGTAGGGTCTTCATCATCAGGGCGGAAGTGAGGTCGGAGTAGCCGCCACTAGCGGGGCAGAAGTGGGGGCGGGTTGGAATGACCGATGCTCCAAGGCATCATCATCATCGGCGGTCCCTCAAACGAGGAAGACTTGCTTCTACAACAAAAAGGATGAGTTTGCAGATATTTCAATGAAGGACCCGATATTCCAGTCCTGAACTCCAGTTGAGGGGGTGGAAGATATCTGTGCATGGATTTTTCTAACGTGTGGTGACCATTGTACATCAGCCACCACACGGGCTTGACCGAGCTAGGCCTTTATCCAGCGGCAAGGGTTAACCAGGACGACTGGAGACCTGCTCTGCTGTACGAACCTAGTGTGCGCACATATCGCAGTGTGGGCTGACCGGTGCTGCCCCTGGGCCCTCTGCTCTTCTGGGCCCTGTACCCTCATTTGCTGCACCTCCGCTATGATCTCTCGCTGCTCCTCCACCATAAACATTCGCCGCTCCTCTGCCACGATCTCTCTCCGCACAATACACAATACATTCCATGACTATTTAAACATCCATAGTAGCAAATTCTATGTTTTATTTTTCTCAGCACTAAAGATAGAAGCTTTAAGGACTGGGCACCATCCCAACTTCGAGCATTTTGGGATCAACTAAAGAAAAGTAGCATCAAGGGCGATGCTGTCAAAATAATCTTGTGCCAGTGTTATGAATATACCGCCAAGTGTCTGGGAGAAGCCACTGAACAAACCACTGTGTCCAGTAAAGCGCGGACACTTAGAAACACAGTTACAGGAGAAAGACCAGCAGTTACAGGAGGTTAAAATATAACTGTTGGTCTTTCCAAGGCATCAGCGCTGCATTGATGACGTCATCATGCTGGCACGCCACAACATTCCTCTTCAGTTAAAGGGGAGGGCCGCTGCGATCTCTGCAGCTACTTCAGTGGCAAACACTGGACCACCAGGGAGGGTTTCAGCCGGGCCAGCGGCCTGGCTCCCAAGACCTGGCAGTCGGCCGACAAAAAAAAACATGGAGTTGCCACCAAGCCACAAAAAGGGTACCGACAGAAAAAGCTGTTGGGGGTACCGATCGGTGGCGCTGCTCCTGCAAGACAATTTTCGAAAGGGACAATTCCTGCGGGGCAATTTCGGGAAGGGGTCGCTGCAGGTGTGTAAGGGGTCGGTGCATGCACGACGCAGCGGGAAAACTGGCCGAGCGGTCCCCTATACCGTTCCAAAACTGAGGAAGGGCAATTTCTAAAATGGTGGCCCCTCCACGGAGACTCGGTGGCCAGTCAGCACAGACCCATGGCCGCTGTTTTCAGGCGGCCACTGGCCTTGTAGAAAGGGGCAATTTCGGCCCCATAGTTTCAGGTCAAATAGGATGCCGAGGTTGTGAACTGTCTGGTTCAGACGAGACAATAGATTGGGAAGGGGATGGAATTGGTGCACTGTTACGGAGTTTGAGGCGGATGCCAAATATGATTACTTGTGTTTTAATTGGAGGAAAATGAGGCTCCTCCAAGACCAGATGTCAGACGAGCAGTGTGGTCAATCTGCCAGTGGTATGAGGGAGCTGGTGGAGTCAGAGCTGGGTGTCATTGGTGTGCATGTGGAAGCTGACCCGTTGTCTTTGGATGATGTCTCCAAGGGGCAACATGTAGATGAGTTAGAGGGTGCCATGGAATGGACCCTTTGGGGACTAGAGGAATGGGCTGGACAGAGTATCCCCTTGGCTACAATCTGATAAGTAAGAGTGAAACCAAATAAGAGCCACTGAGCTGGCCAACAGAGCAGAGGGTAGGTGGTGGAAGAGGATGGAGTGAATAGATAATGTACCACAGTCATGGAGAATGTCATTTGTAACTTTAGTTAATGCTGTTTAGTGCTGTGGCGGGGCAGAAACCTGATTGTAAAGAATTAGCGGGGATTTGCAAGGGAACAACCTGTTCAAGGACTTTGGAGAGGAGAAGTTGGCGATCAGGTGGTAATTTTCAAAGACTGAGGCATCATGGATGTTTTTTTTTGAGGTGAGGGTTTTGAAAGTGAGGGGACAGAACCTGAGTAAAGGGAACGATTTGCAATGTCAGGCATCAGTGCAGATGAGGGAACTGATCTGAGAAACAGCTATTTGGGGAGTGGAGGGGGGGGGCGCGGGGGGGTAGCGGTGGGAGGTGGGAGGTGGTGAGGATAACACAAGATTGGGAAGAGCATAGAAACATAGAAAATAGGTGAAGGAGTAGGCCATTCGGCCCTTCGAGCCTGCACTGCCATTCAATGAGTTCATGGCTGAACATGCAACTTCAGTACCCCATTCCTGCTTTCTCGCCATACCCCTTGATTCCCCCTAGTAGTAAGGACTACTACTAGTAGTAAGCAGTAGCTTATGGAGCTGGTCCAGTGAAGTGTGATGGAGTTCTGAAGTGTTATGTATACAACCCCAGGCAACCTGTATAAGACCGCCACCAGACAGCTTACCTGTTGGAGTCCCAAGGGATCCCAGCATCCCTTGGGAGCATTGTATATAAGCAGGTCTCCCATGCTGTACCAGCACTCGAGTCTGAATAAAGGAGCTAAGGTCACACTTATTCATTGTCTACAGTACTTAGATGTACTACTTTATTATGAGCATAACAACTGGCGAGATAACGAACAACCACGCAAAAATGCAGGGAACTGTTTGTATCCTGGAGAAATTCTCAGAAGGGGAAGATTGGGAGGCCTTCGTGGAGCGACTCGACCAATACTTCGTAGCCAACGAGCTGGAAGGGAATGAGAACGCTGCCAAACGAAGAGCGATCCTCCTCACCGTCTGCGGGGCAACAACCTATGGCCTCATGAAGAATCTTCTCGCTCCGGTGAAACCAACAACCAAATCGCATGAAGAACTGTGTACGCTGGTCCGGGAGCACCTAAATCCGAAGGAAAGCGTTCTGATGGCAAGGTATCGATTCTACACGCGTCAGCGGTCTGAAGGCCAGGAAGTGGCGAGCTACGTCTCCAAACTAAGGCGCCTTGCAGGACATTACAAATTCGATGGATTCCTTGAGCAAATGCTAAGAGACTTTTTTGTGCTTGGCATTGGCCATGAGGTTATCCTTCGCAAACCATTGACTGTTGAAACACCAAATCTGAGCAAAGCCATAACGATAGCCCAGGCATTTATATCCACCAGTGATAACACCAAATAAATTTTGCAGCATAGAGGTTTCGGCAAGTACTGTACACAAGGTAACGTCGTTTTCAGGCAGGAATGCATATGGCAGAACGTACACGGCGGCAGCTGCATGACCTCAGATGACCCAGAATCTGCCATCAATCGTTAATGCGAGGCAATTAACACCTTGTTGGCGCTGTGGAGGTGATCATCGAGCCCATCAATGCCGCTTCAAACACTGTGTGCAAAGGCTGTGGAACAATGGGACACCTCCAGCGAACGTGCAGATGAGCTGCAAACCACCACGTTGCAGAGGAGAACAGATCCATGGCGGATCAGGCTGAACTAGAGACTCGAACCAAGGAGGCAGAAGTGTACGGGGTACACACCTTCACGAAATGTTCACTGATCATGCTTAAAGTCAAACTGGATAGAATTCCAGTATCCATGGAATTGGACACTGGTGCGAGTCTGTCTATCATGAGCAAAAAGGCCTTCGACAGGCTGTGGTGCAACAAGGCATACAGGCCCAAGCTTAGCCCCATTCACACCAAGCTACGAACTTACACTAAAGAGCTGATCCCTGTAATTGGCAAAGCAGCAGTAAAAGTCTCTTATGATGGAGCAGTCACGAACTCCCACTATGGATTGTACCAGGAGATGGCCCCACACTGTTCGGCAGAAGCTGGCTGGGAAAAATCCGCTGGAACTGGGACAACATCCGAGCGCGCTCGTCCGTTGACGACGCTTCATGTGCCCAGGTTCTGAGCAAGTTTCCGTCATTGTTTGAGCCAGGCATCGGAAGTTTCTTGGGGGCAAAGGTACAGATCCACTTGGATCCCGGTCCACGACCCATCCATCACATGGCACGGGCGGTACCATATATGATGCGAGAGAAAGTGGAAATTGAGCTGGACAGGCTGCAGCGAGAAGGCATCATCGCGCCGGTGGAATTCAACGAGTGACCCAGTCCGATTGTTCCGGTTCTCAAAGGCGATGGCACGGTCAGAATTTGTGGGGACTATAAAGTAACGATTAACCGTTTTTCACTGCAGGATCAGTACATTCATTCATAGACAGTCCCTCGGAATCGAGGAAGACTTGCTTCCACTCCTGAAGTGAGGTCTTTGGTGGCTGAATAGTCCAATATGAGAGCCACAGACTCTGTCACAGGTTGGGACAGATAGTCTTTGAGGGAAGGGTTGGGTGGGACTGGTTTGCCGCCGCTCTTTCCGCTGCCTGCGCTTGATTTCTGCATGCTCTGTGTTGAGACTCGAGGTGCTCAGCGCCCTATCTGATGCACTTCCTCCACTTAGGGCGGTCTTGGGCCAGGGACTCCCAGATGTCAGTGGGGATGTTGCACTATATCAGAGAGGCTTTGAGTGTGTCCTTGTAGCGTTTCCGCTGCCCACCTTTGGCTCGTTTGCCGTGAAGGAACTCCGAGTAGAGCACTTGCTTTGGGAGTCTCGTGTCTGGCATGCGGACTATGTGGCCTGCCCAGTGGAGCTGATCGAGTGTGGTCAGTGCTTCAATGTTGGGGATGTTAACCTGAATGAGGACGCTGATGTTGGTGCACCTGTCTTCCCGGGGGATTTGTAGGATCTTGCGGAGACATCATTGGTGATATTTCTCCAGCAACTTGAGGTGTCTACTGTACATGGTCCATGTCTCTGAGCCATACAGGAGGGCCGGTATTACTACAGCCCTGTAGACCATGAGCTTGGTGGCAGTTTTGAGGGCCTGGTCTTCAAACACTCTTTTCCTCAGGTGCACTGGAGGCGGTGTTGGATCTCCTCGTCAATGCCTGTTCTTGTTGATAGAAGGCTCCCGAGATATGGGAAGTGGTCCACGGTGTCCAGGGCCGACCAGTACTCGCTACCCAAGGCAGACGACCTATTTGCGACCCTGGCAGGAGGAAAGACGTTCACCAAGTTGGACCTGACCTCCGCCTACATGACGCAGGAGCTGGCGGAATCTTCGAAAGGCCTCAGCTGCATCAGCACGCACAAAGGCCTGTTCATCTGCAATCGATGCCCATTTGGGATTCAATTGGCCGCGGCAATTTTTCAAAGGAACATGGAGAGTCTGCTAAAGTCAGTTCCGCACACCGTGGTTTTCCGGGACGACATATGGTCACAGGTCGGGACACCATCGAACACTTGGAAAAACCTGGAAGAGGTTCTTCGTTGGCTAGATCGTGTGGGACTCAGGTTGAAATGCTCGAAGTGTGTTTTTCTGGCGCCAGAGGTCAAGTTCTTGGGGAGAAGAATCGTGGCAGACGGCATCAGACCCACCGACGCCGAGACGGATGCCATTAAGAACATGCCAAGACCACAGAACATGACGGAGATGCGGTCGTTCATGGGACTCCTCAACTATTTTGGTAATTTCCTACCCGGGTTAAGCACCTTGCTAGAACCTCTACATGTGCTGCCACGCAAGGGAAAAGACTGGGTATGGGGGAAATCACAAGGCTGCTTTTGAGAGAGCCAGAAATCTGTTCTGTTCCAACAAACTGCTTGTCTTGTATAACCTATGTAAACGTTTAGTGCTTGCTTGCGATTCGTCTTCATACGGGGTTGGGTGTGTGTTACAACATGCTAACTAATCGGGAACATTGCAACCAGTCACCAATGCGTCCAGGAGTTTGTCCAAGGCTGAAAGGGCCAATAGCATGATTGAAAAAGAAGCTCTGGTATGTGTTTACAGGATAAAAAAAAAATGCACCGGTATCTGTTTGGTCTCAAGTTTGAGCTAGATATTGACCATAAGCCGCTCATATCACTATTCTCAGAGAGCAAAGGGATTAATCCCAATGCCTCTGCCCACATCCAAAGATGGGCGCTCAGACTGGCTGCATACAATTATGTAATCCGCCACAGACCAGGCAGAGAGAACTGCGCTGATACTCTGTCGGCTACCATTGCCCACCACCAGGGTGGAAATGGCACAACCTGCAGACTTGCTCTTGGTGATGGATGCATTTGAAAACGAAAACTCACCTGTTACGGCCCGCCAGATCAGGACCTGGACCAGCCAGGATCCTTTACTGTCCCTTGTTTAAAAAGAAAACTCTGTCCTCCATGGGAGCTCGTCCAGTAGTCACAGTACCCACCCAGGCATAGTAATGATGAAAGCTATCGCCAGATCTGATGTGTGGTGGTCCAGCATCGACTCAGACTTGGAGTCATGCGTGCGCCAATGCAACACTTGCTCTCAACTGAGCAATGCACCCAGAGAGGCACCGCTAAGTTTGGTCATGGCCCTCCAAGCCGTGGTCGAGGATCCATGTTGATTTTGCGGGCCCGTTCCTCGGCAAAATGTTTTTGGTTGTTGTGGATGCTTATTCAAAATGGATTGAATGTGTAATAATGTCTGTAAGCACGTCCACTGCTACCATCGAAAGCCTAGCCATGTTTGCCACGCACGGCCTCCCGATATCCTTGTCAGCGACAATGAGCCATGCTTCACCAGTGCTGAATTCATGACCCGCAATGGGATCAAGCATGTCACAAGCCCGCATCCAATGGTCAGGCAGAACGGGCAGTCCAGACCATCAAGCAAAGCTTGAAACGCATGTCGGAAGGCTCCCTGCAGACCCAGCTGTCCCGAGCCTACTCGGCTTCCGCACCAGACCCCACTCGCTCACCGGGGTTCCCCCAGCCGAGCTGTTCATGAAAAGGGCGCTCAAAACAAGGCTCTCCCTTGTCCACCCTGATCTCCATGATCATGTCTAGGGCAGGCGGCATCAACAAAGCATGTACCGTGATCGCGCAAATTTGACACGCGACATTGAAGTCAATGACCCTGTATTTGTACTGCTTGCTGGCACTGTCATAGCCAAAGAAGGGAGTAGGGTGTTTCTGGTCAAACTTGCCAATGCACTAACTTGCAGAAAGCTTTTGGACCAAACCAAACTGCGATTCACAAACAGCCACGAGCAACCCGATGAGGATATCACCAACTTCGAGTGGCAACCGACATCACGGTTGACCACGAAACCGAACTCGCCATCCCCAGCAGCCCAGCAAGGCTGGCTGCCCAGCGAAGAACCAACCAACTCACCCATACCTGTGTTTGTACCGAAACGATCGACTAGGGAGTGGAAAGCCCCAGATCGTCTCACCCTGTAAATAAGAGTACTATTGACTTTGGGTGGGGGGGGCGGGGGGAGGGAGTGATATTATGTATGCTACCTCAGGCAACCTGTATAATACCAGCACCAGAGGGCTTACCTGTTGGAGTCCCAAGAGATCCCAGCATTCCTTGGGAGCACTGGAAATAAGCAGGCCTCCCACGCTTTACCAACATTCTGGAGTCTGAAAAAAGGAGCTAAGGTCACACTTACTCATTGTCTACAGCACTCGGTTGCATTACTTTATTATGAGCATAACATGAAGGGCAGGTGAAGCAGAGCTGCGTCAATGGCCACAGGAAGCAAATGGATAGCAGCATCATGGGATTAGAGCAGGATGAGCACCATAGCACCATAGCAATGGATTAGAGCAAACTCTGTATGGCGTGAAATGTCTGAGAAACCAAAAATTGAGCCTGATGAAACAAGTCAGGTACTGGAATAAAGCCAGTTCAGTAGAGAGTAGTGTGTCAGTGGAAAGCAGCAGAGAAGGTGGATGTCACAAAGCCCAGAGGCCAGGTTTAGTCCATAAAGGGCGTAGAGTTGCATTTTTTAATGTGAGGAATGCTGGGGAAATCGCTGTATCTCTCGCTGGAAAACTGTATTCTGTTTGCTCATACGTTTCATGCAAAATAAAACTATTTGGCTGACTATCAGCCATGTCCACACGAGAGCACTTCTCAGTCTGCCTTTTGAAAAAGCAGGAGAATGCATGTGAGAGATCAGAGAATCCAATGCACACAATGAGGAACCTATTGTTAAGCATTCCCAGGTCATGCTATTGCTTAACTCGTAGCTGGCGGTAAAGTTGCATGCATGCCAGATCGTAGAGGACATGAGGTCTCCTTTTATAGGAGTGATGTTGAGACCAAAGACAATAATTAGCATAACGCTGTAAAATTTGTAACCGGGTGTTATGAAAGTGTTGTTTTTTTTCAGTATAGAGACAAAAAGACTGCAGTCCTGTGTCTACATTAATAGTGAGTTCAAACACCTTCAAAAAAGTTAGCAGATTTAAAGATTAAATGTTGCACATACTCATGACCAACATCTGAGGTTACATAAGGTGTGTCCTAGAAGAATATTCTGTTACAGCCAGCTGAGCTCGACTTTCTCCTTCTGACTTCATCACCCCTTGAGGTTATGATCTCACTTCCTTTATACTATTTCTAAAATGTGCTAATCCATAGCCTTTTGCACACATGACTCTGTACCCATTTTCAGTACCATCCCATATCAAAATGTGCTAGGACTGTATGCTCCCAAGTTGCGTGCACAGTGTGGATGTTTGCATTACAAAGGCCTGAGAATAGGACAGAGTTTCCAGTTGAGATGATAAAGCAAATCTAAATGCAAGTGTGTGCCAGCTGGCTGAAAATCAGGCTGCACACAACCTTTGTACATATTTTTTCAGCCATTTATTTTTTTCGCACACTTCCCTTTTTTAACCTACAGAAATAATCTAAAACAGAATGTGAAATGGATTTCTTAACTATTTTTCAATCTTGATCCATCATAGAATGGTTACAGCACTGAAGAAGGCCATTCGGCCCGTTGAGCCCATGCTGACTCTCAGCTAGTCCCACTGCCCGATCTTTCCCCGTAGCCCTACAAATCTTTTGCCTTCGGATACTTATCCCAGTCTCTTTTTTGAAAGATAACATTGAATCTGCCTCCACTGTTCTTTCTGGCAGTGCATTCCAGATCTTAACCACTCGCTGTGTTTTTAAAAAAAAAATGTTTTCTTGCGTTGCCATTGGTTCTTTTGCCAATCACCTTAAACCTAAGTCCTTTGGTTCTCGATCCTTCTGCCAATGGGGGCAGTTTCTCTTTCTAACTACTGTTCAGATCCCTCATGATTTTGAACACCTCTATCAAATCTCCCCTCGATCTTCTCTGCTCCAAGGAGAACAACCCTAGCTTCTCCAGTCTTATCAACATTCCAGGAATGAAGTACCTCATTCCTGGAATCATTTTCATAAATCTTTTCTGCACCTTCTCTAAGGCCTTCACAGAATTGGATACAATTGGGTCCAGTTAAGGCCAAACCAGTGCTTTATACAGGTTCATAATAATTTCCGCACTTTTGTACTCTGTACCGCTATTTATGAAGCCCGGGATCCCGTAAGCTTTTTTAACTGCTTTCTCAACCTGCCCTGCCACTTAACGATTTGTGCACATAATACCCCAGATCTCTCTGTTTGGCACCCCTTTAGAATTGTACCATTTAGTTTATATATCCTCTCCTTATTCTTTCTACCAAAATTCTTTCTACCAAAAGCCTGTTTGTCTTCCTGACGTCTGTCACTCTCCTCCTCACTGTTTAGTATACTTCCAAGTTTTGTCATCTGCAAATTTTTTAAATTGTGCCTCATACACCGACGTCCATGTCATTAATATATATCAAGAAAAGCACTGGTCCTAGAACTAATCCCTGGGGAACCCCACTGTGTACCTTCCTCCAGTTCGAAAAACAACCGTTCAGCCCTACTGTTTCCTGTCACTTAGCCAATTTCGTATCCATGCTACCACTGTCCCTTTTGTTCCACGGGCTTCAATTTTGCTGGCAAGCCAATTATGTGGCACCTTTGTCGAACGTCTTTTGGAAATCCATGTACACCATTGGCTGCATTGCCCTTACCAACCCGCTCTGTTACATCATCAAAAAATACGTTCAAATTGGTGAAACACCCTTCGCCTTTAACAAATCTGTGATGGCTTTCCTTAATCAATCCAGCCCTATCCAAGTGACAATTTTCCCCCCGATCACTGTTTCTAAAAGCTTCCTTCCCCACTACTGAGGTTAAACTGACTGACCTGTAGTTGCTGAATTTATTTTTATACCCTTTTTTGAACCAGTGTAACATTTGCAATTCTCCAGTTCTCTGCCACCACTCCCGTATCTATGGAGGATTGGAATATTATGGCTGGTACCTCCGCGATTTCTGCCCTCAATTCCCTCCAGCATCCAAGGATGCATCCTATTTATCTACTAGTACCCCTGTACAGCCAGCCTTTCTAATACTTATCAATTTTTATCCTATCAAGTGTCTCCATTACCTCCTCCTTCACTGTCTATGGCAGCATCCTCTTTCTTGGTGAAGACAGATGCAAAGTGCTGATTTAATATCTCAGCCATACCCTCTGCCTCCATTCATATGTCTCCTTTTTGATCCTTAATCTGCCCCACCTCTCCTCTTACCAGCCTTTTACTATTTATATGTCTATAGAAGACTTTTGGATTGCCTTTTATGTTGGCTGTCATTCTATTCTCATACCCGCTCATTTTCTTTTACACTTCTCCTCTGACCTTTCTATATATAGCCTGATTCTCAGATGTATTTGCAACTTGGCATCTGTCATACGTGATCTTTTTCTGCTTCATATTCTCTCTTTCTTTTGTCACGCAGGGAACTAGAGTTGGGCCATCGACCCGAAACGTTAACTCTGCTTTTCTCTCCACAGATGCTGCCTGATCCGCGGAGATTCCCAGCATTTTCTGGTTTTAATCTGACTTTAGTTGCCCTACCTTTCCCCCTCGTGGGAATGTATCTCAACTGTACCCAAACTATTTCCTCTTTAAAGACAGCCCATTGTTCCACTACAATTTTGACTGCCAATCTTTGATACCAGTTTGCCTGGGCCAGACCCGTTCTCATCCCACTGAAATTGGCCTTCCCCCAGTTAAAATGTTTTACTCTAAGATTGCTCCTTGTCTTTTTCCATAGCTAATCTAAATCTTATGATATTATGATCACAGTTACCTAGATTTTCACCTACTGACACTTGCACCACTTGACCTACCTCATTCCCTAGACCAGATCCAGCAATGCTTCCTCCCTCGTCGTGCCGGAAACATACTGATCAAGAAAATTTTCTGGACACACCAGAAATTTTTCCCCTTCTCTGTCCTTTACACTATTACGATCCCAATCTATACTGGGATAGTTGAAGTCCACCATTATCACGACTCCATAATTCTTGCACCTCTCTGTAATTTCTCTGCAAATTTGCCCCTCCATATTTTTCCCATTATTTGGTAGTCTATAAAATACAACTCGTAGTGTAATAGCACCTCTATTATTTCTTAACTCTAGCCAGATTCTGTCCTTCACCCCACCAGGACATCCTCCCTCTCCAGCACTGTAACATTCTCCTTAACCAATATTGCCACACTACCTCCTATATTTCCTTCCCTATCTTTCCTCAACAGTTTATAACCAGGAATATTTAATACCTAATCCTGCCCTTTTTGAGCCAGATCTCAGTTGTTGCCACAACATCATATTCCCATGTGGCTATTTGTGCCTGCAGCTCATTTACCTTGTTTACTATACATTGTGCATTCACATTCATACACTGTAAACCCATCTTAGAGTATCCTGTATTCTCTCTGTTTGACCCCATTTAATACCTTGCTATTTCTTACTTTAGTTCTCTCTGCCTCTGCCAATTCTTTGAGCACTTTATTTCCACTTTCTAATTTTACATCCTGGCGCCCATCCCCTTGGCAAATTAGTTTAAACCTTCCCCAGCAGCACCCATGAGGATATTGGTTCTGGCTCTGTTGAGGTTCAACCCGTCCGGCCTGTAAAGGTCCCACCTCCCCCAGAACTGGTCTCAATGCTCCAGGAATCTGAAACCCTCCCTCCTGCACCATCTCTGCAGCCACGCATTCACTTGCTCTATCCTCCTATTTATATGCTAACTTGCGTGTGGTAGCAGAAGTAATCTGGAGATTACTCCCTTTTGAGGTCCTGCTTTTTAATCTCTTTCCAAGCTCCCTAAAATCTACCTGCAGGACCTCATCCCTCTTTCTACCTATGTCATGGTATCAATATAAGAATATAAGAAATAAGAGCAGGAGTAGGCCATCTGGCCCTTCGAGCCTGCTCCGTCATTCAATAAGATCATGGCTGATCTGATACTAAAGCAAAATACTGCGGATGCTGCAACCTGAAATAATAACAGAAAATGCTGGAAATCTCAGTGGGTCAGGCAACATCTGTGGAGAGAAAAACAGAGTTAACGTTTCAGGTCAATGACCCTTCGTTAGGCCCAACCAGATTTCCAGCATTTTCTGTTTTTATGGCTGATCTGCTCTTGGCCACAACTCCACTTCCCTGCCCTCTCTCCATAACCCTTGACTCCCTTAATGATCAAAAATCTGTCTACACCACCTTAAATATATTCAATTACCCAGCCTCCACAGCTCTCTGGGGTAGAGAATTCCAAAGATTCACAACTCTTAGAGGAAATTCTTCCTAATTTCCATTTTAAATGGGCTCGGGTCCATTTCCCTGCCCGCTCCCCATAACCCCTTATCCCTTTATCGTTTAACGAACTCTATTTCTGCCTTAAATTTATTCAATGTGCCAGCTTCCACAGCTCTCTGGGTCCAAGTTGCATCTCCATGAGTTACGCCGACTTACTAGAATAAAAAGGGCGCCGAAAACTTACCTTCAATTCTCAGAGCTCCTCAGGACGTCTTTGGCCTCGGCGTAGCGCAGCAAAAGGGGTGGGGGACGGAGCCAGGTCTTCGCGCTGAAAACAGTGCCGGGACCTCTGCACATGCGCGTTAGAGTGTGCGTGCATGTGCAGTAGCTCCTTACAGCCCAACGCTCTGCAGGCTGTGTGGGAGGGGCCTGATGAGTGAGCATTTAACTTGTTAGGTATCGCAATCCATGCCACTGAAAAAACATGAGCTGCTTCTCGCTATCTGTGAAAAGCAGTCTGATGCTTTTATTATACGACGATTGAGTGATCGCTGGTATAATACTAATGCAGGGGTGTGCAAGACTATTGCAGAACTGCACCATGATGTGCAAAAAAAAAAATAAAGTAGCTTTATCAAAAATTTAATACAATAGAGGTAAGTGAGGGGAAACCTGAAAAGTCATATTCTTTGTACAAGTACCATGAAATACTGTTACCTCCGGCACTCTTAAAATTGAACATTTGTTTTAAAACTTTAGACAATAAATGCCTCTTTTCAAGAAAAATCTAAGGCTTTTGTTCATCATCAACAAATGTTAAATGACACTGACATGTCCAAAAGATGTAAAACCTCCAGGATCATTCCCCAAAGCTGTGAACATAACCTTTTTACTGCTACTCATCCCCAAACATCATGATGTTAAATTGATGGTATTGGCTAAAAAACAAAACTCACCTCATTGGTTACAAAACTCCAGTTAAGTTTTAACAATCAAAATATAGGTTTATTTTGCTTCGTGTGACTGGCCACTGTTAGCTGATTTCTCCCATTCTTTCCGCAACCCGCAACCCTCTACTTTTATTCACAAAGTTGCACGGTAACTAAATCATAGTTAGCTGCATGAAGTAAAGAAACAAAGCAAACAGAATTTTTGATTCATGAGCAACTATCGAGCAAAGGCTCTACTGTTGAAAGGGCTTAAGTGTACCATACTTTGTAGAGAGGAAGGAAAGATTTGCAATACAGTGTCAGTTACGTGACCATTTTTAATCGATGACCTCAAAATCATATGCAAGAACAGACACAATATTTTCTCTTTAAAAGATTCTTGAAGCATCACCTGCAAAAATATAGCTAAGTAACTTTTGCAAACCGAAGCACGCCGGCCCTAACCATGGCCGAATGGGCTCAGTCGCCAGCAGCCCGCTGCCGCGTTCAGACTCTCTCTTCTCCCCCCCACCGCCCCCTTTCAGCCTCACCCCCCACCCTGCATTCAGCCTCCGTTCACCGCCCCCCCCCCCCCCCCCGTGAGCTTTTATGCTGTGCAGTAACCTTTTATGTGGCACCTTATCAGAAATCCAAATACACGACATCAACTGGTTCCCCTTTATCCACCCTGCTTATTACATCCTCAAAGAACTCCAGCAAATTTGTCCCTTTCATAACACAATGCAGTCAAGCAGAGTCAGCATGATGATTTTCTAAATGTCCTACTACTACTTCTTTAATAATGGACTCCAGCATTTTCCCAATGACATGTTCGGCTAACTGGTCTATAGTTTCCTGCTTACTTTCTCCTTTCTTAAATAGGGATGTTACATTTACAGTTTTCTAATCTGCTGGGACCTCTCCAGAATCCAGGGAATTTTAGTAGATTACAACCAATGTATCCACTATCTCTGCAACCACTTCTTTTACGACCCTAGGATGCAGGCCATTGGGTCCAGATGACTTGTCCACCTTTAGTCCCATTAGTTTGATTACTACTTTTTCTCTAATGACAGTAATTGTCTTAAGTCCTCCCCCTCCCTCCTCCATAATAGCCCCTGGATTATCAAATATTGGGAGGCTTTTAGTGTCTTCTACCGTGAAGACCGATACAAAATATTTGTTCAAAGGACTCAATTTTGGCCAGGAGTTGCTTCATTCTTTTTGGAGTAACTTGGTTTTTCTGGCGTAACTTAAAAATCCCCATTTTCCCTAATCAATTTGCACCAGTGTAAGTGAGTTAGTTACGAATATTTTTAGATTTTTTTTTCAAAAGGGGGCATTACCAGCCACCTACGCCAGTTCTGCCCATTTAGGCAACTTTGTCCAGCTAATAGTTACTCCATTTATACTTAGGCCAGCGTATGTGGCCACTTTAGAAAATCCTTGCGGAGAATTAAAGAAATCGGTGCAGGTAGGCACATCGGAGGCCATTTGGCCTGGGATAAAGGCGGGAAGGAAAACTGAGAGGACCTGCACCTAAACCACCAAGCCTTACAAACCACCAAACCTTGCAAACAAAAAGTTCTAAGAATTCACTAAGAAATTAAAAAATTGAAGTCCTACCTTCATCTTCAAACTTGACCCGGAAAGGCAGCGGGCCGGCCGGTGCAGGAGGTCACTCGGCCAGGGCTAGGGACAGGCGGGCAGGAGAACTGATAGTGCTCCTGCCTGCCGATGATTTCTATCAGTTCTCCTGCCTGCCCCTAGCCCAACAAACGAGGAAGAATAAATGCAGAGAACTTTACCTGAAAGAGCCCATCGCCACGCTCTGAAAGTGAGAGAGACCTACTGTCGTTGCAGACATCCCAGCACTGTTTTCGGCACAGAATGCTGGCTCCACCCCCGACTTGACTGGCCATGCTGCGCGACTGCAGTGAAGAGGCCGGACTGCGGCCAAAGTGGCAACAACATTTTTCAGCGCACCTCGGAACACACATAAGCAGCGCAACTTCAGTAAGCGTGCTGAAAAATGGGCTCAGCCAAAATTAAGGCCATAGTCTCTGCCATTTCCCTGTTTCCCATTATTAATTCCCCAGTCTTATCCGCTAAGGGACCAATGTTTACTTTAGCTACTCTCTTCCTTTTTATATACCTGTACCTGTAGAAACTCTTGCTGTCTTTTTATATTTCTTGCTAGTTTACTCTCGTAAGCTATCCTTCCTCTCTCTCTCTCTCTCTCTCTCTCTCTCTCTCTCTCCTTTTTTAGTCGTCCTTTGCTGGTGTCTAAAAATTTCCCAATCCTCTGGCCTTCCACTATTCATCGCAACATTGTATGCCTTTGTTTTCAATTATGGACCATGACATCTTGTAGTTGATTCTCCTCCCACCCACCATCCCTCGGAATGTTCTGCAGCCACGCCATGACATCCTTGACCCTGGCACCAGGGAGGCAACATCCTGGAGTCATGTCTGTGGCTGCAGAAATGCCTGTCTGCTCCCCTAACTATCGAATCCCTAGCACTCTTCTCCCCCCCCCCCCCCCCCTCCGTACAGCTGAGACACCCATGGTGCCGCAGACTTGGCTCTGGCAAAACTCTCCAGAGGAACCATCGCCCTTGGAACCGAATACTCGTTGGAGAGCGAGATGCACTCTGGGTACTCCTGCATTTCCCTCCCCAATCCTCCTTTTCTGACTGGCGATCACCCATTCCTTCTTTGCTTGCACACTCCTTATCTGTGGGGTGACCACTTCCTAAAACATGCTATTCACAAAGCTCTCCGCCTCGCAGCTGCTGCTCAAGCTCTGAAACCCGGAGCTCGAGCTCCTCCAGTTAACGCCACCTCCTGCACACATGGTTGTCCAGGACACAGGAAGCATCTTGGATTTCCCACATGGCACAGGATGTACTTTTCATGGAACTGCCATGTCTTTCTTTCTTTGACTATTAACTAACTTTACAGAAACTTAAGGCTATGATGCATCTAATTCAAGTTATTAATATAATTTAGTATTAGTCTCCAAGCTTCTACTTTATCACTAACCAGCTATTTAACACCAGTCCCTAACTTGAAGAGAAAAAGTAACAGTGTGACCTTTACCAACCAATCAGTTACCAGCTATCCTGTGATATCACTCCTTGTGTTTTTTTTTCAAATCGTCGCTCGGCTCCCTTTATGCTGCTTCTGTTGCTGGTGCTCCCGCTCGGGTCCGCGCTTTCAATCTTTGCTCCAATAGTGTTTCTGCAATTCTTTTCCCAACCTCCTCCAATATTCTGGGCTATCACCCCCTGGGCCCAGTAACTTTTCTACTTTTCATCCTATTTAACTCTTTTTTTTTTTGCTGAGTAGTTTCCTTGTGAATATTTAGATTTCGTAATGGCTTGTTTACATCCTCAGCAGTTACATTACAAACCTACTTTCAGCCTTGCTTTCGCCTAAATAACAGCTAGCATTTATCGAGTACAAAAGCAAAATACTGTGGATGCTGAAAATCTGGAAAATACATAGAAAATGCTGGAAATACTCAGCAGTTTCAGTTTCTTTTTGTCATCGACCTGAAACATTAACTCTGTTCCATTCTCCACAGATGCTGCCTGACCTGAGTGTTTCCAGTATTTTCTGTTTTTATTGCATTTATCTAATCTCGTCAATGTAAAAATGAATGCTGTGCCAACACAGGCGATAGTTATTGGGTGATCAAAAGCTTGCCCAAACTTGCCTAACAAGATATTAAAGATAGTATTAGATCAAAGGATCAGGCTTGTACTGTTGCCAAAAAGAGTAGTAAGCTTGAAGATTGGGAGAATTTTAGAATTCAGCAAAAGTGGACCAAGAAATTGATAAGGAAAAAAGAATTTGAGAGTAAATTAGCAAGAGACATAAAAACAGATTGTAAATGTTTTAATAGTAATGTATATAGGAAGAGATTAGTGAAAGTAAACGTGGGCCTATTAGAGGCAGACAGGAGAAATTATAATAGACAACAAGGAAATGGCAGAGACATTAAACAAATACTTTGTATCTGTCTTCACAGTAGAAGACACAAAAACATTCCAGAAATAATGCGGAACGAAGGGTCTAGAGAGAATGAGGAACTTGGAAGAAATCTGTATAAGACATAGGGGTCAAGTTTCGGCCTGAGTTGCTCCTATTTTTTTGGAGCAACTAATTTAGAATGGAGTATCTTAGAAATTGCAATTCTCAACATTTAGTTTGCTCCAGTTCTAGTAAGTTAGAACAGCTTCATTTTAGAACAGATTTTTTTTTTCAAAAGGGGGCGTGTCCGGCCACTAACACCTGTTTTGCAAGTTTAGGCAGCGAAAACTTACTCCAAACTAACTTAGAATAGAGTAAGTGTAGATTTTTGTGCGCTCAGAAAAACCTTGCCTACACTTGGACATCAGGCGTATGGAACGAAAGATAGTGGGGGGCGTTTACAAACATTAACCACTTCACTTTTACAAATAAAGAACCATCATCAATGATAAATACATCAATAAATCAATCCAAATAAATGATTGGGGGGGGGGGAAGGGAGAAGAGAGGAAGATGGGGGGGGGGTAGAGAAGAGAGGAAGATGGGGGGGGCGGGGTAGAGAAGAGAGGAAAATGGGGGGGGGTAGAGAAGAGAGGCAGATGGGAGGGGGGGGTAGAGAAGAGAGGAAGATGGGGGGGGTGAGGAAGATGGGAGGGGGGGGTAGAGAAGAGAGAAAGATGCGGGGAGGGGGGGGAGGAGAGAAGCCGTGCCCCACCGAGGACTTCGGGCGGGGACCGCACGCAGCTGATGCCGAGCTGCCGACGTCTCTTCGGGTGGGGTCCGCCCCCACCGACGACACCGGCTGCCAGGAGTTCTTCGGTAAAGAAGCTTAGGAAGAGAATTCCAGTTTGTGGGGCCAGGTGGCTGAAAGCATTGCTGCTAAAGATGGGATGAAGGGTGGGGGATGCATAAGAAGCCAGTCAGCAGAATGGCGAACTTTGATGGGGATTGTAGGGCCGGTAGTGATTGCATAGATGGCGAGGGCGAGACCATGAAGGGATTCAAACACGAGGTGTTTGGGAACCGAGTGCAAAGGGTATGTATGATGGGTAAGCAGGACATGGTGTGAGATAGGATAGGGCAGCAGAGATTTGGATGAGATCATGGTCATGGAGAATGGTCAGCTGACCAAGAGAGCATTGGAATAGTGGAATCTGGAGCTGACAAAGCCATGGATGAGGGTTTTGGCAGCAGATGAGCTGAGTGAGGCATGGGCAGGGGGAAAAAAAATCTGGTTTTGCCAGAGACAACTTGCATTTATATCGTGCCTTTAATGTCGTAAAACATCCCAAGGTGCTTCACTGGAGCATTATCAAATAAAATTTGGCACTGAGCCACATGAGGAGATATTAGGACAAGTGACCAAAAGCTTGGTTAAAGAGGTAGGTTTTAAGGAGGAAAGAGAGTGAGACTGTGACTGACCAGGAGACAATTAGATTAGTTGAATCTAGAAGTAACAAAGGTATGGATGAGAGTTTCAGCAGCAGATGAGCTGAAGCAGGGGCAGCGATGTTATGGAGGAGGAGTAGGTAGTCTCGGTGATAGAAAGATCGACTTCCATTTATATAGCGCCTTGCACGACCTCACGGCGTCCCAAAGTTCTTTACAGCCAATGAAGTATTTTGAAGTGTAGTCACTGTTGTAATGTAGGAAACTATATGGATGGTGGAGAGGATTATGGGGTCGGTAGCTCAGCTCCAGGTCAAATAGGCCGCCTAGGTTGCGAATGGTCTGGTTCAGCCTCTGGCCAGGGAGGTGGATAGGGTCTGCTTTTTACCTACTAAGCCATCTGGGAACTGGGCAAAAGGTTTTAACTTGAGCACGAAATCTAAGGATTATTTATATTAAATGGAATGCTATGTATTTTCCTTTAGTTTCTATACTGTATATAGTTAAGATAAATCATTGGAGTGTGAGAAAGTAAACTCTTTTGAATCTTTGTTTTGTCAAAATGAGGCTGTCAGAGCTGAGCATTAAGACGTATCCCTTCCCTCAAACCATAAACTGACTGGGAGCACTCAGTTGAGACAGAATTACGTGGAATAGAAATGGGACTAAGATCTCTGTCTCAGCAGTATAAGCCCTACCACCATGAGTTCTGTTTTTTTTTCCCTGCATGATATTTAGTCTGAGTGAGAATACTCCTTCAGTGTCAAATTAGGATTATGTAAAGTAGGCTTTCAGTACCTACTGGTCATCGAATGTTCTTAATTACAATAGATAATCAAAATTAACCAATTTAAGTGCAAATAGAGATGTGGAATGTTATCAGAAATGACGATACAGAACTAAATCTATGTGAGGAACTTGCTATTGTGTTCACTAATTGCATCAAATTTCCTGCAGTGCAGAAATTCCTGCAGTGATTCAGGCAGCCTTGACAACCCACTGCAATTTTAGACTTCCCGTATTGCTGCTAGTGTCTTTTTTTCTTGCTTAAACAATGGTTTTCCAACTTTTCTGCGGGGTGACCGCTTTCACCTCCAGAAGCCTCGTGTTTGAAAGACCGTGTCAAAGCAAAACACGGCTATCATTGTAGAAAATGTTTTTAATTATGACATTGGAACAGAAATACTGAGCCAACAAATATTGGAAAAACTTATAAATCTGATCATCAACTGATAACCTGGGGTTTCCCCAGGTCTCCAAGAGTTCGCAGTTTGACCATGTGGATTTAAACCAGTGGAATTGGCTAATAATCAGTTTCAGTTTTAATTGATTTTGAAATTTATAGATTTATTCTGATTTATTATTTTAAATGGCACTATAACGACTACATTTTCTCTTTCCAGGTGAATTTTGTAGTGTGCCAGTTGTTTGCTTTGCTAGCAAGTGTATGGTTTCGACTTTATCTTCACCCAAGTAAAACTAGCAGCTATGTCAGGCATGCTGTTGCCACGCTTCTGGGACTTTACCTTGCATTGTTCTGCTTTGGGTGGTGAGTATTGCATTAAGTTTTAAAGTTTGAATAAAACCCCACCTAAATGTCAAGTGAATGTGGGGTGTTTTTTCCCCATTTTGATCTCTTGTGCTGGTTATGGTTCCATGACCTTCATCCAAACAGCAGTTCTTTGTATGTGAAACTGGACAGTATTTCTTGTCTTGTACACTCTACAGCTCTGCCTGGTCCTGCTTTTATTCAACACCCCTGTATCTGTACTTGCAGCAGGGGTAGAATTTTTCAAATTTTTCATTCCTTTGATGCTGAGACCTAATATAGTGCATGATTGCTTCTTCTGAGAT
Source organism: Pristiophorus japonicus (assembly GCF_044704955.1). Taxonomy (NCBI): domain Eukaryota; kingdom Metazoa; phylum Chordata; class Chondrichthyes; family Pristiophoridae; genus Pristiophorus; species Pristiophorus japonicus. Next base: position 55,778,255 of record NC_091983.1, read on the forward strand.
TGGCCAATTTACCACAGATTAAGGATTGAACCTGGGATTTCACTGATTGTGTACAACTAAGTGCCATATCATTTTGGTGTGGGGCAAGGGTAGGTGTGGTTATCACTTGCAGGGCACAAAGTTCTTTGCGCTTGATTTTCAGGTTTTAATCCAGTCTTGATACACTGGACAACAGGTTCCCACAATTTATTTGCTCTGCACCTAACTGGTGCCTTTGGTCCTCGCCACAAACTCCGTCCCTTAGACACCAACTGCAGCCATCTCCCTGGCCACTCTGAGGCTGAACTAGACCATTCCCATCCCTGGCGTCCTATTTGACCCCGAGATGAGCTTCCGACCCCATATCTGTTTCAGCACCAAGACTGCCTACATCCACCTCTGTAATATCAACCATCCCCACCCCTGCCTCAGCTCATCATCTGCTGAAACCCTCATCTGTGCCTTTTGTTATCTTTAGACTTGACTATTCCAATTCTTTTCTGGCCAGCCTCCCATCTTCCACCTCCCATAATTTGAACTCATCCAAATCTCTGCTGCTCACTCATCACTCCTGTGCTCACTAACCTACATTGTCTATTTGTCCAGCAATACCTCATTTAAAAAAAAAAAAAAATTCTCAACCTTGTTTTCAAATCTCTCTGGTCTAGTCCCTCCCTATCTCTAATCTCCTCCAGCCCTACAATCCTCTCTGGATATGGGGGTAGTGTTAGAGAACTGGAGGATTGCAAATGGTGCATCCTGTTTTTTTTTAAAAAGGGACAGATAAACCTGGGAAATATAGGCCGGTCAGTTTAACGTTGGTGGCGAGAAAACTTTGAGACTTGGGGTTCAATTTTCCTGTGACTTGTGCCATTTTTTTGGAGCAAGCTGCCTTTTTTGGCTTAAGTTTAAAAAAAAAAGTTTCCCCAATCAATTTGTACATGTAACTTAGTAACGATTTTTTTAGGTAAGTTTTTTTTCAGCCAAAGGGGGCGTAACCTGCCACCCAAACCAATTCTGGCCATTTAGACAAGTTTGGCCAGCTGAGATCTGCAGAAAAACCTTTGGGAGAGTTAAAGAAATCAGGAGAGAGAGAGGAGAGAGAGGAGAGAAGCCTTTCGGGTGTAGTTAGGTGCAGGGACCGGGAGGGAGGAGACCACTCAGCCTGGGATAGGGGGCTGGAGACCACTCTGCTTGGGCTGGGGCAAGGGAGTGGACCAGCAAGCCCTTCGGCCTGGGCCAGGGACGGGAGAGCAGACCGGCATGCCCTTTGGACTGGGGCGGAGGTAGCGTGACCGGCTTTAATAATTGGAGGTAAGTTACTGCAATATATTTTAATGTGTTTTTAAATTGATGCAGTGTGTTTTAATGTGTTGGGAGCCGGCTGTATGTTTCACTTTGCAGCCTCAGCTCACATTGTGTTCCTGGTTACCATGGCAACCTGATCTTTTTGGCGCAGATCAAGGCTCAACCCCCACAACTAAAGGGCAGGTTAGGCCACGTCAAAATGAAGAAATCCAATGGGGAAACTTAGAAATTTTTTTTTGGCATACTTGGGGCCCCCAAAAACCGGCGTAACTCCCAAGTACGCCAAAATAAAGCTTTGGAGAAAATTAAGCCTAATAATCTGGACAAAATTAATTGGCATTTGGAAAAATACAGGCTAATAAGTGAAAGTTAGCATTGATTTGTTAAGTTAGTCAAAAATGATTTGCCTTTAATAGAGTTAGTTATTTGATGAAGTGACGGTGGCTGAGGGTAATGCGGTTGATATGTATATGGACTTTCAAAAGGCGTTTAGTGAAGTATCACATAATAGACTTATTGGCAAAATTAAAGTCCATGGTGTTATGTATGTGAACCTCACCAGTGTGTAACACTTGCCACCAGAGGTCATACCTGTGGGAGACCTATAGGTCACCTGGTGCAGTAGGTATAAAAGGCACGCCACCACGTTGCTGCCACACTTTGGAGTTATATTAATCAGACCAAGGTCACAATGGTTTAAGTTTACAACACAGCCTCGTGGAGTTATTCTAAACTTAACAACTGGCGACGAGTTACAGATCACGAACTTTCACACGGAAATGGCTGCCGTTGGTGGTATTGAGATTTATTGAGGGTGATGATTGGAAGCCTTCGTTGAGTACCTCGATCAGTACTTTGTGGCCAATGAATTAGACATGGCTGAAACAGAGATCAAGCACAGGGCGATTCTCCTCACCGTATGTGGGTCATTGGTATATGGCCTTCTCAAGAACTTGCTGGCACCGGCCAACCTAATGGACGAATTGTACGCAGGGCTGTGCACGCTGGCCAAGGAGCACCTCAAGCCAAAGGAAAGCATCCTGATGGCCAGGTACCGCTTTTGCACGCACCGTCGCTCCGAGGGCCAGAACATGGTGAGTTTCATCACTGACCTTAGACACCTTGCGGGGCAGTGCGACTTTGCAGGATCCTTGGGGGCGGGGGGGGGAAATGTTGCGGGACTTTTTCGTGCTTGGAATTGGCCACGAGGGCATCCTTCGCAAGCTGCTGTCTGCCGAATCCCTGGATCTGAGCAAGGCCATCACGATAGCCCAGGCCTTCATATCCACGAGCGACAACACGAAGCTGATATCTTCACAGAATCGAAACTCACTGGCAAGTACTGTGCTTAAAATAATGTCTTCAGCAGGCAGGACTGCACGCGATAGGGCCCAAACGGCCGCAGAGGCCAGGCCTAGGGTGACTCAGGCTGCTGAGGAGTGCTAATGTGAATCCATTAACGCCATTCTGGCACTGCAGGGGCAGTCACAGAGCCCATCAATATCATTTCGAGCACTACGTGTGCAGGGACTGTGGAACAATGGGGCACTTCCAGTGATTGTGCAAGCGACCTCGGACTCACCACGTGGCAAAGTCAGCAGAGAGCGACCGATCCAGAGCGGATCACGCTGGAAGATGAGACGGAAGTGTACGGGGTACACGCCCTCGCCACCAAAAGCCCTCCAATAATGTTAAAAGTCAAACTTAACGACATTCCAGTCTCCATGGAACTGGACACTGGAGCAAGCCTATCAATAATGAGCCAGAAAGCCTTTGAGAAACTGGAATAACAAGGCACAGAGGACAAAACTGAGCCCGATTCACACTACACTGCGCACCTACACCAAAGAACTCATACTTTCACTGCAGCACTGCCGATAACAGGTATCGTATGACGGAATGGTGCATCATTTACCACTATGGATTGTACCAGGCGATGGCCCTGCGCTGTTCGGCAAGAGCTGGCTAGGCAAGATCCGGTGGAACTGGGACGACATCAAAGCACTGTCCTCGGTGGATGACGCCCCATGTGCCCAGGTGCTAAATAAATTCCCGGTGTTATTTGAGCCAGGCATCGGCAACTTCACAGGTGCCAAAGTGCAGATTCACCTTGTTCCTGGGGCACGCCCTTTCGTCGCAAGGCCCAAGCAGTCCCGTATATGATGCGAGAGAAAGTCGAAATCGAGCTGGGCAGACTTCAATAAGAGGGAATCATATCACCAGTCGAGTTCAACAAATGGGCCGGGCCAGTCCAATCATGCTGGTGCTAAAGAGCGATGGGACGGTCAGAATCTGCGGGGACTACAAGGTGACAATCAACAGAGTCTCGTTACAGGACCAGTACCCACTACCCAAAGCGGAGGACTTATTCGCAACGCTAGCAGGGGGAAAGTCGTTCACCAAGCTAGACCTCACCTCCGCTTTCATGACGCAGGAGCTGGCTGAACAGTCAAAGAAGTTGACGTGCATCAACACGTTTGTGTACCACAGATTCCCCTTTGGGATTCGCTCGGTGGCGGCCACCTTCCAGAGGAACATGGAGAGTCTGCTGAAGGTTCCATGTACAGTGGTGTTCCAGGACAACATCTTGATCACTGGTCGAAACGCCACCGAACTCTTGCACAACCTGGAAGAGATTCTAAAGCGACTGGATGGAGTGGGACTCGGGCTGAAATGCTCCAAGTGTGTTTTCCTGGCGCCAGAGGTTGAATTTCTGGGGAGAAAGATTGCGCGAACGGCATCAGACCCACGCACTCCAAGACGGAGGCCATCAAGAATGCACCCAGACCACAAAACGTGACGGAGCTGCGTTCGTTCCTGGGACTCCTCAACTACTTTGGTAACTTTCTACCGGGGTTGAGCACTTTGCTGGAATCTTTGCATTTGCTGTTATGCAAGGGTGATGACTGGGTTTGGGGCAAATCTCAAGAAACCGCCTTTAACAAGGCCAGAAACCTGCTCTGCTCCAACAAATTACTTGTATGACCCATGTAAACGTTTAGTACTAGCATGTGATGCGTCGTCTTACAGGGTCGGGTGTGTGTTACAGCAAGCAAATGTGTCGGGCAAACTGCAACCTGTTGCATACGCGTCCAGAAGTTTGTCCAAGGCTGAAAGAGCCTATAGTATGGTTGAGAAAGAAGTGCTGGCTTGTGTATACGAGGCATTAAGATAATGTACCAATATCTATTTGGTCTCCGTTTCGACCTCGAAACCGACCACAAACTGCTCTCAGAAAGCAAAGGTATCAACACCAGTGCATCGTCCCGCATCCAAAGATGGGCGCTAACGCTGTCTGCATATGATTATGTAATCCGCCACAGACTAGACACAGAGAACTGTGCTGACACCCTCAGTCGGTTGCCATTGCCCACCACCGGGGAAATGGCGCAACTCGCAGACTTGCTTCTGGTAATGGACGCCTTTGAGAATGAGGGGTTGCCCATCATGGCTTGCCAGATCAGGTCCTGAACCAGCCAAGACCCTCTGTTATCACTAGTAAAAAGATGCATCCTCAATGGGAGCTGGTCGGGGGTACCTGGGGAAATGCAAGAGGAAATTAAGCTTTTTCATCAACGCAAGGACGAACTGTCAGTCCAGTCAGATTGCCTCCAATTGGGGAATCGTGTGATTTTTCCCAAAAAGAGCAGGGAAACGTTTATACGCGACCTACACAGTACCCACCCAGGCATAGTCATGATGAAGGCTATCGCCAGGTTGCACATCTGGTGGCCCAGCATTGACTCCGAATTAGAGTCATGCGTACACCAATGCGACACTTGCTCACAGCTGAGCAACGCACCAGGGAGGCCCCACTGAGTCTGTGGTCATGGCCCTCCAAACCAAGGTCCAGGGTCCACGTAGACTTCGCTGGCCCCTTTTGAGAGAAGATGTTTCTAGTAGCAGTAGACGCTGACTCAAAATGGATTGAATATATAATAATGTAATTATGTCCGTCCACTGCCACCATTGAAAGCCTCAGGGTCATGTTTGCCACCCATGGGTTACCTGACATCCTTATCAGTGACAATGGACCATGTTTCACCAGGTCGGAATTCAACGAATTCATGACCCGCAGTGACATCAAGCATGTCGGGTCTGCCCCATTTAAACCCGCATCCAACAGCCAATTGGAACGGGCAGTCCAAATCATCAAGCAAAGCTTGAGACGCGTAATGGACAGCTCCTTGCAGACCCGGTTATCCAGGGTCCTGCTCGGCTACCAGACGCGCTCCCGCTTGCTCACCAGGGTTCCCCCTGCAGAATTGTTAATGGAGAGCACTCAAAGCCAGGCTCTCCTTAGTCCACCCGGATCTCAATGATCACGTAGAAACCCGGCGGCACAAGCATAATGTGTACCATGATCGCAGGGCGGCCTCGCATGACATTGAAGTCAATGACCCGGTGCTTGTTCTAAATTACGGTCACAGTCCCAAGTGGATTGCTGGCACTGTCTTAGCCAAGGAGGGGAATAGAGTGTTTGTTGTGAAATTGTTGAATGGACAAACGTGCAGAAAGCACCTGGATCAGACCAAACTGCAATTCACAGACTGCCAAGAACAGTTTGAGGAAGACCTCACCATCTATGATCAACCAACACACACCCAACCAGCAAGTGACTTCGCTGTCAACCATGAGAATGAACCCACCTTGCCAGACAGTCCGACCAGACCAGCCGAGCTGCCATGCAGCGATGACCCGACCAACACACCCATGCCAGGATGTCAACTCAGGCGATCAACCAGGGAACGCAGATCGCCTCAACCTGTACTTAAGACTTTGGGATGGAAGTGATGTTATGTATGTGAATCTCACCTGTGTGTAAGACTTGCCACCAGTGGGCACACCTGTGGGTGACCTATGGGTCACCTGCGTGTACCCTGGTGCAAGCAGGTATAAAAGGCAGGCCACCACGTTGCTGTCTCACTTTCGAGTTCTATTAAACAGACCAAGGTCACAATGGTTTAAGTTTACAACACAGCCTCATGGAGTTATTCTAAACATAACATGGGATTGAAGGGACAATGGTAGCATGGCTACAGAATTTGTTATGGGACAGAAAGCAAAGAATAGAGGTTGTTTTCAGACTGGAAGGAGGTATCCAGAGGTCGGTATTAGGACCACTGCTCTTTTTGATATATATATTAATGACCTGGACTTGGGTATACAGGGCATAATTTCAAAGTTTGCAGATGATATGAAACTTGGAAATGTTGTAAACAATGAGGAGCATAGTAACTCCCTTTAGGTAAAATGGCAGATAAGATTATGAGGGGGCTTGACTGGGTGGATGAAGAGAGGATGTTTCCACTGATGGGAGAGACTAGAACTAGAGGGCATGATCTTAAGGGGCCGCCCATTTAAAACAGAGATGAGGAGAAATTTCTTCTCAGAGGATTGTGAATCTGTGGAATTCGCTGCCTCAGAGCTGTGGAAGCTGGGACATTGAATAAATTTAAGACCGAAATAGATAGTTTCTTAAACGATAGGGGATAGGGGGTTATGGGGAGCGGGCAGGGAAGTGGAGCTGAGTCCATGATCAGATCAGCCATGATCTTATTGAATGTCGGAGCAGGCTCGGGGTGCCGTATGGCCTACTCCTGTTCCTATTTCTTATGTTCTTATATAATTTAACACAGCGAAGTGTGAAATGATGCATTATGGTAGGAAGAATGAGGAGAGGCAATATAAACTAAATGGTACAATTTTAAATGGGGTGCAGGAACCGAGAGACCTGGGGATATATGTGTACACATTTTTTTGAAGGACAGGACAGGTTGAGAAGGCTGTTTTTTTTTTTTTAAAAAGAAAGCATTTGGGATCCTTGGCTTTATTAGGAGAGGAATAGAGTACAAAAGTAAGAAAATAATGCTAAACCTTTATAAAACACTGGTTAGGCCTCAGCTGGGGCACTGTGTTCAATTCTGGGCACCACACTTTAGGAAGGATGTGAAGGCCTTAGTGAGGGTGCAGAAGAGATCTACGAGAATGGTAGCAGAGATGAGGGACTTCAGTTACATGGAGAAGCTGGGTCGTTGTCCTTGAAGCAGGGAAGTTTAAGAGGAGATTTGATAAAGGTGTTCAAAATCATGAATGGTTTTGATAGAGTAAATAAGGAGAAACGGTTTCCAGTGGCTGAAAGGTTGGTAGCCAGAGGACACAGATTTAAGGTGATTGGCAAAAAAAAAGAGGTAACGGGGGGCCTGAAAGGGTGGTGGAAGTAGATTCAAAAGTAACATTCAAAAGAGAATTGGATAATTACTTGAAGGAAAAAAATGATAGGGCTATGAGGAAAGAGCAGAGGAGAAGGATTAATTGGATAGCTCTACCAAAGAGCCGGCACAGACACGATGGGCTCAATGGCATATTTCTGTGCTGTATCTTTCTATGCACCGTCCGAAACTTCTACGCTCCTCCAATTCTGGCCTCTTGCACGTTCCTGATTTTAATCGCTTCACCAATAGCTGTCATGCTGCCTGCGCCATAAGCTCTGGAATTCCCTCCCTAAACCTCTCCCTCCCCTACCCCTCCTCCCAACCACCTCTCTCTACTCCTGTTTGAAGCTGTTGGTCACTTGTCCTAATCTCCGTGGCATAGTGTCAAATTTTGCTAACCCCTGTGAAGCAGGACACTTTACTATGTTAAAGGTGCTAAACAAGTACAAGTTGTTGGTTTCTTCCCTCAGTGTCTTCTCTGGGCTGACAAATAGCATGAATCCTTTACAAACATTATTAACATTATTCTTTAATTACTAAGTGTCTTAACAAATTAAGCCAATTTTTCACTTGGTAATCTTAAATGGGCTTACTGTTTTTTTTCTAATGTTTCATCCATATCAGTGTGGGTGTGCAATGATGGCAGCGTGGGCTAATTTCAGTGTGGGACAGGGGAGCCACCATGGTCACAAGACTGGCAAAACTGTCTCCACTGACTCAGCGAACAACACCATGGAAGATCTGCTAAATTATCTCTTTATTTTAAAAGGTGATTGCTCATGATTCCAAAGGTGTTGTGCATATAAGTGGCACTGTAATAGTACAAGGCTAATTGATTACAATCAGGCAACATCTTGCGTTAAGCGACAGACCCAAGCAACAGCTGTCGTCATTTCCAGCAATTCATTTCAAATTAAATTTTTGGTTTTATTGTGCCTGGGAATCCCCCAAAGACAAATCAATCTGATCAATCACAATTTGTATGTATTATCGTAGTTTTACTGAGCTGCTAAAGAACATTTTAGACCTCGATTTTAAAGGGAGAGCGGGTGTGGTGCACATGACCTCCAAAGCGGGGTGGGGAAGCAATCTGGGGAGTCCTTGGCAAGGGAGGCCCGAGGCTTCCTTGTGGGGCCTGGAGGAGCACTCCTCCTATCCCACAAGGACACCTTGGGGTCGAAATTTGGTTTGTTGCGCCATCCATTGGCACTGGAGAGGAGCCGCCAACATGCCGCTAAGCACTTGGACGTCGGGTGGTAGGGGTGGCGCTATGAGGTAGCGCTGCACGCTCTACTGCCACCCACGTGGTGATGTCATTGAGCATGCATTGGCGCCGTGGCAGCAAAATTACGTTGGATCGCCCGCTTTACCGGCAGGCACTTTTACAGAAGGGACGGTATCGTCCGGAGAGCAAGGTAAGTTGTGAAGTTTAATTTATTTAACTTCTACTTATTTATGGCAGCAGTGGGGAAGTGTGGGTGTAGGTCAGTGAGGTTTTTTTTCCTCATTTTTAGGCGCTACGATACCGGCATCCTAGCGGCAGAAAATTGAGTAGGCCTCCTGAGCTACTGCTCCATTGGTGCCTGAGGATGGGTGTGCAACACCTCTTTTAGTACTTCACTCATCTTTGGGGGAAATAAACTGAAATTTGCACTTTGAGACGGTAATTACATCCTGGTGGTAAAATCTCCGAACAAGCAGTGTCACCGCCTCAAAATCGACGGTACCAAATTTCGACCCCCTTGTGTTTTTTTTTTTTTAAATTAAAATAAATAAATCATAATTAAAAGACTTGCCTGCCTGGGCATCTTCTGGTCCATGATCCCTCTCCCCGGAAGGTCTGGCCCGACAGCGAAGCTGTCACTGATCCCTCGCGAAGGCTTCCAACTAAAATTGCAGATCGGAGATGACTGCATAGGACCCAATCTGCATATTTGCACGAGACCTTGCTAGCTTGCTCAAAGGAGCAGGTTAATATCGAGACACAGCAGGAAGGCCAGCAGGATTAGAGGGAGTAAGTCACTGCCTTTTTACCTGCCTCCTCCGGCCCAGTTTCTGCCAGATGTGGGAGTGGTTTAAAAACGGGTCTGCAGAATTTTGGAAGTTCATTGGTAAATGTACTAAAAAATCCCTCCCTCAGCATAGCTTGAGACATATTGCGCCTCCAAGCCACTTCCCCCGCCCCCCCCGCCACAGAGCAGATTGGGACGGAATGCTCTCAATAAGTGGATTGCAGCCGGAACACAGGAAAAAAAAATTTTAAATGTATGAAAGTAGGAAAATGTCTGCATGCAGGATGTAGTGTCTCTTTTTCTTTTTTATATCTCGACTGAGATTGTGTCATCCCACCAGCCTGTATTGAGCATATGCCATAGCTGAACCTCCTCTCTTGCTCTTTATCCTCCTCCTCCTCTCTCCTCTCCCCCCTTTGTAGAAACTGGGGGACCTTCACTACTGAGCAGAAATCTGCTGCCAACCATTCCCCTCATGAGTGGTTCAGTGAAACCTCCCACTGATGCCAAATGGCAAACTTGACCTTCCCAGTCCCCTACTGAGGACTGACGTACCTTTTGCTACCAGCGATGACAAACCTGGTCTTCCAACCCATCCCCACCAAGGACAAAGGCTACATTTCCCCCACCCGCGGCACCAAGGGGCGTTGCTCGCTTGTGACGTCACTACGTGGGTGGCAGTAGACAAATCCACGCTGCCCACCTCCATGCCCTTGCTTGAAACAAATTCAGTTTGATATTCCCTCCCCCCCCCCCCCCCCCCCGGCCCAATGAGCAGTAACTCACTCCCACCCAATCATAACAACAATAACTTGTATTTCTATCATGAGCAAATTTCTCCATTCCACATGATGAAAAACATTAGCCTAGAAATTAAATCATGTTGCACCCATTTTACAGGCACAAAATGGACATCGTGGCAGGCAATGTCATTTCCCCACATTGAACTCTATTTGTAATTATTTTGCCCACTCCCTTAATTTGTCTATGTCCCTTTTTGTAGTTCCCTGCTCCCATCTGCACTATTTACTGTGCTATCTGCAAACTCGGATATGTAACTCTATATTCCTCCTTTCAAGTCCTTGATAAATATGGTAAAAGCTGTGGCCCTGGTACAAATCCTTGGTGAGCACTCCGTCAATCAGAGAATGTTTCCTTTATCCCTACTTTCTGCCTCCAATCTCCCAACCTATGTTGCAAGATTGTGTCCAATTCTGCACACTTCCATTTTTACTAATCTCTTGTGAGGAACCTCATCAAATGTCTTCTGGCCATATAGATAATGCCCGTGGACACTCCCCTATCCATCATGTTAGTGACTTATTTACAAAATTAAAAAAGAATTCAACTAGATTAGTCAGATATGACATCGTTCACATTCATTCTCTGATCAGCTATAGTTTGTCCAAGTGCTCAGTCACTGTCCGTAATAATAGATTCTGGTAACTTTCCCCATGATTGACGTTAGACTGACAAGTCTTTGTTACCTGGTTTCTCTCTCCTTAAATAATGGAGTGACATTCGCAATTTTCCAATGCATAATTGCCGAATCTAAAGAGCTGTGGAAGATTATGACTGGAGACTCTACAATTTCCTCACCACCTTCTTTTAATGCAAAGCATCAGGTCCTGGAGATTTGTCTATCCTAAGTGCCATGATTTTCACTTATTAACTTGTATTATATCCAATAAATTCTTCCCCTTCATTTATTTTTAGTTTCTGTTGTACCACTGGTATTTTGTCATCTTCCTCTACTGTGAAGAAGGAGCAAAATATTCATTTAACAAGTCTGCCATTTCCTTATTGTTGATTTACAGTATCATCCTTGCCAGTCTATAATGGGCCCACATTTCCCTTAACCACTCTGTTTATCAATATATTTATATAAACTTTTATTGTTAGCCTTTATCCCTTGCATTTTTTTTTCACATTCCATTTTGCAGCTCTTAATGCTTTCTTTGTATCCCTTTGATGCTTTTTATAGCTCCCCCAGTCTTCTGGATTTCAACTTTTCTTTGCATTTATGTAAGCCTCTTTTTAGCTTGATGCTGTATATTACCTCATTTGTTGACTATGGTTGCCTAACTATACAAATGACGCTTTTGCCTTTTGAGGTATGTACTGGTCTTGTATTGCGCCAAATACTCCTTTCAATACCAACCATTGTTTGTCGGTTCACCCAATATCCGTTCAGCCCAGTTTACTGTGGTCAGTTTATGCCTCATCCCTTCAAAGTCAGCCACGCAAGTTTAAAACCTTGGATTGTGACACTCACTTCTCACTCGTCACATTGTTAACTAATTCTGGGTCGTTACTCATTGTTCAATCTAGTATGGCCTGTTCCTTTGTCTGTTCTAAAACCTCCTGTTCCTGAAAACTGTCCAGGATACACTCTAGAAATTTGCTGTTTCATATGAGGTCTGTAGACAATGCCTGCAAGAGTCTAGCGTCCTTTGCTGTTTTTTAATTCTACCAAAAGGGGGCAAATTTAACCTTAAAAAAAACAAGTGGGTTTGGGTCAGTTGGGAAGTTCAAGTGTTAAAAATCAGAATCCCGACCAGAACCCGCCTTCAACTCTCCCAACTTCTGGCTTTAACGGGGAAGGGCAACCAACCCGCTTCCAGGAGGCGGGTCGCCTATTTAAATATTATAATGAGGTTGGAAGCCTCTGATTTAACTTCCATTTTGAATTTAACTTTAGCTGTTAGGGTTTTGCAGGCCTCAAATTCTACCAGTGTCATGCTGTTTGTAGCCACCAGATGGTGTCATTGTTGGAGGCCACTGAGGAAGCACGCACATGGTGCTGCTCGGGTATAAAAGGCCAGCCATTTTGTGAGGCAGGCACTTTGGGGCTAAATAAAGCACAGGCAAGGTCGTATCTTGCTTAGTTAAACAGTACTCCGTTTGAACCTTTATTGCATACATAACATTTGGCGACGAGAATACAAGAACCTTTGTTTGCAAAATGAGCACGATTGGCTTTTTAGAGCGATTCGTGGAGGGAGAAGATTGGGCAGACTTTGTGAGCCGTTTGAACCAGTACTTCGTGGCCAACAAAATGAAGGGAGCCGCCGATGCAGATCGGCACCGGGCCGTGTTCCTCACCTGTGTGTGGTCCAAAGATCTACGGTCTGATCAAGAATATACTCATGCCTAGTGATCCAACAGAGAAAACGTACAAGGAGATGTGTACATTGGTACGGAGGCATCTCAAGCCAGGCGACGGCATCATCTCGTGATACAAGCTTTATACACACGTTCGATCGGAGGGCCAGAGGCGGCAGAATTAGTTGCCGACCTGAGAGGTCGAGCGGGACCGTGCAAGTTTGGGACGGTGTTGGAAGACATGCTGCGGGACTTCTTTGTTATCGGTATCAATCACGAGGTGATCCTGCGCAAACTTCTGCCGGTGGAGGAGTTGGATTTAGAAAGGACCATCCATATCGTTCAGTCATGTATGATGACGGACAGGAGTTTAAAGCAAATGTCCGAACCTCGGCAAGTACTGCAAATGCGATTGATTCGGCTTTCGGCAGAGCGGCACATGGCAGGGCCTGTCCGGCTGCGTTCCCAAAACCTGTGGCTACCCAAAGTCCACCAGCGGGAATGTATCCGACTTCTCCGGGGAAATCATCGGCACCAGCACTGCCAATTTAAGCCATATAGTTGCAAAGGCTGTGTGAGAGTGGGGCATCTCCAGCGCAAGTATCTGCTCAGATGAGCAAGCGAGCTGCGACACACCACATGGAGGATGAGAGTCAGACTAGCGTGGATCCAGACTAGCGCGGATCCCGATACGCAATCCGAGATGCCAGAGGAGGAAGTGTATGGACTGTGTACTCCTTCATAACCAAGAGTTAAACCAATTTTGATTAATGTGAAGTTTAACGGGATACTGGTATCAATGGAACTGGACATGGGCGAGTCAATCGATCATGAACGAGAGGGCATTTAATAAGCTGTGGGATACTAAGACTGTGCGGCCCAGGCTGAGCCCTGTTAACGCCAAGCTGCGCACATACACAAAGAACTGATAAAGGTGATTTGGCAGTGCACAAATTCATGTGAACTGCACCGTTATACGACACGAGTTACTGCTGTGGCTTGTTCCAGGCAATGGACCAATGCTGCTCGGCAGGAGCTGGTTGGAGAAAATCAGATGTGACTGGAACAACATAAAGGCGTTGTCATCGTTGGAGGAAGATACATGTGCCCAATATTGAGCAACTTACCCTCGCTGTTCGAACCAGGTATTGGCAACTTCACGGGAGCCAAGGTGCAGATCCACGTGGACTCTGATGCAAAACCCGTCTGTAGTGTCTTTACACCTTACTATAGAATCACACGAGGCATGTACTGCAGACAAGGTCACTATGTGACCTGAACCTTTATTGCCAGGACCAAGAAGTGCTGACCCTGCGTGGGACCTCCCTTTTATATATCTGGATGACCAGGTGAGGAGTGTCTCCCACAAGTTCACCCCCTGTGGTCAAGGTGTGCATTACTCAGGTGTATACAGTGTACAGTGTTGTTACATAAAGGCTACAGTTGTGTGAAGGTTACAAATATGACACCGTCCATCGTAAAGCTCGGGCAATGCCGTATATGATGAGGGAGCCGGTTGAAATTGAACTGGACAGACTCCAGCCTGAAGGGATCATCTCACCGGTCGAATTTAATGAATGGGCCAGCCTCATTGTTCCTGTGCTGAAAAGTAATGGCACAGTCAGAATCTGTGGAGACTACAAGGCTGCGATCAACAGGGTTTTGAAACAAGATCAGTACCCTTTACCGAAGGCTGATGACTTGTTTGCGATGCTAGCCGGAGGGAAGTGGTTCATAAAACTGGATTTGACGTTGGCCTATATGATGCAGGAGTTGGTCGAGACGTCGAAGAGACTTGCGTGCATTAACATGTACAAAGGACTGTTTATGTACCACAGGTGCCCGTTTGGAATTCGCTCGGCTGCAGCAATATTCCAGAGGAATATATAATGTCTACTGCAGTCCGTTTCCAGAATCGTCGTGTTCCAAGAAGACATCCTGATCATAGGTCGTGACTCCAAGGAACATCTGAACAACCTGGAAGAGGTTGTACTGCATTTGGACAGAGTGGGACTCTGACTTAAACGCTCGAAGTGCGTCTTCATGGCACCGGAGGTTGAATTCCTTGGGTGTGAGGCGCATTGCAAGACAGAGCTTTTGAGAAAGCCACCAATCTGCTTTGCTCGAACAAAATGCTGGTACATTATGACCCATGTAAATGTTTAGTTTTGGCCTGTGACGCATCATCATATGGAATTGGTTGCGTGTTACAACAAGCCAGTGAATCAGGGAAATTCCAACCTGTCGAGTATGCATCCAAAAGTTTGTCTAAAGCAGAAAGAGCCTACAGTATGGTCAAAAAAGAAGCTTTAGCGTGTGTGTACGGTGTTAAAAAGATGCATCAATACCTGTTCAGTCTGAGGTTCGAATTAGAGATCGATCAGAAGCTGCTCATTTCGTTGTTTTCCGAGAGCAAAGGTATCAATACCAACGCTTCATCCCGCATCCAAAGGTGGGCGCTGACATTATCTGCCCATGATTGTCATTTGCCACAGACCTGGCACAGAGAATTGTGCCGATGCTTTGACCCGTTTGCCATTGCCCACACCTTACTATAGAATCACACGAGGCATGTACTGCCGACAAGGTCACTACGTGACCTGAACCTTTATTCACAGGACCAAGAAGTGCTGACTCTGCGTGGGACCTCCCTTTATATACCTGGATGACCAGGTGAGGACTGTCTCCCACAAGTTCACCCCCTGTGGTCAAGGTGTGTATTACTCGGGTGTATGCAGTGTTGTTACATAAAGATTACAGTTGTGTGAAAGTTACAAACATGACATCACCTCCCCCCAATGTCTTTGGGTCAAAGTTTGAGTCTTTCAGGCGGTCGACACTCTCTCGTGGAGCGCCGCAGTTGGGGCTCTGGTGGTTGGGCCTTGGTATGCGTCTCTGTCGCCTGAGGTGATTCCTGCCTGTCCGGGCTGGCCGCAGGGACTGTGCAGGCTAGTGAATGTCCTTGTTGTTTGTTCACTGGCAGTGGTATGGGTGACATCTCATGATCTTCCTCAGGTTCCTCAGTGTCCATGCTGAACCTTTTCTTTACTTGGTCCAGATGTTTGCAGCAGATCTGACCACTATGACCCTATTCCCCTCTTTGCCAACTACAGTACCCTCAAGCCACTTGGATCCCAAAGCATGATTGAGAACACATACAGGGTCATCAATTTCTATGCATCTCCCCACTGAGTTGCGATCATGGCACTCGATTTGGGACTGGCGCTTGCCCTCAACAATATCTTGACAGGTCTGGGTGAATGAGGGACAGCCGCGTTTTAAGTGTGCGTTTCATGAGTAGTTCCACAGGCGGGATTCCCATGAGCGAATGCGGGTGGGACCTAAAGGCCAGCAGGAGGCACGATAGGCGGTACTGAAGGGAGGGTCCTTGAATCGGAGCATGCCCTGTTTTATGATTTGAACCGCACGTTCCGCCTGGCCATTGGAAGTCGGCTTGAACGGTGCTGTCCTGATGTGTTTGATGCCATTACCTGACACAAACTCCTGGAATTCATAGCTAGTGAAACATGGGCCGTTGTCGCTAACCAGGATGTCCGGCAAGCCGTGGGTCGCAAAGACCGTGCGCAGACTTTCCACGGTGGTGGATGTCGTGCACGAATTCAATATGATGCATTCGATCCATTTCGAGTATGCATCGACAACAATCGGGAACATTTTTCCCATGAACGGGCCCGTGTAGTCTACGTGAATACGTGACCAGGGCCACGGGCTGAGTGGGG
The DNA here is from genome assembly GCF_044704955.1 of Pristiophorus japonicus. Lineage (NCBI taxonomy): Eukaryota > Metazoa > Chordata > Chondrichthyes > Pristiophoridae > Pristiophorus > Pristiophorus japonicus. Next base: position 55,794,614 of record NC_091983.1, read on the forward strand.
CCTCCCTGGGGGCATTTCCCAGCTGAGAACATGTCGTGTACCTGCGAACCCAGTGTTCCAGGTCTGAGTCAATTCCTGGCCAGCATACATGTGACCGGGCAATGGCCTTCAATAGCCCGATGCCTGGGTGCTCGCTGTGGAGTTCCCTGATGAATGCTTCCCTTCCTTTCTAGGGCATGACTACCCGGCTGCCCCATAGCAGGTAGTCGACTTGGATGGAAAGCTCGTCCATCCGTCTGTGAAACGGCCTGACCTCCTGGACACGTTCCGTGTGCGAGCGCCCAGTCCCCAATCAGATCACATTTCTTTATCAGGGATAGGAGGGGATCTCTGTTGGTCCAGATTTTGATCTGGCGGGCTGTGATGGGGGAGCCTGCGGTGTCTAAAGCCTCAATGGCCATGACCATCTCCGCGCTTTGTTCCGACGCCCACTCGGTGGTTGCCAGTGGGAGCCTGCTGAGCGCGTCAGCGCAATTTTCGGTGCCTGGCCAGTGCCGTATGGTGTAGTCATATGCAACCAGCATGAGGGCCCACCACTATATGCAAGCTGACGCATTGACATTGACAGCCTTGCTGTCAGACAACAGGGATGTTCACGGTTTGTGGTCCGTTTCTAACTCGAACCTTCGGCCGAAAAGGTACTGGTGCATCTTTTTCACCCCGTAGACACATGCGAGTGCTTCCTTTTCAACCATTCCATATCCCCTTTCTGCCTGGGAGAGCGACCTGGAGGCATAAGCCACAGGTTGGAGTTGGCCCTCATCATTACTCTGCTGCAACATGCACCCAACCCCATAGGATGATGCATCACACGTTAAACCCAGTTTCTTACAGGGGTTGTACAAGGTCAACAGCTTGTTAGAACAAAGCAGATTCCGCGCCCGATTGAAAGCCCGTTCTTGACAGTCCCCCCAAAACCATTCACAATCCTTACGCAGGAGCACGTGCAGCGGCTCCAACAATGTGCTTAAGTTCGGCAGAAAGTTCCCGAAGTAATTCAATAGTCCCAGAAATGACCGCAACTCCGATGTGGGCGCACAACGGATCACCTCTGTTTTGGATTCGATAGGCCGGATCTCGTCTGCGGCAACCCTCCTGCCCAAAAACTCTCTCTCTGGGGCCAAAAACACACACTTGAACGGCTTTAGTCGCAGGCCTACCTCGTCCAGTCGGCGTAGCCCCTCCTCCAGGTTGTGAGGTGTTCCTCGGTGTCTCGACCCATGATAAGGATGTCATCTTGGAATACGATTGTGCCAGGAATGGATTTAAGCAAGCTTTCCATGTTCCTCTGAAAGATAGCGGCTGCTGAACGAATGCCAAACGGACACCTGTTGTAAACGAATAGCCCCTTGTGCGTAGTGATGGTGGTCAGAAGCTTGGATTCTTCAGCCAGTTCCTGAGTCATGTAGGCTGAAGTGAGGTCCAACTTGGTGAACAGCTTGCCACCTGCCAGCGTGGCAAAAAGATCCTCCGCTCTCGGAAGCGGGTATTGGTCCTGTAGTGACACTCTGTTAATGGTGGCCTTATAGTTGCCACAAATCCTGACCGAGCCATCCGTTTTCAGGACAGGAACGATGGGGCTTGCCCAGTCACTGAATTCAACAGGTGAAATTATGCCCTCTCTTAGCCTGTCCAACTCCCTCTCAATAACATCACCCCAGACGCCAGACCACAAAGCCAGAGCCATGCCGTACGTGATGCGTATCACTACTTTGGTGCCCTTAAAGGTCCCGACACCTGGTTGAAAAAGTGGCTCGAATTTCTGCAGGACCTGTGAGTATGAACTTCGCTCCACAGATGAAATGGCGTGCACATCACCACCCTGCCAGCCGCCCCCCCCCCCTCCCCTCCAGTTCATCTCAGCTAGCCAGCTCCTCCCCAAGAGCGCGGGACCATTCCCCGGGACAATCCAGAGTGGCAGCCGTTTCTCCGATCCATTGTGTGTAACCACCAAGTTTGCACTGCCTGGTACTGGGATGATCTCTCTGGTGTACGTCGGTAGCTGTGTGTCAATGCATTCCAGTTTGGGCCTGTTGGCTTTGAGTGGCCATAGTTGAGTGGCCAAAGCGCGGAGATGGTCATGGCCGTTGAGGCTTTCGACACCACAGGCTCTCCCATCACCGCCCGCCAGATCAAAATCTGGACCAGCAGAGATCCCCTCCTATCCCTGATAAAGAAATGTGTTCTGACTTGGGATTGGGCGTGCGCACACGGAGCGTGTCACGAGGAGGTCAAGTCGTTTCACAGACGGATGGACGAGCTCTCCATCCAAGCCGACTGCCTGCTATGGGGCAGACGGGTAGTCATGCCCCAGAAAGGAAGGGAAGCATTCATCAGGGAACTCCACAGCTGGTCAGTAGATGCGCCCTCCATTTTCCAGCCAGTCCTTCGTGACAAAGCTCTGCTGGGGCCCCTCAACGAAATCGTCCCAGTCCTCACCAACACAGTACTGTTCCTCTGTGCTACCAGTGGCCATCTTCGTGGGTCGTTGATTCCTGTTTCTCGTCACCAAATGTAGTGTCCTTACATCTTACTATAGAATCACAGGAGGCATGTACTGCAGACAAGGTCACTATGTGACCTGAACCTTTTATTGCCAGGACCAAGAAGTGCTGACCCTGCGTGGGACCTCCCTTTTATATATCTGGATGACCAGGTGAGGAGTGTCTCCTACAAGTTCACCCCCTGTGGTCAAGGTGTGCATTACTCAGGTGTATACAGTGTAGTGTTGTTACATAAAGGCTACAGTTGTGTGAAGGTTACAAATATGACACCGTCCATCGTATATGATGAGGGAGAAGGTCGAAATTGAACTGGACAGACTCCAGCCTGAAGGGATCATCTCACCGGTTGAATTTAATGAATGGGCCAGCCTCGTTGTGCCATTACTTTTCAGCACAGGAACAGTCAGAATCTGTGGAGACTACAAGGCTGCGATCAACAGGGTTTTGAAACAAGATCAGTACCCTTTACCGAAGGCTGATGACTTGTTTGCGACACTAGCGGGAGGGAATTCGTTCACAAAACTGGACTTGACGTTGGCCTATATGACGCAGGAGTTGGTCGAGACGTCGAAGAGACTTACATGCATTAACATGTACAAAGGACTGTTTGTGTACCACAGGTGCCCATTTGGAATTCGCTCGGCTGCAGCAATATTCCAGAGGAATATGGAAAGTCTACTGAAGTTCCCAGAACCGTCGTGTTCCAAGAAGACATCCTGATCATAGGTCGTGACTCCAAGGAACATCTGAACAACCTGGAAGAGGTTGTCTGCATTTGGACAGAGTGGGACTCTGACTTAAATGCTCGAAGTGCGTCTTCATGGCACCGGAGGTTGAATTCCTTGGGAGGAAAATCGCCGCTGATAGCATCAGACCTACTGACGTGAAAACCGAGGCCATCAAGAATGCACCCAAGCCACAGAACGTGACGGAGCTGCGTTTGTTCCTGGGTCTACTCAACTACTTTGGTAACTTCCTACCTAAATTGAGCACCTTTTAGGACCACTGCACATGCTGCTAAGAAAAGGCGACAACTGGGTGTGGGGCGCATTGCAAGACAGAGCTTTTGAGAAAGCCACCAATCTGCTTTGCTCGAACAAACTGCTGGTACATTATGACCCATGTAAATGTTTAGTTTTGGCCTGTGATGCATCGTCATATGGAATTGGTTGTGTGTTACAACAAGCCAATGAATCAGGGAAACTCCAACCTGTCACGTATGCATCCAAAAGTTTGTCTAAAGTAGAAAGAGCCTACAGTATGGTCAAAAAAGAAGCTTTAGCGTATGTGTACGGTGTTAAAAAGATGCATCAATACCTGTTCGAATTAGAGATCGATCAGAAGCCGCTCATTTCGTTGTTTTCCGAGAGCAAAGGTATCAATACCAACGCTTCATCCCGCATCCAAAGGTGGGCGCTGACATTATCTGCCTATGATTGTCATTTGCCACAGACCTGGCACAGAGAATTGTGCCGATGCTTTGAACCAGTTGCCGTTGCCCACATCAGAGGTGGAAACGCCACAATCGGCAGATTTAATGTTAATCATGGATGTTTTTGACAGTGAAGGTACTCCTGTCACAGCTCAACAAGTTAAGATCTGGACCAACCGGGACCCGATATTATCGGTGGTAAAGGGTTCCATCCTCAAAGGGGATTGGTCTGCCATACCTAAGCAAATGTACGAGGAGGCCAAGCCGTACATTCATCACAAGGATGAACTGTCTATTCAAGCAGATTGCATATTGTGGGTTGATCGCGTTGTAATGCCCAAGAAAGGAAGAGAGAAGTTTGTGCATGTTACACAGCACACATCCTGGTATAGTGATGATGAAGGCCATCGCCAGGTCCCACGTATGGTGGCCAGAAATTGATTCTGAGCTGGAAGCATGCGTGCATCAGTACAACACCTACATGCAGCTCAGCAAAGCACCAGCTGAATCGCCGCTGAGTCTGTGGTCATGGCCATCCAAATCTTGGTCCAGGATACATGTAGATTTTGGAGGTCCCTTCCTGGGCAAGATGTTTTTAGTGGTGGTGGCTGCTTATTCGAAGTGGATAGATTGCATAATCATGTCATCCAGTACGTCCACGGCAACCATAGAGAATCTCAATGTCATGTTCGCGACACATGGTCTGCCTGACATAGTGGTGAGTGACAATGGATCGTGCTTTACCAGTCAGGAGTTTCAGGAGTTTGTAAAACTTAATGGCATAAAACATGTAAGGTCAGCACCGTTCAAGCCTGCATCCAACGGGCAAGCAGAATGTGCAGTACAAATTATCAAGCAGGACAAGACCCCACACACTCACAGGGGTCTCACCTGCTTAACTCATGATGAAAAGAGGTCTTGAGATCAAGTTATCTCTTGTACACCTGCATTTAGGAAATCATGTTGAATACAGAGAGTACCACGATCGCACAACTGTGTCGTGCGAAATTTCTGTTAATGACCCTGTATGTGTTGAATTATGGTCAGGGTCCCAAATGGATCACTGGTACGGTCATGGCCAAGGAGGGCAACAGAGTATTTGTTGTTAAGCTCAAGAATGGGCAAACTTGCAGGAAACACATGGATCAAACAAAGCTGAGGCAGGCACACAGACGAGCCAGAGCAGTTGGACAAAGAAACAGTCGACGACCAACCAATCTACCAGCAGCCTTCAGTGGACTTGAGAGTCATCAGTGAACCCGGAATTTCCATCATAGACTTGTTCAATAAAAAGGACTTGCAATTCCTGTCATGGCCACTGCCACTCCCAACAAGTCAGCCATCCAGGCACCAGCCAAGCCACAACAAACCCCGCACACTCACCAAGGCCAGAATTGAACCGAGACGGTCAACCCGGGAGTGTAAAGCACCGGACCATCTCAACCTGTGAAAGACTGTGATAAGATCTGAGTGCGGTATTGTCATGTATGTACATGCTGTTTGTTGCCACCAGATGGTGTCATTGTTGGAGGCCACTGAGCAGCACGCACATGGTGCGGCTCTGGTATAAAAGGCCAACCATTTTGTGAGTCAGGCACTTTGGAACTAAATAAAGCACAGGCAAGGTCGTACCTTGCTTAGTTAAACAGTACTCCGTTTGAACCTTTTATTGCATACATAACAGCCAGCTAAAGTAAGGCGAGGACTGCTAGATGCAGGAGGTAAGTGCCTTCACATCTGCCTCCTGGATCTAGGGTCCCTGCCTAGCCCACCCCCTGCAATCGGAGACATTTCTCTTTCTCTCTCTTTCTCCGCCCCCCCCCCCCCCCCCCCTAAATTGTTGTCGACCCCCTCCTTGCTTCTCTGGCTGGCGATCGTTGCCGACCTCCCTCCCCATGCTCCTCTGGCACCCACTTGATCCCACCCTCCCTCCTCTGAGGCCTAATGCCTACCCACCCACAGCCAACCTGTCAATATTATCTTTCACTTTTTGTAGTTTGACCTTTTTGTTCTCTCTTTTTCTGACCTTTAGATCATTATTTTTACTATTATTTCCATCTGAAGCCTGCTCCATTTTATTGGTTTAAAGTCCTTTCTACAGACCTACTTATCCATTTTGCTGGAACCTAGCCAGGTGCTTATCATTTCAGTAGTACAGCTCCTTCCTGTCCTTGCACTAGTGGAACCCACTCCTTCCCACACCGGTCTTTCAGTCACACATTTACTTTCCTTATCGATTTATCCCCATGTCAATTAGCACTTGGCTCATTTAGTAATCTGGAGATGAGCATCTTCGAGGTCCTCCTTTTTAAAATTTGATAGTCTCTTAGCAGGGTCTCCTCCCTGTTCATCTGTCATTGCTTCTGACATAGACCACGACAACTGGTTCTACACCCTGCCTTTTCAAGTTGCTTCGAGATATCCCTTACCCTGGGACTGGGCTGGCAACACACCCTTCTGGACTCTTGATTGTGAATGCAGAGGATACCACCTATCTCCCTCATTATCGAATCCAAGATAACTACAACTATTTTGCTTCCTGCGCTCCGCCAGCTTGAACTGCCTCCTGCTCCACGATGCTATTTGGCTATCCTTCCTGTCATATCTTTGGAGAGCACACAAGCCTGTAAGATGGCTGCAGGTTCTGGAATCTTCTGACCTGTTGGTCAGGTGACCACACAGGTATCCACAGTGTGGAGCTAAGACATTACACTTCTCCCTCCTTAATGAAGAAGTTATTATAACAAACAATCATCATACATAACTTGCATGGTTATACATGACAAAGAATATGGACCTATTTTGCCATATTTACAAATCAAGCTTAACCACTTTGTTTTCTGTTTCGAAGAGGGTACCTTCGCTCGCGAACAAAACCTTCCAAACATGGTGTCGAATTTAAACTCATTCTAGGCTGATCCTGAGGAAAGTTTTCCTCCAAGTTATGCCCTTGATTTCCATTTGAACTCGCTCTAACTTCAGACTATTTGTATTCCTGACTCGGACTTAAACTCTGACTTTCTCTTGGATTTGTTTCCAGTACATTGGATGTTGGATATGGAACTGGTGTATCAAAACTATCTGATGAGTCAGAAATAATTGAATCACTCCCACTCTCAACTACTTTTCATGTCTGTGGGTAAAATATCAATGTGAACAAACCTAACCTGTCCATAATCAAACATCTTGACCAAATAAGTGCGAGGACCACATCTTCACCACTCTTTTTCTGATAACTACTTTACCCATTTATGGTGATGGTTCTTCACTCTCACCTTCTGATTTAATTTCACACTTCTCTCTTTTACTCTACCTCTATCATGTTTCTCTTTCTGTCTTAATTACGTCTCTTCTACGGACTGTGCCAAGTTTCGTTTTAACAAGAAGAATCTGGTTCGTGGCTGTCATTTGAGAAACAACTCTGCTGGTGTTCTACCAGTAGTTTTGTGAGGAGTATTACGATATATTATGAGAAAATTAGCCAATTTGTGGTCCAATGACAACTGTTGTTTCTTTGGATTTGGATCCAACATTTGTTGGCACGTTTTACAATTTGTACAGTGCACTATGCTGCACCATTCGAAGCAGGGTGGTACGATGGAACCTTGGTATGTTTCACACCATTTTTGCTCGTGAACTGTGCAAATTCTTCTGAACGAAATTGTGGTCCATTATCCAAACAATTTCTTCTGGGAGGCCAAATGAAGAAAATAATCTTTGCAAAATGTCGAATGTTTTACTTGTTGTTATTTTCCACATTGGAAACACCTCGACCCACTTCGAATGGCTATCAATCACAATGAACAATTGTTGTCCTTCTAGCTCAGCAAAATCAATATGTAGCTTTTGCCACACCCTGGGAGGCCATTTTCATGGCTGTGGTTGGTGGTGGTTGCTTGCTTGCTAATTGAATGTCGTACACTGTCTTACGATGTACTCTATATCTTTATCACCATAAGTAACTGCGTGCAAAACTCTTGGTCAAGCACATTCCCAGGTGCTGGTCATGGAGGTCTCTGAATAATTTGAACCTGAATTTAGTTGGTATAACCACTCTTGAACCATACATGATACAATCTTTATTGACTGATCATCCATTTTTCATTCATAGGAATGAATTAATATCTTTGTCTGTTACCTGGTTTGGCCATCCGTTTGCAATATAATCATTGCATAATGGGTCACGTTTGGTTGCTCTACCAGTCTCTTCAGCTGTGACTGGCAGTTCATCAATGTATGAAATTAGAACACCTCTTCCCTATCGGGTGTAACTTGTGATGGGGAAGGCAATCCAGACATAGCATCAGCATTACTGTGATCAGCTGATCGTCTATTCAATATCATATGTATATGCTGACAAAATCAAAGCTCATCTCTGCATTCGGCCTGCAGCTAATGTTGGAACTAGGGACTTTGGATGGAGGATTGTTGTCGGACTTATGGTCCATAACAAGAGTAAACTTACGACCATACAAGTATTTGTGGAACTTCTTGACCGTAAAAATTAATGCCAAAGCTTCCCTTTCGATTTGCGCATAATTACGCTCACTGGCACTGGGTGCGTGAAGCAAAAGCAATTGGTCTCTCCTCCCTACTACATAATACATGAGATTACTGCCCCAACTCCATATGGAGAGGCATCACATGCTAGCTTGATCTCCTTAGATACGTCATAGTGAACTAACATGGTGCTCTCTACCAATTTGCTTTTACACTCCTCAAATGCTGTATTGCATTCTTTTGATCACTTCCAATGGACCTGTTTCTTCAATAGGTCATTCAGTGGATGTAATACTGTAGCCAAATTTGGTAGGAAATTCCCATAATAGTTCAAAAGACCCAAAAATGATCGAAGTTCAGTGACATTCTTGGGAGTGGGTACATTTCTGATTGTATCCAGTTTTCCCTTGGTTGGATGTCAACCATCTTTGTCTACTCTGTACCCTAAGTACTCCACTGAGTTTTTAAATAACTCACACTTACGAGCAGACACTCTTACTCTGTGCTTCTCTAGCCGTTTGAGGACTTCATTCAATATGTTATTATAAATTTGCCTATTTGGTGCTGAAATTAGTATGTCATCTAAAAAACATACTACCCCTTCAATACCTTGCAAGATCTGGTTCATTACCCTTTGAAATATGGCAGGGGTGGAATACACTCCAAATGGTAGCCTATTAAATTGATATAGGCCGAGATGGGTATTTATGGTCAAGCATGACTTGGACTCTTCATCTAGTTCAAGCTGTAAGTAGGCATTTGTAAGATCCAACTTTGAGAAAATCTGACCCCCTGTAAATGTGAACAAATCTTCTATATTTGGCAATGTATTGGGGACATTACTCTCTAGAACCTGGTTTACAGTTACTTTATAATCACCACACAATCTTACCTTCCCATTGGACTTGGGTACAACAACTATGGGTGTAGCCCAATTACATCGATCTATCTTAGAAATAATGTTCTCAGTCTCTAGTCTTTTGAGTTCTTGCTCAACTTTCTCCTTGAGTGCATATGGTACGGAACGTGGCTTGCAGTAAACTTGTCTAGGGTCCTTCTGTACCCTGACACACTCCTTGAAGCCTTGGATCGGACAGCCCGTTTCGCAGAACACCTTCGGATTATTCTTGATGACATCATCCTTTGATGCAAATCTCGTTTCAACATGAAAAATCTCACTCCAATCTAGCTTCAGTGATCCCAACCAATTTCTTCCTTGTAAGGCTTGTCTCCTACCACTACTATTAGAGGCAAGCTCTGAACTTGATCCTTGTATTTGACCGGTACGGTGATACGACCTATCACCAGAATGTTCTCTCCCGAGTAGCCTCACAGCTTTCTCCAATGGGAAATCCTGCAATTTGTCGAGGTTATTGCGACTCCGGTACTACACTCACGGATGCACCAGTGTCGATTTCCGTGGGTATCTTGAATCCTGCAACATCTATATGGGTTATGATACTTTTCGAATCGCCGTCTGTTAACCTCATGCTCCTGATGACGTTTAACTCTAACATCATCTCCTCCTGTTGTTTTTCTTCCATGCTATGTAGTCTGGGGATTTCTACTCATCGCTTTGAAAGCTGGTTTACCCTTCAGTCAGCATGCCTTCGCATGATGCCCAGTTTTCCTGCAGTCAAAACACTCTGCTCAAAGTTGTCCATATGTGAAAGCAGAGTGTTGTCCCAGGCACCGATAGCAGGACGTCGATGCTCTACTCCCATTTCCAGTTTCTGAGATTTTGGGGCCCCACCGCCTTTTACTTTGAACCTGCAGGCGATTCACCTCGGTTGTCTGATGACTGAAATCAGTATGAAATTCTTGGGAATATTGGTCGGCCATGTTCATCGACCTAGCTGTCTGACACGCTAAATCAAAAGTCAAGTTAGGCGTCATCAGTAACTTTCTTCTGATCGCATCATTTTTCATCCCACAAAAAAAGCGGTCTCGCAATGCTTGGTTCTGAAAGTCTCCGAAATTACAGTGAATAGATAGCTTTTTTAATGCTACAATGTACTCAATGATGATTTTCTTCAGCTTTCTGATTTTGTATTCTGAAACAATAACTTTCAGCAATTTCTGACAGAATGGGGTTGTAATGTAATCTGTTTCAGCGTTGTATCCTTTGGCTTGTTTGACACAAGCAAATTTATCAGCATTTCATACAACTTGGGCCTGGCCTCAGTTCAGAATATAGCTCTTTTTCATTCCAACACCACCCAGTTATTGTCTTCATTACCAGGAATTTCGATGATATTATTATTTGCAGTGAAAAACATTTCTAACCGATCCACATACGCTCTGAAACTTTCACGGTCGTGTTGAAATTCCCCCAAATGCTCGAAAACTCCCATAGGGGCAGCCATTTTGACTCTGGCAGTTTAACCAAATGTGCTTGTAATTTACCTCAGATTTGTAGCTGTTTCCAAAAATAGAGTAGCTCTCAAAGTCTCTGTCGGCTGGTTGCATCCTTCACTGACAAAAATTTCAGTTTTGTATTAGAGCACACAACCTGTAAGATGGCTGCAGGTTCTGGAATCTTCTGACCTGGTCAGGTGACCTGCTCTTTATTAAACAGCACTGCTGCAGTAACACAGGCATCCACAGTGTGGAGCTACAGACAGTACACTTCGCACAGCCTTTCTCCTTATTCTCACAGGTAGCAAGTATATCATGCCTGTTGGATAGGTCCAGATTCAGCAATTCCTCATTCCCTGCCTCTAATATGTTCCCTTGCCTTGCTGACTGTCAGTCACTCATTCCTCTTTTTTTACTCTATGTTTAAGTTAAGTAGCCCCTTAATTAAAATTAGTGTGGATAATAAGTTAAGCACATAACTTAAATTCCTCGGGCTCCCTGGCTCCACCACCTACATTGATTGACATAACTTTAAAAAAAATGTTATCCCTCCGTTTGCTTAGCTCTGCCACCACTAGGGTTCCCCACTGTTGTACATCTGGTGTGGTTTGGCCCAGCCCCCTCCCACAATTCCATCTGGATATAATATTTAACAGGAATAATTAAGAATCTCCTTTTGTCATTGTTGTTTATCTATCTTCGTGTTCCTACAAAGTGTTTCCCCAGTTACAGCTGGTGAAAGGCTGCTGAGCTTCTATTGAGGACACTTCTGATGGTCTTGGTGGGGAGTGACATCAAGCTGCTCTGGACCTTGCGTGGGCCAGGGCAATCTGGACCAGCTGGCAATGTGGCACTAACCAGGGCACTGGTGGAGGAGCAGGCATGTCATCTTGAGAGATGATAGCAAGTGCCTTTCCCATGGGGCCAAGGCCACTATCCTAGAACTGCACCTCAGCACTCCTCTGGCTCTGCGCGAGAACTGAATGCAGGAGTGATGTGGTGTTCTGGAAGCCTCCATCAACACTGGTTCCCATGTCTGAGTGTTTCCGTGGTGGCTCGTGCTACCGTTAGACTGTTGGTGTAGGCTTTATAAAGGTGGGTGCCATTTGCTCCATGTTGGTTGTATGGTTTACACACTCTGCGAAGCCCCAACACAAGCTTATAGAATAACTTGATGATTAATATCTATGCTCATGTGAAAAAAAGCTACTTGATTTTCAGTAATGGTTCAGTGAAATTATGTAATGAGTAGCTGATCTCTATAGACAAGATCGCAAGTTCAATCTTTGGTTAGTTCAGATAGTTTGGTGATGGGCAGAAGTGCAAAGGATTGGTGGAGAAAATTCATCACCCTGCAGATCTTGATCACCTATCCAATGTCCCTTCTGGATTGTATGTGTGTAGGTGCTGGACAGACTTGGCTTTGATACGCTTGAAGTTAAATGATCTGCTCACTCTGTCGGGTTTCCTCCAGCAATAAGAGTTGCTGATTGAGGTACTGGATGGATTATGGAAATATACTCCAGCAAGAAGTCAATTGGTTTGGGCTGGCAAAAAAAGAGGGTGAAGGATCATTGGGAACCATTCTCCAGGCAGAAGGAGTGTCTTAGAGATTTAGAAATTTAGAAAAGAGAATTAAATTTTTGAAGTAAACACTCCTCAGTTATAGTTGCAATGTAATACTGTATTCTAAAGATTTTGAACAAAAAAAACATTGTGCATTGTAGTTTTAATATTTACTTATGGAATAAATACATTTTATTGAACACTTTTTCCAGTGCTTGGAGAAAATTGGTTCTGCATTTGCTAAAATGAATTTAATGTTAACAAAGTGAATCATTGTATTTTTTTCCACAATCTAATGGGCAAACATGAAATTAAACAGAATATATAGAACAATTTACAGTACTTGAATATTTCCCTGCCCCCATCCCACCTAAAGGACAATACTCTCATGACCTTTGAGTGCTGTCAACTAACTGAGTAGTGTAACTGGAAGAGATTGCTCAAGTGCTGTGATGCGTTTTGAAAGTAATGGCAGTGAGCTAAAGGCAATGCCAGAATTAGGAAGTAACTTGAATAGCGAGAGCATTTGAAATGCTCTAGTCTTCATGCACAATATATGTTTGAAAGGGGCACTAAAACCCATACACAGGTTGTATGTGAAAGCTACTTGATAAAACTTTGGTGATTTTCATTAAAATTACTATCAAAACCAGGAGTGTTATATTGTGATAGGACAGGAAAAAATATTTGCCACTTAATTAGAGCTGTTGCTAAATTAATCAGCTGGTTTGAAAAATCCAACATTCAGCTGTAGATTTGAAGTACCCTATATACCATGACCTCTGATATCCAGTGCATTATTATGGGTCATTTTCTGTGCTAACTATCTAAAACAACCTAGGTAGATGTGAGTTTGTCAGCAAACAAGACCAGGAGGAGCTGGGAGGAAAGAAAATAATGGTTCTATAGAGAATCAAAGGTTCCGATGTACAACAGAATGGTGGCTACTTGAGCAGTTTTTTTGAAAGTGATTATTTAAAATGTATTTTAAAGCAAGAAGTGGAGTAAAGATTGAATAAGTTTCAAATGTACTCACTAGATTTCTGAGGGAAAAGTTGTGGTGTCTGTCAGGTAAACATTGGTTTTGATGCAGTCTTTTATTCCGCACACGCGCACACGCATTCTATTTTTACTATTAAAATGCCTGGTTTTGCACGATGGCAATATTTATGATGCATTTTTTTTTAAAAAACACTAATGTATCTAGGTGTCATTTATAATTGCACCGGCAACTTGTAGTTTACTAACTCCATTTCATTTAGCGCTTTGTTAACTAATGTTGATTTATTCTTTTAGGTATGCCTTGCACTTTATTGTGCAGAGTGGAATTTCTTACTACATCATGATCATTGTTGGGGCGATGCACATGCATAAGTAAGTATTTCCAGTGAATGTTATCCTTTTTGCTTTTCATTTATTTGTGCGCAAAAGCACTTAAGTCCCATGTGAAAAACTGTACTTGTTAAAAATGTCGTCCCTTGGTGTGGTGCAGTGCCAGCCACCGCCTCCAGACACAGCAGTCGAAATCTGCCAGTAACAAAGATTGCTTTGGACAGCATTTCCAAATGCTGGGAAAGGTCAGCATTGATGCAGTACTTTTAGACGAGATGTGTTCATTTCATAAATAAATGCCTTTAAAACTGCAACAAAGATCCCTTTCTACACTGGTGGACTGTTATTTGCTCACTTGAAGGAAGAGAGAGAAAGAGATTCACCAGGCTGCTCTTGCTCACTGCCTAGGAGTGTGCTTGAGTAGTTATAGGCAGAGGCCTAAAAGCAGGTTACTGGGTTCCCTATTGGCTACAGTTTGTGTATGGTTACAGATCAGATATGGGGGTTGAGGGAGGTGAAATACAAGGTTATATCCTGAGGTTTGCAAGTATTGCCTACCTCGAGTGTTGTATTGGTTCTGTATGTGGAAGATGCAAAACCTAATGAGATACTGGGGCTAGAAATTCGGGTATCACCTGGTTTGAGGCGATGACGCTGCCGGGGTGCTACCTTTAGCGCCAGGCTATGTCTACTGCCTCAAAGTGGGATATTCAGTTGTATCGTCCCAAGAGGAGAGTGGAGTGCCAAGGGAAGTCTTGCACAATCCTCTTTGGGCACTAAAAGCCCATCGTGGGCGGTAGTGCGGGGACGCTTCTCACCTTGAGGTGCTAGAATACCGGCATCCTGGCGTGTAAAGAGGTTAGTTCAACCATGTGAAACCTGCAACAAAAAAAAATTGAAGAAAGGCTACCAACAGCCTTCCACACGTAAGGGAGGTATGCAATTGTTAAAAATGTGACTCTCGACACTTACCTCTTCATTCCCTGTGATATCGCCTCTAGATCCTCTCTGCACTGTCTGCTTCCTCCTGTTGAGAATGCGGCAGGCGAAAGCAGTCAATTTCAGAAACGCGTCACCAAAGGGGACGTTGCGCACTCTGACGTCGCCAAGTGGGTGGCGCTGCTAACCCACCAGTGAAGTTCGTGGTTGGTGTTTAGGGGCCTCTTGGCGTCAAACAACCGAATCTCTCTCCCTTAATGTTGTGATGAATTAGCTGATCTCAACTGGGGCAGTGGTAGGGATATTTAAAACTAGTCTCATCGTCATTGGAATACTGATGAGAAAAATAACACCCTGTGTTCTTACTTTTGAGTGCTATCCAGTGACTGTTACCGGAAAGAGTGGATGTTGGAGGGCACAAATGGGCATGGCTGCAATGCTATCCTCTTCTCTTCCTTCTGTGTTCCCCCACATTCCTGATTATGTAGCTTGTCAATGCTCATTATTTGGACTCTCACAAGAATAAGGCAAATTGAGGCATGGATTTGTACCACAGCAAGAATGAAGGGGTGAACTTTCAGCACATATGGAATCTCTTGTGTAACTTGTCTCCATTAATGTTATTTTGTTGTATATTGAATGAGTGCACATTGTTGCTGATCTTTTTCTTCAGTACTGATTCTAGTTTTATCCTTGTACGTTAATATTTGTTGTGTAGCTCTAACTCAAATTTCATTGAATGTAGAAGTAGCTTATAATGTTTTTTGCATTTTTCTTTCCTCTGAAAGGCCTAACTCTTTGCTGGGACAGTGTTCCACTGGTTCTGGCAACTCTCTGTTGCCTCATTTTTGTTCAGTGAAGTAAGTGCTGCAGGTTATTTGATTGTGAAGGCATCACCACTGACCTCTGCATGCATGCACTTTCCAGCAGGAATTACTAGACAACAATCAGGTGTGGAACTTTGGCTTTATTCTGTATTCCTCCCTATCCTAGGGACTCTGAGGCTATTTGTAGCATCCCATCTGCTGCATCTGTAAATCGGCTGACGTAATCCTGGGACCTGCTGGCCTTTGTGGTTTTGTGTTACAGTGGATGGTGCCTCCGTGCCCCCGACCCGCAGGCCATCAGGGAATAGTGCTTTTAGAACTTCCCTGTTTTTTTTTTTAATCAGTTAAAATCTTGCTGATACTGCATTTCTGTCCAAAATCAGAGGGCACAATTCTATCAGCAATATACTGTTGAAAAAATATGATTTAGACCTAGCTTGCTGATCTAATTTGGATTCATTTATAAAATAGATTAGAACACAATGGGCAAGGATTAGTGCTTTCCTGCAAAACTGGAGTATATTCATTATGGTAACCGAAAAAGCTATTGGCAAGAGGAAAATGTCATCAAGTCTGGACTGGATTATAGCTCCAAGCCAAAGGTTAAGGGAATGTGTTTTTTTTTTACCCCTCAAAGTATTAATGCTTTCTCTTAATATTTTTCAAACCTGTGCTGACATTGCATATCACTCTTCTCCCACCTCCACTTAATTTTGGTCCACTGTGGGAGGGGAAACTGGGGGAAGAAAATTGCATTGTGGAGATATTGATTAGAATTCATTACTCAGAATACAAGCTAGTATTGATCCAGGAAAGATACATGCTTTCTTTTAGTGTTATTTTAGTATGTGGAAGAAGATTTATGGTAGATAAAAAAACAACTCATACATTTAGGTCAATGGATAGTATGAGTCGTTTCAACTTTTGTTTTTTTTCCGAAGGTCAGGGCTATTTTATAACCTAGTAGGCAGAAGTATGAAATACAGCTTGTATTTATATAGTGCCTTTCAACATAGTAAAATGTCCCAAGGGCGTTATCAAACAAAATTTGACACTGAGCCAATCCAGGAGATATTCGGGTAGATGAACAAAAGCGTGGTCAAAGAGGTGGGTGTTAAGGACCATCTTAAAGGAGGAGAGAGGGATGGAGAGGTTTTGGGAGGGAATTCCAGAGCTTGAGGCCATGGCAGCTGAAGGCATGATGACCAATGGTGGACTGATTAAAATTGTGGAAGCTCGAGGCCAGATTTGGAGGAGTGCAGATATCGCGGAGAGTTGTAGGTAATGCTCCCATTAAGCTGTGCGGCCACAAGGGCAGTGGTCTGGAGTTCCCGCGCAGGCTACTCACCAGCTTTACAATGGTAATAACCGCGCATGAGTGAAAAATTGAATGGGCTGTTCAGCCAGTTAAATGGCCCGTGCACCAAAAATTAAAATTACAAGGGACATTGGTTGTAGAGCTGGAGGGGATTAGAGATAGTGAGGGGCGAGGTCATGGAGGAATTTGAAAACCAGGATTAAATTGTGTGCTTAATCTGGAGCCAATGTGGATTAGCGAGCACAGGGGTGATGGGTGAACGGGACATGGCGTGCTACGACACGGGCAGCAAAGTTTTGGATGACCTCAAGTTTACAAATGATAGAAACTGGAGGCCATTCAGGAATGCATTGGAATAGTCAAGTCTAGAGGCTTGTTTCTTTCTCCCTCATCCCTTCTGCTATTTGTTACCTTTTTCTTTTTCCTGTCTTTCTATAATATATATTAAAAACAGGGGGGGAAATGTGCAGTTCCCCCTCTTGGGCTATCCCAACTCTGCTTCATTTCCCCTTTGGTAATTCCACACCCCCCCCCCCCCCCACACCCTCTTATTACCTTTCTGTCCGAACAGTTTCCTGGATTTCAGTGAGTACAACTTCCCAGTAGTCTCGGATTTGGAACACTGTGAAGATGCAACATTAATTATTTCAATCTTTGTTCACCTTGTCTAGCTAGGTCCAGGTTTTCAAAACACAGACATCGTCTTGCTGCAGCTACAAGAACACAGATCACCCTCAGAGTCAGACAGTGAGCCAATGGCTCAGTTGGTCCAACACTCGCCTCTTGAGTCAGAAGGCCTTGTGTTCAAGTCCCCCATCATAGACTTGAGCGCAAAAAACTAGACTCCAGTGCAGTACTGAGGCAGTGTTGTGGGTGCTGTCTTTCGCATGAGACATTAAACCATCGGCTCTCTGAGATGGACGTAAAAGATCCTATGGTACTATTTTGAAGAGCAGGGGAGTTATACTCAGTGTCTTATGGGCGAGTTTATTTGTAACACCTACAGCTCTGATTGGACCCCCTTGATAACAAGTCTTGATTGCTCATTGGGACCCCTTGGAGGATAAGATACACCCAACAGTTTCTCTTTGCAAAGTGTAATTCGAGCTATTCTGCTTGCCTGGCTCACTCTCACGGGTTAAGACCTTCTCCCACCCCCCAAAAAAGTACCTGACATTCCCCCCCCCCCCCCCCCACCGCCCAAGTTCCTCACATTCTTCCCCTACCTGTTCTCTCGCTCTCGCTCTCTACATTACAACAGTGCCTACACTCTCTAAAAGTACTTCATTTGCTGTAAAGCGCTTTAAGACGTCCTGTGATCGTGAAAGGTGCTATATAAATGCAAGTTTCTCCCCTCCCCTCTCCTTTTTCTCACTTCCCCTCTCCTTTTTCTCCCTTCCCCTCTCCTTTTTCTCCCCTCCCCTCTCCTTTCTCTCCCCTCCCCTCTCCTTTCTCTCCCCTCCCCTTTCTCTCCCCTCCCCTCTCCTTTCTCTCCCCTCCCCTCTCCTTTCTCTCCCCTCCCCTCTCCTTTCTCTCCCCTCCCCTCTCCTTTCTCTCCCCTCCCCTCCCCTCGGTCTCTCCTCTTCCCCTCCCCTCGGCCTCTCCTCTTCCCCTCCCCTCGGTCTCTCTCGGTGCCTCTCTCCTCTTCCCCTCCCCTCGGCCTCTCCTCTTCCCCTCCCCTCGGTCTCTCTCGGTGCCTCTCTCTCTCTCTCTCTCTCTCTCTCTCTCTCTCTCTCTCTCTCTCTCTCTCTCTCTCTCTCTCTCTCTCTCTCTCTCTCTCTCTCTCTCTCTCTCTCTCTCTCTCTTCGTGTCTTCCACCACCCCCCGCCCCCCCATCGATCTCGTTCTCTCTCCTGCATCTCCCTCCCCCTTCCCCATTTCTCCCCTTTGGATCCAATCTTCTCCCAGGCCTTCTTGGACCCATGGCGCATGCGACAAGGTAACCACAAGTGTATGGTACTGTGCATGCACAGCCGGATCTTGGTGACGGCGTACATGCACAGAAGAGGATCAGGTGCGCATGGACGAGAGAGAGACTGTTGACTCCTCTGCCCCCATCTTCCTCACTGAAGCTGACAATGACAATTGAGGTGAACCTATTTAAATTTTCAGCTTCTGCAGTATTGTGCTTTTTGTTTAATTATGGATGACCAGCACAGATTTGTAGAAAGCTTATTGTGTCTGACAAATCTAAGAGTTTTTGGAGGAAATAATGGAAACGCAATGGATGTTGCATGGATTTTCAGAAGCTATGTGATGACGTGCTACATTTAGGAGGCATGTTAATTTGGTCAAAGGATAGAAAGTAGTTGGGTGAATGAGTTTTTTCAGGTTGGAAGGATCTAAACAGTGGCTTCTTTGGGGTCAAGTGTTACGACCATTGCTATGTGTATACAAATAATCTGGACTTTGGTATATGGAGCACATAAGAATTTGCAGGTGGCACAAAAATGGGTACCATGGGTAACGGAAGGAAACCAAATAACTTCAACAGGACAAAAGCAAAATACACGGATACTGGAAATCTGAAATAAAAACACAAAATATTGGAAATACTCAACATGTCAGGCAGCAACTTCAAGACGACGTAGGTTAGTGGATTGTATTCATGGAATTTAATATATAGAATTAAGAGGTGGTATATTTTGGAGGGAGACTAATAAAATATGCAGTAAATAATAACATATTTATAACCCCCCCACCCCCCTTCATGTAGAAAAATGTCTCGACGCTTCACAAGTGCAATCAGACAAAAATCAACAGAGCCAAAGATAAACACATATGGCCCAAGTTTCGGGTGGAGTTGCTCCTAGTTTTTTGGAGCAACTAGTTTAGTTTGGAGTATGTTAGAAATTGCAATTCTCGGATATTAGTTTGCTCCAGTTCTCGTGAGTTAGTTTAGGTTGGCTTTAGGTAAAGTACTTTTTTTTCAAAAGGGGGTGTGTCCAGCCACTCAGGCCTGTTTTGCAAGTTTCGGCAGTGAAAACTTACTACAAACTAACTTAGGATGGAGTCAGTGTACATTTTTTTAAGTTCTGAAACACCTTACCTAGAGTTAAGTTTAGTGCAGGCACAGTCAGAGACGACGGGCGGGAAGCATTAAACACAAAGGACACATCAACATCACAATGGGGGGGAAGGAAGGGGGGGAGGAGAGGATTTTCCACAAACACCTTCACAACAACATTAAAGAAGCAAAGTACATTTTAAGCATTAAACAAAGCAGTACATTTAAAGCACCAAGCACTAAACGAAGCACAAAAAGTAATTAGCAATTAATTAATTAAAAAATAGAAGGAACCCTGCACCGAAAGCACCAAGACCAAAGTAACAAGCAATCAATCAATAAAAAAATAGAAGTCCTACCTTAATGTGAAGGGAAGGTGTCTCTGTCAGTGTCTCTCTCTCTCTCTCTCTCCTCTCGCTCTCTCTCTATCTGACAGTGAGGGGTGGGAGTTGTGTGTGGTGTATGTGGATGTGTGTGGGTGGAGGGGAGGGGAGGTGTGTGTATGTTGGGTGGGGTGGGGGTGTGTGTTGGGTGGGGGTGGCTGGAAGGAGGCACACCTGCTCGATCCTCCGGCCCTTCGATCATTTCGAGTGCTCCCCCGCAACCCACGCTCCCCCTCCATCCTGGTTGCCACGCCTCCCCCTCCATCCTGGTTGCCACGCCTCCCCTGCCCCGCCACCCGCCTCGGTTGCCATGCCCCCCCCCACGCTCTTTCTCTCTTTCCCCCCCCCTTCCCTCCCCTCCCACGCTTTCTCCCCCCCCCCCTTTCCCTCCTCCCACGCTCTCTTTGCCCCCCCCCTTCCCTCTCCTCCCACGCTCTCCCTCACTCTCCTCCCGCGCTCCCACCCACCTCCGCTCCGCCTTCGCCTCGCCCCCTCCCCACGCTCCGCTCACCCGCTCCCCCTTCCTCCCCACGCTCACCCTCCCTCCCCACGCTCACCCTCCCTCCCCACGCTCACCCTCCCTCCCCACGCTCACCCTCCACCCTCCATCCATGTTGCCACGCTCCCCCGAGCTATTGCGCAGGTGCACACATGCTCCAACGTGCCTGCGCAACGCTGCCAGCACTGAGAAGAAAGGCATGATCCCTAGCCCCGCCTCTCTTTGCAGGCTCCTCCCCAGGTAGACTACGCTGCGCCACGCCATGCCATGCCACGCTCCAGGAGGACCGGAAAATTGCTGCAGAGTATTCCGGCGCACCTTCGAGCCCAGGCAGGTCACGTAAGTCTCAGAGGTGCGCCGTTTTCACAAGATGCCGAAACTTGGGGCCCATTAGGAGAGGTAACGAGAAGCTTAGTCAAAGAGGTGGGTTTCGAGGATGGTGAGAGGTGTAGGGTAAGAATTCCAGAGTGTAGGGCCTAGACTTTTGATGGCATCAGAAGAAGGGGTGAAGAAATGCACAAGAGGCTAGAGTTGGAGGTTTCAGAGATGGAGAGTAGCGAAGCCGTGAAGGGATTTGAACATGCTAATTTAAAATTTGCAGCTAAATTAAGATGTCAAGGCCTTGAGAGGATGCAGAGGAGATTTAATAGAATGTCCTCCTTCTGTGCTGTAACCATTCAGCCCGTCGAGCCTGTGCCGGCTCTCTGCAAGAGCACTTCAGCTAGTTCCAATTCCCTGCCTTTTTCCTGTTGCCCTGCAATCTTTCCTTCAAGTACTTATCTAATTCCCTTTTGAAAGCGGCAGTGGAATCTGCCTCCACCACCTTTTTCAGGCAGTGCATTCCAGATTATTACCACTCGCTGCGTAAACTTTTTTTTTCCTCACGTCTCCTTTGGTTCTTCTGCCAATCACCTTAAATCTGTGCCCTCTGGTTCTCGATCCTTCTGCCAATGGGAACAGTTTCTTTCTATCTACTCTGTCTAGACCCCTCATGATTTTGAACACCTCTATCAAATCTCCTTTCAACCTTCTCTACTCTGAGGAGAACAACCCCAGCTTCTCCAGTCGATCCACGTAACTCAAGTTTCTCATCCCTGGAACCATTCTTGTAAACCTTTTCTGCACCCTCTCTAAAGCCTACACATCCTAATTTAAAGTGCGGTGCCCAGAATTGAACACCATACTCCAGTTGTGGCTGAACCAGTGTTTAATAAAGGTTCATCATAACTTCCTTGCTTTTGTACACTCTGCCTCTATTTATAAAACCCAGGATCCCGCATGCTTTTTTTAAACCGCTTTCTCAATCTGCCCTGCCACCTTCAATGATGTGTGCACATATGCCCCCAGGTCTCTCTGTTCCTGCATCCCCTTCAGAATTGTACCCTTTAGTTTATATTGCTTCTCCTTGTTCAAATGTATCACTTTGCACTTTTCTGCATTAAATTTCATCTGCCACGTGTCTGCCTATTCCACCAGCTTGTCTATGTCCTCTTGAAGTCTATCCCTATCCTCTTCACTGTTCACTATACTTCCAAGTTTTGTGTCATCCACAAATTTTGAAATTGTGCCCTGTACTCCCAAGTCCTAGTCTTTAATGTATATCAAGAAAAGCAGTGATCCTAGTACCGATCCCTGGGAAACGCCACTGTATACCTTCCTCCAGTCTGAAAAACAATTATTCAACACTACTGTTTTCTGATACTTAGCCAATTTCCAGGGATGAAAGACTTAAGTTACGGGGAGACCTGGTGGTGTTCTCCGTAGAGCAAAGAAGGTTAAAGGGGGATTTAAGAGATGTTCAATATCATGAAGGATTTTGATGAAGTGAATAAGCATAAACTGTTACCAGTGGCTGAAGGGTTGGTAACCAGATGACACAGATTTAAGGTCATTAGCAAAAGAACCAGAGGTAACATGAAGGGAAACATTTCTACACAGTGACATGATTTGGAATACACTGCCTGAAAGGGTGATGGAAGCAGGTTGAAGATAACTTTCAAAAAGGAATTGGATAAATTCTTGAAGGGAAAAAATTTGCAAGGCGATGGGTAAAGAGCATGAGAACATTGGAATCATCAAGTCTGGTGGTAACCAAAAGACATGGATGAGTAATAGTGGAGGGCAAGAAACCTAAAGCAAAAAGGGCCACATTACAGCATAATTCTAAAGGGGCAAAATGTTAGAAAGACAAGCCTGAAGGCTCTGTGCCTCAGTGCGATGGAGTATTCGGAATAAGGTGGACGAATTAACTGCGCAGATGGCAGTTAACGGGTATGATGTAATTGGCATCACGGAGACATGGCTCCAGGGTGACCAAAGCTGGGAACTCAACATTTAGGAAGGATAGACAGAAAGGAAAAGGAGGCGGGGTTGCATTACTGGTTAAAGAGGAAATTAATGCAATAGTAAGAAAGGACATTAGCTTGGAAGATGTGGAATTGGTATGGGTGGAGCTATGGAATACCAAGAGGCAGAAAACGCTAGTGGGAGTTGTGTACAGACCACCAAACAGTAGTAGTAAGGTTGGGGACAGCATCAAACAAGAAATTAGGGATGTATGCAATAAAGGTACAGCAGTTATCATGGGTGACTTTAATCTACATATTGATTGGGCTAACCAAACTTGTAGCAATGCGGGGAGGAGGATTTCCTGGAGTGTATTAGGGATGGTTTTCTGGACCAATATGTCAAATCAACCAGGGAGCTGGCCATCCTAGACTGGGTGATGTGTAATGAGAAAGGACTAATTAGAAATCTTGTGAGAGACCCCTTGGGGAAGAGTGACCATAATATGGTAGAATTCTTTATTAAGGTGGAGAGTGACACAGTTAATTCAGAAACTAGGGTCCTGAACTGAAGGAAAAGTAACTTCGATGGTTTGAGGCGTGAATTGGCTCGAATAGACTGGCAAAGGATTCTTAAAGGGTTGACGGTGGATAGGCAATGGCAAACATTTAAAGATCACATGGATGAACTTCAGCAATTGTACATCCCAGTCTGGAGGAAAAATAAAACTGAGAAGGTGGCTCAACCGTGGCTAATGGATCACTATCACTAGGGGGGTAGTGCTGGACAGGCTAATGGATCTCAAGGTAGACAAGTCCCCTGGTCCTGATGAAATGCTCCCAGGGTATTAAAAGAGATGGCGGAAGTTATAGCAGATGCATTCGTTATAATCTACCAAAATTCTCTGGACTCTGGGGAGGTACCATCGGATTGGAGAGCAGCTAATGTAACGCCTCTGTTTAAAAAAGGGGGCAGACAAAAGGCAAGTAACTATAGGCCAGTTAGTTTAACATCTGTAGTGGGGAAAATGCTTGAAGCTATCATTAAGGAAGAAATAGCGGAACATCTAGATAGGAATAGTGCAATCAAGCAGACGCAACATGGATTCATGAAGGGGAAATCATGTTTAACTAATTTACTGGAATTCTTTGAGGATATAACGAGCATGGTGGATAGAAGTATACCGATGGATGTGGTGTATTTAGATTTCCAAAAGGCATTCGATAAGGTGCCACACAAAAGGTTACTGCAGAAGATAAATGTACGCGGAGTCAGAGGAACTGTATTAGCATGGATAGAGAATTGGCTGGCTAACAGAAAGCAAAGAGTGGAGATAAATGGGTCCTTTTTCGGGTTGGAAATCAGGCGTCAGTGGTGTGCCACAGCGATCGGTGCTGGGACCACAACTATTTATGATATACATAGATGACCTGGAAGAGGGGACAGAGTGCAGTGTAACACAATTTGCAGATGACACAAAGATTAGTGGGAAAGCGGGTTGTGTAGAGGACACAGAGAGGCTGCAAAGAGATTTAGATAGGTTAAGCGAATGGGCTAAGGTTTTGCAGATGGAAAACAATGTCGGAAAATGTGAGGTCATCCACCTTTGGGGGGGGAAAAAAAACAGTAAAAGGGAATATTATTTGAATGGGGAGAAATTACCAACATGCTGCGATGCAGAGGGACCTAGGGGTCCTTGTGCATGAAACTCTTTTAGAGTCTACCTGCAAAACATAAAACATGTATCCGTGCCACCCGACCTGGGTGACACACCAGACATTTACAAGGCCCTTTTTTTTTTTGTGTTTTTTTTTTTGGGCACTAAAATCAAATTTTTCCTTTTTCCAGTGCCCCCTATAAAAGGAGAGGGGGACACTAAAAGCACCGGCAATTAAAACAAATTAAACTTTAAAACGTAAAATCAAATTAAAATTTGGTTGCCGGGCGTGATGATGCACTCCAGTCCCTCCGGTGCCCACCTCTCGCGGAAGGCCGTGAGCGTACCGGTGGACACCGCGTGCTCCATCTCCAAGGACACCCTGGATCGGATGTAAGAGCGGAAGAGAGGCAGGCAGTCAGGTTGAACGACCCCCTCGACCGCCCGCTGCCTGGACCGGCTGATGGCACCCTTGGCCGTGCCCAGGAGCAGTCCTACGAGGAGGTCCTCGGACCTACCCGCTCCCCTCCGCACAGGGTGCCCAAAGATCAGGAGAGTGGGACTGAAGTGCAGCCAGAATTTCAGGAGCAGCCCCTTCAAATAGTGGAACAGGGGCTGCAACCTTGTGCATTCAATAAAAACATGGAACACGGACTCCTCCAGACCGCAGAAATTGCAGGCGGCCTGGGAGTCCGTGAACCGGCTTAAAAATTTGTTGCACGGCACTGCTCCGTGCACCACCCTCCAGGCCAAGTCCCCGATGAATAGTGGGAGGACCCCTGCGTAGAGTGCCCTCCATCGGGGACCCCCGCCTCCTCCGGACGGCAAGATGGTACGCCATGGCGTGTCCGGACGGCCGGCGAGGATGGCAAAGTTGAGGGTGTGCAGGAGCAGCCCGTACAGGAAACCCCTCCGCGCGGAACTGAAAGGCACGGAGGGGATTTCCCCGAGGCGGCTCAAGTTGTGAGGCGCCGGCCCCCGAGGGAGGTTCCGGGGTTTGGCGCCGATGAGGAATTCCGTCCGGACGGGGGTCAGTTCGGACGGGATCTCCCCACGTGCTTGAGCCTCCTCGATACACCTAACGGAGTCAGGGCCCAGAGCTGTTTTTAGCGACTCGATGGCATCGGCCGCGCGGCGGACGTTGGCAGAATTTAGGCGCCGCGCCAGCGTGACTGGCGCCATCCAGCCCGCTCCTCCGCCATCGAGCAGGTCCCTGACCCTGGTCACCTCACCAGCCACAGCCCTCTCTTCCGACCGCCACATGAAGCCTCGGCCGTGGAGGTACGGATTCCCGAGCAGCGGTTCCTGCAGGACGGCCGCCACTCCAGCCGGCGGAGAGCTGCGCTTGGTGGAGACTTTGTTCCAGACCCTGATGAGTTCCCTGTAAAAGACAGGCAGCTCCCGGAGGGCGGTCCTGGCACCCCCCAAGTTCACAAACAGGAGCTGCGTGTCATAATTGAGGTCGAGCTGCTGGCGGAAGAAATACCTCGCCAGAGCACACCACCTAGGAGGGGGCTCGACGTAAAGGTATCTCTGCAGGGTCTGAAGACGGAAAGTCGCGAGCTGGGCGCTGACGCACACCAACGACTGACCGCCCTCCTCAAGCGGGAGACTCAAGACCGCGACAGAGACCCAGTGCTTCCTGTTGTTCCAGAAGAAGTCCACCAGCTTCTTCTGTATCTTGGCGACAAACGCAGGGGGAGGGGTCAAAGTGACCAGCCGGTACCACAGCATTGCGGCCACCAGCTGGTTTATGACTAGCGCTCGACCCCTGTAGGACAGCACTCGGAGCAGTCCTGTCCAGCGCCCTAGGCGAGCGGCGACCTTGGCCTCCAGCTCCTGCCAGTTCGCCGGCCAGGCTTCCTCGTCGGGGCTAAGGTAGACTCCCAGATAGAGGAGATGGGTCGTGCTCCAGGCAAAAGGCCTGAGCTCCTCCGGCAGGGAGTCCACCCGCCACTGACCCACCAGGAGTCCGGAACATTTCTCCCAGTTGATCCTGGCGGAGGACGCGGCCGAGTAAATCTCCTGGCACTCACGCATCCTCCGCAGGTCAGCGGGATCCTCTACCGCGAGGAGCACGTCATCGGCGTAAGCCGAGAGGACGACCTCCACGCCCGGCCCTTGCAGAGCCAGTCCCGTCAACCTCGTCCGCAAGAGGCGCAGGAAAGGCTCCACGCAAACGGCGTATAACTGGCCGGACATGGGGCATCCCTGGCGTACCCCTCTCCTAAAGCGAAGGGGCGCCGTCAAGGACCCGTTAACCTTAATCAGACACTCCGCGGCGGCGTACAAAAGTCGGATCCGGGCGACGAAATGCGTCCCGAACCCGAAAGCGCGCAGAGTTCCGAGCAGATAGTCGTGATCCACCCTGTCGAACGCCTTCTCTTGGTCGAGGGATAGGAAGGCGACCGACAGACCAGCCTCCTGGGAGCAATGGATGAGGTCCCGGACCAGATGGATGTTGTCGTGGATTGTCCGGCCCGGGACCGTGTATGACTGGTCGGGGTGGATCATGTGGTCCAGCACGGCACCAAGGCGAGCAGACATCGCCCTGGCGAAGATTTTGTAGTCCGTGCTGAGGAGGGAGACCGGGCGCCAGTTCTTAAGGAGGCGGAGATCGCCCTTCTTAGGCAGCAGGACGATGACTGCCCTGCGCCAAGAGAGGGGCATCTCCCCGGTCGCCAGACTTTCCCCCAGGACCCGCGCGTAGTCGCCCCCCAGGACGTCCCAGAACGCCCTGTGGAACTCCACGGTCAGCCCGTCCAGCCCCGGGGATTTTCCCCTCGAGAGCCGGGCGAGGGCACCGGTCAGCTCCGCCAGGCTTAGCGGAGCTTCCAGATTTTCGGCGCCCTCCGGGCCGACCTTCGGCAGGTCCTCCCACAAAACTCTACGCGCTTCCTCGCTGGACGGATCCGGAGAGAACAGAGCCCCGTAATATTCACGGACCCTGTTGTTGACGCCCTCCGGATCCGAGACGAGAGAGCCGTCGTCGGCCAGCAGCGTCAAGAGCTGCTTACGGACACTCTGCCTTTTTTCCAGCGAGTAGAAGAAGGGGGAGCCGCGGTCCAGATCCCGCAGGAACCGGATCCGCGACCTCACGAACGCGCCTCGGGACCCGACGAGCTGCAGGTCCTTCAGCGCGGCCTTCTTCGCTTCGTACACCGTCCGCAGGGCCGGGTCCTGGACGACTTGACCGAGACGGGCTTCCAGGTCGAGCACCTCTTTTTCTAGGCGCCCGACTCTGGCCGCCCGCCTCTTGGTCGACCCCCTCGCGTACTCTTGACAGAAGACGCGGACGTGAGCCTTGCCCACGTCCCACCATAGCCTCAAGGAGGGGAAGCCCCCCTGCTTCCTTCTCCAGTCGGACCAGAATCGACGGAACGAGTCCTGGAACCGCACGTCCTCCAGCAGCCGGTTGTTAAAGTGCCAGTACGCGGACCCCGTCCTCGCGCGGAGCGAAGCGAGCTCCGCCCACACCAGGTGGTGGTCCGAACACGGCACCGGCCGCATGGAGGCCGCCGGGACGCAGGAAACGTACGCCCGAGACACGTAAAGGCGGTCGACTCTAGACCATCCAACTCCAGGCCTCACCCAAGTAAAGGCGCTGGAGTCGGGGTGGAGATTTCGCCAGACGTCCACCAAGTCGAAGGACCCGACCAGGTCCCTCAACTTCTCCATCGCCGTCATGCACTGCGGGGCACCGGAGCGGTCCCTCGCCTCGAGGGTGCAGTTAAAATCCCCCCCGAGGACAATGCAGTCGCCGACGTCGACGGAGCCAAGAAGAGCGGACACCTCTTCAAAGAAGCGCGTCTGCTGCGGGCCGGGATGAGGGGCGTACACGTTCACGAGATGGAGCGGCACGTCCCCCAGGCGAACCGTTACGTGCAGCAAGCGGCCTGGCACGGGCTCCTCGACCCCCAAGATCTCCGGCTGAAAATGCGGGCCCAGCAAGATGGCCACCCCACTTGAAATGGCGGTGAGGTGGCTCATGCGGACCTCTCCTTGCCATTCCAGGAGCCACGTGGCTTCGTCTCCCGGAACGGTGTGGGTTTCTTGCAGGAAGCACACCGCATATTTCCCCTCCCGCAGGAGCGAAAAATTGTCAAATCTACGGCGTGCCCCTCTGCCGCCGTTGATGTTGAGGCTGGCTATGGTTATCTTCATGGCAAAAGCATAGTGCAACCTCTACCTTAACCTATTGTGGGGGAGGGAGCGAAGTCTTTTGTTGAACTCCGCTCCCTCCGCAGCCCAGCGAGGAGTCCCTCGAGCTCGCGCAGCTCAAGGTGCTGCTCCTTTGTCAAGGGCCCGCCCGCGGCCAAGGTTTTAACGGCGGCGCGGACGGACCCCTTGATCAGCTCCGGCTCGGACCATTTTTCCAGGGCCAGTCGGGCTTGGTCGCGGCGACCCCGGCTCTGGGCCAAAAAGTCCCGGAGTTCCTTTGCAGGAACGAGGAGGGCCTCAGCGGCGGCCGCGAGCAGATCCACCGCCTCCCTGGCGGTGGTCTCTAGGTCTTCACCCGCGTCCCCCACCGAGTCCCCGTCCTCCTCCGGGAGGTGGCCGCCAGCAGCCGGCCCATCGACCGCACAAGGTACGGCAAATGAACCGGCCGCTCCAACCGGCCCTGGCACTGCCCCGATCCCACCCCCAGGATCGTCGGCAGAGGAGTCCCCACTGGGCTCTTTTAAAAATGGTGCCGGGTCGGGAAATGACAGCGGAAGGGGTTCCCCCTCCGCCCCAGAAACCGGAGAACAAGGAGAGACCCGGCCATAGGAAATCCCCAGGCCCTCCAAGTGCTCCAGCTCCAAAGTAAGGGGCGAGGGTGGGTGTTCCTCCCCCTCCCCGCTGCCACCCCCCGGCCCAGCATCTACAGTATCATTAAAATCAATTGTTTCATTCTCTGCCGGGTCGAGCAAATCCCGGGGTAAGTTGTGTATTGGCTGGGCGGGCTCAGGTTCGGCCTTTTCGGCCCCGCCCGCCTCGGTCCCCGGGACGCTCGACCCGGCGGCTACGCATTCTTCCACTGGCCCCACGCCCCCCACGACAGGCAGATCTTCCACGCCCTCCCCAGGAGGCAGCGGCTGGGCAGCCTCGACTGCCTCACCCTCCCCGGGGAAAGACTCCTCGCGCCTGCAGCGCAATTTGGGGGCGCTGGTGGGGGACGCGGGACACGCGGCGGGCACCGCCTCCTCCGCGGAGGGATGTTGTTCCCCCTCCGCCTCATTGGGGCGGTGCCTCTTTTTGTTCCTGGGGGCGCGCGGAGTCAGGGAGACCTCCATGTCTGCCGAGGCCTCCCGCTCCGCCCCCCCCTTTTCCTTTTCTTGCCCGCGCCTGGGCCCCTCTGTGGTGTTATTCAAGGGCCCGGGCACGGGCTCGGGGCACCCCGCGCTCGCCGGTGACTGGGTTGGGCTGAGCGCGGTGGTCAGACTTTCCGGCGCACCGAGGGGACCCGCCTCTAGATGTTTTTCCTTCTTCCGCGCCTTCTTTCCGCTCGGACGCTCTCCCTCCCCCCCGCCGGAGGCCCTGAAAACAAAGGCCTCCGACGATGCCCGCGCACCCATGGCTCCCGGCACGCGGACGCAACTAGGGGGAGGGGTGGCGGCAGCGCCAGCTATGGCCGCCTTCGGTGGTTTGGCGGCCTTGGAGGCGGGGCAGTTCTTGCGAACGTGCCCCACCTCCCTGCAGGCATGGCACCGCACGCCGTCCGACGTCCAGAAGACGCGGTAGGCAGTCCCCTCGTGCACCACATTAAAGTGCCCTTCTGTCAGGTCCTCCCGCGCCAGCCGGACAAAGAGCTGGCGGCGGAAGGAGAACACGTGGCGCAGGCTGTTCTCCCTGAGGCCGAGCGGTATGGGGTTGATCCCCGACCTTACCTCCCCCAGTTGGTGTAGGTGAGGGAGGAGGAGCTCAGCGGAAACAAAGGGCGGGACGTTTGACACGATGACCCTCTGCGCGGTGGCCTCGAGAGGGTCCACCGGCAGGAACGTCCCGCCCACCGTGAGCCCCTTTTCAAGGGCCAGGGACACCGCCCGCTCCGACCCCAGGAAGAACACGGCCTTCCCAGACATCTTGGAGGCTGCGACAATGGCCGAGGGGCCGACTACCCCAGCCATCGCCCGCACGCACTCCTCGATGGTCATTGTGGGGTGAGTGTAGCTCTTGACCCCGTGTTTTTTCGTAATTAACCTAAATGGTGGCAGGGCAGCGGGTGGCGCAGGAGGGGCCGTGGAAGCGGTTGCCACCTGCGCATACGTCCTTGCTGGCCCTGCCACCGGCGTGGATGGGGTCGCCATCACGGGGTCCCTTTAAGGGCTACACCCACCCCAAAGTCACAGGCCTTAATGGTCTTTATTAGGCCTCTTGTAGATTGACTGAGCAGAGGAGCCCTTAATGAGGTACCTCTCCCCTAGTTGGCAATTGGGGAGGGGCCTTGCTCCCTCTGCTCAGTTGTCTTAAATGTTTTTTTAAAATTAAATTTGGAAGAAAGAGGCTCTCAGAGAGAGAGGGGAGAAACAGAGTAACAGAGAAAGAGAGAGGGGGGTGGGAAGGGGGGGGGGCTGCGAGGGCAGGTCTCCCCTCGCAGCTGTGGGTGGGTGCACTCCCCAGATGGCAAAACACAAAAGTCTTTGGGGTGGTCTTCAGGTGGGGGGAGAAGATGTCTTCACCTGGGGTAGCCGGAGCCACCAGGCACTCCTAACGATCCTCAATAGGGTGATTAATGACTCTTCAGCCTGGTAGCTCCAGCTATCCCAGGCTAGGCAAATGTGGGGGGGGTGGGGGGGGTTCCAATTGTGGGGGGGGCCCAGTTGTAAGCACAGCCCCCACGCACACTACCACACACACACACACACCCCCCGCGATGTTCCGGCCCTCAGTGGTCTTCTTTCCTCCCCCCACCGATACAACAAAGTCTTTTTGGGAAATGCACCCACACCCACCTGTAGAATTGTTGAGTCTCCCTCCTTCCACACTGGATGTTGGTTGTTGTGGTTTTTCCCCCTCTCTCCAACTCCTTGCAGGATGGTAAAGATGTTGCAAAGTTCTCTGCTTTCTCCTCCTCTCCCTCTGGTTAAAGTTGTGGTGAAGCCCCTTCCTTCCTTCTCTTCCTGGGCTGGTCTCAGGGCTCTCCAGGCAGGAGCACAGGTTGATGGCTGCTCTCCTCACTGCAGCTCAGCTCCTACTGAGCAGGACACGCCTCCACTGCTCCACAATTGGTCCTTGTGCATGAAACTCTTTTGAGTTTATCTGTGAAAACATAAAACATTAAACGGTGCCACCCGACCTGGGTGACACTCCAGACATTTACAAGGCCCATTTTTTTTTTCCCCCTTTTTTGTGTGTTTTTTTTGTGTTTTTTCTTTTTTTTTCTTTTTTTTTTTTGGGCACTAAAATCACAATTTTTCCCCAGTGCCCCCTATAAAAGGGAAGGGGACACTAAAAGCACCGGCAATTAAAACAAATTAACTTTAAAACGTAAAATCAAATTAAAATTTGGTTGCCGGGCGTGATGATGCACTCCAGTCCCTCCGGTGCCCACCTCTCGCGGAAGGCCGCGAGCGTACCGGTGGACACCGCGTGCTCCATCTCCAAGGACACCCTGGACCGGATGTAAGAGCGGAAGAGAGGCAGGCAGTCAGGTTGAACGACCCCCTCGACCGCCCGCTGCCTGGACCGGCTGATGGCACCCTTGGCCGTGCCCAGGAGCAGTCCTACGAGGAGGCCTTCGGACCTACCCGCTCCCCTCCGCACAGGGTGCCCAAAGATCAGGAGAGTGGGACTGAAGTGCAGCCAGAATTTCAGGAGCAGCCCCTTCAAATAATGGAACAGGGGCTGCAACCTTGTGCACTCCATAAAAACATGGAACACGGACTCCTCCAGACCGCAGAAATTGCAGGCGGCCTGGGAGTCCGTGAACCGGCTTAAAAATTTGTTGCACGGCACTGCTCCGTGCACCACCCTCCAGGCCAAGTCCCCGATGAATAGTGGGAGGACCCCTGCGTAGAGTGCCCTCCATCGGGGACCCCCGCCTCCTCCGGACGGCAAGATGGTGCGCCATGGCGTGTCCGGACGGCCGGCGAGGATGGCAAAGTTGAGGGTGTGCAGGAGCAGCCCGTACAGGAAACCCCTCCGCGCGGAACTGAAAGGCACGGAGGGGATTTCCCCGAGGCGGCTCAAGTTGTGAGGCGCCGGCCCCCGAGGGAGGTTCCGGGGTTTGGCGCCGATGAGGAATTCCGTCCGGACGGGGGTCAGTTCGGACGGGATCTCCCCACGTGCTTGAGCCTCCTCGATACACCTAACGGAGTCAGGGCCCAGAGCTGTTTTTAGCGACTCGATGGCATCGGCCGCGTGGCGGACGTTGGCAGAATTTAGGCGCCGCGCCAGCGTGACTGGCGCCATCCAGCCCGCTCCTCCGCCATCGAGCAGGTCCCTGACCCTGGTCACCTCACCAGCCACAGCCCTCTCTTCCGACCGCCACATGAAGCCTCGGCCGTGGAGGTACGGATTCCCGAGCAGCGGCTCCTGCAGGACGGCCGCCACTCCAGCCGGCGGAGAGCTGCGCTTGGTGGAGACTTTGTTCCAGACCCTGATGAGTTCCCTGTAAAAGACAGGCAGCTCCCGGAGGGCGGTCCTGGCACCCCCCAAGTTCACAAACAGGAGCTGCGTGTCATAATTGAGGTCGAGCTGCTGGCGGAAGAAATACCTCGCCAGAGCACACCACCTAGGAGGGGGCTCGACGTAAAGGTATCTCTGCAGGGTCTGAAGACGGAAAGTCGCGAGCTGGGCGCTGACGCACACCAACGACTGACCGCCCTCCTCAAGCGGGAGACTCAAGACCGCGACAGAGACCCAGTGCTTCCTGTTGTTCCAGAAGAAGTCCACCAGCTTCTTCTGTATCTTGGCGACAAACGCAGGGGGAGGGGTCAAAGTGACCAGCCGGTACCACAGCATTGCGGCCACCAGCTGGTTTATGACTAGCGCTCGACCCCTGTAGGACAGCACTCGGAGCAGTCCTGTCCAGCGCCCTAGGCGAGCGGCGACCTTGGCCTCCAGCTCCTGCCAGTTCGCCGGCCAGGCTTCCTCGTCGGGGCTAAGGTAGACTCCCAGATAGAGGAGATGGGTCGTGCTCCAGGCAAAAGGCCTGAGCTCCTCCGGCAGGGAGTCCACCCGCCACTGACCCACCAGGAGTCCGGAACATTTCTCCCAGTTGATCCTGGCGGAGGACGCGGCCGAGTAAATCTCCTGGCACTCACGCATCCTCCGCAGGTCAGCGGGATCCTCTACCGCGAGGAGCACGTCATCGGCGTAAGCCGAGAGGACGACCTCCACGCCCGGCCCTTGCAGAGCCAGTCCCGTCAACCTCGTCCGCAAGAGGCGCAGGAAAGGCTCCACGCAAACGGCGTATAACTGGCCGGACATGGGGCATCCCTGGCGCACCCCTCTCCTAAAGCGAAGGGGCGCCGTCAAGGACCCGTTAACCTTAATCAGACACTCCGCGGCGGCGTACAAAAGTCGGATCCGGGCGACGAAATGCGTCCCGAACCCGAAAGCGCGCAGAGTTCCGAGCAGATAGTCGTGATCCACCCTGTCGAACGCCTTCTCTTGGTCGAGGGATAGGAAGGCGACCGACAGACCAGCCTCCTGGGAACAATGGATGAGGTCCCGGACCAGATGGATGTTGTCGTGGATTGTCCGGCCCGGGACCGTGTATGACTGGTCGGGGTGGATCATGTGGTCCAGCACGGCACCAAGGCGAGCAGACATCGCCCTGGCGAAGATTTTGTAGTCCGTGCTGAGGAGGGAGACCGGGCGCCAGTTCTTAAGGAGGCGGAGATCGCCCTTCTTAGGCAGCAGGACGATGACTGCCCTGCGCCAAGAGAGGGGCATCTCCCCGGTCGCCAGACTTTCCCCCAGGACCCGCGCGTAGTCGCTCCCCAGGACGTCCCAGAACGCCCTGTGGAACTCCACGGTCAGCCCGTCCAGCCCCGGGGATTTTCCCCTCGAGAGCCGGGCGAGGGCACCGGTCAGCTCCGCCAGGCTTAGCGGAGCTTCCAGATTTTCGGCGCCCTCCGGGCCGACCTTCGGCAGGTCCTCCCACAAAACTCTACGCGCTTCCTCGCTGGACGGATCCGGAGAGAACAGAGCCCCGTAATATTCACGGACCCTGTTGTTGACTCCCTCCGGATCCGAGACGAGAGAGCCGCCGTCGGCCAGCAGCGTCAAGAGCTGCTTACGGACACTCTGCCTTTTTTCCAGCGAGTAGAAGAAGGGGGAGCCGCGGTCCAGATCCCGCAGGAACCGGATCCGCGACCTCACGAACGCGCCTCGGGACCCGACGAGCTGCAGGTCCTTCAGCGCGGCCTTCTTCGCTTCGTACACCGTCCGCAGGGCCGGGTCCTGGACGACTTGACCGAGACGGGCTTCCAGGTCGAGCACCTCTTTTTCTAGGCGCCCGACTCTGGCCGCCCGCCTCTTGGTCGACCCCCTCGCGTACTCTTGACAGAAGACGCGGACGTGAGCCTTGCCCACGTCCCACCATAGCCTCAAGGAGGGGAAGCCCCCCTGCTTCCTTCTCCAGTCGGACCAGAATCGACGGAACGAGTCCTGGAACCGCACGTCCTCCAGCAGCCGGTTGTTAAAGTGCCAGTACGCGGACCCCGTCCTCGCGCGGAGCGAAGCGAGCTCCGCCCACACCAGGTGGTGGTCCGAACACGGCACCGGCCGCATGGAGGCCGCCGGGACGCAGGAAACGTACGCCCGAGACACGTAAAGGCGGTCGACTCTAGACCATCCAACTCCAGGCCTCACCCAAGTAAAGGCGCTGGAGTCGGGGTGGAGATTTCGCCAGACGTCCACCAAGTCGAAGGACCCGACCAGGTCCCTCAACTTCTCCATCGCCGTCATGCACTGCGGGGCACCGGAGCGGTCCCTCGCCTCGAGGGTGCAGTTAAAATCCCCCCCGAGGACAATGCAGTCGCCGACGTCGACGGAGCCAAGAAGAGCGGACACCTCTTCAAAGAAGCGCGTTTGCTGCGGGCCGGGATGAGGGGCGTACACGTTCACGAGATGGAGCGGCACGTCCCCCAGGCGAACCGTTACGTGCAGCAAGCGGCCTGGCACGGGCTCCTCGACCCCCAAGATCTCCGGCTGAAAATGCGGGCCCAGCAAGATGGCCACCCCACTAGAAATGGCGGTGAGGTGGCTCATGCGGACCTCTCCTTGCCATTCCAGGAGCCACGTGGCTTCGTCTCCCGGAACGGTGTGGGTTTCTTGCAGGAAGCACACCGCATATTTCCCCTCCCGCAGGAGCGAAAAATTGTCAAATCTACGGCGTGCCCCTCTGCCGCCGTTGATGTTGAGGCTGGCTATGGTTATCTTCATGGCAAAAGCATAGTGCAACCTCTACCTTAACCTATTGTGGGGGAGGGAGCGGAGTCTTTTGTTGAACTCCGCTCCCCCCGCAGCCCAGCGAGGAGTCCCTCGAGCTCGCGCAGCTCAAGGTGCTGCTCCTTTGTCAAGGGCCCGCCCGCGGCCAAGGTTTTGACGGCGGCGCGGACGGACCCCTTGATCAGTTCCGGCTCGGACCATTTTTCCAGGGCCAGTCGGGCTTGGTCGCGGCGACCCCGGCTCTGGGCCAAAAAGTCCCGGAGTTCCTTTGCAGGAACGAGGAGGGCCTCAGCGGCGGCCGCGAGCAGATCCACCGCCTCACTGGCGGTGGTCTCTAGGTCTTCACCCGCGTCCCCCACCGAGTCCCCGTCCTCCTCCGGGAGGTGGCCGCCAGCAGCCGGCCCATCGACCGCACAAGGTACGGCAAATGAACCGGCCGCTCCAACCGGCCCTGGCACTGCCCCGATCCCACCCCCAGGATCATCGGCAGAGGAGTCCCCACTGGGCTCTTTTAAAAATGGTGCCGGGTCGGGAAATGACAGCGGAAGGGGTTCCCCCTCCGCCCCAGGAACCGGAGAACAAGGAGAGACCCGGCCATAGGAGATCCCCAGGCTCCCCAAGTGCTCCAGCTCCAAAGTAAGGGGCGAGGGTGGGTGTTCCTCCCCCTCCCCGCTGCCACCCCCCGGCCCAGCATCTACAGTGTCATAATTATTTTTTTGTATTTCTGCCGGGTCGAGCGACTCCCGGGGGAAGTTGGATAATAGCTGGGCGGGCTCAGGTTCGGCCTTTTCGACCCCGCCCGCCTCGGTCCCCGGGACGCTCGACCCGGCGGCTACGCATTCTTCCACTGGCCCCACGCCCCCCACGACAGGCAGATCTTCCACGCCCTCCCCAGGAGGCAGCGGCTGGGCAGCCTCGACTGCCTCACCCTCCCCGGGGAAAGACTCCTCGCGCCTGCAGCGCAATTTGGGGGCGCTGGTGGGGGACGCGGGACACGCGGCGGGCACCGCCTCCTCCGCGGAGGGATGTTGTTCCCCCTCCGCCTCATTGGGGCGGTGCCTCTTTTTGTTCCTGGGGGCGCGCGGAGTCAGGGAGACCTCCATGTCTGCCGAGGCCTCCCGCTCCGCCCCCCCCTTTTCCTTTTCTTGCCCGCGCCTGGGCCCCTCTGTGGTGGTATTCAAGGGCCCGGGCACGGGCTCGGGGCACCCCGCGCTCGCCGGTGACTGGGTTGGGCTGAGCGCGGTGGTCAGACTTTCCGGCGCACCGAGGGGACCCGCCTCTAGATGTTTCTCCTTCTTCCGCGCCTTCTTTCCGCTCGGACGCTCTCCCTCCCCCCCGCCGGAGGCCCTGAAAACAAAGGCCTCCGACGATGCCCGCGCACCTATGGCTCCCGGCACGCGGACGCAACTAGGGGGAGGGGTGGCGGCAGCGCCAGCCTTGGCCGCCTTCGGTGGTTTGGCGGCCTTGGAGGCGGGGCAGTTCTTGCGAACATGCCCCACCTCCCTGCAGGCATGGCACCGCACGCCGTCCGACGTCCAGAAGACGCGGTAGGCAGTCCCCTCGTGCACCACATTAAAATCTCCCTCCGTCGTGTCCTCCCGCGCCAGCCGGACAAAGAGCTGGCGGCGGAAGGAGAACACGTGGCGCAGGCTGCTCTCCCTGAGGCCGAGCGGTATGGGGTTGATCCCTGACCTTACCTCCCCCAGTTGTTGTAGGTGAGGGAGGAGGAGCTCAGCGGAAACAAAGGGCGGGACGTTTGAAATGATGACCCTCTGCGCGGTGGCCTCGAGAGGGTCCACCGGCAGGAACGTCCCGCCCACCGTGAGCCCCTTTTCAAGGGCCAGGGACACCGCCCGCTCCGACCCCAGGAAGAACACGGCCTTCCCAGACATCTTGGAGGCTGCGACAATGGCCGAGGGGCCGACTACCCCAGCCATCGCCCGCACGCACTCCTCAATGCTCATTGTGGGGTGAGTGTAGCTCTTGACCCCGTGTTTCCTGGTTATAAGTCTGAACGGTGGCAGGGCAGCGGGTGGCGCAGGAGGTGCCGTGGATGTGGACACCGCCTGCGCATACGTCCTTGCTGGCCCTGCCACCGGCGTGGATGGGGTCGCCATCACGGGGTCCCTTTAAGGGCTACACCCACCCCAAAGTCACAGGCCTTAATGGTCTTTAATGGCCTCTTATGTTAACTGAGCAGAGGAGCCCTTAACGAGGCACCTCTCCCCTCGTTGACAATTGGGGAGAGGCCTTGCTCCCTCTGCTCAGTTGTCTTAATTGGGTTTTTTTTTATTAATTTGGAAGGAAAGGGTTCTCAGAGAGAGAGGGGAGAAACAGAGGGTAACGGAGAAAGAGAGAGGGGGGTGGGAAGGGGGGGGGGCTGCGAGGGCAGGTCTCCCCTCGCAGCTGTGGGTGGGTGCACTCCCCAGATGGCAAAACACAAAAGTCTTTGGGGTGGTCTTCAGGTGGGGGGAGAAGATGTCTTCACCTGGGGTAGCTGGAGCCACCAGGCACTCCCAACGATCCTCAATAGGGTGATTAATGACTCTTCAGCCTGGTAGCTCCAGCTATCCCAGGCTAGGCAAATGTGGGGGGTGGGGGGGGTTCCAATTGTGGGGGGGGGCCTAGTTGTAAGCACGGCCCCCACGCACACTACCACACACACACACACCCCCCGCGATGTTCCGGCCCTCAGTGGTCTTCTTTCCTCCCCCCACCGATACAACAAAGTCTGTTTGGGGAAATGCACCCACACCCACCTGTAGAAATGTTGAGTCTCCCTCCTTCCACACTGGATGGTTGTTTGTCTTTTCCCCCTCTCTCCAACTCCTTGCAGAAATGATGAAGTTGTTGCAAAGTTTTCTTTTCTCCTCCTCTCCCTCTGGATAAAGTTGGTGTTGAAGCCCCTTCCTTCCTTCTTTTCCTGGGCTGGTCTCAGGGCTCTCCAGGCAGGAGCACAGGTTGATGGCTGCTCTCCTCACTGCAGCTCAGCTCCTACTGAGCAGGACACGCCTCCACTGCTCCACAATTGGTCCTTGTGCATGAATCCCAAAAAGTTAATTTGCAGGTGCAGCAGGTAATCAGGAAGGCAAATGGAATGTTGGCCTTCATTGCGAGAGGGATGGAGTACAAAAGCAGGGAGGTCCTGCTGCAAATGCACAGGGTATTGGTGAGGCCGCACCTGGAGTACAGCGTGCAGTTTTGGTCACCTTACTTAAGGAAGGATATACTAGCTTTGGAGCGGGTACAGAGACGATTCACTGGGCTGATTCCGGAGATGAGGGGGTTACCTTATGATGATAGATTGAGTACACTGGGTCTTTACTCGTTGGAGTTCAGAAGGTTGAGGGGTGATCTTATCGAAACATTTAAAATAATGAAAGGGATAGACAAGATAGAGGCAGAGAGATTGTTTCCACTGGTCGGGGAGACTAGAACTAGGGGGCACAGCCTCAAAATACGGGGGAGCCAATTTAAAACCGAGTTGAAAAGGAATTTCTTCTCCCAGAGGGTTGTGAATCTGTGGAATTCTCTGCCCAAGGAAGCAGTTGAGGCTAGCTTATTGAATGTATTCAAATCACAGATAGATAGATTTTTAACCAATAAGGGAATTAAGGGTTATGGGGAGCGGACAGGTAAGTGGAGCTGAGTCCACGGCCAGATCAGCCATGATCTTGTTGAGTGGCGGAGCAGGCTCGAGAGGCTAGATGGCCTACTCCTGTACCTAATTCTTATATTCTTATGTTCTAACAAGGGAAATTAAGGATAGTGTTAAATCCAAGGAAGAGGCATATAAATTGGCCAGAAAAAGCAGCAAACCTGAGGACTGGGAGAAATTTAGAATTCCGCAGAGGAGGACAAAGGGGTTAATTAAGAGGGGGAAAATAGAGTACAAGAAGAAGCTTGCCGGGAACATAAAAACTGACTGCAAAAGCTTCTATTGATATGTGAAGAGAGAAAGATTAGTGAAGACAAACATAGGTCCCTTGCAGTCGGATTCAGGTCAATTTATAATGGGGAACAAAGAAATGGCAGACCAATTGAACAAATACTTTGGTTCTGTCTTCATGAAGGAAGACACAAATAACCTTCCAGAAGTACTAGGGGACCAAGGGTCTCGTGAGGAGGAGGAACTGAAGGATATCCTTATTGTGTTGGGGAAATTGATGGGATTGAAGGCCGGTAAATCCCTGGGGCCTGATAATCTGCATCCCAGAGTACTTAAGGAAGTGGCCCTAGAAATAGTGATCATTTTCCAACAGTCTATCGACTCTGGATCAGTTCCTATGGACTCGAGGATAGCTAATGTAACACCACTTTTTAAAAAGGGAGGGAGATGGAAAGTGGGTAATTATAGACCGGTTAGCCTGACATCAGTGGTGGGGAAAATCTTGGAATCAATTATTAAAGATGAAATATCAGTGCATTTGGAAAGCAGTGACAGGATCGGTCCAAGTCAGCATGGATTTATGAAGGGGAAATCATGCTTGACAAATCTTCTAGAATCTTTTGAGGCTGTAACTAGTAGAGTGGACAAGGGAGAACCAGTGGATGTGGTGTATTTGGACTTTCAAAAGGCTTTTCACAAGGTCCCACGCAAGAGATTGGTGTGCAAAATCAAAGCACATGGTATTGGGGGTAATATACTGACGTGGATAGAGAACTGGTTGTCAGACAGGAAGCAGAGAGTCAGGGTAAATGGGTCCTTTGCAAAATGGCAAGCAGTGACTCGTGGAGTGCTGAAGGGCTCAGTGCTGGGTCCCCAATATACATCAATGATTTGGATGAAGGAATTGAGTGTAATATCTCCAAGTTTGCAGGTGACACTAAACTGGGTGGCGGTGTGAGCTGTGAGGGGCTGCAGGGTGACTTGGGCAGGTTCGGTGAGTGGGCAAATGCATGGCTGATGCAGTATAATGTGGATAAATGTGAGGTTATCCACTTTGGGGGCGAAAACACGAAGACAGAATATTATCTGAATGGTGGCAGATTAGGAAAAGGGGAGGTGCAACTAGACCTGGGTGTCATGGTTCGTCAGTCATTGAAAGTTGGCATACAGGTACAGCAGGCGGTGAAGAAGGCAAATGGTATGTTGGCCTTCATAGCGAGGGGATTTGAGTGTAGGAGCAGGGAGGCCTTACTGCAGTTGTACAGGCCTCACCTGGAATATTGTGTTCAGTTTTGGTCTCTTGCAGCGAAGGTTCATCAAACTGATTCCCGGGATGGCTGGACTGACATATGAGGAGAGACTGGATCAACTGGATCTTTATATATTGGAGTTTAGAAGAATGAGAGGGAATCTCATAGAAACGTACAAGATTCTGACGGGACGGGACAGGTTCGATGCAGGTAGATTGTTCCCGATGTTGGGGAAGTCCAGAACTAGGGGACACAGTCTTAGGACAAGGGGTAGGCCATTTAGGACTGAGATGAGGAGAAACTTCTTCACTCAGAGTTGTTAACCTGTGGAATTCCCTGCCGCAGAGAGTCGCTGATGCCAGTTCATTGGATATATTCAAGAGGGAGTTAGATATGGCCCTTACGGCTAAAGGGATCAAGGGGTATGGAGAGAATGCAGGAAAGTGGTACTGAGGTGAATGATCAGCCATGATCTTATTGAATGGTGGTGCAGGCTCGAAGGGCTGAATGGCCTACTCCTGCACCTATTTTCTCTGTTTCAGCAGTAGATTGGCTGAGGCAGGGCAGAAACGGATGTGTTAGAGGTGGAATTGGGCAGTTTTTGTGACGGTAAGGCAATGGGGTGTGAACCTTAACTTGCTCAAATAGGATGTCTGGGTTGCAAACTGTCAGTTTCAACCTGAAACAATGGCCATGGAGGGTAATACAATTGGGGTGAAGGTACAAAGTTTGTGGTGGAGGCTGAAGACGATGGCTTTAGTCTTGCCAATGTTTAATAGGAGGAAATATCAAGAAAATATTTGTCTTTGCATTTCCTTCAGCATGAATTGTGAACTTTATTTTAAATGGTAAATTGTAAGGGGTATTTCAGTTTCAAACAGTTTTTTGAGGTATTTAATATTCATCTTTCGTTCTCTTCCAATCTGCAACAAGTAGGGCAGTGTTATTTTCTTGTATTTTGCTGCTCTTTAGGTACAAATTAAGGCAAAATATTTAAGAATTCAAACTGACATATTTGCTCTTGTATTTGGCCTGTTTGTTTCTGACATGGCAAACCGGTTTACCAATGCTATTATCCATGGTGCAACAAGCTATAAAAATGTGTGAAACTATCTGAGAATCCCACATCAGAAGGCCATTCTCTGGCACTACTGTGACATTTCCATTTTCTCACATCCATCATCCTTTGAAAGCCTTTTTCTGAGAGACTGTCTAATTGTGTTGCTCTGTGCTATGATTTTTGCCTGTACTAGTGATTGGTTTGCAAGCGCCTCAAAGGCATCTTGTATTGGACCTTTTTGCAACTGGTGGGGAACAGAGACCTTTGCCCATCAGTTCAGACTATTCTAACCCAAGGACCTGGATGTTGTGTTGAATCTAAGTTACTGGTTTGATTTTTCTTTTGATATAGTGGGTTTGGATGGACGTGAAGTCAGGAGAAAAAGAATATTGACACCCACAATCAGAATCCTAGAAATTGGTCGTTGCAGCCGGGTAACGTGGAGATCCTGCCAAAGTTGACAGAGCCTCATAAAACATTTTTTTTACTCCCATTTCCTGGCCAGCAGCCAATCAGATTGAGCGGGGAGCTGATGGAAATTGGGACGTGGGGAAAATGTTGGAGGGGGGGCGATAGTGGGTGGAAGGTCGGGGAGCAGGTTTGATCAAATCGCAGTGAAGGAATTAGGTTTTCTCAAGGGTACGGGGAGATGCACTCCTGCTCCTTCCGGCCCACAAGCATTGCTGGAAAGGCACTTACCTGCTGGATCCAGCCC
Source organism: Pristiophorus japonicus (assembly GCF_044704955.1). Classification (NCBI taxonomy): domain Eukaryota; kingdom Metazoa; phylum Chordata; class Chondrichthyes; family Pristiophoridae; genus Pristiophorus; species Pristiophorus japonicus. The sequence continues at coordinate 55,837,518 of NC_091983.1, forward strand.
TTCTTGTCTCCCTTCAGTTGCCGGGTTTTCCGAGCCTCTGGAAACCTCTGCTGAAGACGTTAAATTTAAATTTAAAAGTAAGTAAAATACAATGGGGAAAATAAAAACTTCGAACATCTCATAAGGACGTTAATTGCTGCAATAAGTAACTGCCCGTCTGTACTAATTTAAGGTTATTCGCAGGCATCTTATTATGCTTCCCTTAAACCCAGAACTGCAGTCGTGATCTAAAAATTACTTAACTACCCACCCATTCTTGGAGGTTAAAATTCCGTCCATTCACTTTCTACTTGGTACCATTACAGTTTAAAAAAAAATAGTGTAGCATGCAATGTCCCCTCTTAAGTTTTTTGTGCGCAGTCCCTTTAACTGGTTGTGCGATCAATTCAAATTTTCGCAAATGTGCGGTTTCTTCTATGTAAAAGCCGGTGAGATGCCTGCGCGGGACTTTCAGACCGCTTCACATCCGCGCAGCTTAGCGGGAAGGTTGGTGGCATGGTGCCTTTTTGTATTGGAGCCTGCTACTTGAAAGCATCGGCAATTTTTCACTTCCTGATGACGTGTGTTCCCATTCTGCACCATTGGAGCTCAGGAATGTCCCTAAAGGGATAGAAAAACTGACAAAACATCAGTTTCTTATTTTCTCATTCACTCTCCCTCATCTCTGATCATTGTGTATTTGGTTTTAGTTAGTTAAAGAGTAATTGCAGAAATGTGGGAACAATCAATTTTTTTTTGTCTCTTGCTCTCTTTACTCTCGTCTGAGTGATCTCAATTTCCTGCAGTCTTTTTGGAGTTCACTTACTGCATAGTTTCATAGGACTCAATTTTCCTGGGTCATTTGTGGCATTTTTTCTGGCTTCATTATTTAATTCAAAGTTTCCCTCTGGGCTCTGCGCCAGCGGAACTGCTTTAGTAATGGTTTTTCTACATTGTTTTTTTTTTACGTCATAGGGGACATTCCCTCATGGCTGCGCCAGTTTTCAGCATTTTTCGCAGTTTGTCCAACAAGTTTTTATCCTAGATCTGGTCACTCCTGAAAAACCTTCTGGTGAGTTAGCAGAAAAATCGGTGCTGAAAGACGCCATTTTTTTTTATCGAAGTTTTTGGATGGAGTCTCTCACAGTTGAAATATCCATCATAAAGTTCAACTTTTTTTAACCTTTCAACGGAGTACATGGAAGTTTCTTGGATTTCTGAAATTTTCTTTTCTTTTACTCTCATGCTACCACCGAACGGCTTCAAGCAGGTTTGGAGGGGGGGATCGTAGCGTCGGCCGTCAGAATTGGCCCCGTGCCCGGACACTGGTTCGGGGCTCAGCTGGAAAACAATCCCGGGCAGGTGGCAGAGAGGTAGCGATCGGAAGGCTGCTGCACTGAGCCCAGGGAGGGAGATGGCGATCGGAAGGCTGCTGCTCTGAGCCCGGGGAGGGAGATGGCGATCGGAAGGCTGCTGCACTGAGCCCAGGGAGGGAGATGGCGATCGGAAGGCTGCTGCACTGAGCCCGGGGAGGGAGATGGCGATCGGAAGGCTGCTGCTCTGAGCCCGGGGAGGAAGGTGCCGATCAGAAGGCTGCTGCACTAGGCACAAGACTGCAATGATTTTGGGGGAGAAGGGAAGAAAGCGAGAAGTCACAAAACTGCAATGCGTTTGGCAGCGGGGCGCGGGGGGTGCGGGAAGGAGGAGAAGAGGGGTGTGATACATCCGTACAGACCTTGGGGAAAGAGAACAAAGAAGCTGTCCTGCCTGCCTTCCTGCCATTTTGAGCTTCTTGCAAAGGTAAAATTTAACAATGGGGGCAATACTGACCATGCCATATCTTGTGTGAGTCTTCTGCATTGTGGTGCTACGTTGGAGGCAATTGATTCGTCGTCATTGCGTGAGGAACATCAGAATCCGTAGGGTGCTGGGCAGGAGGCCTTACCCACAAGAAAGGCGTTCGTACCTGCACCTGAGTGATGCAGGCTGTGTCAGAAGGCTGCGCTTCTGCAAAGAAGTTATAACAGATCTGTGAGTTCGTGAAAGCAGATCTGCAACTTAGAAGCGTCAGGAGGACTGCTTTGTCAGTTGAAGTGAAGGTTACAGCTGCACTTTCATTCTATGCCTCCGGATCGTTTCAAGCTACAACTGGGGATGTGTGTGCCATCTCTCAACATGTAACACATGTCTGCATTTGTCAGGTGACAGATGCAGCATATGCACGGAGGAATGACTACATAAAGTTCCCCATGACCGCACAAGCAATGCGTGACAGGGCTGTGGATTTCTCCAGGATTTCTGGCTTCCCAAAGGTACAGGGCTGCATTGATTGTACCCACGTCGCCTTGCGAGCACCTTTGGAGGATTCCGAGTTGTACAGGAACAGAAAAGGCTTGCACTCAATTTAATGTACAACTTGTCAGTCGATACAAGATACCCTGGGAGCACCCATGATGTGTTCATCCTACTCGAGAGCGTTATATCTGCCATGTTTCAGCAGCAGCTAGAGGGGCAGGGCTGGCTACTGGGAGAAGAAGGGTATGGCCTCGCCACCTGGCTAATGATGCCCCTTCACATAGCCCGGACGGAAGCTGACCGGGAATACAACATGTTGCACATTGCGACGCGCAGCATCATAGAGAGGACCGTTGGCATCTTGAAACAGCGCTTCCGATGCCTGGACCATTTCGGAGACTACTTGCTATACTCCCCTGAGATTGTCGGTCAGTTCACTGTTGTATGCTGCATGCTGCATAACTTGGCCATCATTAGGTGGCAGCAGCAGCTGGTAGCAGAAGACCCACCCGCAGTGAGAGTGGCTGATGATAAAGATGAGGAACATGCAGATGACGAGCAGGAGCACAAGGACGACGAAGCCATGCAAGTACCTGAACCCGAAGCACGACAGGGGAGAAGGGCGGGCTGTCGTGTCCCTTTAACGATTACTTGAGCCTTGCGCCAGCAGCTCATCCATGAACGCTTGCTGCCTGAAGGCTCAGCGACAACTATTCCACATGGACCATGTTCTGTAATTTTGTGTTGTGGAACAAATGATGGAAATGATTATTCTTTACTTCAAAAGTTGTGTTAATAATGGAACAAATAATAGAAAGTTTTCAGTTTTAATGTAAAATATATTTTATTCAAAATTTTAACAAACCATTCTTTGTACTTAACTAAATCAAACTTTAAAGTTTTCGGTTACGATCACTTACAAACTCTAAGATCACTTAAAAACTTTTTTAAACTTGTAAATTTACATAACTTACAAAAATCTTTTAATTTGAGAACAACAGTTACAACATTAACTAAATAATAATAACAGCAGCAGCAAAGAAAGGCTGCACCCATCTCTCTTCCATTTTATTCTAAGACCACCTGCAGTACTTGTTCTTGGTGACTCCACCACCTCTGCCCGCAGGTGGTGGTGCAGTGTTTCTGGGGTTGGTACCAAGCTTATTCTTTCTAAGATCTCGGCTAGTGCGCATCTGTTGGGGGAAGTGTGGGGGGGGGGGGGGTAAAAACCAGAGGCGGCAGTGTGGAGGGCCCGGCTTGGGGCTCTTCAGAAGCTGGTGTGGGGATTGGAATGGGAGTGGCAGTTGATTCAGTCAGTGGGAGTGGGATGTGGGCATGTTCCCTTATTGCAGCAGCTAACTCCAAAATGCCGTCTCTCATGCGCCTTGATAGTGTTTCAACGACCTGCAACATTCCCTCCCTTGTGTTGAGCAAAACTGTCTCGACTACCTGTGACATTCCCCCTTTCATATTCCGTGATGATGTTTGCACCATCTCTGACATTCCCTCCCTCATGGTCACTGACATGGTTTCAGCTGACTGAGATATTCCCTCACTCATAGTCCCGGACATCATTCCCATTTCTCGTGAGATTGCTGTTACTTCTCGCAACAGTCCCACAATCTCATCACCCACCCCACTGATGGTGTCCAGGAGTGATCGTGTACGGTCAATGCTCTCCCCACTCATTGCCATCATCAGAACTACATCTGTTAAATCCTGTACCTCAGGAGAGCGTGGTCGAGCTCTCCTTCCCCCTCCTCCCTACAGGTGTGGCTCGCACCCCACCACTGGGACCCGCAGCCTCAGCTGTTAGCCACAAACACTCAAACCACTAGTCACGGAAGGGGCTGGCACCTCAATGGGCGGCACCTGTACCTCCACCAAAGTCAATAAAACGGTGGAGGCTTCATCCATCTCCATCCCCTTTCCGTCGCCCCCATGCTCTTAGTCTGGAGGGTGGGATTGGAAGATGTTCTCCTCTTCAGGCTAGACCTCATCTGAATCTTCTTCTGCATCATCTGGGTCGGCCTCAAGTTCTGCAAAATATAACAGAACACAGACAAATGGTTAGCAGCAGAGGAGGGGGCAGGGTGGGTGGCATGAGTAGGCTCACACAGCGCAGGCAGCAGGCTGATTTGAAGGACCATGATGAATGATAGCACATTGCATCAAACAAAGCATAGCTGACTGAGACATCCCCAGGATCCGAAGCATGGCTAACCCGCGCAGTACTTAACATTTAGCAAAGCCAGACTCTGGAATTTGCAGGACTTGCCCTCCCTTGAGTGTGGGCCCAGCTTTTGCAGTGGTGGTTGCTTTTCTCCAGGCAGGACCCATCAAAGCAACGACCCTCTCTTCCAATGGTGTCAGTGGCTGCATATTTTCCAGGCCTCCTCCTGTTCGAGTTCTTTCCCTTTTTATTATGTGCCACCTTCCTCTGCAAAGATGAAAATGCAACCTTTTCGAGAGGGTGTCTTTCTGCTGGGTGGGACATATACAGCTGGTTACATTTAAAATTGCAATGCCATTGAATAAATGAAAATATTACTTGCACTAACTACTTGACCAAGGTCCTGCCACTTCTTGTTACACTGGCCTCCAGATCTCATGGTGGTAACCATTGCACAGTAATCTTCTGCAACTTGTTTCCAGCATTTCTTCATTTATTTGGGTGGAACTTTTATGTGACCTCTGCTGGTGTCCAGCTCCTGCCATCTGGTCTCAATCACAGTAACTAGTGCCTCCACTTCATCCTGTAAGAAATTCTTGGTCCTTGCACTGCGTCACATATTGCTGCAGATCTGATTTTTCCAATGCTCTCAAACAGCACTCCTTCTCTCACAACTAGCTCTTTAAAAATGGTCGATTGCCGGAACTGTACTGTGCATGCATGTCCATTGAAATAACGTCAAAAACTTCTCTTTCCTTGTCACGCATGCTTTCCTTTTGGCGCAGACAGCAGGCTCCACCGCCGAGGTGACTGGACACGCTGTCTGGCGCCAAATTTGAATTATACTTTGGCAGAATATTTCTGGCCTAGAAAAACGTGCATAATGCTGGCAATACACCAGAAAATGGGCTTGGGCAAAATTGAACCCATAGTGTGCACTATTTCAAGTATTTGCATCTGATGCATTCCAATACAGTGTTGTCATAATAAGTTTCATTTCTCGTATTTGGAAGTTCAAATATAGAGTTAACCATCATCATCATCATAGTCAGTCCCTCGAGTCGAGGATGACTTGCTTCCATACCAAAACGTTCACCAGTGTTTCAATGAAGGACCTAATATTCCAGGTCCCGAACTAAATCTTGAAGGGTGGAAGATGCCTGTGCGTGGATTTTTTTAACGTGGGGTGGCTGTTGCATAAGAACATAAGAATTTGGAACAGGAGTAGGCCATCTAGCCCCTCGAGCCTGCTCCGCATTCAACAAGATCATGGCTGATCTGGCCGTGGACTCAGCTCCACTTACCCGCTCGCTCCCCATAACTCTTAATTCCCTTATTGGTTAAAATAATAAGGCATACCAGCCACCACATGGGCTTGACAGATCTAGGTCTTAGTCCAGTGGCAGGATTAACCAAGATGACTGGAGACCAGCTTTGCGGCAATGACCTAGTGCGCGCACACATCGCAGTGTGGGCTGGCCTGTACTGCTTCTGGGCCCCATAACTCACGCCTCTCCTGGGCCCCGATCACATCCCTCTACAATCTCTCGCTGCTCCTTCGCCCCGACCTCGCCGCTCCTGCGGTGCCTGCCCATGCTCCAATCATCGACCTGGATCTTGGTGACATCCAATCCAGTCGCGCTCTTTGCTGCCGTTGCTCTCCTGTTCCAGCACATGCTGCTCCCTGGAGTGACATGCCGTCACGCTGCTCCTTCTGCTCCCCGGCCTGCTCCGATAGTGTTCGCAGGCCGGGAGCCGTGCAGACTGCTGGGCCAGGCCGCCACGCTGCTCCTTCCGCTCCCCGGCCTGCTCCCAGTCATTAAACAAATACTTTGTATCTGACTTCACAGTAGACACTCATCCAGCCTCTGACCTGCTCTTGTAGCCACAGTATTTATGTGGCTGGTCCAGTTAAGTTTCTGGTCAATGGTGACCCCCAGGATGTTGATGATGGGGGATTCGGCGATGATAATGCCATTGAATGTCAATGGGCGGTGGTTAGAGACTCTCTTGTTGGAGATATTGAATCTGCTTATTTTTAGTAGAATAAATAAGGACAAACTGTTTCTAGTGTCAGGAGGGTCAGTAACCAGGGGCACAGATTTAATATCATTGACAAAAGAACCAGAGCTGAGATGAGAGTAATTTTTTTTATTCAGCGAGTTGTTGTGATCTGTAATGCGCTGCCTGAAAGGATGGTGGAAGCAAATTCAATGAGCGAGCAGAGTTAGCTCCTGTACACATTGTGTGTATCCCAGTGTCTCCTGTACGCATTGTGTGTGTCTCAGTGTCTCCTGTACAAAGTGGGTACAGGAAACACTGAGACACACACACGGTGTATAGGAGACACTGAGACACACATATGGTGTGTACAGGAGACACTGAGAACTAACCATCAAATTGCTGAACCAGGGTTTTGGAGCAATTTCTGGTATTGGGAAATCTGTGACTTGCCCACAAGTACCACACTACAATTTCTGTGTAGCTGTTTTCAGCAATTTCTAGGGTCAAATTTGTGAGCCAGCTGTTCATCTGATATCTCAGCTACATGTGTCATGTCAAATAATGTGAAATGTCCTTTCAAAAGAATGCAAACCAATCATTCCTTCCCTTACCCCTCGTGATTCTACTGTTTAGCCAGTGGTAGCAATAAAGGGACCTAGCAACCTTTTTTTCCCTTTCCAATTTTTGCCCCCATGTCTGCATTCTAATGCAAGCAGAGCCAGTTGTTTCTCTGTGGTATAAATATAGGATGTGACTGCTGCCAATGAACCAGCATAGAAGCGTTCTGCACATGTGTGCTTCCGGCTTGTTACGGGAGCCGGCTCATTTATTTTAAAACAAAACTATGTGGAAGGAGCGGGCTCCTTGGAGGAAAAAAAAGTGCCAGGGAGGAAGAGGGCTCGTGTTTTTTTTAAAAAAAAACAAACAATGTGCTTCCGGTTCCAGATTAATGCAAAGTACACTTCTGCGCAGCCTCCAGTCGTTGGCAGCAGTCACTCTGATAAATATATTGAACATCTGTCTTGTTGGCTTTTAAATTGTGCAAAGAAAAGGTTGGCTTCTAGTTTTTTAATTGTCTTGCTTTTCTGTTCCTTGAGATTAGGGTTGTTTGCGAATGTTCTCTTCTATTTTGAATCAAAAACTTGCCCCATGACCATGTGAACTATGTGGGGTACTGTTGCTCTTTCTTAAATCATTTATCATGAATCCTGCATATTGTGTATGTATATAGAGAATATTTTAGTACTTTATTCCTTTTCTGAAGTTGTAGTTTAAATCTTGTGATAACCTGGGTTCAGAAAATCATTCTGAATTTTAAATGAGTTTTAAAGCAAAGGCCAATTATTTTAATGGTATTTTTAATTAATATTTGACCCTCAGGAAATGATGTGGTTTTTGAATAATTAATATTGTGATGCCATGACTATTGGAAGGAATGGAAAAAAAACTTGTACACCCAGCCACTAATTAAATGAACAGGTGAGGCTAGCAGGTAATGTACTCCCAAGCGCCCCTCTGATCAGTTTTTGCTCAGTGACTTGTGACTCTAGAGCCAAGATTGGAACCTTGCCATGGAGAGTGTCTTGAGGAACTAAACTGTTTTGTCAGCTCTGGATATGTTGTTTTTACATTATGACCAGATTAGTAGAATTTTAAAGTGTTTATTTATTCAAACTTTTGGACTAAAAGCAAATCCTTATTTCCGAAAGGACATTCCTGTATTATCAGGTTTCAGAGCTCAATTCAAGTTACGGGCCTGTAATGTTAACTTAAAACCAATATAGAGTGGGTTGCTTCAGTCTACCTTTTTCATGTTTTTGTAAACGTATAGCTGAAAATGTGTATGTTGAATGTGTTTGAAGATTAAGCCGCTCAATATTATTTTAATGACTTTGGCCTTATTTTAAAAATACCTGCAATTTGGTTCCTGCAATGCCATGTGATTTTACATAGAAACATAGAAAATAGGTGCAGGAGTAGGCCATTCGGCCCTTCGAGCCTGCACCATCATTCAATATGATCATGGCTAATCATTTTTGCAACTTTAGTACCCCATTCCTGCTTTCTCTCCACACCCCTTGATCCCTTTAGCCGTAAGGGCCACATCTAACTCCCTTTTGAATATATTTAACGAACTGGCCTCGATAACTTCCTGTGGTAGAGAATTCCACAGGTTCACAATTCTCTGCGTGAAGAAGTTTCTCCTCATCTCGGTCCTAAATGGCTTGCCCTTTATCCTTAGACTGTGACCCCTGGTTCTGGACTTCCCCAACATTGAACATTCTTCCTACATCTAACCCTGTCCAATCCCGTCAGAATTTTATGTGTTTCTATGAGATCCCCTCTCATTCTTCTAAATTCCAGTAAATATAAGCCGAGTCGATCCAGTGTTTCTTCATATGTCAGTCCTGCCATCCCGGGAATCAGTCTGGTGAACCTTCACTGCACTCCCTCAATAGCAAGAATGTCCTTCCTCAGATTAAGAGACCAAAACTGTACACAATATACAAGGTGTGGCCTCACCAAGGCCCTGTACAATTGCAGTAAGACCTCCCTGCTCCTATACTCAAATCTTCTCACTATGAAGACCAACATGCCATTTGCTGCCTTCACCCCATGCTGTACCTGCAAGCCAACTTTCAATGACTGATTTATCATGACACCCAGGTCTCGTTACACCTCCCTTTTTCCTAATTTGTCACCATTCAGATAATCTGCCTTCCTGTTTTTGCCACCAAAGTGGATAACCTCACATTTATCTACATTATACTGCATCTGCCATGCACCTAACCTGTCCAAGTCACTCTGCAGCCTCTTAACATCCTCCTCACAGCTCACACTGCCACCCAGTTTAGTGTCATCTGCAAACTTGGAGATATTGCATTCAATTCCTTCGTCCAAATCATCAATATATATTGTAAATAGCTGGGTTCTCAGTACTGAACCTTGCGGTACCCCACTAGTCACTGCCTGCCATTCTGAAAAAGACCCGTTTATTCCTACTCTTTGCTTCCTGTCTGCCAACCAGTTCTCTATCCACGTCAATACATTACCCCCCAATACCATGTGCTTTAATTTGGCACACTAATCTCTTGTGTGGGACCTTGTCAAAAGCCTTTTGAAAGTCCAAATACACCACATCCACTGGTTCTCCCATGTCCATTCTACTAGTTACTGTCCATTCTATTAGTTACGGAATATTACGGAATGCTTGGCTGTTAAAATTGTCAGCACTTACATTTATAACCAATTATCGGCTTCCTTTATCTGTAATCAGTGTGGTCTCTGCATGTGATTGAGGTGGTTTATACCCTATGGATAAACACCCATGCCAATCCTACAGAGATTGAGTCCAAATTTTCCCAGGAGTTGCTCCGTTTTTTTTTGAGCAACTTGATTTTTCTGGAGTATCGTTTTAGTTGCAATTCTGGCCATTTAATTTGCGCCATTGTAAGTGAGTTAGTTTGTTTTTTTAGTTTCGTTTTTTTTTTCAAAAGGGGGTGTTACCAATCACTTACACCTGTTTTGGCCATTTTAGCCTGCTAAAAGTTACTCCAAACGAACTTAGGCCAGCGTAAGTGGGCACTCTTGTACGTTCAGAAAAACCTTGCGGTGACTTAAGAAATCAACGCAGCAGCCAGAGATTTGGTGGGGGGGGGGGGTGGTGGGAGGAAGAGGACCTTGCAAAGCACTAAACACCTTCACAATAACATTAAAGAAGCATAAATACATTTAAAGCACCAAGCACTAAACAGCAGTTGCACCAAGCACTAAAAGCAATAAGCAATTAATTAACAAAAAAAATAGAAGGAACCTGCACTTAAAGCACCAAGACCAAAGTAATAAGCAATCAATCAATCAGTAAATAACAAATAAAAAAATAGCAGTTCTACTTTAGGGAACGTAACGTAGCAGGCCGCCAATGAGGGAGCCCATTCGGCCAGGGCTAGGGATGGCGTGCTTCGGGCCCCTCCCACACAGCCTGCAGCGCGCGCTCACAGATTCGGCCTGCCGGGAGCTACTGCACATACGCGCGCACTCTAGCGCGCATGTGCAGAGGTCCCGGCACTGTTTTCAGCGCCGGGACCTGGCTCTGCCCCCAATCCACTGGGCCACGCTATGCCACCACCGAGGAGAGGCTGGGGAGCGGCCAGAATCGGGAGGAAGATTTTCGACCCACTTGGAGGCGGACAAAAGCGGCGCACCTCGGGTAAGGGTGCCAGAAAAAGGGGTTGGGGAAATTTGAGTCCTGTATCCTGTTGGTTTCTCAAGAAACTGACAATTAACTTTCTCTCAAACATTTATTTCACCTCAAGTTCTGCAGGGAAGCCTTCAAAGATCTCTGGCTGGTTTGCCTGTTTAACCCTTCATGGACTGGCTTCCAATATCTTTTTTGGACTGATTATTGAATATATTCTTTCTGCCTCTCTAACTCTGAATAAATCTGTTCAATAGTTTAGCTTGTTATAAAAGTATCTGGTGTGACTACTATAACAGCCTTCTGAAGTGACAGGAACATCGGGACGGGAGTAGGCCATTCAGGCCATTGAGCCTGTTCCACCATTCAATGAGATCATGGCTGATCTGCAACCTAACTCCATATACCCTCGCCTTAGGCCTATAATCCCTTAATACCACTGGTTAACTAAAATTGCAGTAGTTGTGTTGGAGCTCCTAATATATGCCAGAGGAAATAAAATGATTATCCAGGGCTGGCTTCCCTCCTTAACTTCTGTATTGTAAATTCCTTAGATTGCTAATTGTTTTATTGGTAGCTAATCTGAATTATGCCAGAAGTTGCATACTTTTCTAGTTAATATTCAACCTCTTACAAGATGCGTGGCTCCATATCTTGACACCCCAATATATAGTTTAATCTTCTATTAGTTCTAATTTTATATAATAAACCTTGGTTTTGTTTTATAAGCTACAGGGAGAAAATTGCAGTCTAAGCAACAGTTTTTTCTTTGCTGCTTTTTTGCTATGTTGTCCTTTTTCTGATTTTCCACCTCTCTTCCTTTCTAATTATTTTTAGACCCTCTCTTTCTAATTATTTTTAGACCCATTCTCTTCCTTTTTAATTATTTCTAAAAACTCCAATTTGGGACAAGTGAATCCTTAATACAGGGATAACTTGAATCAGGAAGCTTGTACTATTGTCTATAAATGGGCAAGAAAAGTTAGGAAGATGTAACTGCTCTTTCCATTAGTTCAGCAAAAATTGGTTTGTGCACCACAAAGACTGCCTTTGTCCTAATCATGGCGTAATTGCTATTGGGTGTGGCACAAAGCCGCACCGTGAAAAGGTACACAGTAATGAAATAAAACAGAAATGCTGGAAACACTCGGCAGGTCAGACAGCACCTGTGGAGACGGAGAAAGAAGCAGAGTTACCATTTCAGGTTAATGTCCTTTCATCAGAACTCTAGTAATGGTTGCGGGGTGACTCGTAACATTCATGTTTTTTTTTCTTTAATTTCATTTGAAAGAAATTCACTAACTTGCTTGAAATTGATATGGAGCAGGAGAAATAGCCTCTCCATTCTGAATAATGGTTGTATGAAATAATGGTCCGCTGGCCTCACTGGAATGACTTCAGTGACATGTAGCATCAATAAATTCTTGATTAGCATCTGGGATCTGGCTACATATTTTTGTGAAGAATGCTAGCAGGACATTTCTTACGATTTAAAACTGTCCGCATATGAATATTGCAAATATTTATTCCCTGTGGTGCCCATGAAAGGTCTTGAGCGTACTGGTGGCCACTACATGCTTCCTTTCCAGGGCCACCTGGGCATGGACAAGAGAGGCAGGCAGCCAGAGCGATTCTCCCTGCAGGCTGCAATCTCTGGACTCTGGTTCTATGTGAAGTTGACAACTCTGAACTGAGAGCCTCGGTCAGAGCAGGTCTGCACTTAGACTTCATTCATTAAAACCAGCTGACATAAACTGTCTTGAACCAAACCGATCACAAAGGGCAGCCGGCTCAGTGTTTGGGACACTTCTCATGGGGCACATTGTCCTAAACGCGACACCAACATTTCTAAACCACTCCCTGGACTCTGATTCAATAAAGGAGGTTTACAGAATGATAGAATTTACAGCACACAAGGAGGCTGTTTGACTGGTGCTCTCTCCTGTAACATAATTCTGCGTTCGCCCCCCCCAACCACCACAACAAGCCAGATCATTTTACATTACTCCATTTCAAATTCTTCTTTGCAACAATGCCCAGGAGATCCATTCCCCATTCCAGGAGAATTCTGGGTAATCAGAGAGGGTTGGAAACACTAGTTCACCTCTTGGAGGCACTGACTGATGCTGCAATATAATTCAATGAGTGCTGTTGCTGCTCCACTACTGCTTCCAAATAACCATTATTCATCCACAAGTGCAGCCACTTAATATTGGCTGCGTGTGTGTTTGATGGGGTGGGTGGGTGGTGTTGCTACTAAGCATTATTCTGTCCACAAGTGCCCTTTCCATTCGGGGTCACTGGATCACATCTGAGTACCACAGTTGGTCTAAGTACCCTGGGCTGGAGCCATTGCAGCACTTCTAAAAATGGTTCTGCAGAATAGGAACCAAATGTGCAACTTTCTAGTCTGCGAAGGTCAGTTACAAGCTATCTTTATCAACTGAGACATTGGAGTGCCTCCGAATCTGAACTGACTCTTTTCATCTGTCCAAGGATATTTTTATGCAGATGACCTTTAGTAGAAAATTATAAGAACATAAGAAATAGGAGCAGGAGTAGGCCATTTGGCCCCTCGAGCCTGCTCCGCCATTTATTAAGATCATGGCTGATCTGATCATGGCTGATCTGATCATGGACTCGGCTCCACTTCCCTGCCCGCTCCCCATAACTCTTTATTCCCTTACCGCTCAAAAAACTGTCTATCTCCACCTTTAAATATATTCAATTGCCCAGCCTCCACAGCTCTCTGGGGCAGAGAATTCCACAGATTTATAAACCTCTAAGAAATTCCTCCTCATCTCAGTTCTAAATAGCTGACCCCTTATTCTGAAACTATGCCCCTAGTTCTAGATTCCCCTATGAGTGGAAATATCCTCTCTGCATCTACCTTGTTGAGCCCCCTCATTATCTTACGTCTTTTAATAAGATCACCCCTCATTCTTCTGAACTCCAATAAGTAGAGGCCAACCTACTTAACCTATCTTCATAAGTCAACCCCCTCATCTCCGGAATCGACCTAGTGAACCTTCTCTGAACTGCCTCCAATGCAAGTATATCCTTCCTTTTTAAATAAGGAGACCAAAACCCTATGCAGTACTCCAGGTGTGGCCTCAGTAACACCCTGTAGCAGGACTTATGTGCTTTTCTTCTCCACCCCCCCTTGCAATAAAAGCCAAAAGTCAATTTGCCTTCCTGATTACTTGCTGTACCTGTATACTAACTTTTTGTGTTTCATGCATAAGAACCCCCAGGTCCCTCTGTACTGCAGCATTTTATAATTTTTCTCCATTTAACTAATAATTTGTTTTTTTATTATTTCTGCCAAAGTGGATAACCTCACACTTTCTCACATTATACTCCATCTGCCAAATTTTTGTCCATTCATTTAGCCTGTCTATATTCCTTTGCAGATTGCTGGGGGGGGTGTGGGGTGGGGGGTGGGGGGCTGGAAGGAGGCACCCCTGCCCTCTCCTCCGGCCCTTCGATCACTTTGAGTGGCCCCCCCCCCCCCCCCAACCCACGCTCCCCCTCCATCCCTTGCCACGCTCCCCCTCCTTCCCTTGCCACGCTCCTCCCCCACCAATCACCTCCCCAGTGCCCCAATCCCACGCTCCCCCATCCCTCCTCGGTAGCCACACCATTCAAACACAGACTGGGGGGAAAAAACACCCTGCTGAGCCATTGCGCAGGCGCGCAAGCTCCAACACGCCTGCGCAACGCTGCCGGCACTGACAAGAAGGCTGATGCCTAGTCTCGCCCCCCTGCAGGCTGCGATCGGCTTGCTCCGCCCCAGGGAGACTATGCTGCACCACGCCACGCTCCAGGAGGATCGGAGATTTGCTCAAGAAGATTCCGGCGCACCTTCGAGCCCAGGCAGGTCACGTAAGTCTTGGAGGTGCGCCGTTTTCGCCAGAAGGCCCAAGTTTCGAGCCGCGCCTAGAAAGGCGCAGTCCCGACCTGGACGCCCGTTTTTCGCGCCACATAGTGTGCCTAAAAAAATCTTCCAGATTCTCCGGCTCCCTGCAGGTCGTTTGCAGCTCGGCGCAGCGCAGCAGGAGCTGTAGGGGGCGGAGGCATGTCCCTGCGCTGAAAACAGTGCCAGGACCTCTGCACATGTGCGCTACAGTGGGCGCATGTTCAGTAGCTCCAGGCGCCCAAAACTGTGTGGGAGGGGCCGAAGCACGCAGCCCCTAGCCCTGGCCCAATGGTCTCACTGGGGCTGCGTGAATAAGGCTCCTCCCACGGTCAGCTCCTGCTTCCTCCCGACCCGACTCGACACCCGCTTCCCGCCCCCGCCTCCGGACCGGACCCGACTCCCGCTCCCCCCCCCGGACCGGACCCGACTCCGACACCGACCCGACTCCCGCTTCCCCCCGCCCCGCCCCCCCCCCCCCCCCCCCCCCCCCGACTGGACCCGACTTGACCTCCCTCTCCCTCCCTTCCCCCCGACCCGAACCAAACCGACCTCCCTCCCACCACCCCCCCCCCCACCCCGACCCGACCCAATGCCACCTACCTGTAAATCTGGTGCTGGGGACGGGCCCTGCCCGAAGTCTCGGGCCTGGCCCGTTCAGCCTCCCTCCCCTTCTCCTTCTTTCCCCCCCCCCCCCCCAATCTCCTTTCTCTTTCCCCCCCCATCTCCTTTCTTCTTCCCCCCCCCCATCTCCTTTCTTCTTTCCCCCCCCCATCTCCTTTCTTCCCCCCCCCATCTCCTTTCTTCCCCCCCCCCCCATCTCCTTTCTTCCCCCCCCCCCATCTCCTTTCTTCCCCCCCCCCATCTCCTTTCTTCCCCCCCCCCCCATCTCCTTTCTTCCCCCCCCCCCCCATCTCCTTTCTCCCCCCCCCCCCCCATCTCCTTTCTTCCCCCCCCCATCTCCTTTCTTCCCCCCCCATCTCCTTTCTTCCCCCCCCCCATCTCCTTTCTTCTTCCCCCCCCCCATCTCCTTTCTTCTTCCCCCCCCCCATCTCCTTTCTTCTTCCCCCCCCCATCTCCTTTCTTCTTTCCCCCCCCATCTCCTTTCTTCTTTCCCCCCCCCATCTCCTTTCTTCCCCCCCCCCCATCTCCTTTCTTCCCCCCCCCCATCTCCTTTCTTCCCCCCCCATCTCCTTTCTTCCCCCCCCATCTCCTTTCTTCCCCCCCCCCCCATCTCCTTTCTTCCCCCCCCCCCATCTCCTTTCTTCCCCCCCCCCCCATCTCCTTTCTTCCCCCCCCCCCCCCATCTCCTTTCTTCCCCCCCCCCCATCTCCTTCCTTCCCCCCCCCCCCCCCCCCCACCCATCTCCCTTCCCTCCTCCCCCTTCCCTCCCTCTGCTCCCCCCCTCTCTCCCTCTCCTCACTGTCAGAAACACAGACACTGACAGACAGAGAGATAGAGACACACTGGGCAGGGCATCCCAGCATGCTGTTGGAGGGCTCCCGGTGCTGCAGTCGGTAAGTAGAAAATGTTTTATTTATTGATTTTTTTTTTGAAAAAATAATTTCTTATTAATTTTTTTTGATTGATTTATTGGTTGATTTATTGATGTTTTTATCATTTATTATTGATGATGGCTCTTTATTTGTAAAACTGAAGTGTTTAATGTTTGTAAACTTCCCTTTAACCCCCCCCCCCCCATTCCCTACACCTGATTTGTAACCTACGCCTGATTTTCTAAAGTGTAGACAAGGTATTTTCGAACGTACAAAAATCTTCACTTACTCCATTCTAAGTTAGTTTGGAGTAAATTTTCACTGCCGAAACTTTGAAAACAGGCGTAAATGGCCGGACACGCCCCCTTTTGGAAAAAAAAATTCTGTTCCAAACTGAAACTGTTCTAACTGACTCGAACTGGAGCAAACTAAATGGCGAGTATTCCGATTTCTAAGATACTCCGTTCTACACCAGTTGCTCCTAAAAATCAGGAGCAAATCGTGTCGAAACTTGGGGCCTTTCTTGCTTTCTGTCTGCCTCCTTTTTTTTAAATAGGGGCATTATTCCAGTTTTCCAATCTGCTGGGACCTCCCCAGAATTCAGGGAATTTTGGTAGATTACAACCAATGCATCCACTATCTTTTAAGACCCTTATGTATTTAGTCTGCATCAAGTTTTGGCATTTTTGATTTTTTTTTTTGCCCTTTTATTGAGAGAACTTTGGAATTGTTATGTTTAATTGCTTTACAACAAGGTGCTTTTTCAGTGCCTTTTTCTAAATTACAAAAATGGCTGCAGGCATTAAAAATATTTAAAACCAGTTAAGTAAGTTTCTGCAATGTCAACACAATCTACGTCAAACTGATGCAATGCGGCTCTTCGTTGCATTCCAGATCAATTAGCCAGAATGGTCGGGGGCGTTTAAGCAATTAATTATCTTGTCTAAGATGGACATGAGATATTCACACCAATTAAAAAAACAGGAGTAAGTCATTCAGCCCCTCAAACTAGTACCGCTATTCAACTACATCTGTATCTCAGCTCCATTTTCATCAATATCCTGACCTATCAAAAATCTGTCAAACTTCGTCAATTGAAACTTTCAAGACCCAGCATCCATGGCCTTTTGGAGTCGAATGTTCCAGATTTCTGCTACCATTTGTGTGAAGAAGTACTTCCTGATTTTAACTACTGAATGGCCTGGCTCTAATTTTAAGATTATGCCCCCTTGCCCTAGATTCCCCACGGAGGAAATGGTTTCTCCATATCTACTCTCAGTTCTCCACATCTACTCTATCAAATCTTTTCATCATTTTAAACACCTTGTTCATATCACCCCTCAGTTTTCTATACTCAAGGGGATACAAGCCAAGTTTTATGTAACATGTCATCATAACTTGACCCTTTAAGCCCTGGTATGCTTCTGATAATTCTGCGCTGCTGCACCCCCTCCAGGCTAATATATATCCTTCCTGATATGCAGTGCCCAGAACTAAACGCAATACTCTCATACCATCAGAATCGAGAAAGACTTGCTTCCACTCTTAAAATGAGTTCTTGGGTGACTGACCAGTCCAATACGAGAGCCACAGTCCCTGCCACAGGTGGGACAGATAGTCGTTGAGGGAAAGGGTGGGTGGGACAGGTTTGCCGCACGTTCTTTCCGCTGCCTGCGCTTGATTTCTGCATGCTCTTGGTGATGCACAGCGCCCTCTCAGATGTACTTCCTCCATTTAGGGCAGTCTTTGGCCAGAGATTCCCAGGTGTCAATGGGGATGTCGCACTTTATCAGGGAGGCTTTGAGGGTGTCCTTGTAACACATCCGCTGCCCACCTTTGGCTCATTTGCCGTGGCCGAGTTCCGAGTAGAGTTCTTGCTTTGGGAGTCTCGTGTCTGGCATGCGAACAATGTGACCTGCCCAGCGGAGCTGATCAAGTGTTGTCAGTGCTTCAATGCTGGGGATGTTGGCCGGTCAAGGACGCTTAAGTTGTTGCGTCTGTCCTCCCAGGGGATTTGTAGGATCTTGCGGAGACATCATTGGTGGTATTTCTCCAGCGACTTGAGATGTCTACTGTACATGGTCCATATCTCTGAGCCATACAGGAGAGCGGGTATTACTACAGCCCTGCAGACCATGAGCTTGGTGGCAGTTTTGAGGGCCTGGTCTTCGAACACTCTTTTCCTCAGGTGGCCGAAGGCTGCACTGGAGGCGGTGTTGGATCTCGTCGACAATGCCCGCTCTTGTTGAAAGGAGGCTCCCGAGATATGGGAAGTGGTCCACGTTGTTCAGAATCGCGCCGTGGATCTTGATGACTGGCGGGCAGTGCTGTGCGGCGAGGACAGGCTGGTGGGGGACCTTTGTCTTACGGATGTTTAGCGTAAGGCCCATGCTTTCGTATGCCTCAGTAAATACGTCGACTATGTCCTGGAGTTCATTGACCACAGCTCTATATAACTGAAGCATAACTTCCTTTTGTATTACTTGAGATAAAGGCCAACATTCCATGAGCCTTTTTAATTGCTTTTTGTAGTTCTCCTCTCTTTTAGTGATTAAATGTACTTGGGCACCCAAATCCCTTTGCTCCTCCATGGTTCCTATTGTGGTGAGAATTATTATACTCTCGTAGACACCGCCCCTGGGGCCTGAGTTAATAAAAAGAGGGGGGGAGGGGGAACCTACATTTGATGACCATCCTGTTTTAAACAAGAGACTAAGAAGTGTAAGCCTGGGGCTGGAAGCTAAAATAGTCTTTCAGTAGTTTTCCTAAGTTAGAAATGTTGTCAAAAGAAAGGTAATGCCACAAACAAGTCGGCCTATGAGAGGGATCAGGCACATGGTTCATTATTTTTCGGAGTGAAGAGCGACTGAGCAAAGCAAGTGGAATTTGCTTCAACTGCTGTTCCATTCTATGTTCACTTGCTGTCTGAAAAATCATCATCATAGGCAGTCCCTCGGAATCGAGGAAGACTTGCTTCCACTCTTAACATGAGTTCTTAGATGGCTGCACAGTCAAATATGGGTAAAATAAAACCGCTTAACGATTCATATCTAACTGTCTCCAAATGTCTCTTCGTGTTGCCATCAAAAAGATTGTCTAAGCATATGTGTGAAAGGCACGATATCCAGTTTAGATCACCAGGGGATCCTGCATTATGCTATTGTGTAATTGGATATTGCCAGACTGCTGACCATAAGACACTTGAACCGCTCATGGGAATGACTTGCTACGCTGTACCTGAAAGAATACCCACGAGAGACTCCACTTGCATCAGTCTCTTCAACACTAACAGTCCTCCTTTTGTGTGCATATCTCTCTTCTGGATCCACAAATATGAACACTATTTATTAAATAAAAATTAAAAGGCTTTAGTGTGGCTTTCTTGAATTCCTTAACATGTGACTGAGTCATCTGGATTCATGTGGACAAAATGTTGTCTGCTTTCACCATGGCACAGAAATCTTAGTTTACGATCTGAGCTTTACCCATGTCCATTCGTGTGCGCACTTTGGCTGCCGCTCCGGACCTGAGCTATTCAATATTTTTCCACTTTTTCCCCCTCTTTTTACTTTTCTCTTTATCCTTCCCTGACCGTTCATCATGCCTCCTTTCATCTCTCATCTCTCCTCTCTTGGATACTCTACTTTCCCCAATCCTTCATTACTCTTTGACCTTCCTACTCTCCTTCCGCCGTCCCAGGCTTGACTCCCTCCTAGATAAGCCGACAGCTTCCCCCGTGCCTCTCTTGGTACCCTATGAAGGGCCCATCAAGGCACTTGTCGCTGCCTCCTTACGAGCAGCAACACTAACTGTCCCAACCTCCTTTCGCGCCGACCTTCCCACCCAGCACACGCACTGAAGGCTAATCTTGCCAAACTCCTCCCTGTCCAACTCATCATTCTTTCCTCCCCCCTCTTTCCCCCCTCCACCCTGCTCAGCGCTGACTCTGTGGATGCCATCACCAGCCCTCTCCCCATCTCCCTCCAGAATGTCAGTTCGCTTGTGAACAAGGCTCTTTTGCCGTCCATGAGCTTATCGTGGATGATGGCATCGAAATCATGGCCCTGATGGAAACTTGGTTGAGGGTCAATGAAGCCTCCCCACCTGGCTATACCTTCCACCACTTGCCCCGCTCAGACCTCTATGGTGGCGGTGTGTCTCTCATCGACAAATTACATCTTGGTCTGTCCCCCGACTCCTCCGGCACTTTCTCGTCCTTTGACCATCTCACCTCATTCCACCCCTCTCACCTCATTTCAACCTCGTTCTCTACTGCCCAGCCAAATACCGTAAAATCTTTATTACTGATATTTCTTCACTACTTTCCTCCATCTGCCTCTGCACCGAATGACTTCTCATCCTCGGTGATTTCAACCTCCATCTCAATTCATCATGCTCTCTCTCCTCTGAGTTCATTAGCCTCCGATCCTCCCTTAATCTCTCCCTCCCTGTAAACTCCCCAACCCATATTTATGGCCACCCCCTTGACCTTGCCATTACTCATGGCTTTGCTATTCCCATCGTGTCAAGCACGTTGGAACGTTTCACTGCTTTAAATGTGCTATATAAAGACAAGTTGTTTTAGTGGTAGTTATTTGCACATCGGTGTTAATCAGTGTTTCCCCTAATGTCTTTGCAATGGAAGAGGAGACAATATTATCACTATGCAAACCTGCTTCTTCATTGAGTTTCTTTCATATTCAACCAGAATAAATTTGTTTAACTGGAAAAATTGTCCTATAGTTTACCTAGCTCTGAAGTTTCCAGACATGTCGAGAGGTGTATCAGATGATTAAGGATGACCTTTCTCCTCTTATCGCCTTCTCGTGGATATCCATTTAATCTGACTGAAACTACTGAATCATGACGATAACTGCCATTGAGATTTGACCTCCAGCCTTTAGAGCTACCTAGCCTCTTCTATGTCGCTCTTCAGATTTGGGTTCCTTGGAGAGAGCAACAAAGAGTGAATTGGGCAAGAGTCTGTGATAAGTTAATTTGAAGTCACATTAGATATGAGAATCACCTTAGCTTGATGTCCTGGAACAATTAAATGGATATATTCGGAGCTTAATGTAGAATAGTTTCCTTTTCTCTTGGGAAATGGTTACTTTAAGAAACAGATCTGAAACCTATAAAGCTAAGCTTGCAACAGGCAAGTAACTTTGAATGTACAGTATCCATTCGTGAGGGTTAAGTATTTTTATTTTTGTTTTAGGTTCTGTTTTGTCATTGCTTTTGGATACCTCACCTTGTGCCAAGTTAGCAGAGTATACCTCTTTGATTATGGGCAGTATTCAGCTGACTTTACTGGGTAAGTATATTGCTCTCACTTTATTTAATGTGGATTCAGATAAAGTTTGAAGAAAAAGTAGTGATTAGTAGAATTCTGTGACCTTTTGGAAGTCTGCCTATTACAGTAAATCTTTAAAATAAGAATCTGCTTGCAAACACCTGAATTCCAGAACTGTTGATATTGGACTTGAGATTTTCAGTCACCAGTTTTATATAATTAAAGTTTAATAGTACTGAATTTAAACTGCCCGAACTCCTTTCAATGTTGTCCAATAGAAATTGTTCACTCGTCATGGTGTGGCTATGGCAATACCGTTTTAGCCACATGCACTGATTTTGGTAGAAAACACTTTGCATACACTCTCTCAATACTGGTAAATATACTTCACATGTCACGTAAATATATATTATCACCATTCAGTAACCAGGGGAAGTAATACATTCGGTATGATCAAAAATCAGTCGTGCACTCTGCTTTATGTCTTGCCATTTTACCAGCAAATGCACAAAACTGTTAAAGTGCACATGCATACACTGTGAATGAGTATTGAAATCATATACTTAATGATGTTGTCTAGTGCTCACTTTTTTATTTACTAATTAGAAATGCAATTAGTCTATTGTAGATTCCCAATTAGCCACATGCTAATATATTTGAGAACACTGCTGTGGACAGCAGACAGAGGAGACTCTGCTGGATTTGCACCCAGCTCAGAGAGATGAAAGGCCACTGTTTAACTTGCATCACCCAGTCCCCCAATAGATGCCATTTTAATCTGCCAGCAAATTATGTTCTGAACAGCTTTCTTTCAAAAAAAAAATGACAACTGATTTTTTTTTTCCACTCTGCCATTTCTGTTCCATAGTCCAATGATGATAATTACACAGAAGATAACCAGTCTGGCCTTTGAAATTCATGATGGTAAGCAAATATCAAACTTTTTATTAAAACGTGTTTATAATCAAAATGAGATACAAGTGTTCTGGACTGGGTTTATCTCTTTAAAAGTTTTCCTTCTCTTTTCTCTTCCCTTTATCCTTTCCTTGCCCAAGGACTCAGTCCGAGTATCAAACCACTCCTTGCTGGTGGAGGGGCAAGAGGAGGAAATGAAATGGATTCTAATGTTGTGCTTTCTCCTGCAATATCGTTGGAAATACTCCTTGAATGATGTTGAAGTAGCTAAAGGAGAAGACAAAACATATAAAGGTTTTTCTAGAATTGGTGCTCAACTTGTCCAATTGCTGCAATCAACAAAGCAAATAAATCACTGAATATATAGCCAAAACCGTTGAGTACAAGTCAGGAAATTGTGCATAAATTGTACAGGGGTCTCATGAATCCATACCTTGACCAGCTCTGATCAAGATATAAGGCATGCATTTAATCCATGGAGGCAGAGAAGAGCCATGAGACTGATTCCCAGGGTCACCGGACTACTTGAGCTTTTATTGAAAGGATGTAGTTAAGAGGTAAATAAATAGTATATGTACAGAAAAGGTAAATCCAGCACATAATCTCACAATTAAACCATGACAGTGGGACACAGGTTCAACTAACAAGATTAAAAAAAGAACGACAGATTTGCATTCATGTAGTGCCTTTCATGACCACTGGATGTCTCAAAGCGCTTTACAGCCAATGACGTACTATTGGAGTGTAGTTACTGTTGTAATGTGGGAAACGTGGCAGCCAATTTTCTCACAGAAAGCTGCTACAAACAGCAATGTAATAATGGCCAGATAATCTGTTTTTGTTATGTTGATTGAGGGATAAATATTGGCCAGGACATCGGGGATAACTCCCCTGCTCTTCGAAATAGTGCCATGGGATATTTTACGTCCACCTGAGAAGGCAGATGGGGCCTTGGTTTAATGTCTGACCTGAAAGGTGGCACCTCCGACAGTGTAGCACTCTCTCAGTACTGCACTGGAGTGTCGGCCTGGAGTGGGACTTGAACCCACAACGTTCTGACTTGGGTAAGTGTGCTACCCACTGAGCCACAGCTGACAAAAGATACATTTATGACTAATGTTGGGAAGTTGTTCTTCGGAGTCGATCAACACATGGGGCTGAATTTTCGCCACCATTCCGCGCCGTTTTTTGGCCTACGCTGTCTTTTTTGGAGCAGACTAAAATCTGCAAGTTTCGCCAAAGTTTCTGCGCCATTCTAAAGTAGGTACGTCTGATTTTTTTTTTAGTTCCCTATTTTTTTTTATGTCACTGGGTGCGGAACCTGCTTGGTACGCCTTTTCTGGCCATTTAAGTGAGTTTGGCCAAGTACGATTTTTTTTCTAAAACGGCACACTGAAGAAAAAATTGGCGGAGATCAGACAGAATCTTTTCAGCAGAGCTGAAGACACGGCGGGGAGGGTGGGATGCTGACTCCTTTCAGCCCGGGATGGCAGTGGGCCGGTGCGGGGTCCTTTAG
This sequence comes from Pristiophorus japonicus, assembly GCF_044704955.1. Classification (NCBI taxonomy): domain Eukaryota; kingdom Metazoa; phylum Chordata; class Chondrichthyes; family Pristiophoridae; genus Pristiophorus; species Pristiophorus japonicus. The sequence goes on from NC_091983.1 coordinate 55,861,303, forward strand.
GCTGGGATTGAAGCAGGCCAGTGGTTGGGGGGGGGGGGGGGGGGGGTGAGGCCTTTCGGCTGGAATTGCAGAGGTTAAAAAAAATCTATAAATGCTAAAAAGGAATAAAGGAATTTCATATTGTTTCATATATTGAGATTTCGGTGTGTTGTCCCAAGTCGCACTTTGTGATCTATCTTACAAAGGGGAAATGCTTTATTTGCGCCTCAGCCCTTCAGAGCGCCCTTGTTACCCTGGCAACTTCAATTTTTCGGCGTAGACCTTAAGCTCCACCCACAGAGCTTAAGGACAATTTGTGCCACTTCAAAATGAAAAGTTATGCCAACAAAACTTGGAACTTTTTTTTGGCACAGTTGGACCACTAAAAGGTCAGGTGTATCTCTACAACTGCACCAAAGAAAATCCATGTGGAATTTTGGGACTGGACTTCTGGGTAGACTAATGCTGACAAAAACTTGGGCATTATTTAAAATTAGTTTGATGCTTTAATGGAAAGAGGTTGGAGAAGGAAAAGATTGTCTGAACTTTCTTTCTGGATGGGTGAACATAGTATGAAGAGCTGTTCTCATCCATATCTACCTTGTGATTTACTTTTGGGCTTACGAAAGAACTGCATTGAGTTAATTGTGCTGTTTAATTTATTTGCTTTTGAATTGGTAAGGCTTAGATTTTTTTTTTCCTGACCATAGACTTGGCAAGGGATACGTTCTCTTCTTGGATTTAAATTAAGTTTCCTGGAGTGAAAATGATGTCTTGGTTTTGGGTGATCGTCTTAGCTCAGTTGGTAGCCTCTGAGTCAGTAGGTTGTGGGTTCAAGCCCCACTTCAGAGACTCAGCACATAAGTATTCCAGTGCAGTACTGAGGGAGTGCTGCACTATCTGAGGTGCCATCTTTCAGATGAGACGAGGCCCCATCTACCCCCTCGAGTCGACTTAAAAGGTCCCACAGCACTAATCGAAGAAGAGCAGGGGAGTTCTCACCAGTGTCATGGTCAATATTTATCCCTCAACCAGCATCACTAAAACAGATTTATCTGATCATTATCACATTGTTGTGTTATGTAATGATGTGTGTATCGTCTCAGTACCTTAAATGTAATGTAAGCACTATGCCACACCACAGAGGGCGCTGTGGTGGGAAACCTGGAAGTACCTAGAACAGGCACTATATAAGGCTGACCACCACACCGGAGAGGCACTCTGGAGCTGAACAATAAAGGACGAAGGTCACAGCAGTTAGACTTACACCAGACCGTGTGGAGTCAGTGATTTGTGTGCTAGATACACCACATTGGCGACTAGGAAGCGGACGAACTCCACGCAACCATGGTTACTCTGGGCTCGCTAAAGGATTTTACCATGGGCAATGATTGGGAGGCCTTTACAGAAAGACTCGAGTACTACTTCACAGCAAACGACATGACGGAGGACATGGATGCAATGAGAGAGAAGCGTATGGCGATATTGCTCTCCAGTTGTGGAGATGAGGTTTACTGTCTCGTCAGGGATTTGCTGGCACCCGGGAGCGCCAGGGACAAGTCATACGAGGAGCTGACTAAACTCATTCGTGACCAGTTGAAACCGAAGGAGATCATCCTCACGGCCAGATACAAATTTTACCATCACTGCAGACCCGAAGGCCAGGATGTCACCAAATATGCTGCGGACCTCAGGAGACTCGCGGCGCCATGTGATTTTGGGGCACACCTTGACGAGGCTTTGCGGGACGTTTTCGTTATGGGAATTGGCCACGAGGGTCTCCTTCACAAGCTGTTAGCCACGGAACCCACAGTCACTCTGACAAAGGCCATCGCCATCAGCCGGGCACATATGACCTCGACTTGCAGCACCAAGCAAATGATCCACACAGTCTCTAACCCGGCAGGCACTGTCCACAGGACAAAACTGCAGAACGTGGCTCTGCCCGGGGCAGAGAGTACGGACCTCGGGGTCCTGGAACTCCGAGTCCGCTGAGGGGGGCCAATCAAGCAGCAGCATGCTGGCGTTGTGGAGGAAGCCATGGGGCTCACCGGTGCAGGTTTGCGGAGTACACGTGCAATACCTGCCAAGTTAAAGGCCACCTTCAGCGTATGTGTAAAAGAAATCGGACTCACCATGTGGCTGAGGAGATGGGGGATGATCTACTGTTCAGCGAGGAGCAGACAGAAGAAGATGAGGTGTTTGGACTGCACACGTGTACCGACGATTCACCCCCAGTGATAAGGGAAGTAAAAATCAACGGAGTCCCTGTGAGTATGGAAGTGGACACGGGCTCGGGTCCGTCGTTGATGAGTCGGAGAACTTTTGATAAACTGTGGATTAACCCAGCTGCACGACCCAAGCTGGTCCCGGTCACGGCGAAGCTGCGTACCTACACCAGGGAACTAATACCTGTTCTTGGCAGAGCAATGGTGCAGGTATCCCACGGGGTCGAGACGCTCGGTTTACCTTTGTGGGTCGTTGCAGGTGATGGGCCGACACTCCTCGGCCGGAGGTGGATGGGGACGGTCCGTGGGAGCTGGGAAGACTTCATCACTCCACAGGCTGCTGCTCCCCGGAGTGCTGCCGTGCCCCGGGTCCCCAGAGAGCAGCGCTGACCGAGCTGGAGCTGCAGCCTCAATCCACCCACAGGCAAGTCCCAGGCCCGGACCTCAAGCCTGCAGCCTTAGACCCCACAAGCAAGCAGCCCTGCAGAAAGGGGCCAAGTGGGGGGGGTGGTGGTGCGAGGGATCCAGGATGGCTGGCGGATTGGAAGAGCCCCGCCGATGAAGTAGCCATCGGGCGGGCCCTGCAGAGGAAGGTGTCGTTGGGCGGGCCCCGCCGAGGAGTTGTTAGCGTCGGGCGGCAATAGCAGCTGGAGGTTGGAGGCCGCTACGGAGGCCGCAGGGGGAGGCGGCAAGTGCGGCCGCTGGAGAGGCCACGACGGCCGCAGGGGAGGCGGCTACGGTAGCCGTCGGAGAAGCGATGATGACGGCCGCAGGAGAGGTGGCAGCGGAGGCTGCGACGGCGGAGGGCATCTGGAGCGGCGAAGAGCAAGATGGCTGTGGCATCGTGTTCAGAGCATCAAAGCATCAAAGATGGCGGTGCCCAAGGAGAAGCCTCGTGGAATCCTCCTCCATCAAAGATGGCGCCTTAGAAAGGAAATGCACCCGGGAGTCTTAAAAGGGCCTTACCAAGAGGTGGTCCCCACAAAGGACTTCTGTAAGGCAGAGCGAGTCTAAAATGAGCTATGTTAATGTGAGATGGCGAATTTATAATAATTAATTTTTTAATGCTGAATGGCCACTGTATTTGTGTAAAATAATGGATATGAAGTACAATTAATGATAAGGGCTAACAAGGAAATCAGTGATCCGTTGCCACTCAATAACTAGTTAATGTACCAGATAATATGTACCATACTAACGCATTGTCTATGCCTACCTGCCTTCCGTTGGACAAGTGTGATGTTATGTATTCATGTATGTATCGTCATCCTGCGTCCTGGTGGGGTGGGGGGGGGGGTGGGTGGGGGGGGGGGGGGGGAGGGGAGAAGGTGATGTTATGTAATGATGTGTGTATCGTCCTGGTACCTTAAATGTAATGTAAGCACTATGCCACACCATAGAGGGCGCTGTGGTGGGAAACCTGGAAGTACCTAGAACAGACACTATATAAGGCTGACCACCACACCTGAGAGGCACTCTGGAGCTGAACAATAAAGGACGAAGGTCACAGCAGTTAGACTTACACCAGACCGTGTGGAGGCAGTGATTTGTGTGCTAGATACACCACAGTTGATTGTGGGACATTGCCATGTTGACTATAAAGTGGTTTGGAACCAATGTTCCCATTTCACTATATGGCCACTCAACCATGCAGCTGTCTGAAGTTCCCGCATAGGCTGTTTGCCAGGTTTTCAGTGGAAAAACGAATGGGCTGTGTAGCCCCTTAAAGGGGCCATGCACTCCCAAAACATTGTTTGAAATGTTTGTTGTGAAAGGTGCTATATTAAATGCAATTTTTTCTTTCCTTTCTTTTGGTTAGACCTACTGTTTTTGTGCTACTTTGGCATATTTGGTATACAAAGGCATAATTAACAACAACCTAGCTGATAGATGTATGTACAGGTTGAACTTCCCTTATCCGAGTACTCCCTTATCCGGCACCACCCCTCGTCTGGCACCATTTCTGGCCACTGGGTGGTGCATGCGCAAAACTCCGACATGAACAAATTGAAGTCCTTCCTCGCTGCCAACTCCTGCAATCGCTGGCCTGACCCCGCGATCCCCTGCTGTACTCCCAGCCCCAAGCCAGCCAGCCCTGATATCCCCTTGTTCAGTACCTGTATCATCCAATTTAACGTGACTACCCCATGTCCAGCAAAATCCCTTATCTGGCACAGGCCAGGTCCTGAGGGTGTCAGATAAGAGAGGTTGAACCTGTATCAAATTTTCAGGTTTTGGGGGAGGGGGAGAAATTTGGGCGCAGAGGAAGGAGGATGGAGGGCCTTGCTTTTCTTCATGCATTTCTTAGGGGTTTTGTTTTTGTGTGCACGGGATCCAAGTTTTGAGATTTTCTCATTTTTGTGTATGGAGATGGTGCTTTTTAAGCATATAGGTGTCTTGCTTTGTGTGTTTGCAATTCTTGCATTTTATGTGTATAATGCTTCTCGCAATTTTTTGTAATCATCTGCAGCACACTCGCTGGTTTTGTCCAGTGTATCTGGCCCGCAGTTTCAAAATATTGGACATCTGTACCTTAAGTGATGATTAGCTCCTGAGTTTTCATATAAGGGACAGAGTTCTAGTTAATTTTATCAAGGCTCTTGTGGATGACCTTTCCTTCACTGGCGTTATGTGTGAATTATTTGGATTCATAAACAATTTTGGTGGGGTTACAGGAGCTCACTTTGTTTCTGATAGAAATGTGTGGATCTGGCTTCCATGGTCTTCCAGTAAAGGGCATATTATTTCTTTGGCATTGGACAGGATGGATTTGGGCATCGGCCACTGGTCTGCATATGGTTGGTCTGTATTGAATCCAGGAGCAACAGATGAGGTTTCTCTTGAGCAGAACCACAGTATAGGTCAACGGCTTTCTAGAAAGCGCAAGTTCCTGATGGTGATGTCATGCAGAAAGAAGAAAATGTGTGTCAGCGCCCTTATCAGTTTATTATCCCCACACTGTTATTTAATTATGCCCAATTTCTCATCAATTTATTTAATTCAATTTATCCCCTCGATTGCCAACTTTGTTTAATTTAATTATTTGGTGCTGTGTCTGTATGAGGCGCTTTTAAATTCATGAATCATTGATCTTAATTTACTTTTTTTTTCAGTGTTAACATTTATTTTGGACTATCCCTTCCTCTACTCCCCCTCTTCATCCCCTATCTTGAACCCCTGAACCTACCACTGCCCCATCCTTCTGCCTGACTTCTATTTCTCTCCCCCCCCCCCCCCCAACTTCACTCCTTTAAAACCTCTGCCTACTCTCTTCCCTCATCTCTTTCCCCCCTCCTTGTCCCCGCAATCTTTTTTTCCCTCCCTCCCCTTCATCTACTCTGTACCACCCCACTAGACCTTTTTGACAGTCTTACATGAACTCCGATTCAATATTTTCTACCCTCCTTGGTGTAAGACTGCACTTGATCTTTACTCCATGTGCACTGCCATGAAAGATCAACTAGTAATACATTAAAAAGCTGAAGTCTATACAAGCTTCCAGTCAACTCTTCCTATTTATAACTTCCTCTGTCCACATTTATAATGGAAACTGTCATGCAGTAATTATACCCTTTGCTGGGGAGATGCTGCAGTGCCACCACTGGCAGGAGATTGTAATTCCACTGTCATTTGCACAGGCAGTTTCAATTAAGAACAAATGTGCAAATAGGCATTTATATTGGAAAATATATATATATTACAGAATGCATGACTTTAAAATGGGGACTGAATTATATGTATTTGCTTTGATCCAGTTGGCCTCCGCCCTCTATTGAGGCTTCATCTGAAGCCTACACTTGGTCTTCATTCCCTATGTGAAACACCACAGGAGCTTGATTAGTTCTTTGAAAAATTCTATCAAGTTAATCAAACCTAACATGTCTTTCACATCTTTGTCCACTATCAGTCCAAGCCCTCCTAAGTATTCATTTATTTTATTTCTAGTTATGATTAATAGTAGTTTTCTAACTAGTGTAAGGCTAGCTAGTGTAAGCTCCTTTCACTTTTTGAACAGAGGTGTTTTTCTCAAGTCCGTTTGCATGGCTCTTGAATAATTTTTGGAAAATTGTTTCATCTCTACTTCCTAATACCTCTGATTTTCTGGGCGATTACTTTCTGGCCTGGACCTCTTCATATATATTTATTTTATTTTTTTATATATATTTTACAAGTCTGAGTTGCCTAAAGTATTTTAGCAATTCTAATTTATTTCTCAACTATGATACATTACCAAGCTCATATTTGAGTGATCCCTACTCCCTCCTTCATGACTGTCTTTCTCTAAATATGTTTATTAAAAACTATTGCTATGTTTATGTTGGCTGTATTTCCGTATGTCAGGCGCTAGTTTTTTTTTGGTGTGAAGGTGCTTTCCGATCATGGAAAGAGTGAATTTCATACAATATTCTCGGTTTATACACCTGTGTTTTTTTTAATAACATTGGGTGAGCCTCATCTTCCATTTACAAACAAAAGAAAAGGTACTTGTTATTGATGGCTGATGTTTTGCTAATGCAGCTTTTTATATTAAAAAAAAACCCTTGGGTGTCAGTCTGATGTGGAGTACAAGTAGACACAATGGGCACAAGTTTCCACACGCGCCTAGAACGGCGCAGTCCCGACCTGGACGCTCGTTTTTCGCGCCACAAAGTGCGCCTAAAAAAATCCTCGGTATTCTCCACCTCCCTGCAGGTCCTGTGGCCCTCGGCGCAGCGCAGCACGAGCTGTGGAGGGGGGGCGGAGCCAGGTCCCTGCGCTGAAAACAGTGCCGGGACCTCTGCACATGCGCGCTACAGTGGGCACGCAAGTGCAGTAGCTCCAGGCGCCCGAAACTGTGTGGGAGGGGCCCGAAGCACGCAGCCCCTAGCCCTGGCCGAATGGCCTCACTGGGGCTGCGTGAATAAGGCTCCTCCCACGCCCAGTTCCTGCTTCCTCCCGACCCGATCCGACTCCCGCTTCCCACCCCCCCTCCCCCGACCCAACTCCCGCCCCCCAACTGGACCCGACCCGCACTCCTGCTCCCACCCCCCCCCCCCCCCAAACTGGACCCGAACCCTCTCTCTCTCTCTCTCTCTCTCTCTCTCTCCCTCCCTCCCTCCCTCCCTCCCTCCCTCCCTCCCTCCCTCCCTCCGACCCGACCCAGCGCCACCTACCTGTAAATCTGGTGCTGGGGACGGGCCCTGCCCGAAGTCTCGGGCCGGCCGGTTCAGCCTTCGGTCCCGAAAGGCCTGCCTGAAGCACTTTCACACAGGTAGGAAGATGGTTTATTTAATCTTTTCTTTGCTTATAAATGTTTATTCAGGTTGGATTTATTTGTATAATATTTGTATAAATATAAATAAGGATTTATTATAGAATTTAATGACTTCCCTTCCCTCCCCCTCCCCCCCCCCACCTCGTTCTGGACGCCTAATTTGTAACCTGCGCCTGATTTTTTTAATGTGTAGAACAGGTTTATTCAGTTCTACAAAAATCTTCACTTGCTCCATTCTAAGTTAGTTTGGAGTACGTTTTCACTGTGGAAACTTTCAAATCAGGTGTCAGTGGCCGGACACGCCCCCTTTTGAAGAAAAAATTCTGTTCCAAAGTGGAACTGTTCTACCTGACTAGAACTGCAGAAAAAAAAATGTGGAGAATTGCGATTTCTAAGATAGTCCGTTCTCCACCAGTTGCTCCTAAAAAATCAGGTGCAAATCATGTGGAAACTTGGGCCCAATGACTGTTAATTCTACCCGTGGTAAGATTAGGATCACGTGTTCCAAGCAAAAGCTGTAAGCTGTAAATTATAATTTGCCTTTAGTTGCACAACTGTTGACTCTGAAGTTTTAAATAACCCACAAATGAGCTGAGGTTTGTGTTGTAACTTCTAACACTTAAATCTTTCAGTTGTTGCATAATTTTGTAAAAAGGCCACGTTGCCTAAAGTATTAAGTATCTAATTTCTTTATCAACTATAATATATCACCAAGCTCCTATTTGAGTGGCTCCTTCATGATCGTCTTTCTCCTACTAGGTTTATAAAAACTGTTGCCATTTCCCTTTTATGTTGGCTGTATTTTTTTTATACATCCTTTTGACTCTTTTGTTTGTATATTAATTAAGGTATTTATTAGTGCTCTTGTTGCTAGCTTTAGTTTTGCTATGTGCCTTTTTAGCCTTTTAGTTTCAACATAATTTGACTGAGCATTTGGGCAAGTATGAGCTGATCAGAGCATGAACTTGTGAAGGGTAGGTCATGTCTGACTAAGCTAGTTGAATTTTTTGAGGCGGTCACTAGCAACCTGTGGGGGTTGTCTGTATGGACGTCTAGAGGGCATTTGATAAGGTTCACACAACGTGATTATTAGCAAAAGTGAGAGGGTATAGAATTGGAGATATGATGACATGGGTTGATAATTGGCTTGGAGGTAGGAGACAGTAGTGATAAAGGGAATGTCCTCTGATTAGTGTGATGTGACAAGTGGTGTTCCCCAGGGATCAGTAATGGGACCTCAGCTTTTCCCTATATTTATTAATGACTTGGATAAAGGAATAGAGTTGTACATCCATGTTTGCAGATGACACTAGTTAGTAGGTATACAATAAGGTGTATAGATGGGAGCAGGGAGTTACAAAGGGACACAGACAGACTTGAGTGAGTGGGCAACCTTCCCCTTCCCTTTCCCCTTGTATGTTGCAGAGTGTGCTGAACTGATGCTGGAGCTCAGCATTCCTTGCTCAAACAATGCAACCTTTTGACACCGCATATGTATATACTGCTTCTGCATATTTTGTTCCAGGAAAGCTCTCATGTATCCTGTGCACATCACTGGCTCAGTATCTGTTGTTATACTTGTACACATGTGCATTAATTATAGGGTGCGTGTGGAAGGTATCACCAGGTTCTGAAATTGCATAATTTTATTTTCAAAAACATCATTCATATCTACAAGATTTTTGATTTCTACCTAGTCTTTTATTAATTTTTTCAATTGCACATTAAAACAGGCTGGTTCTACTAGATTTTAGCATTTGATTCTGATCGGGGCATTTACTTCTAATGGCTCAGTTTGAGATGACTTAACAGTACACCAAATAAACCTTGACAGTACAATTATTCAGTAATTATCAGTTGTGCTGTGGCATTAGATAGGCTTTAAATTTGTATTTTAAGGATTATTTAGACATCAATCTCCAATCTAAATGGGCCCAAGTTTCCACAAGAAAAAAAACGGGCGCCCCTCCGAGCTGGGCGCCCGTTTTTCGCGCCTAAAACGGCGCCTAAAAAAATCCTCGGTAGTCTCCACCGACTTAGAGGTCCTGTGGCACTCGGTGCAGCCGGCACGAGCTGTGGGGGGAGGGCGGAGCCAGGTCCCTGCGCTGAAAACAGTGCCAGGACCTCTGCACATGCGCGCTACAGTCGGCACGCAAGTGCAGTAGCTCCAGGCGCCGAACTGTGGGAGGGGCCCGAAACACGCAGCCCCTAGCCCTGGCTGAATGGCCTCACTGGGGCTGCGTGAATGAGGCTCCTCCCACGGCCAGCTCCTGCTCCCCGCCCGACCAGACCCGACACTCGCTCCCCCCCCCCGGCCGACCAGACCCGACCCGACACCCACTCCCGACCGACACCCGAGACCCGCTCCCCCCCGCCCCGACAGAGACCCGAGACTCGCTCCCCCCCCCCCTCCCCGACCCGACGCCCGCTCCCCGACCCGACGCCCGCTCCCCGACCCAACACCCGCTCCCCCCCCGCCCCGACCCGACACCCGCTCCCCCCCCGACCCGACACCCGCTCCCCCCCCCCCCGACCAGACACCCGCTCCCCCGACCCCCCCCCTCTCTCCCCTCCCCCCTCTCTCCCCTCCTCCCTCTCCCTCTCCCTCCCTCCCTCCCTCCTTCCCTCCCCCTCTCCCTCCCCTCTCTCCCTCCCTCTCTCGCTCAGCGGCACGAACAGCTGCAGAATTCTCCCTGGCTGAAGCACTTTCACACAGGTAGGAAGATGGTTTATTTAATCTTTTCTTGGCTTATAAATGTTTATTCAGGTTGGATTTATTTGTAGAAGTATAAATAAGGATTTATTGTCAAATTTAATGAGTTCCCTTCCCCCCCCCACCTCGTTCTGGCGCCTAATTTGTAACCTGCGCCTGATTTTTTAATGTGTAGAACAGGTTTTTTCAGTTCTACAAAAATCTTCACTTGCTCCATTCTACTTTAGTTTGGAGTACATTTTCACTGTGGAAACTTTCAAATCAGGCGTCAGTGGCCGGACACGCCCCCTTTTGAAGAAAAAATTCTGTTCTAAACTAGAACTGTTCTACCTGACTAGAACTGCAGAAAAAAAAATGTGGAGAATTGCGATTTCTAAAATAGTCCGTTCTCCACCAGTTGCTCCTAAAAAAATCAGGCGCGAATCATGTGGAAACTTGGGCCCAATGAGTGGTTGCATCTAAATATCTTGTAAGTGTGAATATCCAGGGACTAGATTTTCTGCCCATTGACTATGAATGGGTAGGAACTCTTGAACAGTGAGTCAACTTAAATCTGGATTAGGAAAGCTATACTATTGTGTATTTCTACATACATTGCAAATGGCGAAAGCATGTTTTGATGCCAACTGTAATTATCTGGTGTACCACATATTCTTGTTATGTAAATTATATTTCAAATTCAGGACTCTACAACTTAGTCTCCCAGAAGATTGCCAGTGTTCACCTTGTGAAAGGCCATTGCCTTCACCATTTAAAAAAAAAAGTGGGCTAAAGAAGAAAATATTAATGGGCAGCGTTCAAATATTGCAATCTTCAACACACTTCAAATGGATGTTTCCCCAGCGGTTCTAGAAGGCGGCTCATCACCACCTTCTCAAGGGCAATTAGGGATTAGTAATAAATACTGGCCTTGCCAGCAACGCTCTCATTCCTTGAATGAATAAAAAAAAATTGTAGGGCAGAAATGGGAGTGCTTTGTGACCCTGGGTTTAAAGTGGAGGTGAGAATCTGAATTTGTGCTTTTGATTCCCATTTCTGCCCTGGAATTTTTTTTCCAGTGACTTCTGGGGAAGTGGGTGAACATTGAGTGAGCACTGACACCTCCCATAGTTGCATAGCTGTTACATTTTTGGGGCTTTTCTAACCTCCTCATTCTAGATTATTTCAGCTTGCATAATTCAAATCACTTGCGTGAGCAAGTCTCAGCTCCCCAAAACATTAGTGAGCATCTCTCCTTGCCTTGAGATTTCGGTAAGTTTTGGTAAATGAGCAGAAAACTGATAGTTGCCTTTAAGTACTGGACTATCTTGTACCTCCACAAGATCGATCTTTCAATCTTCAAAAGCTGTAGAGTATGCATATTAGATCTTGATTTAGATTTAAATAATGAAGCAAATTGATTAATTGAACAGCGGAATAACCTACGGTGATGGGCAGGAGCCTGGAGTCCTTTATTCCCCCCACCCCCCAATTTCTCCTCCAGCATCTATGCAGATGATGATTGAATGAAACTGCCTGCTCACCTTGCTGATGGGGGAAAGGAGCATTATAAGAATGGACTTAAACTTCTTTGTCCAAATGCTGGCCATCCAAATGACAGCACAGTAGTTTGGCAATCTCAACAAGTGCATAATCTGGTTCCTATGGGCATGGAGGAGGTGACAGTTCCAGTTCCATCATAGAAAGGCAGGTTGAGTCTCCCAAACATTTATTACTGGGTAGTGTAGCCACAGGGGATCGTGGCCTTTATAACGCTTCCTCGCTTTTCTCTCCGCCACCACCCCCCCCACACCTTCCCTACCTCATAAAAGCACTTTCTGGGAATGAAGCCAACAGCTGCCCTGCTAACTCCACACCATGCCCTTCTCTTGAGATATCTGCAGAACAGACTGGTCAGCAACATAGGAACATCCCTCGTATCTGATCCGCCCTTCAATTAGATCATGGCTGATATCTTAACTCCACTACCCACCTTGGTTCTGTAACCCTTAATACCCTTGCCTAACAAAAATCTATCAATCTCGGTTTTAAAATTTCCATTGACCTAGCTTCGACTGATTTTTGGGGAAGAGTGTTCCAGATTTCCACTGCCCTTTTTGTGAAGCGGTGGTTCCTGACATCACCCACCTAAATGGCATAGTTCTCGAGCTGGCAAACCGTAATAGTATCATTAATCTTGTTGCTAAGAGGGAACTTGCACTATACAAAAAGGTACCTTGAGCCTGTTGTCTTTTTTTTGTGGACCTCTCCCCTAAATTGTCATGGTGGCCCAAGAAGTTTGACCTCTGGGTAGATACAGAGCCTCCGGAACCAGGCATTCGGAGTTCATCAAATCATCCACAATCTCCCTGCCTTCACCTTTGTATAGCTGTGACCTTTAGAAAGCTCTTGCTGCAAGCAGCTTCAAGGTGTGTTATGAAAAGTGCATCATTAAATTAGGCAAGCGGCTCCAGAAGGACTGCATTCTTTCCTTACAGTAGCTGCTAAATGTTCCACATTGACCGAGAATTTCTTAAGCTACATCCAGATCAATACGGCCTCCAACACCCAGTTGTGATACTTAAAATTCAGCACAAGCTAACCCCTTTAGAAATGGTGCTCTGCAACACCTGACTGCCTCGGAGATACCATGCATCCCAACCTAGAAAGGTACAGGCCACCATTTTGCCAACCCATCCCAAAGCTGAAAGCATCCGAAGGATGATGAATGAACAGATAGATTCTCCTCATCTCTCAAAGGTACCAAGTGCTGGCCCCAGTCCTATTTTCCCTCCCATGCAGAAAATGTTCCACTAATGATTTGTCGTCATAAGTTTTTTTTTAAAGAAAGTGTTTTGGTTCTCATTTGTTTGTAATATCTGAAACCTATTAATTCTTTGAAACTATAAATTGCAGCTATCCATCTTCAGACAGCTGTTGGGTATCCTAAATTATATAGAATATTGCATTCATTTTCATATGCAAAATTTCAAAACTGTACCATTAGCCGAGTCCTTTTGTCCTGTCTTGGAACCTAAATCCTTTATATTACAAAAAGAAACAATTTTGGATTCATATCTTAAATTTTTCAGTGAAAAAAAACAATTAGCTTTAACTTTGGGTTGGCTATGTGATGAACTTTTAGGGCTTATTAATCAATCTAAACCTTAATCAACATAACATGGGCATAGCACTTTAAACCTCATCTGGGCAGTCTTTAAACTTCACCCTTCTTGGGGAATTACTGATCTGATATTCTTGCATGTGGAATGTTTATTCTGATACAAAATGTATTTTATGCCTATATGGATGGAGCATATCTTTTTTTAAACAAATCTAAACAATACTACTGTCTTCTGAATCTTGCACCTTTAAACCTATCTCTAAACAAAGTACAATGAGCCAGTTACAGCAACAACAACTTGTATTTATATAGCGCCTTTAACATTGTAAAACATCCCAAGGCACTTCACAGGAGTGTTTTAAGATAAAACAAATAAATTTGACACCGAGCCACAAGAAGAAATTGCGGCAGATGATCAAAAGCTTGTCAAAGAGGTAGGTTTTAAGGAGCGTCTTAAAGGAGGATAGAGAGGCGGAGAGGTTCAGAGCTTGGGGCCTCGGCAGCTGAAGGCACGGCGACCAATGGTTGAGCAGTTATAATCAGGGATGCTCAAGAGGGAAGAACTTGTGAGGCTGAAGAAGATTACAGAGATAGGGAGTGAAGAGGCCATGGAAGGATTTGTAAACCAGGATGAGAATTTTGAAATCGAGGTGGGAGCCAATGTTGATCGGCGAGCACAGGGGTGATGGGTGAGCGGGACTTGGTGCGCGTTAGGACACGGGCTGCCGAGTTTTGGATGATCTCAAGTTTACGTTTGTACAATGTATAACTGTTGCCAGCTGGCAAAGAGACAATTTTCCAGACAAGTTCAGGATTATTGAATCAAACCAGCAGACACTGCTTGCCCCAAACTCGAATGATCGGATAGCATCTCTAAAGTTGTTTCTTAAAGCATTCTTAGTAGTTTGAAAGATTACTGGTTTGATCATTGGAAACAATTTTTGGTAGGTGACTAATCCAAGGAAATGTTTTGCCTCCTGGAAAGTACTAGCGAGTGCTAAATCATGAAAATAAGTTAATGAAGAAAGCAAAATTGCCTGCCTTTGTAAGGGTTTCTTTGTTTCAAACGGCTCAACTTGTACACTCTTACAGGGAATACTTTGATAATTGTCATCATTTGGCTTCCTAAGCCTGACTATCTTGAATAATGAGCTACACCCCACGCGGTAATTTTCCTTGTATCGTCGTCTATGAAAGGGAAATCATGCTTGACAAATCTTCTAGAATTTTTTGAGAATGTAACTAGTAGAGTGGACAAGGGGGAACCAGTGGATGTGATGTATTTGGACTTTCAAAAGGCTTTTGACAAGGTCCCACACAAGAGATTGGTGTGCAAAATCAAAGCGCATGGTATTGGGGGCAATGTAGTGATGTGAACAGAGAACTGGTTGGCAGACAGGAAGCAGAGAGTCGGGATAAACGGGTCCTTTTCAGAATGGCAGGCAGTGACTCGTGGGGTGCCGCAGGGCTCAGTGCTGGGACCCCAGCTCTTTACAATATACATTAATGATTTAGATGAAGGAATTGAGTGTAATATCTCCAAGTTTGCAGATGACACTAAGTCGGGTGGCAGTGTGAGCTTTGAGGAGGACGCTAAGAGGCTGCAGGGTGACTTGGACAGGTTAAGTGAGTGGGCAAACGCATGGCAGATGCAGTATAATGTGGATAAATGTGAGGTTATCCACTTTGGGGGCAAAAACATGAAGGCAGAATATTATCTGAATGGCAGCAGATTAGGAAAAGGGGAGGTGCAACGAGACCTGGGTGTCATGGTTCATCCGTCATTGAAAGTTGGCATGCAGGTACAGCAGGCGGTGAAGAAGGCAAATGGTATGTTGGCCTTCATAGCTAGGGGATTTGAGTACAGGAGCAGGGAGGTCTTACTGCAGTTGTACAGGGCCTTATTGAGGCCTCACCTGGAATATTGTGTTCAGTTTTGGTCTCCTAATCTGAGGAAGGACGTTCTTGCTATTGAGGGAGTGCAGCGAAGGTTCACCAGACTGATTCCCGGGATGGCAGGACTGACATATGAAGAAAGACTGGATCAACTGGGCCTGTATTGTGGAGTTTAGAAGAATGAGAGGGGATCTCATAGAAACATATAAAATTCTGACGGGACTGGACAGGTTAGATGCAGGAAGAATGTTCCCGATGTTGGGGAAGTCCAGAACCAGGGACAGAGTCTAAGGATAAGGGGTAAGCCATTTAGGACTGAGATGAGGAGAAACGTCTTCACTCAGAGTTGTTAACCTGTGGAATTCCCTACCACAGAGAGTTGATGCCAGTTCATTGGATATATTCAAGAGGGAGTTAGATATGGCCCTTATGGCTAAAGGGATCAAGGGGTATGGAGAGAAAGCAGGAAAGGTGTACTAAGGGAATGATCAGCCATGATCTTATTGAATGGTGGTGCAGGCTCGAAGGGCCAAATGGCCTACTCCTGCACCTATTTTCGATGTTTCTATGTTAGGCAGTCCCTTGGAGCTGAGGATGACATGCTTCCACACTAATGAGTTCCCAGGTAACTGATGAGTCCAATGCAGGACCTAAAGTCTCTGCCACAGGTGCAGCAGACGGTGGTTGAAGGGACGGATGGGTGGGGTGCTTGGGTTGTTGTGCGCTCCTTCCGCTGTTTGCGCTTGTCTTCCACTTGCTCCCGGTGAAGAGACTCGACGTGTTCGGCGCCTTTTCGTATGCTTCTCCTCCACTTTGAGAGTTCCTAGGTGTCGGTGGGGATATTGCACTATTTCAAGGAGGCAGCTGAATTAAAGAGACAATGAATTTATTGAACTAAATATGGAATCATTTTAAAATGGATATGTAGTTACATAATGGGTTTTGCTCAGGTGATAACGTACCTTCTTATTTTCTGTAGTTTCCAATATAGGCCCACAGAAGGTCAAAGCAGAGGGATAATATCTCTTTATGAACTATTTGGAATTAGTTCAGCAAAATGTGGTAATTGTCATAGTCTATTAGATGCAATTTTTTGTCCCTAGTTTAAACTTTGGCTGATTTATATAGTGTATGCTATATTTTTAATATGTATGCATGACATGCTGGTTGTTGGCGCATGTCAAATGGAATGGTGCATGGTTTCCTTCCAACTTTAATTCCGTTCTTAAGATAGCTATAAATATGAGTGCCAAATGAAGCCTCTTCAATTATATTCACAATAGAAACATTCTCTAGTACTTGTGCACAAGAAACTGCTGAGTTAATTGGACAATGAAGCTTGCATGACTGACATTCATTTCACTGCTGGCAATATTCTTGCATACATATTCAACTTAGACAGTTCATGGCTGAAGGTAAGTAACAGAAAATTAGCAAAAAGTTGGAGTTTGGTGGCTTAGTTTAATTGGAACAATTTTAAAAATCAAATCAAGTGTAGAACTAAAACTTGATGAACTTAAAATCAACCCTATGTCAGACTCTAGATCATGGAAAGAGAGTGAATTTCATACAATATTCTAGGTTTATATACTTGTGGTTTCTGTAACATTGGGATGAGCCTCCTCTTCCATTTACAAGCAAAAGAAAACTTATTGATATTGATAGGCTATGTTTGGCTAATGCAGCTTTTTAAATATAAAAAAAACTTGGGTGTCACTCTGATGTGGCGTACAAGTAGCCACAAGTAGTTACATGTGGTAAGATTCGGATCACTTATGTTCAAAGCAAAAGCTGTCATCTGTAAATTGTAACTTGCCTTTAGTTACACAAGTGTCGAGGCTGTGAATTTTTTTTCAAACCCACAAACGAGCTGGCATTTGTGTTGCAACTTTTAACACTTAAATCGTTCATTTGTTGCTTTTCTCTGCCCATGTTTTAAAATATATAAATACTCCAATAGTTATTCACTCCTCATCCACAAATGGAACATTGCCTTTTTATAAATTTGACTTCATCCTATTGCTTTCCTTGGCTGCTTTTGAAAAGCTTAATTTGATTAGATTAAATGATACTTGTTTAACTTATCTTTATGCTTGCTTAAACATTGCATATGAGGATATTAGGTCATATGCTCATATCTCCACAGCTTCTAGGTTGCCACAACTCATTTTCAGAAATTTTCTTTAGAGCCAGAATTTTAGTTCCCAGTGCAATTGGGAGAAGCATCATTTTGCCACTTCAATAGCTTTTAAAAACACTTTTTGAGCAAATATTTGCAAAACTTATGTTGGACATTTGCTCATCTAACTTTGCTCATTTCCAAAGTGGACAATACTGTACACCAGTGAATGCAACCGATGGTATACATGCTCAAAAAGGTTCATCATTGCTGTAAAGTGTAAGTGTATAAATAGATGGGTTAGCTAAAATCTTTAAAGTTAGTCATCCAACAATCCACACTATATTCCTTCTCAGAATGGCATATGATGGAAACTGCCTGTGTAGTATTTCTACAAAAATCAGGTGGCAAACAGTTAAATTTATTGTTTTCAGTATTTTGGACTGCTGGTAGTAAGCCTAAGTTAAAATACTTACTGATATTCTAGAGATTTTAACATGTGAGTGATGGGAGGAAAAGGAAGAGATTAATGTTTTGTGAAATGGAATGCAAAAAATATTTTAACTTGGAAGCCATGTAGACTGATAGCTGAGTTCTGTCTACCTCAGGACTTCTCCATGCTTATCGAGAGGGGATTTTTGGTGTGGTGATGCCATTTTCACCAAAGATTCTAGAACTTCTCCATCTTTCGTTTTTAGCAAAATTATCCTTTTCACCAACAGCTTGTATTTATATAGTGCCGTTAATGTAGTGAAACATCCCAAAGTGCTTCACAGGAGTATTACAAGATTAAAAACTTTGACACCCAACTGCATAAGTAGAAATTAGCACAGGTCACCAAAAGCTTGGTCAGAGGTAGGTTTTAAAGAGCGACTTGAAGGAGGAAAGAGAGGTGTAGACGGAGTTCCAGAGCTTGGGGCCTAAACAACAGAAGGCACGGCCACCTATAGTTGAGCGATTATAATCAGGGATGCTCAAGAGGGCCGATTTAGAGGAGCACAGACATCTCTGTGTGGTGGGAGGGGAGAGGGGCGGGCGGCATTTGTGGGGAGATTATAGAGATAGGGAGGGGTTGAGGCCATGGGGGGATTTGAAAATAAGGATGAGAATTTTGAAATTGAGGCATTGCTTAACCGGAAGCCAATGTAGGTCAGCGAGCACAGGGGTGATGGGTGAGCGGGACTTGCTGCGAATTAGGACACATGCAGCCGAGTTTTGGATCACTTCTAGGTTACGTAGGGTAGAATATGGTAGGCCAGCCAGGAGTGCATTGGAATAGTCAAATCTAAAGGTAACCAAGGCATTGAAGGCTTAGCAGCGGATGAGCTGTGGAGACGGGAGATGATAGAGGTGGAAATAGGCGGTCTTAGTTATGCTGCAGATATGTGGTCGAAAGCTCATTTCATGGTCAAATATGACACCAAGGTTGCGAACAGTCTAGTTCAGCTCCGACAGAAGTTGAGGGAGGGATGGAGTCAGTGGCTAGGGAACGGAGTTTGTGGTGGGGACTGAAAACAATGGCTTTGGTCTTTCCAATATTCAATTGGAGAGCAATTCTGCTCATCCTGGACAAGCAGTCTAACCATTAGAGACCAAGGAGGGGTCGAGAGAAGTGGTAATGAGGTAGAGCGCTGGGTGTCATCAGCGTGCATGAGGGAAACTGGCTCTGTGCTTTTGGATCTTGTCACCACGGGGCAACATGTAGATGAGAATTAGTCGGGGCCAAGGATTGATCCTTTGGGGACGCCAGTGTTATTTCACCCTTATGAGTTGATGACTTGTGCTGGGTTAGTGCTACCACAACTGCTGGCAGTCCTCTGCTACCTTACCCAAAAATGCCGAAGTTAAATGTGGGACCCAGAGCAGCAAGTAGTGATGAGCTTTTTGACTCCTAACTGCTCAATCACCCCACCTGACTCTATGCCACTATAATGGCTCCATTTCCTATGGCACTGTCTTGCTCCCTTTCAAAACTGCAATTGTTCCTTCCAAAAAAAAGCCAACATCTCAACGCTTCTGTTCTCTCTAATTATCCCATCATCTAACCTCCTGTTTCAGTCTAAGGCTCCAAACTATCTCTGCCACCTCATTTGTCCTTGTATCTCTTCCCACACTCTGCAGACCTCTTGATTCTGATTGTCACCTGTGGGCCAATGGGTTGCACACTCGCCTTTGAATCATCTAAGTTGTGGATTCAAGTCCCACCCCAAAGACTTGAGCACAAAATCTAGGCTGACACTCCATTGCAGTACATGTTGGAGCTGCTGTCATTTGGATGAGCTGTTAAGCAAAGGCCCTGCCTGCCCCCTCAGGTGGATGTGAGCATGGCACTATTTGAAGACGAGCAAGGAGTCCACCCTGTAGTCGTGACCAATATTTATCCCACGACCAACATCACTAAAACAAATTATCTGGTTATTGTCACATTGCTGTTTGTGGGATCTGCTGTGGGCAAATTGGTTGCCACATTTACTATATTGCAACAGTGACTGGACTTCAAAGTACTTGGGCTGTAAAGCGCTTTGGGACATCCTAAGCTCAAGAAAGCCGTTGTCTTTGGTCCCTGCCACAAACTCCAATCCCTGACTACTGTTGCCAGCCCTCTCCATGGCAACTGTCTGAAGCTGAGCCAGACTGTTTGGGGCCCTGAGATAAGCATCCGACCACATCCACTCCTTCACCAAGACTGCCTATGTCCACCTCTGTAACATCGCCCGACTGCAACCCTGCTTCAGCTCATCTGCTGCTGAAACCCTCATCCATGCCTTTGTTACTTCACTATTCCAATGCTATCCTGGGCGGCCTCTCATCTTCCACCTTCCATAAACTCCACTGTCCGTATCTTCATGCACATCAAGTCACGTTCCCCTGAGCTTGCTCCCGGTCCGTCAACGCCTCAATTTGAAACTCCTCATCCTTGTTTTCAAATCCCTCCATAGCCTCGCCCCTCCCTATCTCTAACCTCCTCCAGCCCTATAAGATCTCTGCGCTCCTCCAATTCTGACATTTTAATTGCTCCACCATTGGCGGCCGTGCTTTCAGCTGCCAAGGCCCCAAGCTCTGCAATTCCCTCCCTTTGGCTGTTCACCTCTCTAGAACTATAACCTAACCAGAGAATATTGTGCCCAATTTCCCGACTGCACCCAAAGCAGAAACTTACCCCGCTATGCTTAATGTGCATAAATGATGGTTTGATGGCCACAAACTTTAATTTTCATAACATCAATATGATAGAGGGACTTAAAGAAGGAAGGTGGCTCTGTTTAATGCTTTTCTCGGGCTCTAGGTTTCTGCTGATTTCAGCTTGTTTTACATTGGTTTTTATGTTCCTGAGTGTGCTAATGCCATTTGCAGGACTTTGGCTGTAAGTTCCCATCGGCATAGAAATCAGTGTAATTTCTGTGTAAGCGTGATTCAGGAAATTCTGGGCCAATGTCTCCTCCATACAACTTAAAAAAAAAAAAAAATACAACAACTGTGAAGCTATGGGATGTATTTGCCTGCACTAGCGATACTGTGCACAAGTGTTCATGGTTTCTTTTTTTGTAACTTGCGTATATGTTTATTTTAGGTATGGCACGGAAAGAAGAGCATCTGACTCCAGTCCAAAAGTCCTTAGCTGTTCGGTAAGTTGTTCGAGAACTGGTTTGGAAATAACTCCATGCTTGGGCTGCTACGGTTAATTTAGCTTTTAAATATGTATGATTTCTTATCCCAGAATAATAACTGTATATTGCAACATCTAGGAAAATTTTGTACAACCCATTCCGTATGTTATATTTGGCCTGTATTTTCTGATGTGGTGCATTCGGAATCAACGCTGACTCCTGTGAAAATAGTGCATTGAAAGGTGAAGTTCATTGTTATCATGTATTTGGTAGCCTGCTCTGATCATGCCTGGGCCAGCTAGCCTTGTTTACTTGAGCCTCCTTATAGCCTCTTTCCAGTCTTTGAAATTTGGATTTGATCAGACAAATACGGGATGAAAGTCCATGCTTTAAAATGAGTTCACTGTCCTATCACTGCAGCTGCTTGAGTCACTGATTTTCTTCAATTATCGAAGAAACAAAGAAAGAAAGACTTGCATTTACGGGACTAACTATTTGTACTGCACTTTTTTTGACGGATAGCCGTCTGTCCAGCCCCGACCCCCACTGCCTTTTCTGCACTTTTTTGACAGACATGTGGCAAGCCTGCCCCCTGTCAAGCCCCACCCACCCGGCCGAGTCATTCCATCCACGTGGTGCCAAGAAGCAAGAACTGAGGCTCCGACTCAATTTTCTTCCCCCTCCCTCCCCGGCCGGTCTTGGGGCTGCGAGTTGGAGGGCCTTGGGTCCGCGAGTGAGGGGCGGGGGGGGGGAGAGAAAGAGGAGGGAGAGGAGAGTGTTATGTCTCAAATATATCAATGTGACTTGAGTACTGTAGACTTGAGTAAGTGTGACCTTAATCTCTTTCTTCTGACTCCAGAGTGCTCGCACAGCATGGCAGGCCTGCTTATGGTGCAGTGCTCCCAAGGGATGCTGGGATCCCTTGGGACTCCAACAGATGCGCCTTCTGGTGGCAGTAGAATGCTGGTTACAATGTGTTGCATACATAACATCACTGCCCCCCTTCGCCCCCCCCCCCCCCCAAAGTCAATAGTACACTTATTTACAGGGTGAGACGATCTGGGGCTTTCTGCTCCCTATTCGATTGTCTCAGTACAAACACAAGTGCAGGTGAGTTGTTTGCCCTTCTCTGTGCTGCTGCGCAGCTGGCCTTGCTGGGGCTGATGGGTTCAGCTTTGTGGTCAAACGTGATATCGGTTGCCACTTGTGTGTGTATCAGTCGAAGTTGGTGGTGTCCTCTTCAGGTTGCTCATGGCTGTCTGTGAATCGCAGTTTGGTTTGGTCCAAATGCTTTCTGCAAGTTAGTCCATTTGCAAGTTTGACCTCAAACACCCTACTCCCTTCTTTGGCTACGATAATGCCAGCCAGCCATTTAGAACCATGTTCATAGTTGAGTACAAATACAAGGCCATTGACTTCAATATCGCGTGACAAATTTGCACGATCATGATACATGCTTTGTTGAAGCCGCCTGCCCTCGACATAATCATGGAGATCAGGGTGGACTAGAGAGAGCCTTGTTTTGAGTGCCCTTTTCATGAGCAGTTCGGCAGGGGGATCCCCGGTGAGCGAGTGGGGTCTTGTGTGGTAGCTGAGCAGGATTCTGGACAGACGGGTCTGCAGGGAGCCTTCCGACACGCGTTTCAAACTTTGCTTGATGATTTGGACTGCCGGTTCTGCCTGGCTGTTAGATGCGGGCCTGAACGGGGCAGATGTGACGTGCTTGATTCCATTGCGGGTCATGAATTCCTTGAATTCAGCGCTGGTGAAGCATGGCCCATTGTCGTTGACGAGGACATCAGGCAGGCCGTGCATGGCAAACATGGCTCATAGGCTTTCGATAGTGGCAGTGAACGTACTTACAGACATTATTACATACTCAATCCATTTTGAATAAGCATCCACAACAACTAAAAACATTTTGCCTAGAAATGGGCCAGCTAAGTCGACGTGGATCATAGACCACAGTTTCGAGGGCCATGACCACAAACTTACCAGTGCCTCCCTGGGTGCATTGCTCAGTTGAGAGTAAGTGTTGCATTGGCGTATGCAAGACTCCAAATATGAGTCGATGCTGGGCCACCACACATGGGATCTGGCTATAGCTTTCATCATTACTATGCCTGGGTGGGTACTGTGTAGGTCGCGTATGAACGTTTCCCTGACTTTCTTCGGCAAAACCACACGATTGCCCCACAAAAGACAGTCCACCTGGATGGACATTTTGTCTTTGCACCGCTGGAACGGCTTGATCTCTTCTTGCATCTCCGCTGGGACGCTGGACCAGCTCCCATGGAGGACACAGTTTTTTTACAAGGGACAGTAAAGGACCCTGGCTGGTCCAGGTCCTGATCTGGCGGGCCGTAATGGGTGACTTTTCGTTTTCAAATGCATCCATCACCAAGAGCAAGTCTGCAGGCTGTGCCATTTCCACCCCGAGAGCATCAACGCAGTTCTCTGTGCCTGGCCTGTGGCGAATTACATAGTTATATGCAGACAGCGTGAGCGCCCATCTTTGGATGCGAGCAGAGGCATTGGTATTAATACCTTTGCTCTCTGAGAATAGCGATATGAGCGGCTTATGGTCAGTTTCTAACTCTAACATATGCCCAAACCGATATGGTGCATTTTTTTCACCCCGTAAACTCATGCCAGAGCTGCTTTTTCAATCATGCTGTAGACCCTTTTGGCCTTGTACAAATTCCTGGACGCAATGTTCCCGATTCGTTTGCTTGTTGTAACACACACCCGACCCCATACGAAGACTCATCGCAAGTTAGCACTAAACATTTACATGGGTCATACAGAACAAGCAGTTTGTTGGAACATAACAGATTTCTGGCTTTCTCAAAAGCAGTCTCTTGTGATTTCTCGCCCATACCCAGTCATCTCCCTTGTGCAGCAACACATGTAGAGGTTCGAGCAAGGTGCTCAACCCGGGTAGGAAATTACCAAAATAATTGAGGAGTCCCAGGAACGACCGCAGCTCCGTCACATTCTGTGTTCTCGGCACGTTCTTGATGGCCTCCGTCTTGCCGTTGGTGGGTCTGATGCTGTCTGCCGTGATTCTTCTCCCTAAGAACTTGACCTCTTGCGCCAGGAAAACTCACTTCGAGCGTTTCAACCTGAGTCCCACACGATCTAGCCGACTTAGAACATCTTCCAGGTTTTGCAAGTGTTCGATGGTGTCCCGACCTGTGATTAATATGACGTCCTGAAAAACCACGGTGTGCGGAACCGACTTTAGCAGACTCTCCATGTTCCTTTGAAAAATAGCCGCGGCTGATCGAATCCCAAACAGGCATCTATTGTAGATGAACAGATCTTTGTGCGTATTGATGCAGGTGAGGCCTTTTGAAGATTCCGTCAGCTCCTGCGTCATGTAGGCCAAAGTCGGGTCCAACTTAGTGAACGTCTTCCCTCCTGCCAGCGTCACAAATGGGTCGTCTGCCTTGGGTAGCAGTTACTGGTCCTGCATTGAAAAACGGTTAATCGTTACTTTATAGTCTCCACAAATTCTGACTGTGCCATCACCCTTGAGAACCGGAACAATTGGACTGGCCCACTCGTTGAACTCAATCGCGCGATGATACCCTCTTGTTGCAGCCTGTCCAGCTCGATCTCCACTTTCTCTCGCATCATGTATGGCACCGCAAGTGCCTTCGTGCCTTGTGGTGGATGGGTCATGTACCAGGAACCAAGTGGACCTGCACCTTCGTCCCAGAGAAATTTCCGATGCCTCGCTCAAACAACGATGGGAATTGCTCAAAACCTGGGCACATGAGGCGTCGTCGATGGACGAAAGCGCTCTGATGTCGTCCCAGTTCCAGCGGATTTTTCCCAGCCAGCTTCTGCCGAACAGTGTGGGGCCATATCCATCGTGGTAGTTTGTGCACCGCTCCATCATAGGAGACTTTTACTGCTGCACTGCCAATTAAAGGGATCAGCTCTTTCGTGTAAGTTCTCAGCTTGGTATGAATAGGGCTCAGCTTGGGCTTTGTGCCTTGTTGCACCATAGCCTCTCTAAGGCCTTTTTGCTCATGATATACTGACTCGCACCCGTGTCCAATTCCATGGATCCTGGAATTCTGTTCTTCACCTTTTAACTTGATCGGTGGACATTTCATGGTGAAGGTGTGTACCCCGTACACTTCTGCCCCCTCGGTTCAAGTCTCTAGTTCAGTTTGATTCTCCGTGGATCGGTCTTCCTCTGCAACATCTGCACATTCGCTGGAGGTGTCCCATTGTTCCACAGCCTTTGCACGCATAGTGTTTGAAGCGGCATTGATGAGCTCGATGATCACCTCCGCAGCGCCAACGAGGTGTTAATTGCCTCGCATTCATGCTTGATGGCAGACTCTGAGTCATCTGAGGTTGTGCAGCTGCAGGTGTGTACATTCTGCCATCTGCATTCCTGCCTGAAAATGACATTACTTTGTGTACAGTACTTGGCGAAACATCTTTATGCTGCGAAATTTGTTTGGTGTTATTGCTGGTGGACATAAATGCCTGGGCTATCGTTATGGCTTTGCTTGGGTTCGGTGTTTCAACAGTCAATAGTTTGCGAAGGATAACCTCATGGCCAATGCCAAGCACAAAAAAGTCTCAACATTTGCTCCAGGAATCCATCGAATTCGCAATGTTCTGCAAGGCGCCTTAGTTTGGCGACGTAGCTCGCCATTTCCTGGCCTTCAGACCGTTGACATGTATAAAATCAATACCTTGCCATCAGAACGCTCTCCTTCAGATTTAAGTGCTCCCGGACCAGCGCACACAGTTCTTACTATTTGGTGGTTGGTTTCACCGGATTCTGCATGAGGCCATAGGTTGTTGCCCTGCAGACGGTGAGGAGAATCGTCCTTCGTTTGGCAGCGTTCTAATTCTCTTCCAGCTCGTTGGCCATGAAGTATTGGTCGAGTCGCTCCACGAAGGCTTCCCAATCGTTGCCACCTGAGGATTTCTCCAGGATAACAACAGTTCTCTGTTTTTTCGCGTGGTGGTTCGTTATCTATTACCCGTTGCCAGTTGTTATGTCTCAAATAAAGCAATGTGACTGAGTACTATAGACTTGAGTAAGTGTGACCTTAGTCTCTTTATTCTGACTCCAGAGTGCTGGCACAGCATGGGAGCCCTGCTTATGTGCAGTGCTCCCCAGGAATGCTGGGATCCCTTGGGACTCCAACAGATGTGCCCTCTGGTGATGGTAGAATGCTGGTTACAAGGTGTTGCATACATAACCGGGAGTATTCGAGCGGGGAGGAAGAGAAGAGAGGGATATTGGGGGGGGTGGGGAAGAGAAAGAGAGAGAGAGGCTGGGTTCGGGGGGGGAGGGAAGAGAGAGAGAGGCTGGGGGAGGGGGGAAGAGAGAGAGAGAGAGGCTGGGGGGGGGGAAAGAGAGAGAGAGGCTGGGGGGGAGAAAAGAGAGAGAGAGGCTGGGGGGGGGGAAAAGAGAGAGAGAGAGGCTGGGGGGGGGGGAAAAGAGAGAGAGGGGCTTGGGGGGGGGGGGGAAGAGAGAGAGAGGCTGGGGGGGGAAGAGAGAGAGAGGCTGGGGGGGGGGAAGAGAGAGAGAGGCTGGGGGGGGGGGAAAGAGAGAGAGAGGCTGGGGGGGGGGGGAGAAGAGAGAGAGAGGCTGGGGGGGGAGGGGAAGAGAGAGAGAGACTGGGGTGGGGGGGAAGAAAGCGAGGCTGGGGGGTGCGGGGAAAGAGAGAGGCGGGGGGAAGAAGAGAGAAGCTGTGGGGGAGCAGGGGAAGGAGAGAGGGAGGCTGGGGGGTGGGGGAGGGAAGGGGGGGGAGAGAAAGGCTGGGAGGGGAGCGCTGGTGGGGTGAGGGAAGCGAGAGAGAGGGGCACTGGGTGGGGAGGGGAGGGGCAAAAAGAGAGGCACTGGAGGGGAGGGGCAAAAAGAGGCAGGGGAGGGGCAAAAAGAGAGGCGCTGGAGGGGCAAAAAGAGGCGCTGGAGGGGAGGGGCAAAAAGAGAGGCGCTGGAGGGGAGGGGCAAAAAGAGGGGCTGGAGGGGAGGGGGAAAGAGAGGCACTGGAGTGGAGGGGCAAAAAGAGAGGCGCTGGAGGGGAGAGGGAAAAAGAGAGAGACTGGTGGGGAGGGGAGGGGGGAAAGAGAGAGGCGAGTGGGGGGAGGGGGGAAAGAGAGGCGAGTGGGGGGGAGGGGGGAAAGAGAGGCAAGTGGGGGGGAGGGGGGAAAGAGAGGCGAGTGGGGGGGAGGGGGGAAAGAGAGGCGAGTGGGGGGGGAGGGGGGAAAGTGAGGAGAGTGGGGGGGGGAGGGGGGAAAGAGGCGAGTGGGGGGGGAAGGGGGGAAAGAGGAGAGTGGGGGGGGGAAAAGAGGCGAGGAGGGGGGGCGAGGGGGGAAAGAGAGGCGAGTGGGGGGGGAGGGGGGAAAGTGAGGAGAGTGGGGGGGGAAGGGGGGAAAGAGGCGAGTGGGGGGGGAAGGGGGGAAAGAGGAGAGTGGGGGGGGGAAAGAGGCGAGGAGGGGGGGCGAGGGGGGAAAGAGGCGAGTGGGGGGGAGGGGGGAAAGAGAGGCGAGTGGGGGGGAGGGGGGAAAGTGAGAGGCAAGGGAGGGAAGAGAGGCGAGTTGGGGGAGGAAGGGGGGAAAAAGAGAGGGGCGAGTGGCGGGGGGCAAGGGGGAAAAGAGAGAGGAGAGTGGGGAGTGGGAGAAAGAGAGAGAGAGAGGCTGGGGGAGGGTAAGAGAGAGGCTGAGGGGGAGATGGTGTGAGAGACTGAGACTGGCTGGGGGCGGGTGGGGACGAAGAGAGTGAAAGTGGCTGGGGTGGGAGACGGAGGTGGGAGTGGGGGAGGTGGAATGAAAGACTGGCTGAGGGGCGGCGGGGAAGAGAGTGAGAGTGGCTGGGGGCAGGGGGAGAATGAGAGTGAGCGGCTCGGGGCGTTTGGGGGGGGGGGGGAAGAGAGCAAGAGGCTGGAGGGGAGAGGGGGAGACTGGGGAGAGAGGGGGAGACTGGTCGGGGGGGGCCGGGGCGGAGGGAGAGACTGGCGGGGGGAGGAGAGAGTGTGCGAGAGGCTGAGGGGGCGGGGAGAGAGAATCTGGGGGTGGGGGGTGAAGAGAATGAGCAAGGTGGGAGGGGAAGAGAGAGGCTGTGGGGTGGTGGAAGAGAGAGAGGCTTGGAGAAGGAGAGGAGAGGAGAGGAGAGGCTGGGCTGGGGGGGTGGTGGAGAGAGAGGCTGGCGGGGGGAGGAAGAGAGTGAGAGTGGCTGGTTGGGAGGGGCGGGGGAGATAAGAGTGAGAGGCTGGGTGGAGAGCGAGGCTGGGCGGCGGGTGGGGGAGAAGAGAGAAGAGAGTGGGAGGCGATAGACTGACTGATGTGGGCGGGAAGAGCGGGAGGGACACAGAGGGTTGCGGGGGGGGCGTGATGGGGAGGAGAGACTGATCACGTTCTTCCATACACAATGCCCCATCTGTAGCGGGGGGATGCACTTGCGCTTGGGTAAGGCATTTTGGCTGGGGGAGAGATGTCCTTAGACTGGGGTACGGGACTTTAGCTGGCCCTTGCTGTCTTCTGGGGAGCTCTGTCCTCCATCACTTCAGCAAGTCAAAGTGGATCGAATTACAATTTGCAAAGTCAATGAGACCTTGGGATGGGCGGATCCAGTCTCGCATTCCTGTGACACTTCAGGGTGTGGCTTATCCTCCAAGGGGACCAATTAGAAATAAGGGGTGGAGCCTGTTGGCCATTTTTGCAGTACAAATAAGCATGTCCTACATTTACATAATGCCTTTCACAATCACCGGTCTCAAAGTGCTTTACAACCAATGAAATACTTTTGAAGTGTAATCACTATTGTAATGTGGGAAACGCGGCAGCTAATTTGCACACAAGTAAGCTCCCACAAACAGCAATGTGATGACCATAATAATCTGCTTTTGTTATATTGATTGAGGGATAAATATTGGCCAGGACACCAGGATAACTCCCCTGCTCTTCTTCGAAATAGTACCATGGGATCTTTTACGTCTACCTGAGAGAGCAGATAGGGCCTCGGTTTAACATCTCATCCGAAATACGGCACCTCCAACAGTGCAGCTCTCCCTCAGTACTGCACTGAAGTGTCAGCTGAGATTTTTGTGCTCAAGTCTCTGTTGTGGGTACAGAATTGAGTCACCTGGGGAGAACTGCAGTGTGTGTGCATTTAAGTATACATATGTGGAGTTCTGCTTCACTGAGTCATAACGATACAAGTAAATTTGTATCACTGAAAATAGTCAATACCTTCAGAGCAGTGTAAAGATAGTACAACAGTACTTTTATCTCTTTCCTTAATATGTTTTCTTTCTTCTCTCTCTCTCTCTCTCTCTCTCTCCTCCCCATGCATACAACTAGGCTGTGGGATTTGTGGTTATCTACATCTTTTCACTGGAATTGTACTTTTTAGTAGGGTCACTTCACAAGTACCTCCTTTAATTTTCTCACTCTCCAATGAGTGATGCAAAGATGTATGAAATTGCTGAATGTTGATCTGTTCGTAACCTGGAATTGTATGTAATAGAAAATCAGAAATTAAATGAAAGCAACAGACTAAAAAATAGGGGGAGAGGAGAGAGAATTAAAAAAAAAGCTTCTTTTATAATGGGTTTAAGAAAATCTCTTTCTTGATAAACTCATTCAAAGTATCAAAACACTGAAGTCAATGTTGCAGCATTTAATTCATGAGAAGCCACACAAGTACCCAGTTGCCAACAATATCAATTCTCAGCAGAGTTTTTGCAGAGTATTCTTGAATGCTCTGAACTTGACCTTGTTTAAAATAATGTTTTCCACCACAGGGACGTCTATTTAAACTTTTACCACTGGAGTATGATGTGGAGTTGTCTTGAGTGCTACATTATGGTAATTTAATTAAAAAGTTCACTTGTCTTTTCCCCTGTTTTTTGGTGCATCAATACTGCAAACTGGTCTATATTCCTGCGTTCGTGAATCACTTCATTTCCTTCTGTCAGATACTAATGATTACAGTTTAATTGTTAGCAAATCTTAATACAATCCAAAGTAGCAACTACTAATTAAAATTGAAAAATAGTCCGTGAAGGAATTTTCAGAGCTCCGTGTAATTATATTGATGCAAAGTTGTTGTCGCCGCCCCCTCAGCCTGCCCCCCTCCCGTTTGTTCTTTGGATGTGAGTGATGCTGTGAGTAAAGCCCATCCCTAGTTGTCCTGAAATGGTATTGGCTGCAGTCCTTGAGCTGATGATGTTAGGAAGGTAGGGAATTTCAGAATTTTGACCTACAACTACAAAACAAATGGCAATAAAATGTTCATTACAAAATAGAGTGTGACTTGAAGGTGATGGTGTCCCTATCATCTTGCTGTTCTTATCTGTCTTGATTGTAGAGGTTGGGAGCTGCTGGTGAAATAAGCTGTCATTTATGTTGTCTGCTTTTGAGCCAATAAACTGAAGGGAATGGGTCAGATTTAAATTTTGTAATTTGCAAATATGTGTTCAAAATGGAATCGGGGCTACAAGCTCGGAGATTGCTGCTGAAATAAGCTTAAGTTTTTGGGGGTTTGCATCTATTATTATAGTTTTTATTCTGGTGCTTAACTTTCAAACAAGCTCTGATAACTCACTGGAGAAGTATTAAAAAACAAAGTACTTTATTATGTAAAGTCACACACCCACTTCCAAGCAATCTCTCTACATTTTCTATCCAGCAAATCCTGAATGACCTCCCCCACCCCACCCCACCAAGCCAGACCCATATTAGTAGGCTCGACCCTGCTTGCCAAATGCTGAGCACTGCCTGCTTATTACATTTATTTCTGGGAATACAGAAATCAATATTTAGCTGCTCAGTCTTCCAACTTCATTTCAAGATTGGGTGTTCTATTGTGAATCTGCACCTGTTTGTAAAATCTAAAATATCAATTTCTATTGTTGGGAAAGCCCAATAATTCAATATTGGCCTGAGCTTTGATATTGCCCACTGTTTCCTTGAAATTGAATTGGTGTCATGCAAGAGGATCATGAATTTTTGATGAAAGGAGCAGCAGGTGGTTCTATCTCTCTGCTCTTGTTTCTAGTTCTACTGATTTTCCTGTTTGAATTTCACCAGCCTGCATATTTGGGAAGCTCTGTTTTCAATGCTGCTCCTTTATTGGTACATAACATAAGCAATTGAGTAGCAGTTGACAGCTGTCCAATGATCCAGGATTACAATTTTCAAAATGGGGGTAAACACAAGCAGAGCCAGAAATAAGGGGCCCAAGTTTCCACACGCGCCTAGAACGGCACAGTCCCGACCTGGACGCCCGTTTTTCGCACCACAAAGTGCGCCTAAAAAAAATCCTCTGTATTCTCCACCTCCCTGCAGGTCCTCTGGCCCTCGGCGCAGCGCAAGCTGTGGGGGGGGGTGGAGCCAGGTCCCTGCGCCGAAAACAGTGCCGGGACCTCTGCACATGCGCGCTACAGTGGGCACGCAAGTGCAGTAGCTCAAGGCGCCCGAAACTGTGTGGGAGGGGCCCGAAGTACGCAGCCCCTAGCCCTGGCCGAATGGCCTCACTGGGGCTGCGTGAATAAGGTTCCTCCCACGGCCAGCTCCTGCTTCCCCCCCCCCCCCCCGACCAGACCCGACACCCGCGTCCCCCTCTGCCTCCGGACCGGACCCGACACCCGCTCCCCACTCCCCGGACTGAACCCGACCTGACTCCCGCTCCCGCTCCGCCCCCCCCCCCCCCCCCCGGACTGGACCCGACCCGATTCCCGCCCCCGGACTGGATCCGACCTGACCTTCCCCCCCCCCCTTCCCTCCCTACCCCCTCGCTCTCTTTTTCCCCCCCTCCCCCCCGGCTCTCTCTTCCCCCCCACACTCTCTCCCTCCCACACTCTCTCTCTCTCTCTTTCTCCCTCCCACCCCACACTCTCTCTCCCTCCCACCCCACACTCTTTCTCCCTCCCTCCCCCCGAACCGAACCTACCCGACCCGACCCAACACCACCTACCCGTAAATCTGGTGCTGGGGACGGGCCCTGCCCGAAGTCTCGGGCCGGCCCATTCAGCCTTCGATCCCGAAAGGCCTGCCTGAAGCACTTTCACACAGGTAGGAAGATGGTTTATTTAATCTTTTCTTTGCTTATAAATGTTTATTCAGGTTGGATTTATTTGTATAAGTATAAATAAGAATTTATTATAGAATTTAATGACTTCCCTCCCCCCCCCCCCCCCCCCCCCACCTCGTTCTGGATGCCTAATTTGTAACCTGCGCCTGATTTTTTTAAATGTGTAGAACAGGTTTTTTCAGTTCTACAAAAATCTTCACTTGCTCCATTCTAAGTTAGTTTGGAGTACGTTTTCACTGTGGAAACTTTGAAATCAGGCGTCAGTGGCCGGGCATGCCCCCTTTTGAAGAAAAGATTCTGTTCCAAAGTGGAACTGTTCTAACTGACTAGAACTGCAGAAAAAAAAATGTGGAGAATTGCAATTTCTAAGATAGTCCGTTCTCCACCAGTTGCTCCTAAAAATCAGGCGCAAATCATGTGGAAACTTGGGTCCAATATGCTGTAAACAAACAGTCCTGAAAAACATGCTAATGCCTGGTGCAATTATTTATTAATTATGGAGTATGATTCTTAAGAACAAAGAGCAATGGGTATATCAAGAGATTGTGCCCGAGTTTTGAGAGTTTGATTTTATGAGAAAGGACTGCCTCAGGACATTAACGAGAGGGTTTGGGAAAGAATGAGTTAGGCCAGCAGATTGTACAGTGAATCTTCATGACAATACAGTGAGAATGCAGAGAATTAGTAAAGTGTAAAGGACATTTTTTGAGAACAAAATATCCAGTTTCAAAAATAGTCCTAAAATCCTGTGGCTTTTCATGCCAGCTACCGAGTCATGGTTATAGAGGGAAGAGAGGTTGTCGCTATAGGAAGTCGTTGGTTTGAGGTGAAGTTAATCTAGATAGAATGAATTTGTTTAGACTAGAATGCCTAGAAGTTTAATCACTTGTGCATAGTAGATTTGAGGAAAGATCAATGATTTTTAATGTTTGAAGTGTGGGCTGAACATTATCCTTTCGTCCCCTGCTTTTCCTGGGCCTGAGATACTAAACAGCAGCAAAATACTGCTGCTGGAGGAAAATTACATTAGTTCCACTTTGATTGTACTTGTCTCTAATTTTTCTACAATTATATAAAGCATTGTATATTTCCTATTTTAATAATTTTTGTATCTTTTTTTTTAAAGCAGGAGAAATTATAATTAAGTTTTTAATTCCTATTGCCTTATTCTCAGTTTGTAGGTGCTGAAAATGTTTCATTGTTTTGAAAATCCAAGATGCAAGGTTTCAGACTGAAGGCTGTCTGTGCACTGGCATAAGAAATAGGAGGTTGGAGTTGAAAATAGTACATGAACATTTCTGAAGTTTTTAGTAGAACTATAAAAGTGCAGATCTTTTATTCTTTTATATATTTTTCACTGAGTTTCTTAACAGTCAGTTGTTTTGCACCTGTCTTGTTAGTTGGCATGCTTCTTTCCACCCACTTGTCCACTTGTTTATATTTTAAGGTCAGTTATTTTTTTGATCCACAGCTTCAAGAAAGTATTAAGGAGCTGAAATTGTGTATCGCCCCTTTTGGAGGTGGTAATCTTTCAGAGGCCAAACATTCTGCGCTCAGCGCAGAAGTCCCGTCCTGAAAGTGAAATTGGGCTTACCGCCCCCGACAGGAAGTGGAATGCAATGTCATGCGCTCCATTTCCTCTCGGCGAGCTCGGGGTCGCTACCAGGGCAAACGTCTGAGCACTATGCGGCCTCTCTGCATAGCGCTGACTCGTTCCAAGGGCCCTCCCCTTCCGTTAAAGGGGATGCTGCGAGCACTGCAGGACATTTGATGGGCCTCCACTCGGCCACCGGGGATGCATGCCGTGGCTGCAACCCAGCACCAAAACGAGTGTCTGGCTGCACGATCGCGGAATGGACTCTGAGGCTGGATCAGTAAGTCGGAGGGCTTCGCAAAATGGTGGCGCGCACCTCCCCTTTAAATTTCTCTCCGCAAGCAAAGTGCAGCCCGGTTCATAGCCCGCAAGGCTGGCACTGACATTGCCCACGGCAGCCTCACTGGCCGCTGCCCAATTTCTACCGTGGGGCGAAAAGAGGTCTCCACGCTCATCATTACTGTCATGTATCCTACATGGTTACTGCTTGTACTATTACAACGTGTGCCACCAGAGGGTACTGCAGTGGGAGACTTGCAGGTTACCAGTACAGGTGTACCTGGCCTAGTATAAAAGGCAGGCCACCATGTGTGATCCTCACTCTGGAGTTATCAATAAAGGACTAAGGTCACTACAGTTAAAGTACAACACATTGCCTTGTGTAGTCATTATTAGAGTATCTAAGGACATAACAATTACGTCATCGCCAGAGGCACAGTGGCCCGAGGCGCTACCAGTGGGGGCGCGGTGCTACCGGTTTCGGACTTCCACTAACTCCCGCGGGAGCCAGTAGTGCCCCGCCCCTCCCGGGCAAAAACACTTTAGTGCCCCCCCAGAGGTGCTAACAGCAGGGAAATTTCACCCCCGCATTTGTGCCAAATTTGTTGAAAGTAGTGTGATAACTAAGGAGGTATGCTCACTGTAATTAAGCTCTTTTTTGTGATTTGAATTCCAGAACCATGCCAAGTCTATTGGAATATTTAAGTTACAACTGTAATTTCATGGGTATCCTGGCGGGGCCATTATACACCTACAAGGATTATATTGCTTTCATTGAAGGCAGGACATTGCACGTGAAATGTGCTGAAGTAAATGGAAAAGGAAAT
The DNA here is from genome assembly GCF_044704955.1 of Pristiophorus japonicus. Lineage (NCBI taxonomy): Eukaryota > Metazoa > Chordata > Chondrichthyes > Pristiophoridae > Pristiophorus > Pristiophorus japonicus. The sequence continues at coordinate 55,895,980 of NC_091983.1, forward strand.
GGACGATGTGGAAAAAGTGAACCTTCGCCTGTGGTAAGTTTTTTTTAAAATGGTACTCTTGTTTCACCTTGGAATTTTACTATTATTTTGAAAATCAGCAAACTGATAAATATAGTTGATATTTTAATATGTTTATTTTATATCATGATTTAATTTACTATAAAATAATTCTCCCTTCGGTACCCTCTAGACACAGTAGTCTAGCTTACCTAGCTCTAGGAAAGCCATGTATCAAGCAAGCATGGAAACATGTTATCGGATTGCAGATAGATAATTGCTCCACATTGCGACCACGTGTTGCATCTAATAAAGCCCTAGGATCTCTATCATTACACCAATTTGTTTTGTCCCACACAAATTTTCTTTGGTAATAAGGGGGCTAGTGTTAGCAAAGGTTTGGGACAAATTCTTAAGCCTCTCAGTTGTGGACCTGGCTGGTTCAGATTGAAGAGTCTACCACAAATGAGTTACTTTGAAACTTGGAACTACACACGGTAGATGCTGAGAGGGAGTTAGATATGGCCCTTACGGCTAACGGGATCAAGGGGTATGGAGAGAAAGCAGGAAAGGGGTACTGAGATGAATGATCAACCATGATCTTATTGAATGGTGGTGCAGGCTTGAATGGCCGAATGACCTACTCCTATGTTTCCCCTCGTGGAGGAATCTAGAACTAGGAGGCATAGTTTCAGAATAAGGGGTCGCTCATTTAAGACGGAAATGAGGAGGAATTTCTTCTCAGAGGGTCGTGAATTTTTGGAATTCTCTGCCCCAGAGAGCTGTGGAAGCTGAGTCATTGAATATATTCAAGGCTGAGATAGACAGATTCTTGAACTGGGTTATGGGGAACAGACAGGAAAGTGGAGTTGAGGCCAAGATCAGATTAGCCATGATCTTATTAAGTGGCGGTGCAGGCTCGAGGGGCCGTATGGTCTATTCCTGCTCCTATTTCTTATGTTCTTGTGTTCTTAAATTGCCAAGCATTTAAAATTGGAGCCGCTTAACAACCAATTGATTTGCCGTCTTTTCCAAACCCCGAAGAATCAAGGAGGGTAGTCTTTAGTTGGTCATTAGATAACTGACCAATACATGCTTGAACCTCCAGGGGAGAGAAAAATTGGAGGGCATGTTAATGAAGTAAAAGTTTTCAACTACTTTCAGATTGAGTGATTTATTGATTTATTTTCGATCATAGAAGTGACTAGAATGGCAGGACATTTTCGGTGCTGCTGTGTGGAGTAGTTTTATTATATCTGTTGGCTTGACAATATATGGATGTGATCTATGTACGTTTTTATGGGGTTTTATTGCGACAAGAATTCACAAGCAGTCCATTGGACAATGGCAGCTAAGAAAAGGAAACTTCAGAAATTTCATAAGAGAATGAAAAAATGATTTTGACCAGAAAGCAGCAATACAGAAAAGTTCAAGAGCCGTAGGGTGATATATTTTTTTTAAATAAGTCATCCCTATTCTCTTTTGGTTGTGTGTGTGCAAGAGAGTTTTGCAGCAAGGAAGACAATAAATAGAACACCCATAAAAATATTTTCAAAAGAGCAAATCCAGTAAGGCAAATTCTGGCAAGTACCCTTTCTATTATGAAATAAAAAGAAAATGCTTTAGATATGTTTGATTTCCAGCAGTTTGCAGTTTTTTTTTATCTCTGCTGTTTTGAAAATTGTGTTTCTAGTCTGAAGAGCAATTAATTGGTTGATGTGACTGCAATCTACTCATTATTCAGTCATTTCTTGCAATAAAAGTTTGAGTTGTCCAATAATTTGAATTAAGCAACACCAGTGAAACAGCAAAGTGGGAATTTAGTACTTTAAAAGATTTGAATTCTCAAATTTTTTGAAGTAAGCAACTTTGGATTAAACGGAACAAAGTATAGAATGAATTGCAGTAATTATGAGCAACTGTGCCAAAAATAGATTTTGTGAAAACCTGAAGATATTGTTTTATTTTATAAAATAATTTTAATGTTTAACTTCCTTCTGTGTTTTCTTTCAGTCAGCTGTACTGTGCAAGCTCCTTGTTTGTGGGATTTCTTTGTCATTTCATCTGACAGTCACTAAGGTGTTCCCAGTCGCATACAATATTGACGAAAACTTTGTGACTACAGCGTCCTTAACTAGTCGAGTGTTGTACCTATATATTTCATTATTGGCTGCCAGACCAAAATACTATTTTGCTTGGAATCTTGGTGAGCATTTCAAATGTTTTTGACTAACATGGAAGCACTGACTTTTGTGAATGTTTTAAATATCCGAGACTATATTTTTTTCTATTCATGGAATGGTTTATAAATGCATTTTTAATAGATAAGTCTCCAGGGCTAGAAAAGCATAATGGTGACCTCCAGTGGTTAAAGCCATGAACTAAATAAACAGGGAGGATCTTTCTTTTTTTTTAAAAATCCTTTTATCTTCTAACTTCATGTACAGGTTGAGCGTCCGAATCCAGAGCTCCGAAATTCGGAATGTTCCAGAATCCGGACACTGGGCCGATCTGAAATCCGGACTCGGCCATCCAACCTCCGGCTGCCTCAGCACCGCCCCCCGACATTCCCCCACTCTCTTCCCCCCCACCCCGCACCTTGGCTGCCCGAGCTTCTCCCCCACCCCTCTTTCATAGAAACAGAGAAAGTAGGTGCAGGAGTAAGCCATTCGGCCCTTCGAGCCTGCACCACCATTCAGTGTGATCATGCAACTTCAGTACCCAATTCCTGCTTTCTTTCCATACCCCTTTAGCCATAAGGGCCACATCTAACTCCCTTTTGAATATATCTTAACTTTTTGTGGTAGAGAATTCCACAGGTTCACAACTGAGTGAAGAAATTTCTCCTCATCTCGGTCCTAAATGGCTTACCTCTTATCCTTAGACTGTGACCCCCTGGTTCTGGACTTCCCCAACATTGGGAACATTCTTCCTGCATCTAACCTGTCCAATCCTGTCAGAATTTGATATGTTTCTATGGAATCCCCTCTCATTCTTCTAAATTCCAGTGAATATAAGCCTAGTCAATCCAGTCTTTCTTCATATGTCAGACCTGCCATCCCGGGAATCAGTCTGGTGAATCTTCGCTGCACTCCCTCAATAGCAAGAATGTCCTTCCTCAGATTAGGAGACCAAAACTGCACACGATACCCAAGGTGTGGTCTCACCAAGGCCCTGTACTACTGCAGTAACACCTCCCTGCTCCTGTACTCAAATCCTCTCGCTAGGAAGGCCAGCATGCCATTTACCTTCTTTACTGCCTGCTGTACTTGCATGCCTACCTTCAATGACTGATGTACCATGACACCCAGGTCTCGTTGCACCTCCCCTTTTACTAATCTGTCACCATTCAGACAATCTGCCTTCCTGTTTTTGCAACCAAAGTGGATAACCTCACACTTAACTCAGCCGGCTGACCCACCCTCCCCTTCCCTACCTGCCTTGGCCCAGGCGTTTCCAGACCGAAATCCAGAAATACTCAAACCTCGGCCTGGGCGTTTCCGGGCTCAGGACGTCGCAAAGACATTCCAAAATCCGGAATGGCCTCAGTCCCGAGGTTTCCAGTTTTTGGACGCTCTACCTATACAATGTGAAAATTAGCCAATTTAAACTTAAAATCAGTAGTGCTGAGTGGATAAAGAAGACTTTTCTTTAAAGCCTGATCTGCAATTGATGTGTGTTTTATTTTTAAAAAAAACAATGGGCAGCTCAATCCAAGATTTGGGTTTAAAAAAAACGCTCGAGTGGCTCATAACTATCATAAGCATTCTTGAAATCAATTGATTCTGTATTTGTCTTGCAGGTTTATCAAGATATCTAGTTACAGTAAATTTTAGTCGGCACTATTGTATATACTAAGAAACTGATTTTTTTTTAAAAAAGGTCCTTTGCCTTCCACAGTCCCCCCCCACCACACACCACACACACACACACACACACATTTTATTTGCTTCCTCTCAGCACCACACTTTGTCCTTCAACTAGTATAGAATTAATGATTGATTTTCTATAACAAAATTCAGTCTAAAATCATGCTATTTATGATTCTGACGGTCTTGAGGGGAATAACGCAGTTATGGAGGATCAGTGATGTTCTGGATTTTAATTGAGCACAGACTTAATGTAGTAATTGACTTGTCTGAAAACTGAATTGCACTACCTGTATTTTTCTTTAAGTAAAGTGTAATGAGATAGGTTTAAGTGAGTATTTTTGAATGTTTGAGAGAAAGTAGTATCCGAAACCGGTGACCTTGGGCTTTCATTCTTTGGTAAAACAGTATACCAGATGTGTTTGGGAAACATTCGATGAAGATCCCCCTAAAGTGTGTCCATTGCATACATATTTTTAAGATCAATTGTAAGCTGTCCTTGTGTTCTTGTAGGCTGAATTGTTTTTCTTCAACCTCCACACACACTCTCTCTCTCTCTCTCCTGTCTTTCCCCTCCCCCACAGTGAAAGATAGGAAATAAAGTAGCAAAGATCAACAGAATTTGAAATATGGAATTTAGTGCTTTATAGTTACAGGAAAATCATCCTGCTGGTGGATTATGCCTCTACAAATCTTCTGAGAATGTTTTTCTACATTAAAAGTGAGCAATATTAGATGACCCTTTGAGAAATTAAAACAACCAAGACTGGTCAGCGATTGGTGATGTTAGAGGTAGACATAGGTGGTCTTGTTAATGGAGCATATATGGTCGGAAGCTCGGCTTGGGGCAAGTAGGATGTGAGGTTGCAAACAATTGGAAAAGTTGAAGACCATGGATTTGGTCTTACTAATATTTTACTGGAGGAAATTTCACCCAGAACTGAATATCGGACAATCATGCTGACAATGCAGAGGCAGTTGAGGGGTTGAGCTGGGTATGTGTGAAACCTGACACCATGAATGATGTTCGAGGGACAGCATGTATATGAGGAAATGGAGGGGACCACGGATAGGTCCTGGGGGTAGGGGTGAGGGGCGGGGGGGTGGGGGGGGCTCCAGAGGAAATGGTGGGGTGGTGGAAAAAGAAGCCATTGCTGGAGAAGCTCTGGATATGATTTGGATAGGTAAGAAGAAACCAAGCAAGGGCAGTCCCAATGAGCTGAGCAACAAAAGAGAGGCATTGGAAAAGGATGGTGTGTTCAGAGAGGTGGAAAAGGAAGAGGAGGGATAATTTGCCATGATCACGATCTCAGTGGATGTTATTTGCGACCTCGATTGGTGCCATTTCAGTGGTGTGATGGACAGAAACCTGAGATTCAAGCATGGATCTGGACGAGAACAACACGTTAGAGATGGGGGGAGTAGTTTGCAAGAATATAGGGGTCCAGTGTAGATTTTTTTTTTAAGGAGAGGAGTTATGACTGCAGTTTTGAAAGGGAAGGGGACTATACCTGAGGAGAGGGAACTGTTTACAATGTCAGCTATGAAGGGATAGTGTTCCCTGTAAACTAGAGAAAAATTCAGGTTCAGGGCAAAGGTAGGGGGAATCTTGGGGAGGTTTAACATGTTGGGTGGGCCTGTGTGGTGGTAGCTGGCTTTGACTTCATTTGTGACACTTTTTTTATATAGACATAAATGAAGCAATCTGTAACGGTGGAAAATTGTATGCAGCAACCCATTGAGCAGTGTGGGAGTAAAAGTACGCACTACCTGGGTACCTCAGTGTCCTTTCTGTGCAGTCTGGGATCAGCATACTATGAGTTAAAACCTAATTTCTGCTGAGCTTTGTTGAGCTGAATTGTATAAAAAGGCCTTAAAGTGAGGATATCTTAACAGAAAAGTAGGATAGTAGAATGTGTCAAGTGTCACTCAGCCATATCTAATTTTTAAACATTTGTTCCTGGGATGTGGGTGTCACTGGCAAAGCCAGCATTTATTTAGCCCATCCCTAATTGCCCTCGAGAAGGTGGTGGTGAGCCGCTGCCTTGAACCGCTGCAGTCCATGTTGAAGGTACTCCCACAGTGCTTTAGGGAAGGATTTTGACAAGTGACAATGAAGGAACGGTGATATACTTTCAAGTCAGGATGATGTGTAACTTGGAGGGGAACTTGCAAGTGGTGGTGTTCCCATGCTCCTGCTGCCCTTCCCCTTCTAAGAGGTAGAAGTCGTTGGTTTGAGATATGCTGCCAAAGAAGCCTTGGCGAGTTGCTGCAGTGCATCTTATAGATAGTACACACTGCAGCCACGTGCACCGGTGGTGGAGGGAGTGAATATTTAAGGTACCAATGACGGGGTGCCAATCAAGCAGGCTGGTTTGTCCTGGATGATGTTGAGTTTCTTTAGTGTTGTTGGAGCTGCACTCATTCAGGCAAGTGGAGAGTATTCCATCACATTCCTGACTTGTGCCTTGTAGATGGTGGAAAAGCTTTGGAGAGTCGGGAGGTAAGACACTCGCCGCAGAATACCCAGCCTCTGACCTGCTCTTGTGTGGCTTGTCCAGTTAAGTTTCTGGGCAATGGTGACCCCCCCCCCCCCAGGATGTTGATGGTGGGTGATTCAATGATGGTAATGCAGTTGAATGTTGAGGGACAGTGGTTAAACCCTCTTGTTTGAGATAGTAATTGCCTGGCACCTGTGTGGTTCGAATGTTACTTGCCACGTATCAGCCCAAGCCTGAATATCATCCAGGTATTGCAGCATTCAGGCACAGACTGCTTCATTATCTGCATCATGGTCTGGAATATGTCCGCTTGGTCACCTTGTTTTATGGGAATGGGAAGAGTTTATTTGGGAAATCGGGTTGCTTCTGGTCATGGCAATAAAATAATTAGAAGAGCTAAGTGCATGTGTGTTTACATCATGTTCTGTTGGCAGTGTATGTATCTTTGATCTGTGGTTTGTTGGTGGTATGTATAGAATGCAGTGATCAAAGATGAAATTGGTTTAAGGTTGTGAGGGAGTCTTTGTTTTAAGAACATAAGAAATAGGAACAGGAGTAGGCCATACAGCCCCTCGAGCCTGCTCCGCCATTCAATAAGATCATGACTGATCTGATCATGGACTCAGCTCCACTTCCCCGCCCGCTCCCCATAACCCCTTATCGTTTGAGAAACTGTCTATTTCTGTCTTAAATTTATTCAATGTCCCAGCTTCCACAGCTCTCTGAGGCAGCGAATTCCACAGATTTACAATCTTCTGAGAGAAGAAATTTCTCCTCATCTCTGTTTTAAATGAGCGGCCCCTTATTCTAAGATCATGCCCTCTAGTTCTAGTCTCCCGCATCAGAGGAAACATCCTCTCTGCATCCACCTTGTCAAGCCCCCTCATAATCTTACACGTTTTGATAAGATCATCTCTCATCCTTCTAAATTCCAATGAGCAGAGGCCCAACCTACTCGACCTTTCCTCAAAAGTCAACCCCCTCATCCCCGGAATCAATCTAGTGAACCTTCTCTGACCTGCCTCCAAAGCAAGTGTATCCTTTCGTAAATATGGAAACCAAAACTGCACGCAGTATTCCAGATGTGGCCTCACCAATACCTTATATAGCTGCAGCAAGACTTCCTGCTTATATACTCCATCCCCTTTGCAATAAAGGCCAAGATACCATTGGCCTTCCTGATCACTTGCTGTACCTGCATTCTATCCTTTTGTGTTTCATGCACAAGTACCCCCAAGTCTTGCTGTACTGCGGCACTTTGCAATCTTTCTCCATTTAAGTAATTAATTGCTTTTTGATTTTTTTTCTGCCAAAGTGCGTGACCTCACACCTTCCAACATTATGCTCCATCTGCCAAATTTTTGCTCAATTACTTAGCCTGTCTATGTCCTTTTGCAGATTTTTTTATGTCCTCCTCACACATTGCTTTTCCTCCCATCTTTGTATCGTCAGCAAACTTGGCTATGTTACACTCGGTCCCTTCTTCCCAGTCATTAATACAGATTGTAAATAGTTGGGGTCCCAGCACTGATCCCTGCGGCACCCCACTAGTTACTGGTTGCCAACCAGAGAATGAACCATTTATCCAAACACTCTGTTCTGTTAGTTAGCCAATCCTCTATCCATGTTAATATATTACCCCCAACCCCATGAACTTTTATCTTGTGCAGTAACCTTTTATGTGGCACCTTGTCAAATGCCTTCTGGAAGTCCAAATACACCACATCCACTGGCTCCCCTTTATCCACCCTGTTTGTTACATCCTCAAAGAACTCCAGCAAATTTGTCAAACATAACAGCTCATACTGGAATTGTGGAGTATGATGTCTGAACAGAGCTCATACTGGTTGTGGTGGGTGTGTGTTTCTAATACTGATCAATAAAAGCAAATTAGAGAATTATATCTTGCTGTAATTTTTGAATATACATGTGTACATAGTGAATTAAAGCTATTAAGTGTATTCATAAACCATTTTTTTAAGCGATTTTCACTGAAGCATTTAATTTTATTTTGAACAGCTGATGCTATCAACAATGCTGCAGGATTTGGCTTCAATGGTTATGACGGGAAAGGCAATGCTCGTTGGGACTTGATTTCAAATTTAAATATTGTAAACATTGAGGTGAGAATTTTTTTTTGGCTTGAGGGCAATTACTAATTTGTGGCCCTACCCCTGTTTCTTCCCTCGAGTTTCTCCAGGTCATGTAGTGCCTAGAGGCCAGGTATCCTTCTCTTGGGCCTTTCAGTGCTGAGGTACATAAGCAAGGGATGGGAACTGTTGTATATGAATGAAGAGTCTGACTGGATACTGTGAGCTCAAAGTAAAGTGTGACCGTAGTCTTTTATTGCAGGTCTCCAGAGTGCCTCTCTAGCCTGTGAGGTCTCCTTAAGTACCTGTACTCCCAAGTGATTGTGGGATCCCTTGGGACTCCAGGGGATGAGCCCCCTGATGGTTAAACAGGGTATTAACATGTTTACATATATAACAACACTCCCCCCGCAAAGTCAACAGTGTAACTATTTACAAGGTGAGTCGATCTGGGGCCTGTCTCTCCCTGGTTGATCGTCTCGGTGCAAATGCTGGTTTTGGTGAATCGTTTGTTGGGCCCTCGCTGGGCTGCTGTACAGCTGGCCTTGCTGGGCTGCCTGGTGTGGTGAGCCCTGCTGGGCAGCTGCGGGTGATGGGTTTGCTTCGCGGCCAACCGCGGTGTCATTTGCCACTGGTGTTTTTGGGGGGGGTCAAAAAAGGTAAGGTCCAAAGTGGGTTGCTCAGGATAGTCTGTGAATCTGAGTTTGATTTGGTCCAAGTTTCCGGTGAATGAGTCCATTTGAAAGTTTGACCCGAAACACCCTGCTCCCCTCTTGGGCCACAATAGTGCTGTGAAGCCACTTGGGACCTTGTCCGTAATTCAAGACAAATACAGAATCAATTGATTTCAATTTCGCATGACACATTTGCGCGATCATGATATGTACTTTGTTGAAGCCGCCTGCTCTCTACCTGTTCATGTAGATCAGGATGAACTAATGAGAGCTTTGTCTTAAATGCCCTTTTAATGAGCAGTTCAGCAGGTGGAATTTCAGTGAGCGAGTGGGGTCTCGTGCGGTAGCTAAGCAGAACTCTGGATAGGTCAGTCTGCAGTGAGCCTTCAGTTACCCTCTTCAAGCCCTGCTTGATACTTTGCACTGCTCTCTCTGCCTGACTATTGGATGCTGATTTGAACGGGGCAGATGTAATATGTTTGATCCCGTTACGGGTCATGAACTCTTTGAACTCAGCATTGGTAAAACATGGTTCGTTGTCATTCATGAGGACATCAGGTAGTCCTGGCGTGGAAAACATGGCTCGCAGGCTCTCAGTGGTGGCAGTGGACGTGCTTGCCGACATTATCTCACATTCAGTCCATTTGGAGTGCGCATCTACAATCACAAGGAACATTTTACCCAAAAACGGGCCTGCATAGTCGACATGGACTCTGGACCACGGTTTGGAGAGCCATGACCATATACTTAGTGGCGCCTCCCTGGGTGCATTGCTTAACTGCGAGCATGTGTTACATCTGCGCACGTAGGACTCTAAGTCCGCATCGATACCAGGCCACCACACGTGGGATCTGGCTATCACTTTCATCATTACGATGCCTGGGTGGGCACTGTGGAGGTCACTGATGAAGGTGTCTCTGCACTTTGGCCCACTACCCGATTGCCCCACAGAAGGCTGTCTGCCTGTACAGACATTTCATCTTTGCGCTGCTTGTATCTCTTCCTGCATTTCCACTGGGACACTGGACCAGCTCCCGTGAAACACACAATTTTTTACTAGGGACTGTAAGGGGTCCTGGCTCGTCCAGGTTCTAATCCATCGGGCTGTGACAAGTGATTGCTCACTCTCAAATGCTTCCATAAGCATGACTAAATCTGTGGACTATGCTATTTCCACCCCCGTGGTGGGCAATGGCAGCCTACTGAGAGCAGTTTCTGTGCCTGGCCTGTGGCGGATGGCGTAGTTGTATGCGGACAACGTGAGCGCCCATCTCTGGATGCAGGCTGATGCATTCGTATTTATCCCCATACTCTCGGAAAACAGGGAAATTAGTGGCTTATGGTCCGTTTACAATTCAAATTTGAGCCCAAACAGATATTGATGCATTTTCTTTATCCCATAGACACGCTAACACTTCTTTTTCAATCATACTGTAGGCCCTCTCGGCCTTAGACAGACTTCTGGATGCATAAGCAACAGGTTGAAATTTCCCAGATTCATTAGCTTGCTGCAATACACACCCGACGCCATAGGACAATGCATCACATGCTAGTACCAAACGCTTACATGGATCATACAACACAAGCAACTTGTTTGAGCATAACAATTTTCTAGCTTTTACAAAGGCATTTTCTTGGCTTTTACCCCATGCCATTCATCTCCTTTACACAGTAAAGAGTGCAGGGGTTCAAACAATGTGCTAAGACCCGGTAAGAAGTTACCAAAGTTGTCCAGGAGTCCGAGGAACGACCGCAGCTCCGTCACGTTCTATGGCCTCGGTGCGTTCTCGATTGCCTCCGTCTTCGAATCGGTGGGCCTGATGCCGTCCGCCGCGATTCTTCTCCCCAGGAACTCCACTTCAGGCGCCAGGAAAACTCACTGAGCGTTTCAACCTGAGCCCCACGCAGTTGAGTCGACTAAGAACCTCCTCCTGGTTCTGCAGATGCTCGACTGTGTCCCGACCTGTAACCAAGATGTCGTCCTGGAAGACCACCATGCGTGGGTCCGACTTCAGTAAGCTTTCCATATTCCTCTGCAATATCGCCGCGGCTGATCGAATTCCAAATGGGCATCTGTTATAAATGAAGAGACCTTTGTGCATGTTGATGCAGGTGAGGCCCTTTGATGATTCCTCCAGCTCCTGCCAACGTCAGGTCCAGCTTCGTGAACCTTCCTCCCACCAGCATAGCAAAAAGGTCATCTGCCTTTGGTAGAGGGTATTGATCCTGCAGGGAGAAACGAGTGATAGTTACTTTGTAATCACCACAGATTCTGATGGTGCCCTCTCCCTTAAGGGTTGGAACAATCGGACTGGCCCACTCGTTGAATTCGATCAGCGAAATGATGCCCTCTTATTGCAGCCGGTCCAGCTCGATCTCTACCCTTTCTCTCATCATGTGCGTTACGGCTCTCGCTTTGTAATGGATTGGTCGCGCCCCCGGAATTAGGTGGATCTGCACTCCTTGGAACTTCCCGATACCTGGTTCGAACAGCGAAGGGAACTTGTTTAAGGGTTAGGGTTAGGGTACACGAAGTGTCGTCAGCGGACGAGAGCGCTCGGACACCATCCCAGTTCCAGCATACCTTTCCCAGCCAGCTCCTGCCGAGCAGCGTGGGACCATCACCAGGTACCACCCAGAGTGGTAGCTTGTGCACCGCTCCATCGTAGGAGACCTTTACAGTAGCACTGCTGATTATGGGAATCAGTTCCTTTGTGTAAGTTCTCAGTTTCGGGCGAATGGGATTCAAGACTGGCTTTGAGGCCTTGCTGCACCACAATTTATCGAAAGTCTTTTTGCTCATAATGAACTGTCTCGTGCCCATGTCCAGCTCCATTGACACCATGAGTACATTTAACTCAACCTTCAGCATTATCAGAGGACACTTTGTGGTAAATGTGTGCACCCCATATACCTCTGCCTCCTCAGTCTGAGGCTCTCGTCGTGATCCACCTGCATCAGTTCTCCTCTTTAACATGGTGGTTTGCAGAATTAAGTATTTGCAGCTTGCTTGCACATACTTTGGAGGTGTTCCATTGTTCCAAAGCTCTTGCAAACTTACCCTTTGAAGCGGTATGAATGGAAATGATGATCACCCCCGCAGCGCCAACAAGGTGTTAATGGCCTTGCATTCATCACCCTTGATGGTGGACTCTGAGACATCTGCGGGCATGCAGCTGCAGGCATGTGGGGCCTGCCCTGTACGTTGCAATTTGAAAACATCATTTTGTTCACAGTACTTGTAGCAGCACTCGTGTGCTGAGAGATTTGCTTAGTATTGTCACTGGTGGCAATGAACGCCTGGGCTATCGCATTGGCCTTACTCAAGGTTGGGGTCTCGACAGTCAAAAGTTTGCCAAATATCACTTCATGGCCAATGCCAAGTACGAAAAAGTCTCTGAACATGTGCTCCAAATGTCCTTCAAATTCGCAATGTCCTGCAAGGCGTCTTAGCTCGGTGACATAACTCGCCACTTCCTGGCCTTCAGACCTTTTGTAGATGTAGAACCGGTACCTCGCCATCAGAACGCTTCCCTTCGGGTTCAGATGCTCCTGGACCAGTGTACACAAATCCTTGTACGATTTCTCTGTGGGTTTCGCTGGAGCAAGCAGATTTTTCATCAGACAATACCTTGGTGCCCGCAGATGGTGAGGAGAATCGCCCTTCTTTTGGCAGCGTTCGCTTCTCCTTCCACCTTGTTAGCCACAAAGTTATTGGTCAAGTCGCTCTACGAAGGTTTCCCAATCATCTCCCTCCGAAAACTTCTCCAGGATGCCCACTGTTCTCTGCATCGTTCGGTTCATCATCTGTATCTCATCGCCAGTTGTTATATATGAATAGAATCTGAATGGATACATAGAAACATGGAAAATAGTTGCATGAGTAGGCCATTCATCCCTTCGACACTGCACCACCATTCAATAAGTTCATGGCTGATCATTCACCTCAGTACCACTTTCCTGCTTTCTCTCCATATCCCTTGATCCCTTTAGCCGTAAGGGCCATATCTAACTCCCTCTTGAATATATCCAATGAACTGGCATCAACGACTCTCTGCGGTATGGAATTCCACAGGTTAACAACTCTCTGAGTGAAGAAGTTTCTCCTCATCTCAGTCCTAAATGGCTTACCCCTTATCTTTAGACTGTGTCCTCTGGTTCTGGACTTCCCCAACATCGGGAACATTCTTCCTGCATCTAACCTGTCCAGTCCTGTCAGAATTTTATATGTTTCTATGAGATCCCCTCTCATCCTTCTAAACTCCAGTCAAAACAGGCCCAGTCGATCCAGTCTCTCCTCATATGTCAGTCCTGCCATCCCGGGAATCAGTCTGGTGAACCTTCGCTGCACTCCCTCAATAGCAAGAACGTCTTTCCTCAGATTAGGAGACCAAAACTGAACACGATATTCCAGGTGAGGCCTCACCAAGGTCCTATACAACTGCAGTAAGACCTCCCTGCTCTTATACTCAAAACCCCTAGCTATGAAGGCCAACATACCATTTGCCTTCTTCGCCGCCTGCTATACCTACATGCCAATTTTCAATGACTGATGTACCATGACACCCTCGTTGCACCTCCCCTTTTCCTAATCTGCCGCCATTGAGATAATGTTCTGCCTTCGTGTTTTTGCCCCCAAAGTGGATAACCTCACATTTATCCACATTATCCTGCATTTGCCATGCATTTGCTCACTCACCTAACCTGTCTAAGTCACCCTGAAGCCTCTTAGCGTCCTCCTCTCAGCGCACATCGCCACCCAGCTTAGTGTCATCTGCAAACTTGGAGATATTACACTCAATTCCTTCATCTAAATCATTAATGTATATTGTAAATAGCTGGGGTCCCAGCACTGAGCCCTGCGGCACCCCACTAGTCACTGTCTGCCATTGTGAAAAGGACCCGTTTATCCCGACTGCTTCCTATCTGCCAACCAGTTCTCTATGCATGTCAGTACATTACCCCCAATACCATGTGCTTTAATTTTGCACACCAATCTCTTGTGTGGGACCTTGTCAAAAGCCTTTTGAAAGTCCAAATACACCACATCCACTGGTTCTCCCTTGTCCACTCTGCTGGAATGTTTTGAGGATGTAACTAGAAGATTTGTCAAGCATGATTTCCCTTTCATAAATCCATGCTGACTTGGACCGATCCTGTCACTGCTTTCCAAATGCGTTGCTATTTCATCTTTAATAATTGATTCCAACATTTTCCCCACCACTGATGTCAGGCTAACCGGTCTATAATTACCTCTTTTCGCTGTCCCTCCTTTTTTAAAAAAACGGGGTTACATTAGCTACCCTCCAGTCCACAGGAACTGATCCAGAGTTGATAGACTGTTGGAAAATGATCATCAATGCATCCACTATTTCTAGGGCCACTTCCTTAAGTACTCTGGGATGCAGACTATCAGGCCCCGGGGATTTATCGGCCTTCAATCCCATCAATTTCCTTAACACAATTTCCCGCCTAATAAGGATTTCCTTCAGTTTGTCCTTCCCACTAGACCCTTGGTCCCCTAGAATTTCCGGAAGGTTATTTGTGTCTTCCTTCGTGAAGACCAAACCAAAATATTTGTTCAACTGGTCTGCCATTTCTTTGTTCCCCATTACAAATTCACCTGAATCTGACTGCAAGGGACCAACGTTTGTCTTCACTAATCTTTTTCCCTTCACATATCTATAGAAGTTTTTGCAGTCAGTTTTTATGTTCCTGGCAAACTTCCTATCATACTCCATTTTTCCCCCCTCCTTTGTTCTCCTCTGCTGAATTCTGAATTTCTCCCAGTCCTCAGGTTTGCTGCTTTTTCTGGCCAATTTATATGCCTCTTCCTTGGATTTAACACTTTCCTTAATTTCCCTTGTTAGTCACGGTTGAGCCACCTTCCCCATTTTATTTTTACTCCAGACAGGGATGTACAATTGTTGAAGTTCATCCATGTGATCTTTAAATGTTTGCCATTGTTTATCCACTGTCAACCCTTTAAGTATCATTCGCCAGTCTGTTCTAGCCAATTCACGTCTCATCCTATTGAAGTTACCTTTCCTTAAGTTCAGGACCCTAGTCTCTGAATTAACTGTGTCACTCTCCATCTTAATAAAGAATTCTACCATATTATGGTCACTCTTCCCCAAGGGGCCTCGCACAACAAGATTGCTAATTAGTCTTTTCTCATTACACATCACCCAGTCTAGGATGGCCAGCCCTCTAGTTGGTTCCTCGACATATTGATCGAGAAAACCATCCCTAATACACTCCAGGAAATCCTCCTCCACCGTATTGCTACCAGTTTGGTTAGCCCAATCTATATGTAGATTAAAGTCACCCATGATAACTTCTGTACCTTTATTGCATGCATCCCTAATTTCTTGTTTGATGCTGTCCCCAACCTCACTACTACTGTTTGGTGGTCTGTACACAACTCCCACTAGCGTTTTCTGCCCTTTCGTATTCTGCAGTTCCACCCATACAGATTCCACATCATCCAAGCTAATGTCCTTCCTTACTATTGCGTCAATTTCCTCTTTAACCAGCAACGCTACCCCACCTCCTTGTCCTTTCTGTCTATCCTTCCTGAATGTTGAATACCCCTGGATGTTGAGTTCCCAGCCTTGGTCACCCTGGAGCCATGTCTCCGTGATGCCAATGATATCATATTCATTAATTGCTGCCTCTGCAGTTAATTCGTCCACCTTATTACGAATTTTCCTCGTATTGAGGCACAAAGCCTTCAGGCTTGTCTTTTTAACACACTTTGCCCCTTTAAAATTTTGCTGTAATGTGGCCCTTTTTGATTTTTGTCTTGGGTTTCTCTGCCCTCCACTTTAACTTTTCTTCTTTCTATCTTTTGATTCTGCACCCATTCTACTTCCCTCTGTCTCCCTGCGTAGGTTCCCATCCCCCTGCCATATTAGTTTAACCCTTCCCCAACAGCACTAGCAAACACTCCCTCTAGGACATTGGGTCCAGTCCTGCCCAGGTGCAGAACGTCCGGCTTGTACTAGTCCCACCTCCCCCAGAACCGGTTCCAATGTCCCAGGAATTTGAATCCCTCCCTTCTGCACCACTCCTCAAGCCACGTATTCATCTGGGCTATCCTGCAATTCCTACTCTGACTAGCACGTGGCACTGGTAGGAATCCTGAGATTACTACCTTTTGAGGTCCTACTTTTTAATTTAACTCCTAGCTCCCTAAATTCAGCTTGTAGGACCTCATCCCGTTTTTTACCTATATCGTTAGTACCTATATGCACTATGACAACTGGCTGTTCACCCTCCCCCTCCAAAATGTCCTGCAACCGCTCCGAGACATCTTTGACCCTTGCACCAGGGAGGCAATATATCATCCTGGAGTCTCGATTGCGGCCACAGAAACTTCTATCTATTTCCCTTACAATAGAATCCCCTACCACGAGAGCTCTCCCACTCTTTTTCCTGCGCAGCAGAGCCACCCACGGTGCCATGGACTTGGTTGCTGCTGCCCTCCTCTCGTGAGTCATTTCTCCCCCCCCCCCCCCCCCTCCCAGCAGTAGCCAAAACGGTATATCTGTTTTGGAGGGGGATGACCGCAGGGGACCTCTGCACTACCTTCCTTCCACTGTTCTTCCTGTTGGTTACCCATCCCCCTATCTGTCTGTGTAACCTTTGCCTGCGGGGTAAGACCAACTCAGTAAATGTGCTATTCATGGCATCCTCAGCATCGCGGATGCTTCAGAGTGAATCCACCCGCAGCTCCTGTGCCACAATGCGGTCTGTCAGGAGCTGCAGCATTTAGTCGTCAGGGACACTGGAAGCGTCCCTGAGTTCCCACATAACACAGGAGGAGCATGACACGTGTCCGAGCTCTCCTGCCATGACTTAACCCCTAGATTAATTTAATTTGGCAACAACAATGATGAAGGTTACCTACCGATAAAGGAAAAGAAAAGAAAAACTACTCGCCAATCACTTGCCCCATTGGCTGTGACGTCACCTTTCGATTTCTTTCTGCTTCTTTGTTTACCTTCTGTCCCTGCACCAGCACTGGCTAGCCTCCTCAACACTACCCGAACTCCCAACTGCCGCCAATCCCCGGACTCCCCGCTGGGCCTTTTATAGGCCTCCTCGACGCTACCCAAACTCCAGACTGCCGCCGATCCCCGGACTCCCGCTGGGCCTTTTATCGGCCTCCTCGATGCTGCCCGAACTCCCGACTGCCGCCGATACTGTGAGCTCAAAGTAAAGTGTGACCTTAGTCTTTTATTGCAGGTCTCCAGAGTGCCTCTCCAGCCTGAGGGGCCTCAAGTACCTGTGACTCCAGGGGATGAGCCCTCTGGTGGCTGTACAAGGTATATACAAGGTTACATACATAACGGAAAGATCAGAAAGTGTGCATGAGTAGCACAGAATGATTGTGTATCCCTTTGTGGCCTCCACTTGCTTCCATCTGTGACAGAGAGGTACAGTTTTGTGATATCTTCTTTACGACATCACAAACACACGTACTGGAGCCATCTTGGAGAGTCTATCATGTGTATTTTATTGTATTTACATCAGCAGTTGCATTGCCACTGTAGTCCACTAGTTGGAGCAATATTACACTTCTCCTCCCTCCTTAATGAAGAATGAAGAAGTAATCATAACAAATAATCATTATACATAACTTGCATGGTTATATACAACAAAAGATATGGACTTATTTTGCCATATTTACACATCAAACATAACCACTGGTTTTCTGTTTCCAAGAGGATATTTTCGCTCGAACAGAACTTCCCAAACTTGGTGTAATATTTAAACTTGTTCTAGGCTGAGCTTGAGGAGAGTTTTCCTCCAAGGGTAGCCCTTGATCTACATTTGAACCCTCTACAACATCAGACTGTTTGTCTGCCTGACTCGGTCTCAGACTTGAATTCTGACTTTCTCTTGGACTTGTTCCGAGTACATCTGATGTAGGATTTGCTATTGGTACTCTACTTGTAACAAGACTATCTGACTCATCAGAAATAATCGAATCATTCCAACTTTCAACTCCTTCCACATCTATAGGTACAATATGATCAATGTGAACAAACCTAACCTGTGAATGATCAAACATCTTGACCAAATATGTGCGAGGGCCACATATCTTCACCACTCTTCCTGCAAACTGGCAACCACTTTAACCATTTATGGTGATGATTCTTCACTCTCACCTTCTGATTCAATTTCACACTTCTCTCTCTTACTCTACCTCTCTCATGATTCTCTCTGTTTTAATTGTTTCTCTTCTACTGACTGTGCCAAGTTTGGCTTTAATAACGAGAACCTGGTTGGTGGCTGTTGTTTGACCAGTAGTTGTATGAGGAGTATTACAATAAGTAATCAGAAAATTTGCTAATTTGTGGTCCATCGAAAACTGTCGTTTCTTTGGATTTGGATCCAACATTTGCTTGATGAGGGCACGTTTTACAATTTGGACTGTGCACTCTGCTGCACCATTTGAAGAAGGGTGGTACAGTGGTATGTATCACGCCATTTCTGCTCATGAACTGCAAATTCTTCTGAACAAAATTGCGACCCATTACCAGACACAATCTCTTTTTTGGGAGGCCATATGAAGAAAATAATCTTCGCAAATTGTCAAATGTTTTACTGGTTACTTTCAGCATCGAAAACACCTCTACCCACTTCGAATGGCTATCAATCACAGTGAACAATTGCTGTCTTTCTAACTCAGCAAAATCTATATGTAACCTTTGCCACACCTTGGGAGGCCATTTCCATGGCTGTAATGGTACTGATGGTGGTTTCTTGCTTACTGATTGACATGTCATACACTGACTAACGATGTACTCTATATCTTTATCTAGACCTGGCCATCATAAGTAATTGCGTGCAAAACTCTTGGTCAAACACATTCACAGGTGCTGATCATGAAGATCTCCTAATAATTTGGACCTGAACTTATTTGGAATAACTACTCTTGCACCCCACGTGTTTCAATCTTTATCCACTGATAATTCATTCTTATGAACGAATGATGAATATCTTCCTCTGACATCTGGTTTGGCCAGCCATTTGCTATGTAATCATACACCTTTCACATAACTGGGTCACGTTTGGTAGCTCTGCCAATCTCCAACTGTGACTGGCAGTTCATCAGTGTATGAAAAATAGAACATTTGGGTGTAACTTGTGATGCGGATAGCAACCTGGACATAGTATCAGCATTACCATCTGATTTATGTACAACAATAATGGGGGTAGCCCAATTACTTAGATCTACCTTATAGCTAATGTTCTCAGTTTCTAGTCTTTTGAGTTCTTGCTCAACTTTCTCCTCGAGTGCGTATGGTACGGGACATGGCTTGCAGTAAACTGGTCTAGCGTCCTTCTGTGCACTGACACTTGCCTTGAAACCTTGGATCAGACTGCCTGTTTCACAGAACACCTTCTGATATTGCTTGATGACATCATCCTTTGATGCAAATCTCGTTTCAACACGGAAAATCTCATTCCAATCCAGCTTCAGTGATCCCAACCAATTTCTATCTGTTTAGACAGGTTTATCTCCTGACACTGAGAGGCAAGCTCGGAAACTGATCCTTGTATTTCACCGGTACAGTAATACATCCTACCACAGGGATTTGCTCTCCTGAGTAGCCTCGCAGCTCTATCTTCGACTTCTGGAGTGTAAAATCATTCAACTTGTTGAGATACAGCAATTCCGGTATTACACTCTCAGATGCATCTGTATCAATTTCCAGGGGTATCTTGGTTCCTGCAACGTCTAATTGGATGATGATACTTTGCAAATCGCTGTGAGATACCGTTGTGCTCCTGATGATGTGTATCTCCAAAACCCTCCTCGTCCTGCTGCTTCTCTTCAATGCTATGTAGTCTTTGGTGATTGTTGCTTCTAGCATTGAACACCAGTTTATTCTTCAGTCGGCGTGTCTTCACAAGATGCCCTGTTTTCTTGCAGAAGAAACACTCTGCCTTCACATATGGACAACTTTGAGCGATGTGTTGTCCCAGACACCGATAGCACGACTTCAATTTACTGTTACCCTAGCCAGTTGCTGAGTCCTTGGGGCCCAGTTGCTTTTTACTTTTAACCTGCAGGTTGACTGACAGCTGGAAATGGCTTGAAATTCTCGGGAGTATTGGTCGGCCATATCCATCGACATAGCTGTCTGACAAGCTAAATCAAAAGTCAAGTTAGGGGTTGTCAACAACTTTCTTCCAATCGCTTCATTTTTTGTCACACAATACTCGGTCCTGAAAGTTTCCAAAATGACAGTGAATGGATAGCTTTTTTAAATGATGATACTCTCATCATTCAATTGATTTCATGTTCCAAATCGATAACTTTCAGCAATTTCCAGGGATTCAGGATTGTAGTGCTGTTCCTTTGGCTTAACAGGAACAAGCACATTTTCAGGGTTTCATACACCTCGGGGCCTGCTTCAGTCAAGAAAATAGCCTGTTTTCTTTCTAAAACCATCCAGTTATGGTTTTCATCAATGAGGACTTCAACGATACTATTTGCAGTGAAAAACATTTCTAGCCGCTCCACATATGCTCCAAAAGTGTCTCGGTCGCGATGGAACTCACCCAAGCGCCCTATTATTCCCGTAGGCGCAGCCATCTGGACTCTTCAGTTCAGCCAAGTGTGCATGTAATTTACCTTGGATTTTTAGCTGTGCTGCAAAACAAATAAGCTCTGAAAGTCTCTGTTGTTTGGTGGGAACATCCACCATTAAAAATTTCAGCTAGGGAATCCAATTATCCCATCCTCGTCTCCAATGTAATGTTGTAAAGAAGATAACACAAACACATAGACTGTACAAGATGGCTCCAGTACATCATGTGTCTTTTATTGTATTTATATCAGCAGCTGCATTACCACAGTAGTCCACCAGATGCAGCTATTTTACAAGTTTCACCTCTCACCACTTGAGACACAGCGTGCTGATGCACCATTACTGAAATTAACCTAGGTGCTCTGTTGATGAAGTCTAATGACCAAATTTCCCCTCAAAGTTTAAAAATATCATTTCCCCCATACTTTCCTATATTTACCCTATTCATGTCAGTCATTTCCATAATATAATTTCCATTTTAATACTTTCTTTCTGCAGTTTGCGACAAGTTTTAAAATGTTCATTGACAACTGGAACATACAGACTGCTCTCTGGTTTAAAAGGTAATGATCTGACTTAGCTTTTTCTTTTTAAAACAAAGTTGTAGATAAGGTAGAGTTGCAGTAGTGCTAGATGTTGGTTCTGTAACTTGTACTATGTTGGTAGAATGCAGGTTATGTTGTATCCCTATGCTGCAATGGTAGGATGCAGTGTTGTGATGCAGGCTTGCTTCCAATATATTTTACCTATTCTTGGCACTAAAAGCAGCTTCCATAGCCTGGACTACTATCAAACCAGACACTTTTTGTAATTGGCTAAACTATTAGTTTATTCACAAAATAAAATTATTTACAGAACAAAACTAGAAGTTAATCAAACAAATCAATCAGACAAGACCCTTTGAATACTGAAAGAGCTTGAGATGAAACACTTCTCAATGAAATAAGCAGCCTTGTTCTTTGGCAAAAGCAGACTAATCTTTTCTTGTGAATAATGTGAAAAGTGCAATCCCAGCAAGGAATTGATGCCTCGAGGAGAAATAATAGTAAGGCACAATATAAATGCAAATCTTTTTCCTGTATCTCTTTCTGTCCTTTCTTTCTCCCTCACCTTTTGTCCCAACTTCTGTCTGAGGCTGAACCAGACTGTTCGCAACCTTGGTGCCATATCCTGAAATGAGCTTTTGATCACACATCCGCAGCATAACTAAGACCGCCTATTTCCACCTCTGTAACATTGCCTGTCTCTTTCACCCCCCCACCCCCTTGCCTCAGCTCATTTGCTGCTGAAGCCCTCATCCAATCCTTTGTAACCTCTACACTTTACTGTTACCTCTAGACTTTACTATTTCAATGCACTCCTGGCTGGCTTCCCACATTCTACTCTACGTAAACTAGAGGTGATCCAAAGCTCAGCTGCCCGTGTCCTAACTCGCACCAAGTCCCGCTCACCCATCAGCCCTGTTCTCGCTGACCTATATTGGCTCCCGGTTAAGTAACACCTCGACTTTAAAATTCTCATCCTTGTTTTCAGATCCCTCCATGGCCTTGCCCCTCCCTGTATCTGTAATCTCCTCCAGCACCACCCGCCCCCCCCCCCCCCCCACCCCCGAGATGTCTACGCTCCTCTAACTCTTCCCTCTTGAGCACCCCTGATTATAATCGCTCAATCATTGGTGGATGTGCCTTCTATTGCCTAAGCCCTAAGCTCTGCAATTCCCTGCCTAAATCTGTCCGCCCCTCTACCTCTATTTCCTCCTTCAAGACATTCCTTAAAACCTACCTCTTTGACCAAGCTCCTGCCCTAATTTCTCATTGTGGCTCGGTGTCAAATTCTTTGTTTCATAATCCTCCTGTGAAGCGCCTTGGGATGTTTTACTACATTAAAGGCGCTATATAAATACAAGTTGTTGTTTACTCTTGCTGTCATACAAGCAACATTATTTTCCCTTGTGCTCTTTTTCTTCCTGCTCTTTATCACTTTTTCTGAAAATATTTCCTGGTTTTCTGATTATGATACTGATATTGCATGCAGTTTCTGTGTCCATGAAATGTTACCATCCATATAAAGTACCTTTATTTAAAATCTGCTATGGCTGTTGCAGTCATCAAATTTTTCATTTTGAATATCCCAATATGGAAATTAAATAAAGAAAATAACTTTTATAAAGCACCTTTCACAACTAATGACTTACCTTTTGAAGTATAGTCACTGTTATGTCAACTTATTTTTGACCTGAATTTCAGGAGCAGAGCTCTTGCAGTTTTCTGGCAGTTAATCTGTAAAATTACCTGTAGTTTTCTCAAGTTAGGCAGCTGCTTAAATTCTTCACTGCTATTCCTCGGTTTTCCACATGATTGAATACAACTTTGTTTTTAATTATTGATTGTCTTGGTCTAATCTCTGAAGTTGAGAAAAATGATTTCAAATTAATCCTTTTAATTACAACAAGTGAACATTGATAACTTGCTCACGACTCTGCAATTCTCATAAGGGCTGGTGATGTATACTATAAACAGAGGTACAGGTATTACTCATCTTGCATGTTAATAGCTTGATTCTCAGGGTAACTGTCAACCTCTAAGCCATCTATAGCTTCAGCTTAGCCATTCACTTTAATACATTAGTCTTAATGGTTTCCACTTTGGAAAATTGTTATTGGATAAGTTGTAGATAAATGAACAATGTTCAGTATCTGGCTTTATTGAACTTTCATGATTTCGCCAATACCCAGCAATTAGAATTCGTGACTGTAGACAATATAGAAAAGAAAACTGCTTGCAAAGTAGTCATCAATATTGAGAAATATACAATGTTGAGCATCTTCATTGTTGAGCCCCATATTTTCCCTCTTAAGAACTTTGCTGGTTAAATCTTGTAATAAAATACTTTGTGCAGTGGATATTCCTAGTAGTTAATTAGTAGTTGTTTACATTAATTCATTATCTACACTGAATTTATTAAACCACCTTTTGTTTCAGAGTTTGCTATGACCGCTGCCTGTACCATCCAACAATAGCAACTTTTATGCTCTCTGCAATGTGGCATGGAGTGTATCCTGGCTATTGCATGACATTTTTTACAGGAATACCAATGACATTAGCAGCACGTGCAGTAAGTAATAGTTTCATATTTAGTTTTCTGTATTTATTAATGCAAGATTTGTACCGACATTATTTCAGATTCTTTTAAGTGTTTCTCTTGCTTCAGAGAGTAGGGATAAATGGTTCATTCTCGGGTTGGCAATCAGTAACCAGTGGGGTGCCGCAAGGATCGGTGCTGGGACCCTAACTATTTACAATCTATATTAACGACTTGGAGGAAGAAACCGAGTGTAATGTAGCCAAGTTTGCTGATGATACAAAGTTGGGAGGAAAAGCAATGTATGAGGAGGATACCAAAAATTTGCAAAAGGACATAGACAGGCTAAGTGAGTGGGCAAAAATTTGGCAGATGGCGTATAATGTTGGAAAGTGTGAGGTCATGCACTTTGGCAGAAAAAAATCAAAGAGCAAGATATTATTTAAATGGAGAAAAATTGCAAAGTGCTGCAGTACAGCGGGACCTGGGGGTACTTGTGCATGAAACACACAAGGTTAGTATGCAGGTACAGCAAGTGATCAGGAAGGCCAATGGAATCTTGGCCTTTATTGCAAAGGGGATTGAGTATAAAAGCAGGGAAGTCTTGCTACAGTTGTACAGGGTATTGGTGAGGCCACACCTGGAATACTGCTGCAGTTTTGGTTTCCATATTTACGAAAGGATATACTTGCTTTGGAGGCAGTTCGGAGAAAGTTCACTGGGTTGATTCCGGAGATGAGGGGGTTGATTTATGAGGAAAGATTGAATAGGTTGGGCCTCTACTCATTGGAATTGAGAAGAATGAGAGGTGATCTTATTGAAACGTACAAATTATGAGGGGGCTTGACGAGGTGGAAGCAGAGAGGACGTTTCCACTGATAGGGGAGACTAGAACTAGAAGGCATAATCTTAGTTTTAAATGGGCGGCCCCTTATTCTGAGGTGAGGAGAAATTTCTTCCCTGAGGGTTGTAAATCTGTGGAATTTGCTGTCTGAGAGCTGTGGAAGCTGGGACATTGAATAAATTTAAGACAGAAATGAGACAGTTTCTTAAACAGGGAAGTGGACCTGAGTTCATGATCGGATCAGCCATGATCGTATTAAATGGTGGAGCAGGCCCGAGAGGCTGTATGGCCTGCTCCTATTAATTTTTCTTGCAACATAAGAACATATGTCAAGAGGCTATTTCAGTGGGAAATAGTTTTTCTTGTAAAAATGGAGGTTTGAAAGTCTGCAATTATATTCCATTATTTTGAAAAAAGTGAATTTGTTGGTCTGTTGCCAAATTAATTGAATTGCTTTGATTTATATAATTCACAATTGGCAGACATAAATAATTTAAGAATTGGCAGAATGTGTTTTTATATAACTTGGATGGTTAGGAGAAACTCCAGTTTTGTTTTTGTTTAAAGCCCTGACTAGCTATGACTTGTGTCTGTAAAAACTTCCTGTAGTTTGTAGATAACCAATATACACACAAAAAAATGGTACATAAGATTTTTATACCTTTTGTATATTTGTTGTATTTCATTTTATATACCTGGTCTATCAATTGTAGTATAATAACTTTGAAAAAACAATTATTTCAAGCTCGGATGAATGGGCCTTAAATATACAAATAGAAGAAGCTGAGAATTTGGAAATATTTAAGTTATAATTTTGATGAAATTCCAAAACACTTTTGAGGCATTGAATTTTACCCTGTGCTGCCATTTAAAAGCACGTGAGCATTAGCAGTAGCTGTTCTAAAGTAAAGACACAATTTATGCTTTGTAGAGCAAGAACATGCAGGTTGCTCAAAGGGTAACAATGTTATGGGATCAATTCTGTGCTCCCACGAGGAGTGGCACTGCGGGAGCACAGTGCATGCTTTTCTGTCCATTACAGTGAATGAATAAGAAATCAGGAGATACATGCCTGTAATTTCCTGCAAGCGCCACCTCCCACTGTGAGCTGCAGATTGTGGCATTACCCCGAAGACTGTGTTATCTGTGTACACTCAACTATCCTGTTTTTCTAGATTAGAAACAACTTCCGATTCTACTTTATCAAGTTACCAGCTGTCAAATTATTTTATGATGTCATAACCTGGATTGCAACAATGATAGCAATAAGCTACACAGTTGTGCCATTTGTTTTGCTGTCAGTGGAACCATCTCTAAAATTTTACAGGTAAGCTGAGAAAGTCTGTTACAAAAAGGATGTACAGGTTGGATCTCCCTTATCTGGGACTCCCTTATCCAGCACCACCCCTCGTCCGGCATGATTCCAGCGGCCGGGAGCACATGCGCAGAACACTGCCAACCTCCACCCCGACTTTGGGGTCGCTCGATGCTTCGGGCCCGCCTGGGGCGCCGATCTCGTTGTCTTCCCCCCCAGTGCCGCTAGCCTCCCCTCATCCGGCAAAATCCCTTATTCGGCACAGGCCAGGTCCCGAGGGTGCCGGATAAGGGAGGATCAACCTGTAGTGGAATATAAAATGTTCCCTTTCAAGCAGAGAAGGTTAATAGAGGTTAAAAATTAAACATTATGAGGGGTTTTGAATAGATGGGGAGAAACTGTTTCTACTGGCAGATAGAGGACACAGATTTAAGGTAATTGACAAAAGAACCAGAGGGGAGATGAGGCGAAGTTCTTCTTCGCAGCGAGTTGGGATCTGGATTGCACTGCCTGAAATAGTGGTGGAAGCAGATTTGATAGTAACTTTCAAAAGGGAATTGGATAAATACTTGAAAAGGAAAAATTTGCAGGGCTATGGGGAAAAGAGCAGGGCAGTGGGAGGGAATAGGTCTTTCAAAGAGCCGGCTGAATGGCCTTCCTCTGTGCTGTATGATTCTTTGATTCTATATAAAAGTACATGGAAATTAAAATCATCTTGCATGAGATATATATATGTGTGTGTGTGTGTGTGTGTGTATATATATGTATGTAGAAGGTGTTAAGAATAATATTGCCATCCACTCTGCAATATTAGTTTCCATTAGTTCTTACACCTGCAGGAATTGTGCATTTTTCAACCAAATCAATATGTTTCTGCTAGTTGAGGGCTCAGTACATGAAACTGAACAAGAGCTTTCTGATTTGCTTATACAAAAGAAATCTATTGATGCAGGTTGAGCATCCAAGATCTGGAATGTTCTGGATTCCGGACCGATTGTGGCAGGGTCGTCCGGAATCCGTAAAATGTTCCAGAAGCTGGACCTGCCGACCTCTGGGCCCCACCGCTGCCCAACCTCAGGCCTCGCCTCCACTCACCTCTCCCCACTCGCCACTGCTGCCCTTACCTTGGGGCCCTGCCGCTGCTCGACTTCGGGCCTCACCTTGCCGCCGCTGACCTTACCCCGCCGCCACTGCCCTTACCTTGGGACCTCCTCACCGGCCCACCCCAACACCTCTTCTGCGACAGGGCCTGCCGGCCCGAACACTTCCACAGCGGCGGGGCCCGCCCGAGAGCAGTTTAGTGCACGAACATTTCTTCCTAAATTAATACTTTCAAAAAATACAAACTAGTGAGTCATTTTACTGCTGTTTTGTGGAACAATGCTGACAGAGTGTCTGTGGTATTTGCATTAATAGGAAGTCACTTCACTTCAAAAGTAAACCAGACAGCATGTAAACATTGAGATGTATGAACATGATAAACTACAGGGTAGAGTTTCCGCTCCATTGAGCTGTTTTTTTGGCGCAATTCACCCAAAATCGGCATAACCTGCGCAAAAGAATGTGGAACTTTAAGCGCATATTATGCTCTGTGCAAATTGAGTTTCTGCAATCTTTTGCACTAGTTTAAAAAACATTGCACTAGAAACCAGCCCTGCCCAAGCCCCAGGATGAATTAATCACCATTGCAAGTTTCCTCTAATTGTGCTCATTTGCAGGCCTTCGAGTTGGTTCTTTTCGGTGCAAGGCCACCAATAAGCCCGTTTTAAAAGCTCTTGAATGTCATTTTTTTTTTAAATTACTAAAACTGACTCCTGTAC
The DNA here is from genome assembly GCF_044704955.1 of Pristiophorus japonicus. NCBI lineage: Eukaryota > Metazoa > Chordata > Chondrichthyes > Pristiophoridae > Pristiophorus > Pristiophorus japonicus. The sequence goes on from NC_091983.1 coordinate 55,923,780, forward strand.
CGCACTATAACTTGCAAATGGTTCTGAATCATTTTCAGTCATTTAACATTGGGTTAATCACAGGTGGTGGATTAACACTGATTTTTAAAATGCTTACTTTTTGTGATAAACCCATTTTCAGCTGTATTAATCAAATTGCACCAAGTTATTACAGGTTGAAACATGCCTTATCCAGAACCCTCTGGACCTGGCCTGTTCTGGATAAGGGATTTTTCTAGACGAGGGGTGGTCACATTAAATAGGATGGTACAGGTACTGAGCAAGGGGATATCTGGGCTGGGAGTGCGGCAGAGAGATCATTGGGGGGGCGGGGAGCGGGGATCGATTGCGGAGTCAGGCCAGCAATTGTGGGGCTCGGCATTAAGGTAGGACTTCATTTTGTTCAATTTGTTCATGTCGGAGTTCTGTGCATGCACTACCTGGTGGCTGGGAATGGTTCTGGACGAGAGGTGGTTCCTGATAAGGGAGTTCTGGATAAGGGAGGTTCAACCTGTACTGTTAAATATATCAAGGAATATTTTCTAAAGCAACATTTTAAAAAAATTACATTATAAAATGCTGCCCGATTGCGCTGGTTCACGGCAGATTTTGCATTTGGCGATATGCAAATGAGTTTGAGCGCAAACTCTGGGAGAAAATACACTTCTCTAAACTAATTTTGAGCGCAATTTGTGCCCAGATAGCAGAAACTCAAAATCAAGGAAAAACCCAGAGATGTTGAAAATACAGCATTGAGAATTCGGAATACCGGAATCCGTACTGTTCCAGAATCTGGACACCGGGACGATCCGTGGCGGGGTCATCTGGAATCTGGAAAACCTCCCCCTTGCCTCAGCTTGACACCCGCCCCCCCCCCCCACCACCTATCCACCTTGGCCCAGGAGTTTCTGGATTCGGGACGTCATAAAGACGTTCCGAAGTCCGGAAATACAACAGAATCTGGAGTGGCCTCGGTCCCAAGGCTTCCGGATTCTCGACGATGTACCTGTACATAAAGATCAAGAAGACAACTAAGGAAAGAGCAGGGCCTATTGGAGACCAAAACGGTAACCTGTGTGTTGAGGCGGAAGACATGGGTATGGTTCTTAATGAATACTTTGCATCTGTCTTCAAAAAGAGAGTGTCGATGCAGACATTGTAGTTGAGGAGGAGTGTGAAATATTAGATAAGATAAACATAGTGAGAGAGGAAATATTAAGGAGTTTAGCATCTTTGAAAGTAAATAAATTGCCAGGCCCGGATGAAATGTATCCCACGCTGTTAAGAGATGTGTGAGGAAATAGTGCAGGCTCTGACCATCATTTTCCAATACTCTCTGTCTACAGGTGTAGTGCTGGAGGACGGCTAATGTTGTACCATTGTAAGGGAGAAAGGGATAGACCAAGTAACTACAGGCCAGTCAGTCGCAGTGTTGGGCAAATTATTGGAAAAAAATTCTGAGGGACAGTATTAATCGACACTTAGAAAGACGTGGATTAATCAAGAATAATCGGCATGGCTTTGTTAAGGGAAGGTCGTGTCTGACCAACTTGATAGAATATTTTGAGGAGGTTAGCAGGAGGGTCGTTGAGGGTCGAGCGTTTGATGTTGTCTACATGGATTTCAGCAAGGCTTTTGACAAGGTCCTGCACGGCAGACTGGTCAGAAAAGTAGAAGCCCATGGGATCCAAGGGCTGCAGCGCTCAGTACTAGGTCCCTCGCGTTTTAGAAACATAGACATAGAAACATAGAAAAATAGGTGCAGGAGTAGGCCATTCGGCCCTTCTAGCCTGCACCGCCATTCAATGAGTTCATGGCTGAACATGCAACTTCAGTACCCCCTTCCTGCTTTCTCGCCATACCCCTTGATCCCCCTAGTAGTAAGGACTTCATCTAACTCCCTTTTGAATATATTTAGTGAATTGGCCTCAACAACTTTCTGTGGTAGAGAATTCCACAGGTTCACCACTCTGGGTGAAGAAGTTTCTCCTCATTTCGGTCCTAAATGGCTTACCCCTTATCCTTAGACTATGACCCCTGGTTCTGGACTTCCCCAACATTGGGAACATTCTTCCTGCATCTAACCTGTCTAAACCCGTCAGAATTTTAAACGTTTCTATGAGGTCCCCTCTCATTCTTCTGAACTCCAGTGAATACAAGCCCAGTTGATCCAGTCTTTCTTGATAGATCAGTCCCACCATCCCGGGAATCAGTCTGGTGAACCTTCGCTGCACTCCCTCAATAGCAAGAATGTCCTTCCTCAAGTTAGGAGACCAAAACTGTACACAATACTCCAGGTGTGGCCTCACCAAGGCCCTGTACAACTGTAGCAACACCTCCCTGCCCCTGTACTCAAATTCCCTCGCTATGAAGGCCAACATGCCATTTGCTTTCTTAACCGCCTGCTGTACCTGCATGCCAACCTTCAATGACTGATGCACCATGACACCCAGGTCTCGTTGCACCTCTCCTTTTCCTAATCTGTCACCATTCAGATAATAGTCTGTCTCTGTTTTTACCACCAAAGTGGATATCCTCACATTTATCCACATTATACTTCATCTGCCATGCATTTGTCCACTCACCTAACCTATCCAAGTCACTCTGCAGCCTCATAAAATCCTCCTCGCAGCTCACACTGCCACCCAACTTAGTGTCATCCGCAAATTTGGAGATACTACATTTAATCCCCTCGTCTAAATCATTAATGTACAGTGTAAACAGCTGAGGCCCTAGCACAGAACCTTGCGGTACCCCACTAGTCACTGCCCGCCATTCTGAAAAGTACCCATTTACTCCTATTCTTTGCTTCCTGTCTGACAACCAGTTCTCAATCCATGTCAGCACACTACCCCCAATCCCATGTGCTTTAACTTTGCACATTAATCTCTTGTGTGGGACCTTGTCGAAAGCCTTTTGAAAGTCCAAATATACCACATCAACTGGTTCTCCTTTGTCCACTCTACTGGAAACATCCTCAAAAAAATTCCAGAAGATTTGTCAAGCATGATTTCCCTTTCACAAATCTATGCTGACTTGGACCTATCATGTCACCTCTTTCCAAATGCGCTGCTATGACATCCTTAATAATTGATTCCATCATTTTACCCACTACCGATGTCAGGCTGACCGGTCTATAATTCCGTTTTCTCTCTCCCTCCTTTTTTTTAAAAAGTGAGGTTATATTGGCTACCCTCCACTCGATAGGAACTGATCCAGAGTTTATGGAATGTTGGAAAATGACTGTCAATGCATCCGCTATTTCCAAGGCCACCTCCTTAAGTACTCTGGGATGCAGTCCATCAGGCCCTGGGGATTTATCGGCCTTCAATCCCATCAATTTCCCCAACACAATTTCCCGACTAATAAGGATTTCCCTCAGTTCCTCCTCCTTACTCGACCCTCTGACCCCTTTTATATCCGGAAGGTTGTTTGTGTCCTCCTTAGTGAATACCGAACCAAAGTACTTGTTCAATTGGTCTGCCATTTCTTTGTTCCCTGTTATGACTTCCCCTGATTCTGACTGCAGGGGACCTACGTTTGTCTTTACTAACCTTTTTCTCTTTACATATCTACAGAAACTTTTGCAATCCGTCTTAATGTTGCCTGCAAGCTTCTTCTCGTACTCCATTTTCCCTGCCTTAATCAAATCCTTTGTCCTCCTCTGCTGAATTCTAAATTTCTCCCAGTCTCCGGGTTCGCTGCTATTTCTGGCCAATTTGTATGCCACTTCCTTGGCTTTAATACTATCCCTGATTTCCCTTGATAGCCACGTTTGAGCCACCTTCCCTTTTTTATTTTTACGCCAGACAGAAATGTACAATTGTTGTATTTCATCCATGCAGTCTCTAAATGTCTGCTATTGCCCATCCACAGTCAACCCCTTAAGTATCATTCGCCAATCTATCCTAGCCAATTCACGCCTCATACCTTCAAAGTTACCCTTCTTTAAGTTCTGGACCATGGTCTCTGAATTAACTGTTTCATTCTCCATCCTAATGCAGAATTCCACCATATTATGGTCACTCTTCCCCAAGGGGCCTCGCACAACGAGATTGCTAATTAATCCTCTCTCATTACACAACAATCAGTCTAAGATGGCCTCCCCCCTAGTTGGGTTCCTCGACATATTGGTCTAGAAAACCATCCCTTATGCACTCCAGGAAATCCTCCTCTACCGTATTGCTTCCAGTTTGGCTAGCCCAATCTATGTGCATATTAAAGTCACCCATTATAACTGCTGCACCTTTATTGCATGCACCCCTAATTTCCTGTTTGATGCCCTCCCCAACATCACTGCTACTGTTTGGAGGTCTGTACACAACTCCCTAACGTTTTTTGCCCTTTGGTGTTCTGCAGCTCTACCCATATAGATTCCACATCATCCAAGCTAATGTCCTTCCTAACTATTGCATTAATCTCCTCTTTAACCAACAATGCTACCCCACCTCCTTTTTCTTTTATTCTATCCTTCCTGAATGTTGAATATCCTTGGATGTTGAGCTCCCATCCCTGATCATCCTGGAGCCACGTCTCCGTAATCCCGATCACATCATATTTGTTAACATCTATTTGCACAGTTAATTCATCCACCTTATTACGGATACTCCTTGCATTAAGACACAAAGCCTTCAGGCTTGTTTTTTTAACACCCTTTGTCCTTTTAGAATTTTGCTGAACAGTGGCCCTTTTTGTTCTTTGCCTTGGGTTTCTCTGCCCTCCACTTTTCCTCATCTCCTTTCTATCTTTTGCTTTTGTCTCCTTTTTGTTTCCCTCTGTCTCCCTGCATTGGTTCCCATCCCCCTGCCATATTAGTTTAACTCCTCCCCAACAGCACTAGCAAACACTCCCCCTAGGACATTGGTTCCGGTCCTGCCCAGGTGCAGACCGTCCGGTTTGTACTGGTCCCACCTCCCCCAGAACCGGTTCCAATGCCCCAGGAATTTGAATCCTTCCCTGCTGCACCACTGCTCAAGCCACGTATTCATCTGCGCTATCCTGCGATTCCTACTCTGACTAGCACGTGGCACTGGTAGCAATCCCGAGATTTTGTGGTATATATCAATGATTTAGGCTTCAATGTAGGGGGCATGATTAAGAAGTTTGCAGATGATACAAAAATTGGGCGTGTGGTTGATAAGGAAGAAAGCTGTAGACTGCAGGAAGATGTCAATCAATCGATCAGGCGGGCAGAAAAGTGGCAAATGGAATTCAATCGGAGAAGTGTGACCAATGCATTTAGGGAGGGATAACAAGGTGAGGGAATACACAGTAAATGGTAAGATACTGAAGTGTAGAGGAGCAGAGGGACATTTGAGTGCATGTCCATAGATCCTTGAAGGTAGCAGAACCGGCAGATAAGGTGGTTAAGAAGGCATACAGGATTCTTTCCTTTATTAGCTGAGGAATAGAATACGAGAGCAAAGGAGGTAATGCTGTAACTGTATAAAACACTAGCTACGCCACAGCTGGAGTACTGCGTGCAGTTCTGGTCACCACGTTACAGGAAAGATGCGCTTGCATTAGAGAGGGTACAGAGGAGATTTACGAAGATGTTGCCATTACTAGAGAATTTTAGCTATGAGGAAAGCTTGGATTGGCTGGGGTTGTTTTCTTTGGAACAGAGGAGGCTGAGGGGAAATTTAATTGAGGTATATAAAATTATGAGGGGCTTAGTTAGCGTGGATAGGAAGAAACTATTTTGCTTAGCAGAGAGGGCAATAACCAGGGGCAAAGATTTAAAGTAATTGGTAGAAGGATTAGAGGGGAGTTGAAGATAAACTTTTTCACCCAGAGAGTGCTTGGCATCTGGAACTCTGCCTGAAAGGGTGACCAGAACTGCACGCAGTACTCCAGCTGGGAGCACTGTGTTGCCGCCATTGTGGGGCCGACTTCAGAGCTGACAAAATAAAATGGTGACCGCAGCGGTGTACCCTCCCCTTCAAGAACAGACGGGCTGCCCAGCCACTGGCAGCTTCCCGCTGGGAAAAGCTGTTGGGGGCACCGAGCGGCGGCTCCGCTCCTACGGGGCACATTCCCTTGCGGGGCGGAAAGGGGTTGGCGCGTGTCTTTCGGCCTGGGGGCAATTTCGGATGGGTCAGACCATCCACCTGCCCCTCTTAGAGGTGGTAATGGACCTTAAAGAGGGGGGCAACTTCGGCCCCAGTATGTTTTAAATTTCAACCAAGGGCGAGTTGCCGTCATTCACCACAAGTCTCCTGCTGGCTTCGTGCGATCTGTTGGAAGTTTTTTTTATTCCTTGCGCAATCTTTTCCTGAACCAGTTACATGGGATAAACTTGATCATTAAGTTCGGCGAGTTGATACCATTGCTGAGTCGAAATCCCATTACTGCGGCAGTACTGATTTATGTGCCAGAAAGTTCTGGCAAGGGAGCAGGAGAACCAGAGCCTGTCGGATTGCCGGCTGTTTTTTTTGGGGGGGGGGGTGGAGGGGAAGAGGAAGAGGAAGAGGAGAGTTTGGGTTTGTGAGTCACTCGCTGGAGACGGCAGGGTGTGGACTGGCTGAGATGGACTTGTTCCTGACCTGCTGGGGGCGCCCGGACCGCATGACGAACTAGTTTGTTTTATGTGGATGTCGGCAGATGTGTGTGAAGGAGACGATCCCGAACACGCGAGCAGCTGTACATTTTGGGAGATTTTTTGTCTCGAGTTCTCTTTAATTTCACTTCTTTAACTTTTAAACATTGAATTAAAATTGTGGCTTTTGCTAATTTCAAATTATATTTAAAAAAAAACATTTGTAATTAAAAATCCATGGATGAGCAGTAGTTTTTATGACGGTACTTAAAATTACTGTAACAAATAGGAAAGTGAACAGCAGGCGCAGCTTTACATAAATTGTTAAAGATCACACCAAGGATTGGCAGACTTTGCAGTGATATCTAAGTGATATTGTAGCACTTCCATTGACTATTGTATAGTATAATTTAGATGAGGAGGTGGGGGGTCTGTGATTACTGATCTATTTGAAAAGAGGTCCTTCAACCAAAAGAGTTTGAAAACCACTGTAGTATGTAAGCACCTAAAAGAAAAGGGGATTATTCACTATAGTTAGTTGCCCTCCATTCACCAAATCAAGATATCACTCATATCTAGTTTGTCTCCCATTTTTTCTCAGGTCTTTGCTGTTCAGGCATAATCTGACTGCTTTCGGGTTATCGTTTGTCAGTGTAATGCAAGGTTTTAAACTTATTCCATTTTGAGGATTTCAGTGGTGGTGCATTTCAAGTGAATAAGGAATATCACTGAATTGCCTCTGTTCTGTAAACTTTAATTGAAATAGAGTGCAAGAGAGGAGGAAAATAAATTGCACAAGGATACTTGGTGTTATGTTCTATATCCCAAGCCAAATGTAATGGGGCAAGTGTATATATTTCATGCATTTACTGACTATAAAAATTCATAATCCCCAGGGTATGGGGAAGTGTTCTGTTATGTAGCAAGTAAGGATTATTGGATGTTTGGTAAGTCATCTATCTGTCTTGATGAACCAAGATCTATATTTTTTTAATCCATTGTTCATTCTAATTCTCAACTGTGCTGGAGTATTTTTGGAGAGATGCATTTGATGCTTTAGATTACATGATCTCATTTCGACACGTAACTTTTTTGCCCTGCAATGAATTGTACAACTCTAATAATTTAGATGGGGAGCTTTCTTCGTACCAAAGAAATATTTTTGAAAAAATGCATATTTAATCAGTTTAATTTGCAGTTTCTGTACTTGCATCTGCTTATCATACTTTATTAACTTTAACTTTTTTTTCCCTAGCTCTTGGTATTATTGTCTCCATATTGTTTCCCTGTTGGTCATATTAGTATTGCCAATGAAGTCAAGACAAAAGGAAAATGAACAGAATCACTCGAAGCAGAAACGGCTAGAAGTGGAAAATGTGTTGACCATAAACAGTTATTCTGCTATGAATAACAACTTAAACCAGATACCAAGACCATCGTGAACACTAAGTGCATTTGAATGGGAAGTTGGGACTGCAAATAAATTCATTACCTTCTTTAATGACTGAGGGCATATGCAAAGGACTTGTGCAAAGTATTCTGAAGTGACAAAATACTTCAAATAAATCTTTTTTAAAATGCCGTACAGAAGCAAAAACTCATTTATATTTGACTAAAAAGATGAAGTAAAGTGGAGGAAGAATGAAAGTAACAAGTGATTAGCCACACTACACAGACCATAAAAAGTTAGCTGGTTAGAATTAATCTCTACTATGCACAGTACTCCAGTCCAGAGACTGCCAGTTTTCTTACCTTCTATTAAAATGTTGCCTTTGAGAGGTTATTATAACCGCACTTTTAGATAAGTCATGTCGTTGCGATGTATAAGGCCATATACAGCCAATCCAACTAAAATCTTTTGTACAAACCCACAACTGTATGTGGTCCCAGATATGATGAGACACTTTGTTCCATTAAACTATTTCAAGGTGAATAAGTCTTGGCTGACAATGACTCATCCCAAAGTGCTGCAGTTGATCTGTGAAAATTAGCATGACTTCAATGTAATGGAGACATCACACAACTTACTTTATACTTGTTTTTAAACTCAGAGAAATTTACAAGTTAACTTGATTGACCCTGTTTTTGGTTTCTTTAAATCAGTTGACTTTTTGCGTACTATACATCGGAAAAAAGTCACATTTGGTAACATTCATTCATTCCTTTTTTAAATAAGGATGCCTATTTCCCCTCTCTTTTTCTCCCCCATCCAAATTTTTGGGAGACAGTGTGCAAATTAAGCTTTCGGAGATTGCATTTATACTGCAAATGTAACAGTGATAGACATGTACCCTGGGCCTGGGTTGGCTCCAGAGCAAAGGGTGCAAGACTGTCTCTTTCAGGGATTTAGCCTCATTACTCACTACCAGCTAATTGTTATGATATAGTCTATTAAGTGATTTGGAAACTTTTTTTTTACTTTATTTTTATTCATTGGGTAGTCTGAACATATGTAGCTTGTAGCGGTTTAGAACCTGAAGGAATGTGGCATCATGTGATTTACACCATTAAGGACTTCCATTGAAATAGGTTGTAGGTAAATAAACTAGTTGGCAATATTATAAGCTGTGTTCATTGGCAACCCAGTAGGTCAAAGTTGACCACATAGCTTTCCTGATCAGATGGTATTGGTTGAAGTCCCACAGTTTTATGTCTATTGGTGTGTTGAATTGGATAGATAACTAGCAGAACAAAATGTTGATTCCATTTCAGGGTAACTCTTCCATTTGCTCTGTGTAATTACAGGAGTGGCATTGGCTCTTGAGGTGTGCAGTATATTTGGGGGAGTGAAAGATAGAAGTGAAATAATTTATTTTATAAGAAACTTGCAAAGGAGTACTTCACTCTGCACTAAGTTAGGCAAATTGAAAACATATCATAACTTGTACAGTGACATTGACAAGAATTTAATTGCCAAGATAGTTTATATTTGGAGTTTAAATTCATAGAAACTTGGAGGGTGTGATATTGTAATTGTGTGATTTGTTTGAGACTTTTTTTTCTCATTCTGCATTTATTATCCAAACCATAAATAGCACGTTTATAGGCATTTTAGAGGGTGCTTGCTTCGGAATCTGGAATTGAAGGGTTTGGATTCCAAAACTGGGGATGCTTTAGTATTTCATTGCCCAGGTTGATTGGGGAAGCTGCACTTTCTGCAGGGAGCCAGTCCTCTGCTCAATGTGTTAGCAACAGTCACTTTTCATTCATTTTAACTGATGTGGATTCAGATCAATGCTCTGCAATTATGTTGTGATGCCTTTTTTTCTTTGTAAAACCACTTTCTAGAAGAGTAACTTCCTGCTCCAAGACTGCTGAATTCCAACAACAACTATCTGTAAAAGTCTAGCTTATTTTAAATTATTTTAAAATTCTTAGTTTAAAAAAAATACAATTGAACATTGCAAAGTTTGCCATTATTATTAGACACTGTTTAACATAATGCATTAGCATTTGATTTTCACAGGTCTGAAATACCAATCCTGCAGTCACAGAAATGTACCCCTGTATCTGATTATTCTATAGTGCCAGTAGTTTGTGATCGGAGTCTTTTTTTTCATTTGGCTGCACATTGTTCTGTCCATGTGATCTGCTGCTCTTCATGATAATCTGTAGCTATCAAGAGCTTTTTATTTTTAAATGTATATTTTCCAAACAAAAGACCTGTGGAATTGGTTTCCATCCACTCTCTTTTCTCCCCCCCCCCCCCCCCCATAAAGAATTTTCTTGTGTGCAATATCTCTCCCTAGTTTTGTCTTTGGTAGATTTATAAAAAGCATGTTCCAACTGGAGATGTGTTTAGTGGGAATTTAAAAAAAAAATCTGTTTTGTTAGGGATACACGAATACATCGAAGTTACATGACAGAAACATGCCATTTGGCCCAACTAGTCCATATCGGCGTTTACTCTCTACTTGAGCAAATAGTTGTAATCGGGTTGACCTAGCCTATATTCATCCCTTCTTCACCCTTTACTACTTCCACCTATTCAGTCTAATCTTGAATGTTGACACAGTTTCTGCCTCGATCAGTAATGCTGGAAGTGATTTCCACAGCCCCTGAGCTCTTTTTTATAGATTCTCCTGCCCCAATTCCAAATCTTTTACATTTTATCTTGTATCTATGACCCTTTGTTGTGGACTCAACTACCGGAAATAGTCTGCTTCACTATCCTGTCCCATCCTTTAATAATTTTAAATATTTCTACCATATTGCCCCGTAATCTGCATTGTTCCAATGAGAAAATATGCAATTTTTCAAGTCTGCCTTTGTATTTGTATTTCCTCATACCAGGCAGCACCCTAATGAATCTGCATCATACCTCTCGAACGCCTCAATATCCTTCCTGTAGTGCAGAGTCCAATACTGCACACAGTAGTCTAACTGAGGTCTTAAGATTTTATACAAGCTCAACATTACCGTATTCCATTCATTTTTCGAAGCCTTAGTAGCCTGCAACGCTGTCTTTAATGTACTGTGAACCTGTGGCCCACACCCATCTGCTCTTCTACAGCACTGAATCTACTTCCATTTAAAGTGTAATTACCTGTACTGTTTTTCCCAAAATGCATCACCTCACACTTGGTGACATTGAATTCCATCTGCCACTTTTTAAACTTGCCTCTCTCCATTTTATCAATATTGGTCATTTGGTCTTCTAAAGAATTAACTATATTTCTTCTTTTGGTATAATTTACAAATTTTGACATTACTCCCTCTAGGCCTATATCAAATCATTGATATACACAGTGAACGGAAGTGGCCTAGAACTGAACCCTGAGGGATACTACTACCCACTTCCTATCACTCAAACTTCTGTCCTCTTGTTTTTTTCCTGTCTAAACAATTTTTAATCCTGTTTATTATCCTCTCCCTAACAAATATTCCTTGTGGAAACCACAACTGCTTGACCACATGCAGTTTTTAAACCTTGAATACTTTTTCCTTTTTGATTTTTGAAGAGGTTCTGTAATATATAACAAGGCTATCGGTCATTATGGCTTAACATGTTTGGAATGTTTTGTTTCTTAAATAACCTTGATTGTGAGAAATGAATTTTTTTTTTATGTGTCAAGACTTTTTTTTTAAAAGTAAAGAAAAATTATGCCGAGTTCTGATTTTATTTTTTGTAATCACTTCTTTAGTTTGGGTAATGTCCTGTATATTCTATTTGTAGCATATAATGGAGATACACCATCAAAACAAAATCCCATATCAAACAGTGATATGCCACAGTCAATTTATATAATTTTTTTGAATAGATGGTTCATGTTACAGACTCTTTGTTCCCCCGCCATCCCAGTTGGAGTTAGGTTTTGCATCAACTGCTGTTAAATAGAGCAGAGCATTTGTATTGGATGCAATGAATCCTTTATAGAATTGAGTGATATATGGATACATTGGGCAATAAACATTTTTATTGAATCCTTTCTGATTTTTTAATTTCTGGTGTCAAATGTTAAGCTTTTTTTAATAAAAAGAAACACTTGTACTTTTACTGGATCAACAAGAAAACAGAAGTACTTGAAATTGTTGCAAGGAATAAATGGAAAATTTTACTAGCATGAACATTGCTAAAATGTGAGCTCTTGATACTATGCAGATGTTCATAACTGAGAAAAAAATCTTTTCAGGTCAGTTTTTCTGAGCTAGTTCACTAAAATATGTGAAACATTATTAAGCACAGAATATTTATATGTTAAAGAAATGTCAGGCCCTAAATAGGATCACTTTAGCTATTTAAAAAAATAGTAAGTAGGATAAATTCTCTGCAATTTATCTGAAACAATATGGCAACAATTGCTTAAATGTAATCCATTCTTTCTTGTGTTGTATATTACAGTTTTGTTTAAATATATATTCTCATTCTGTTTTTAATCTGAAATCAAGAAACTTGAAAAAAATTGTTGAGCAACTTTACAATGAGCTTTTCCACAGCGGGCTGTCTAACATAGTAAATAACCAGTTTGAAGTTGGAGGTGTAGTAAGGCAAATTATGAAAAAGCCAAGAATTATGCTTTTCTACGAATCTGGACTAAAAGTAGTATACACTATTGCCCCTACTGTGTTATATCTGCATTCTTTGTACATTCAATGGCAGTTTTTGAGGGCTCAGCATAATCAAAGTTCTTTGTTTCATTCTTTTTAACTAGCCTTAGTTTCAACATTCTGGGCCTGGCAATTGATGCACAGATGATATGAATATTAAGACTAATGATAGAATTTTTATTCCATGTATATGTATCATTGCACACTGGTAATGATAAATTAGGTGCATCAAGTTTACAAGCTTTAAATATTTGTATTTAAACTTTGCATTATCTGGACAAAGTGTTGAAATGAATTTATAATTCATTCCAGTGCAATTCAGTTTAGGAAAATGCGGGAAAAAAAATTGAATCAATTCCTATTGACAACTCTTTTATTTAAAAAAAAAACACAACTCTGGATCTCTTGTAATTTGCTTTTGGATTTGACCACTACAAATGCCTTTGGACTGGTTTCATAAATGGTTTAAACAAGGAGGAAAAACCTTTTCAAATACTGACTTTGTAATCAATTTTATTTTTCTATTAATACCACATTAAACATGACTAATTACAGTTTATTGTTCCCAGTGAAAGAAATGTTCAGTGGCTGTGTGCTTTTCACACTCTTAAACGGAATATAATCACCAAATTATGCCTTTCCAATTTTCACAATGTTGTCTGTTTTTAATTTTTATAGGAAAATTATAGTACAATATTTTGGACTAATTTTTGTTTATTGAAATGTATAAAACATTTTGTACTTGTAATTTACAGGAAAAAAACTTAGTAAAGTGCTGCACTGATGTAATTTCAAAGATTCTTCACCTTTGTATAGTGTGGTAGTTATTTTTGATTGTTTTGATACATGATGCCAGCTGTTCAAGTGATTGTAACTTCATATAAAGTGGTGTTTCATTTGTGTGATTATCAACATTTGATTAAAATAATTGCTAAGAATTTTTGTGTCTCTTCAAAAAAAATAACTTAAAATTTGGGAGTTGGGTTTCATTCTGTTTAATGGATAGATGCAGAGATGGGTTCTAATTGGGGATGTTTCCTTGCCTCCAGAGTTGTGTAATTTGCAATATGAATTGACAGAATTTCCTAGTACCATTATGATGGATGTCATTGCCACTAATTTGGGGAGTGGGGTTTTATTTTTATGACTTGTGGCTAATTATGATTAAATTATAGGGTGTATAATAAGCACTTACTGCTCAGTGAATAATATCTTGCAGTATAAAATCCACTTTTGGAATTCATGCTATTAAATTACATTTAATGTAGTGAATTTGATGGAGTTAATATCACAGAAATGGAAAATTAGAAATGGACTAATGCACAGAATGGACCAACTTTAAGAGCAATAACACATTTCCAAAGACAGCAAATTCAGGTCATGTAATTGCAATGTCTTGTTGAGGAAATTGTTTTTGTGATTGGCGGGGGTGCACCATTTGAAAGAATTGTGTACAGTTTGCTGCCTCCAGCCCTGACTGACTGTAGGAACATTACAATCAGACCTGGTTCCAAATCACTTTTTGCTAGTGGGCAATACTTTTTAAAAAGGTAAGTGAATTAAAACTCCCCTCTCTTTCTCCCTCCTGCATCCCCACACACTAATATATTATATATTGCTGTTGGGAGAAGGGAACTTTCCCATGTTGGAGAATTAATAGTTTTACTTTATATTTTAAAGAGTAGTTTTCAATAAAATTAAATAAATATTATAAAAACAAGAGTAGGCCATATGGCTATTCAGGCCTGCTCTGCCATTCAATAAGATTATGGCTGATCTACAATCTCAATGCCACTTTTCTGCCAGATCTCCCATGTCCCTTGATTCCCCTTAAAGTACAAAAATCTATCTAGACCTTGAATATACTGAATGATTAAGCATCCACTGCCCTCTGGGGTAGAGAATTCCAAAGATTCATTACTCTCTGAGTGAAGAAATTCCTCCATCTCTGTCTTAAATGGCTGACCCCTTATCCTGAGACTATGCCCTCTAGTTCTAAACTCTGCAGCTAGGAGAAACAATCTCTCAACATCGACCCAGTCAGTCCCCCTCAGAATCTTTTGTTTCAAAGCGATCACCTCTCATTCTTCTTAACTCCAGTGAGTATAGGCCCAATCTACTCAATCTCTCCTCATCCCAGGAATCAATCTAGTGAACCTTCGTTGCAACCCCTCTAAGGCAAGTATATCCTTCCTCATATAAGGAGACTAAAACTGTGCACAGTACTCCAGGTGTGGTCTCACCAAAGCCCTGCACAATTGTAGCAAGACTTCTTTACTTTTGTACTCCAAGCCCCTTGCAATAAAGGCTAACATGTCATTTTCCTTCCTAATTGCTTCCTGTATGAAGACACCTAAATCTCTGAACATCAAAGTTTAATAGTTTCTCACCATTTTAAAAAAAAATACTGTTTTTCTATTTCTACTTGAATAATGTATTTTACTTATATATAATATAAGCTAGAGGAATTGCACCTCATCTTTTGTTTAGGCACTTTACAGCCTTCTGGACATAGAGTTTAAGAATGTTAGAGTGTAACCGCTCCCAATCATTAAAAACATAAGAAATAGGAACAGGAGTAGGCCATACGGCCCCTCGAGCCTGCTCCGCCATTCAATAAGATCATGGCTGATCTGATCATGGACTCAGCTCCACTTCCCCACCTGCTCCCCATAACCCCTGATCCCCTTATCGTTTAAGAAACTGTCTATTTCTGTCTTAAATTTATTCAATGTCCCAGCTTCCACAGCTCTCCAAGGCAGAAAATTCCACAGGTTTACAACCCTCAGAGAAGAAATTCCTCCACATCTCTGTTTTAAATGGGCGTCTCCTTATTCTAAGATCATGCCCTCTAGTTCTAGTCTTCCCTCATCAGTGGAAACTTCCTCTCTGCATCCACCTTGTCAAGCCCCCTCATAAACTTATACGTTTCGATAAGATCACCTGAACTCCAATGAGTAGAGGCCCAACCTACTCGACCTTTCCTCATAAGTCAACCCTCTCATCCCTGGAATCAACCTAGTGAACATTCTCTGAACTGCCTCCAAAGCAAGTATATCCTTTTGTAAATATGGAAACTAAAACTGCACGCAGTATTCCAAGTGTGGCCTCACCAATACCCAGTACAACTGTAGCAAGATTTCCCTGCTTTTATATTCCATCCCCTTTGCAATAAAGGCCAAGATACCATTGGCCTTCCTGATCACTTGCTGTACCAGCGTACTATCCTTGTGTTTCATGCACAAGTACCCCCAGGTCCCGCTGTACTGCGGCACTTTGCAAACTTACGCCATTTAAATAATAACTTGCTCTTTGATTTTTTTTTCTGCCAAAGTGCATGACCTCACATTTTCCAACATTATACTCCATCTGCCAAATTTTTGCCCATTCACCTAGCCTGTCTATGTCCTTTTGCAAATTTTGTGTATCCTCACACATTGCTTTTCCTCCCATCTTTTTGTATCGTCGGCAAACTTGGCTACGTTACACTCAGTCCCTTCTTCCAAGTCAATATAGATTGTAAATAGTTGGGGTCTCAGCACTGATCTCTGCGGCACCCGGCTAGTTACTGGTTGACGACCAGAGAATGAACCATTTATTTCCATTCTCTGTTCTCTATTAGTTAGCCAATCCTCTATCCATACTAATATATCACCCCGAACCCAGTGAACATTTATCTTGTGCAGTAAACTTTTATGTGGCACCTTGTCAAATGCCTTCTGGAAGTCCAAATACGCCACATCCACTGGTTCCCCTTTATCCACCCTGTTCGTTACATCCTCAAAGAATTCCAGCAAATTTGTCAAACATGACTTCCCCTTCATAAATCCATGCTGACTCTGCCGACTGAATTTTGCTTATCCAAATGTCCTGCTACTGCTTCTTTAATAATGGACTCCAACATTTTCCCAACCAGAGATATTAGGCTAACTGGTCTATAGTTTCCTGCTTTTTGTCTGCCTCCTTTTTTAAATAGGGGCGTTACATTTGCAGTTTTCCAATCTGCTGGGACCTCCCCAGAATCCAGGGAATTTTGGTAAATTACAACCAATGCATCCACAATCCCTGCCGCTACTTCTCAAGACCCTAGGATGTAAGCCATCAGGTCCAGGGGATTTATCTGCCTTTAGTCCCATTATCTTACTGAGTACGACTTCCTTAGTGATTGTGTTAAGTTCCCCACCCCTCTATAGCCCCTTGACTATCCACTGTTGGAATATTGTTAAGTGTCCTCTACCGTAAAGACTGATAGAAACTCTGAACAAATATTTTGTGCCATCTCCCTGTTCCCCATTACTAGTTCCCTGGTCTCGTCCTCTAAGGGACCAACATTTACTTTAGGCACTCTTTTCCTTTTTATATACCTATAGAAACTCTTGCTATCTGTTTTTAGATTTTGTGCTAGTTTACTTTCATAGTCTATCTTCCCTTTCCTAATCATTTTTTTAGTCGTTCTTTGTTGGCTTTTAAAAGCTTCTTAGTCTTCTGTCCTCCCAGTAGTTTTGGCCACTTTGCATGCCCTTGTTTTTAATTGGATACTGTCCTTTTATTTCTTTAGTTAGCCATGGATGGCTATCTTGCACCCTTTCCTCCACACTGGAATATATTTTTCTTGGGAGTAGTGAAATATCTCCTTAAATGTACACCATTGTTCATCAACCGTCCTTGGCTCCCTTCTCCATTCCCCCCTGAGCCTGTTTCTTTTTTTTTTCCTCTTCACTAATGGCAGCTGGTCATTATTCCGCCATTCACACCCTATCTTGACTAATGGCAACTCCTGGCATTAGCATTTCAATTCGGCCCATCATCCCTTTTGTGTTTCACATCTCTCCTGCCTTCCACCCTAACACAGACCTTCCATTTTCATTCTTCCCCTCCCCCTTTCAGTGCTTGTTGAGAAGCTCTGACGAAGAGTCGTGACCCAAAACGTTAACTCTGCTTTCTCTCCACAGATGCTGCCTGATCTGCTGAGATTTTGAGCATTTTCTGTTTTTATTCCAGATTCCAGCAACCATCATATTTTGCTTTTGTGTTGTAATGTATTTTACTTTCTAAATGAAAGAATGCAATGCTGTGTTCATTATAAGTTCCATAATGCTGTACAAAAAGCATCAAATAAAATGTCAAAGATCAATTTTTTGGGGGAGCGAACATGTCCCAGATCCCTGGATAATAAATCTTCTGTCTTTAGCACTTGCATTTGCCTTCAGGCTTTTATGTACAAATGTTTCCCTACCCTCCTCCACCCCGGTCCCTATTACACAACATCAGAAGGTATTCCACATAGGCATGAGGAAAATGGACATAAACTAAACTGGAGAGATCTGGAGGGTTGGCTGAGAGCTTGGTAGAAAAGATGGGTTTTGACAAGGTTTCAAAGGTACAGAGAAACTCTGAAGAAATTGTAGAGGCCAGGACTTTGGTAGATGAAGGTCTGCTACAAAGAACATAAGGAATAGGAGGTGGAGTAGGTCATGGCCCCTCGAGCCTCATCCGCCATTCAATAAGATCATGGCTGATCATTGACCTCAACCTCACTTTCCTGCCCAATCTCCATATCCTTCGATTCCCCCAGACTCCAAAAATCTATCTCAGCCTTGAATATATTCAGAGATTCAGCATCCATTGCCCTCTGGGGCAGATAATTCCAAAGAGTCGCAACCCTCAGTGAAGAAATTCCTCATCTCTGTCTTAAATGGCCTACCCCTTGCTTGCTGTACCTGCATGCTAGCTTTCTGTCTTTCTTGTACAAGGACACCCAAATCTCTCTGAACACCAACATTTAAAAGTTTCTCACCATTTAAAAAATAATCTCTTTATTTTTCCTACTAAAGTAACCACATTTCCCTACATTATACTCCATCTGCCACCTTAATTCCCCCTCACTTAGTCTATCTATATCCCTTTGAGACTGTGCCCCCTAGTTCTAGACACTCCAGCCAGGGAAGCAACCTCTCAGCATCTATCCTTTCAATCCCCTTCAGAGTCTTGTCTGTTTCCATGAGATCACCTCTCATTCTTCTAAACTCCAGAGACTATAGGCCCCATTCTACACAATTTATCATCGTAAGACAGCCTTCTCATCCCAGGAATTAATCTAGTGAACCTCTGTTGTACTACCTCCAAGGCAAGTTAGGAGAGCAAAACTGCACAATACTCCTGGTGTAGTCTCACCAAGGCCTTGTACAACTGTAGCAAGAATTACTTACTCTTATACTCCAACCCCCTTGCAATAAAGGACAACATGCCATTTGCCATCCTTATTGCTTGCTGTACCTGCATGCTAGCTTTCTGTCTTTCTTGCACAAGGACACCCAAATCTCTCTAAACACCAACATTTAAAAGTTTCTCACCATTTAAAAAATAATTTTTATTCTTCCTACTAAAGTAACCACATTTCCCAACAATATACTCCATCTGCCACCTTAATTCCCACTGTTAGTCTATCTATATGCCTTTGCAGACGCTTTGTGTTTGCCACACAAAGGGTGGGGCAAGTGGCACAATAGACCAGAGTCAGGTAAATGGAATGTTTTGGAGGATTGGGTGGGAGAGAAGGAGGAGATTACAGAGATGGGTTGATGTGAGGGATTGAAAGATAAGGATAGGTCGACGAGACTGTGGTGATGGTCATTAGTGCAGTCTGTATACAGCACGTTTTGGACAACTCGGAGGGTGAAGGCACGAGTGCAACGAGGGAACGATTTGAGTAGCTGAGTCTGGAGCTGACAAATGTATGTGTAATTGCACAAAAGTGTGCAGTGTAGCGATAGCAGAAACAAAGATTTTTTGTGATGGAGAGAATATAAGTTCTGAAACTCGGTTCAGTGTTGAACAGAACACCAAAGTTACAAATGCTCTAGTTAGTGGTTGAAGGGGGAGCGGGATTGAATTGGGAGGCAAGATAGCATAGTTTGTGGTGGGGGTGGGGGGGGGGGGCGGCAAAGACGGTGGCTTCAGACCTTTTCAATGGAGGAAGTTGTGTGACCCAAGATTGAATGTCAGGGAAGCAGTATGCCAACATCTAGAGATGGTTGAGTGAGGTGGTGGAGAGGTACAGCTGGCTGTCATTGACATACATGTGGAAACTGACTCTGGCTCTAGATCATGTCACTGATTGATAGACAGCTTGAGGATCAGTAAGACGAGGGGGCCATGCATAAGTCCTTGGGAGACTCAAAGTTGATTATATGGAGGAGGAAAGAGAAGCCATAGCTGTGCTAGCTACTTTTTGGATAAGTAGAAATGGGACCATGAAATGATGGAGGAAAACCAATAGAGAGCGATGACTTGATCAACTATGTGGAATGCTGAGAAATGGATTGAGGGGGATAAATCACCATGGTTACTCTGAGGATGCCATTTGTGGCTTTGGTTGGGGCAGTCTGGAGACATTTGAAGAAGAAGTTAAGGGAGAGTTGGGTATGGAGTTGGAAGATAACTCTGGACAAGAGGGAGGAAAGAGAAGTTGGAGATGGCATGCTAGGCTGAAAGGACAGGCAGAATGATGCAGATTTTTTCAGGAAAGATGATAACCGGTGGTTTTAAAGGGTAGAGTGACAGTCCCTGTGAAAGTATGTAATTATACTGGAGGTGTGGTGGGTTGTCCTCATTCTGGTTAATTGTATAGACAGCCTGGTACTGACAGTAACATGGCTCACTGTAGTGACTCCTTCCTCATTATGGAGGTCACTCTGCCTGGCCCTTATCACCACTTCACCAAACCAGAGATGGTAGTGGCCCTCATTTCAAATGATGCCTTGGCTGCTCTCTATATTCCTCCAGCTCTTCTTGAGCACCTTGCCTTCTTCCATCCCTCCTGCCATTCATTTGAAATCCTTTGTTTACTGTTTCCACCTCCACCCCCGCCCCCCCTCACCCCACATACACACACCAACTGCTTCCACTGTTCTCCCTTCTCTCTTCCTTTAGCCTCTGCACCATGTGATCATTTGGATTTCAGTCTTCACCTAAACTGTCCTAGCCTCTTAATTAATGACACCCTGTCCTGTACTTGCACTGTCCAACTTTTGTTGCTTTTCTAGGTTGACATGTATGCAACTATTTGATGACCAATATTGACTGCCTGTAAACAGTTGTTTGCAAATATAATCAACCCATATAAACACCATTTAACACACTAAAATTTCATGCTAAATGATTATTCATTCTACATGGGAAGACATATTGTGCAATGTGATCAAAAGATGAAATTGAGGGCAGCAAAGTTGCATTACTTTTAAATGTCAAGCTAGTTGTTCAACAACTGGTATGCTACAAAGTTAATTCCACAAGTTTTAGCCAATACTGAGCAACTTCATCTTGTCTCCTGGTCATACTGACATACAGCAGACCAGAATTGGACTATGAGGCCCTGTGTGTCCCCTCAGGTGGATGTAAAAGATTGCACTCTGTAATGATTGGACCATATAGATCCAGGTAGGTCCCAAGTTTGGTCTGCATAGAGTGATAGGGAGATGCAAATAGAAAAGAGGTGCAGGAGCAGGCCATTCGGCCCTTGCTGATAATGCAACTTCAGTACTCCACTCCCGCCTTCTCTCCATACCCCCTGATCTCCTTAGCTGTAAGGGCCACATCTAACTCCCTCTTGAATATATCCAACGAATTGAACTCAACAACTTTCTGTGGTAGAGAATTCCACAGGTTCACCACTCTGGGTGAAAAAATGTCTCCTCATCTCGATCCTATATGGCTTACCCCTTATCCTTAGACTGTGACCCCTGGTTCTGGACTTCCCCAACATTGGGAATATTCTTCCTGCATCTAACCTGTCCAATCCCATCATAATTTTATTTGTTTCCGAGATCCCCTCTCATTCATCTAAATTCCAGTGAATATAAGCCCAGCCAATCCAGTCTTTCTTCATATGTCAGTCCTGCCATCCTGGGAATTAGTCTGGTGAACCTTCGCTGCACTCCCTCAATAGCAAGCACGTCCTTACTCAGATTAGGAGACCAAAACTGCACACAATACTCAAGGTGTGGTCTCACCAAGGCCCTGTACAACTGCAGCAAGATCTCCCTGCTCCTATACTCAAATCCTCTCGCTAAGAAGACCAGCATGCCATTTTTTTTTTCTGCCTGCTGTACCTGCATGTCTACCTTCAATGACTAATGTACCATGACACCAAGGTCTCGTTACACCTCACCTTTTACTAATCTGTCACCATTCAGATAATAATCTGCCTTCCTGTTTTTGCCACCAAAGTGGATAACCTCACATTTATCCACATTATACTGCATCTGCCATGCATTTGCCCACTCACCTAACCTGTCCAAGTCACCCTGCAGCTTCTTAGCATCCTCCTCACAGCTCACACTGCCACGCAGCTTAGTGTCATCTGCAAACTTGGAGAGATTACATTCAATTCCTTCATCTAAATCATTAATGTATATTGTAAATAGCTGGGGTCCCAGCAGTGAACCTTGCAGCACCCCACTAGTCACTGCCTGCCATTCTGAAAAGGACCTGTTTATTCCCACTCTTTGCTTCATGTCTGCCAACCAGTTCTCTATCCATGTCAATACATTACCCCCAATACCATGTGCCTTAATTTTGCACAATAATCTCTTGTGTGGGACCTTGTCAAAAGCCTTTTGAAAGTCCAAATACACCACATCCATTGGTTCTTCCTTATCCGCTCTGCCAGTTACATCCTCAAAAAGCTCTAGAAGATTTGTCGAGCATGATTTCCCTTTCATAAATCCATGTTGACTTGGACTGATCCTGTCACTGCTTTCCAAATGTGCTGCTATTACATCTTTAATAATTGATTCCAACATTTTCCCCACCACTGATGTCAGGCTAACCGGTCTGTAATTCCCTGTTTTCTTTCCCTCCTTTTTTAAAAAAGTGGGGTTACATTAGCTACCCTCCAATCCATAGGAACTGATCCAGAGTTGATAGAATGTTAGAATGTTGGAAAATGACCATCAATGCATCTACTATTTCTAGCGCCACTTCCTTAAGTACTCTGAGATGCAGACTATCAGGCCTTGGGGATTTATTGGCCTTCAGTCCCATCAGTTTCCCTAACACCATTTCCTGACTAATAAGGATTTCCCTCAGTTCCTCCTCCTCGCTAGACCCTCGGTCCCCTAGTGTTTTCGGGAGGTTATTCGTGTCTTACTTAGTGAAGACAGAACCAAAGTATTTGTTCAATTGGTCTGCCACTTCCTTGTTCCCCATTATGAATTAATCTGATTCGGACTGCAAGGGACCTACATTAGCCTTCACTAATCTTTTTTTCTTCACATATCTATAAAAGCTTTTGCAGTCAGTGTTTATGTTCCTTGCAAGCTTACTCTCATATTCTATTTTCCCCCTCCTAATTAAACCTTTAGTCCTCCTCTGCTGAGTTCTAAATTGTTCGCAGTCCTCAGGTTTGCTGCTTTTTCTGGCCAATTTATATGCCTCTCCTTGGATTTAACAGTATCCCTAATTTCCCTTGTTAGCCACGGTTGAGCCACCTTTCCTGTTTTATTTTTACACCAGACAGGGATGTACAATCGTTATAATTCATCCATGTGATCTTTAAATGTCTGCCATTGCCTATCCACCATCAACCCTTTAAGTATCGCCTGTCTATCCTAGCCAAATCACGTCTCATACCATCGAAGTTTCCTTTCTTTATGTTCAGGACCCTAGCCTCTGAATTAACTGTGTCGCTCTCCATCTTAATGAAGAATTCTACCGTATTATGTTCACTCTTCTCCAAGGGGCCACGTACGACCAGATTGCTAATTAATCCTCTCTTTTAATACACAAGACCCAGTCTAGGATGGCCTGCTCTCGTTGGTTCCTCGACATTGTGGTCTAGAAAACCATCCCTTATACACTCCAGGAAATCCTCCTCCACCGTATTGCTACCAGTTTGGTTAGCCCAGTCAATATGTAGGTTAAAGTCATCCATGATAACTGCTGTACCCTTATTGCACATGTCCCTAATTTCCTGTTTGATGCCATCCCCAACCATGTTTGGTGGTCTGTACACAACTCCCACTAACGTTTTCTGCCCTTTGCTGTTTCGCAGCTCTACCCATTTAGGTTCCACATTATCCAAGCTAATGTCCTTCCTTACTATTGTGTTAACCTCTTTAACCATTCACGCTACCCCACCTCCTTTTCCTTCCTGTCTATCCTTTCTAAATATTGAATACCCCTGGATGTTGCGTTCCCATGGCCTTGATGCTTCTGATTTATGAAGGGGGAAATTAGCCAGTGTTTCTGTATCTAATTTCTATGCGGTACGTCCTACAAGGAGTACATGTGTCAATATGTTGGGCGAGGACAAGATTGGGCTCGGTCACAAAGCTGCTTGCAGTTGAATCACTTGATTCATTGTTGAGGCTCACGCATAAAGAATGGCTACTTAGGTAAGGTACAGAATGGTATCTGTCAAATTATATCCAAGGAGCCGTTGGCGTTGAAGACCGAAGGAAAATAAAAGGGAAGAGAATTTTTAAACTGCCAGTCTTGTCCACACACTTGATGGCACCAGCTGAGTATTCAGCAGGAAGCAAAGGTAGAACAGTTCTTGATCAAGATTCCAACAGGCACATATTATTAGAATCAACACGATGTGGCGGCATGATATTGAGAAGAGCTCAGGGAAAAGATGAATGCTAATATGCTAGCCATTTAGAGGTTCAATCGTTTACATGTTTCTTTATTTTTGCTGTTAAGACTTGTTCAGTTATTGTTTTTTCTTTTTGTAAATTGTGTAAAATACCCGAATAATCTTTTGAGTTTCGTATCACTGGGAGGGATTTCTAACTGCCAGCCGTCCGTTTCTTGTTGGTTGTTGAAAATTGGAGAGAGGGGAAGGGAATAGGGCAGCACTTTGGCTGTCTCATTGACCTTCCACGGTCCGATTGGTGCAATTTTCAAGCGGGCCTGAAAATGGGTGAGCAGCACACCGATCTGCTTTGGGCGTAAGGCTACTTAAATATGAATAATCGAGATCCAACACCAATTATAGGACAAATTTCCTGCCCTCCCACAAGTAGCGAGCTGCAGTCAGACCCCTATTTGGCACTCTTAGCTCGTTCATAGAATTCAATGAGGCCTAATGGTTCATAGAATTCAATGAGGCCTAATGGTTCAGATCTGTTGACACTGGTTTTGGGCCTGTTAGTGTGGAAATTGAATTTGAATTTGACATGTTTCTCCAATGCTAATTAGTTCACTCTAAAGGGACAATATATTGGCCCAGATTTTGCTGCCTAAAATAACAGAGTTTAATGGCACTCACCAGTATTGATGTATAAATCATCCAGCAATGTGGTGAAGAGATACCCATGAATTACAAATCGCTACTAGTTATTGGATGATCGTTCCACCATTAACCACGCGAAAACAGCAGCTCGCCCTCAGTTTCAAGAAATTGTTGCTTATTTTTTTTATTCATTCGGGGATATGGTGGGTACCGCTGGCAAGGCCAGCATTTATTGCCCATCCCTAATTGCCCTCGAGAAGGTGATGGTGAGCCGCCTTCTTGATCTGCTGCAGTCCATGTGGTGAAGGTACTCCTTCTGACTTTGGTGTAGCGGTTTAGTACAACCGAGTGACTTGCTGGGCCATTTCAGAGGGCAGTTAAGAGTCAACCATATTGCTGTGGGTCTGGAGTCATATATAGGCCAGACCAGGTAAAGATGGCAGATTTCCTTCCCTGAAGGACATTAGTGAACCAGTTAGATATTTTTGACAATCCGGTAGTTTCATGGTCACCATTACTAGCTTTTTAATTCCAGATTTATTTAATTAACTGAATTTAAATTCCCCAGCTACCGTGGTGGGATTTGAACTCTCGTCCCTGGGTCATTAGTTCAGGCCTCTGGATTATTAGTCCAGTAACATAACCACTATGCTACCATTTTAATTTGCACATTAATTAGCAATGAAACTTGTTGCAGAAAGTTAGGACTGTTACTTAACAGTGCAAGTATCTTTTTCTAATGAGATTTATATTTTGCAAGGCTAATCAACCTATCTGGCCCAAGAAGGGAATAATTTAAAATGTGGCATCTCATTCTTACAGGTAGTATACTGTTGAAGATTTTTTTAAATTAAATGTTTTTTTTCCTTTGTCTCTTTTTTTTTCTCTCTCAATCCATTAGATTAGATTTGACTCTAATTCACCCTATTTCCTTCTTTATCTACTTTCTTTCTCAATTTTTAAATCTAATTGATTAAGGAGACACACTATTGGTCCTGTTATTCACCAAGGTCCCAGATACCCCGTTGCCCTCGCCATGCCATTATCAATTTGCACATTCAGCAATTTATGAAGAAAAATAAGGTGAGAGAAATAGTCTATTAAGGGGGCAGGCGGCGAAAACCTTGGCTTCAGAAAAATCTGGGCCAATTTAGTAAGCGGCATTTAGACATTTTTATTACAGTTGATTGCGGACACTTGGGGGAGTAATTTTATCTCCAAAGAGAGGTGCTTTTGGGTCGGATGGGATGTTAAAAAATTTTAAATCTCAAACAAACCCAAGCCAATTCGAACCTGCTCACTTCCGATTTTAAGGGAGGCAGAATGGGAATGCGGGCAACCAACCCGCTCCCAGGAGACGGATTCCTCATTTCAATATTTTAATGAGGCTGTTTGCCTCTGATTTTATCTCTCTTTCAGCTTTAATGCTGGCCGGCCAAGTTTCTTGGAGGAGCAAAAGTGCTTCCCTCCCGGCCCCTTAATCTAACCAGACTATACTCCAAGTGTGGTCTAAACAAGGTTCTGTCCAAGTTTAACACACCTCCCCTGCTTTTCAATTCTATCCCTTTCACAATGAACCCCAGTGCTTTGTTTGCTTTTCTTATGGCCTTATTAACTTGCAATGCTACTTATAGTATAGTGATTTGCATATCTGTACCCCCAGATTCTACTTACTTTCCAAGGAGTATATGGCCTTATTCTTCCTACCAAAAAATATCACCTCACACTTATCTATACTGAAGTTCACTTGCCAATTACACGCTTATTCTGCGAGCTTATTAATGTCTTCGTGTATTTTGTTGCAGCCCTCCCTTGTATTAACTATACCCGTGCCCACACCAATTTGGTGTCGTCTGCAAATTTTGAAATTGTACTTCCGATTCCCAAGTCAATCATTTATGTAAATAGTGAACAACAGTGGCGCCAGTATCCATCCTTGTGGGACATCACTTCCCACCTTTTGCCAGTTTGAGTAACTACCGTTAACATCTACCTACTCTTTGTTTTCTGTGTTGTAGCCAGCTTGCTATTCATTCTGCTACTTGTCCAGACTCAACGCGGCCGAAATTGCCCTTTCCCTTAAGGCCTGTTACCGCTGGAAATCGGCGGCCACGCTGCGGAGTGCAATGGCCATCAAATTTGGTGTAATATAGAAACATAGGGCTAGATTTTCCACTAGGTGTCTAAGGCCCCAAAAAATGGGCCTTATTCCAGCGATGTGTGATGTATCGCCCATGCTGATTGCCGGCATAAGGCCCATTTTCTTTTGTGATTTTCCACTCGGCCTTACCCCAGCGATGTCAAATGGGCGATCTGATTTCTCGACGATCTCACGATCGCCCAAAATAAGAGGAAGTGAAACGGAAGTGCAAAAAAAAAAGCTTCCTCAGCAACGATATTGTGCGCATGTGTGGGATTTTTTTTGTGTCGATTTCTTTTTGCTGCGTTTGGAGAGTTCATGGGTCATTGCACATGCTCAGAAGGACAGGGAGCGTCGGAGAGAGCGGGAGAGAGAGAAGGAGAGAGTCATCGAAGAAGAAGTTTCTATTTTGCTAATTTGATTTAAAATCCAAGAATGGAAACATCAAATAGAGGGAGATGGAGAGACAAAGGGCAAAAGCCTTTAGTGAGGAGGCGAACGAGGCCCTTGTAAATGTTGTTTCCACAATGTGGGAGGACTTGACAGGGGGTGACCTTGGAAAACCTCCACCCCGTGTCTATCGACGGATCTGGCTGGAGATTGCCGATGTGGTCACATTGCCACCCAATGAAGTGCGGACAGGTGACCAGTGCCGCAAGAGATGGAACAGCCTGCTGGCAGCTGCTAGAGTAAGTTGGATTTTTGGTGTGTCTCTAAAACATATTTTAAAGTCCTATTTAAAAGCACACATGTATTATTTACTTCATGTTTATAAATTATTATGTATTATTTACTTGATGTTTATAAATTGCAAACAAAATCCTCAGTTATTTATTTATAATGTGAAGTAATAACGTTAATTTAAAAACCACATTAAATTTTTAAAAAATTACATTACCAATTACATTTATTCACCCTAATACTAAGTTGCATGTTATAGTATTTAAAATTATTCATATGCAGCTACCAGAGTAAGTTGCATTTTAATATTTAAAAGATATTTAAAAGTCATATTTAAAATCATATGTATTATTTACTTGCTGTTTATAATTAGAATAATAAAAATTATTCATATGCACCACGATGTTAAACATGGAAAATAGGTGCAGGAGTAGGCCATTCGGCCCTTCTAGCCTGCACCGCCATTCAATAAGTTCATGGCTGAACATTCAACTTCAGTACCCCATTCCTGCTTTCTCGCCATACCCCTTGATCCCCCTAGCAGTAAGGACCTCATCTAACTCCTTTTTGAATATATTTAGTGAATTGGCCTCAACAACTTTCTGTGGTCGAGAATTCCACAGGTTCACCACTCTCTGGGTGAAGAAGTTCCTCCGCATCTCGGTCCTAAATGGCTTACCCCTTATCCTTAGACTGTGACCCCTGGTTCTGGACTTCCCCAACATTGGGAACATTCTTCCTGCATCTAACCTGTCTAACCCCGTCAGAATTTTATATGTTTCTATGAGGTCCCCTCTCATTCTTCTGAACTCCAGTGAATACAAGCCCAGTTGATCCAGTCTTTCTTGATAGGTCAGTCCCGCCATCCCGGGAATCAGTCTGGTGAACCTTCGCTGCACTCCCTCAATAGCAAGAATGTCCTTCCTCAGGTTAGGAGACCAAAACTGTACACAATACTCCAGGTGTGGCCTCACCAATGCCCTGTACAACTGTAGCAACACCTCCCTGCCCCTGTACTCAAATCCCCTTGCTATGAAGGCCAACATGCCATTTGCTTTCTTAACCGCCTGCTGCACCTGCATGCCAACCTTCAATGACTGATGTACCATGACACCCAGGTCTCTTTGCACCTCCCCTTTTCCTAATCTGTCACCATTCAGATAATAGTCTGTCTCTCTGTTTTTACCACCAAAGTGGATAACCTCACATTTATCCACATTATACTTCATCTGCCATGCATTTGCCCACTCACCTAACCTATCCAAGTCGCTCTGCAGCCTCACAGCATCCTCCTCGCAGCTCACACTGCCACCCAACTTAGTGTCATCCGCAAATTTGGAGATACTACATTTAATCCCCTCATCTAAATCATTAATGTACAGTGTAAACAGCTGGGGCCCCAGCACAGAACCTTGCGGTACCCCACTAGTCACTGCCTGCCATTCTGAAAAGTACCCATTTACTCCTACTCTTTGCTTCCTGTCTGACAACCAGTTCTCAATCCATGTCAGTACACTACCCCCAATCCCATGTGCTCTAACTTTGCACATCAATCTCTTGTGTGGGACCTTGTCGAACGCCTTCTGAAAGTCCAAATATACCACATCAACTGGTTCTCCCTTATCCACTCTACTGGAAACATCCTCAAAAAATTCCAGAAGATTTGTCAAGCATGATTTCCCTTTCACAAATCCATGCTGACTTGGACCTATCATGTCACCTCTTTCCAAATGCACTGCTATGACATCCTTAATAATTGATTCCATCATTTTACCCACTACCGATGTCAGGCTGACCGGTCTATAATTCCCTGTTTTCTCTCTCCCTCCTTTTTTAAAAAGTGGGGTTACATTGGCTACCCTCCACTCCATAGGAACTGATCCAGAGTCAATGGAATGTTGGAAAATGACTGTCAACGCATCCACTATTTCCAAGGCCACCTCCTTAAGTACTCTGGGATGCAGTCCATCAGGCCCTGGGGATTTATCGGCCTTCAATCCCATCAATTTCCCCAACACAATTTCCCGGCTAATAAGGATTTCCCTCAGTTCCTCCTCCTTACTAGACCCCCCGACCCCTTTTATAACCGGAAGGTTGTTCGTGTCCTCCTTCGTGAATACCGAACCAAAGTACTTGTTCAATTGGTCCGCCATTTCTTTGTTCCCCGTTATGACTTCCCCTGATTCTGACTGCAGGGGACCTACATTTGTCTTTACTAACCTTTTTCTCTTTACATATCTATAGAAACTTTTGCAATCCGTCTTAATGTTCCCTGCAAGCTTCTTCTCATACTCCATTTTCCCTGCCCTAATCAAACCCTTTGTCCTCCTCTGCTGAGTTCTAAATTTCTCCCAGTCCCCAGGTTCGCTGCTATTTCTGGCCAATTTGTATGCCACTTCCTTGGCTTTAATACTATCCCTGATTTCCCTTGATAGCCACGGTTGAGCCACCTTCCCTTTTTTATTTCTATGCCAGACAGGAATGTACAATTGTTGTAGTTCATCCATGCGGTCTCTAAATGTCTGCCATTGCCCATCCACAGTCAACCCCTTAAGTATCATTCGCCAATCCATCTCAGCCAATTCACGCCTCATACCTTCAAAGTTACCCTTCTTTAAGTTCTGGACCATGGTCTCTGAATTAACTGTTTCATTCTCCATCCTAATGCAGAATTCCACCATATTATGGTCACTCTTCCCCAAGGGGCCTCGCACAACGAGATTGCTAATTAATCCTTTCTCATTACATAACACCCAGTCTAAGATGGCCTCCCCCCTAGTTGGTTCCTCGACATATTGGTCTAAAAAACCATCCCTTATGCACTCCAGAAAATCCTCCTCCACCGTATTGCTTCCAGTTTGGTTAGCCCAATCTATGTGCATATTAAAGTCACCCATTATAACTGCTGCACCTTTATTGCACGCACCCCTAATTTCCTGTTTGATGCCCTCCCCAACATCACTACTACTGTTTGGAGGTCTGTACACAACTCCCACTAACGTTTTTTGCCCTTTGGTGTTCTGCAGCTCTACCCATATAGATTCCACATCATCCAAGCTAATGTCCTTCCTAACTATTGCCTTAATCTCCTCCTTAACCAGCAATGCTACCCCACCTCCTTTTCCTTTTATTCTATCCTTCCTGAATGTTGAATACCCCTGGATGTTGAGTTCCCAGCCCTGCTCATCCTGGAGCCACGTCTCCGTAATCCCAATCACATCATATTTGTTAACATCTATTTGCACAGTTAATTCATCCACCTTATTGCGGATACTCCTTGCATTAAGACACAAAGCCTTTAGGCTTGTTTTTTTAACACCCTCTGTCCTTTTAGAATTTTGCTGTACAATGGCCCTTTTTGTTCTTTGCCTTGGGTTTCTCTGCCCTCCACTTTTCCTCATCTCCTTTCTGTCTTTTGTTTTTGCCTCCTTTTTGTTTCCCTCTATCTCCCTGCATTGGTTCCCATCCCCCTGCCATATTAGTTTAACTCCTCCCCAACAGCACTAGCAAACACTCCCCCGAGGACATTGGTTCCGATTCTGCCCAGGTGCAGACCGTCCGGATTGTACTGGTCCCACCTCCCCCAGAACCGGTTCCAATGCCCCAGGAATTTGAATCCCTCCCTGCTGCACCATTGCTCAAGCCACGTATTCATCTGAGCTATCCTGCGATTCCTACTCTGACTAGCACGTGGCACTGGTAGCAATCCCGAGATTACTACTTTTGAGGTCCTACTTTTTAATTTAGCTCCTAGCTCCTTAAATTCATTTCGTAGGAACTCATCCCTTTTTTTACCTATGTCATTGGTACCAACGTGCACCACGACAACTGGCTGTTCTCCCTCCCTTTTTAGAATGTCCTCCACCCGCTCCGAGACATCCTTGACCCTTGCACCAGGGAGGCAACATACCATCCTGGAGTCTCGGTTGCGGCCGCAGAAACGCCTATCTATTCCCCTTACAATTGAATCCCCTATCACTATCGCTCGCCCACTCTTTTTCCTGCCCTCCTGTGCAACAGAGCCAGCCACGGTGCCATGAACTTGGCTGCTGCTGCCCTCCCCTGATGAGTCATCCCCCTCAACAGTACTCAAAGCGGTGTATCTGTTTTGCAGGGGGATGACCACAGGGGACCCCTGCACTACCTTCCTTGCACTACTCTTCCTGCTGGTCTTCCATTCCCTCGCTGGCTGTGGACCCTTCTCCTGCAGTAAGACCAACTCGCTACACGTGATACTCACGTCATTCTCAGCATCGTGGATGCTCCAGAGTGAATCCACCTTCAGCTCCAACTCCGCAACGCGGACCGTCAGTAGCCGGAGGTGGACACACTTCCCGCACATGTAGTCGTCAGGGACACTGGTGTTGTCCCTGTGTTCCCACATGGTACAGGAGGAGCATATCACGTGACCGAGCTGTCCTGCCATGACTTAACCCTTAGATACACTTAAATTGCCGACAACAATGTTAAAAGTTACTGACTAATAAAGAAAAAGAAAAACTACTCACCAATCAGCAGCCAATCACTTACCACGTTGGCTGTGACGTCACCTTTTGATTTCTTTCTACTTCTTTTTTGCCTTCTCTCCCAGCTGGAGCTGCACCGGTACGCCTCTCTCGACTCCCGCCTCTCTCGACGCTCCCCGGACTGCTGAGCCTTTTATAGGCCGCTGCAATAATTGAACATTTAAATCAGTCTTCAATGTTTATTGTCAAGTACAGTAGCTTATCCGTGCAATGTTAAATGATCATTTGCGGAAAAAGATCAGCAGCAACTGCGCGGAGCAAAGGAGGACGGGTGGCGGCTCCGCGACGGTGCACACACTGAATGCGTACGAGGAGCTTGCGGTGGCCTTGGTGGGGCCTGAAAGCCGTTCAGTCATGACTCGTGGCGTGGCCGAGCCCACCCTTGAGTCTGGTGAGTAATGGAAAATGTGCAATGTGTCAAACATTATTAAATACATATGAGAAATATCGTAGTTACAAATTTGTTATGCAATTATAATTCATTCATTTAGATGTTGTCTGAACTATGAATGAGGCCATGTTAACCCTGATGAACCCTTTTGCATATGTGGTTTTGCAAAGTATTGCAATGTTTTGGGTTATATTGAAATATTGGTATTGAAATATTGAAATATATTGATATGTATTGTTATGAGTTGTTTCAAAATTTCATTCATCTTTCTAAGGTCAAGTATCCGTGAGCAATGCTCAGCAGCAGAGAATGTGATAGACCCCTCAAGCAGCTCGCAAGAGGTTGAGATGGCGGAGGACGAGCAGGAGGAGGAGGAGGATGAAGCGATTTTTTTTGTGGGGGGGGGGGGAAAACAACCTGCAGCCATCTTGATTGAGATGGAAGAAGCACTGGGACCAAGCGGTGTGCAGGTGGCGACGCCAAGGTGCATCATTTTGCAAACGCCGACCCCACGGAGGCCCGGTCAGCGTGGCGAGCAATCGCCTACCATGGAGGGCCAGACAGAGAGCTTGATTTCCCTGTGCAGGGAGATGGTCGCGATTGGCCACGACCTTATCCAGGGGTTCGCGGGATTCTCTGCGAACTGGAGCCAGTTCTCCGCGAACTGGAGCCAGTTTCCAGCATCCTGGAGTGAGTTCTGCACAAACTTCTCCAATTGGTCTTCCGAGCAAGCGCAGACTGCAAGGGAGACCTTGGAGGCCATTCGGCAGCAGACAGCCACATCCAGTGCCCTACGGCATGCGTTGCTGGCTGGACACGGCGCTGCACCCCAAGGTGTCGTGTCTGATCGCAGTGACACCCTGAGCATGCAAGCGAGTACGGAGGACACAGTTCCTCCTGACTCGAAAGTGGAGCTTCAGGCTTCCGCTTCCGCTCCGTCACCTCCACCACGGCAGGAAGTCTTGCCATCCCACTCTGCACGACGTCTTGGTGTCGGTCTGCGTAGACCAAAATGGGCGGGTGGGGTATGAACACTGGGTGGGACTGGACCTGGAGGGAAACGTGGCCGCAGGTAGGGAGGGGGGCGTTTTTTCACAAAGTTTGTTCACTTTGTTCAATTGTTCTTGTTACTGTTTTGTTACTTTTGTTTGTTGTTATTAGTTAATTGTTAAGATTTTGTATTTGAGGGAAGGGTGGGTTGGTGCAGAGGGGGGGGGGTGGGGGGTTGGACGGATAGTTTTTCAATTTTTATTTGCGTTTTTGTTAATAAAAAAAAAAAGTCTTTAATTCAATAAATTGTGTGTGTCTTCTCTCTTAGTTAGTTATCAACTATACAGATGTTATTCCATATCTGAGCATTCTATTAATATACGAGTACTTTAGTAACGCCTTCTAATAAATTCTATTATATAAAACCTATTCACCAAAAACCTATATAAAACCTATTCACTAAAAACAACGTAATAATACCTATATGAAAAATTACAACTCTCATCCTCATTAAATTCTATTATATAAAACCTAATTATATAAAACCAAATGTAATGATAACTATATGAAAACTTACAGCTCTCAGTAAATTATACTATATAAAACCTATTTAATAAAAATAACGTAATAATACCTATTTATATTCCCTGTCTCAATATTCTGAGTACAACTAGCTCTCTCATTAAATCACAACTAATCCTCTACCCTTCCATTGAAGTCAAAATGGTGTCCGTAGTGCCCATTTTCCTTTTCTTAGGTCCAGAAAAAGCAACTATTTCTCAGCACTGTTTTGGGCCTTACATCGACCCAGAGAAATGCATGCTAGGTGTTGAAATTTGGGATGGGCCTTATGTGGGCTATAATTTCAGCGATCTTCTCGGCAATCAAAGTAGAAACTTAAGTACCTGTTTTTCGGGTGATATTTTGGACCTAGTTTCCACTTTTTGCTCATATATGGGCCATAAATGGGCGATGTGAAGTGGAAAATCTAGCCCATAGAAAATAGGTGCAGGAGTAGGCCATTTGGCCTTTCGAGCCTGCACCACCATTCAATATGATCATGGCTGATCATGCCACTTCAGTACCCCATTCCAGCTTTCTCTCCATACCCCCTTGATCCCTTTAACCATGAGGGCCACATCTAACTTCCTTTTGAATATATCTAACGAACTGGCCTCAACAACTTTCTGTGGTCGAGAATTCCACAGGTTCACAATTCTCTGAGTGAAGAAGTTTTTCCTCATCTCGGTCCTAAATGGCTTACCCCTTATCCTTAGACTGTGACCCCTGGTTCTGGACTTCCCCAACATCAGGAACATTCTTCCTACATCTAACCTTTGCAATGGCTGGCATTTTTAAAATTCCGCTCCTGCGGTATCCCGGCGGTGACCCACTCTTCTCCTCCCTCCCTCCCCCACTGCTGACGATCCATCCTAAGTGCATCATAAGTGCACACACTGCCAATGTTGCCCCTCCTCCCCCTCCCGATGCAATTCCGCGAAAAAAATCTTTCTTCTGCCGCACATTGCCAAAAGCTGCTTTTTTTTTGCCGGCAGTGAGGCTGTAGTCCTTGTAAAATGGTGGTGCGGCTCCTATTAAAGGGGAGGACCTATTGTCATTTCGCGCTGACAATTATGCCCCCGGGTCCGGCCGGGCCAACAATAGGCAACCTGGCAAACCCCTCTTGGGTGCCAGTCCACTGGCCCGGCTGAAACCCTCCCTGGTGACCCAGTAGACCGAACTTAAACAATCACACAGGCTCTCCCCTTTAATTGAAGGGGAGAGCCGTGGTGACGCGGCACCGTGATGACGTTATCAGCACTATGCTGATGAGTGACAGCGGCGGCCACTCCGCCCGCCCCCAACTTCTGCCCCTCAAGTCCGAACTTCCGCTTACCGCCCCTATTATGACCAACTTCCGGTCCGCCGAAAAAAAAGCTAAAGAGTGGAATTTCGCTCGAGGCCACCATATCAACTGTGCCGGTAAAATCATGAGAAACAGGCTAGGTGTGCCCCATTTCCAGCGGTGGGCAGTTTCGGTCCCAACATGTTCTGACTTTAGTTATGAGTCTATTATGTGGTACCTTCTCAAAGGCTTTTGTAAAAACAAATACATTACATCTACTGCATCATTTTGCTGATTGTCTGCTCCAACACTATTTGTTGTCTTCATATGTTGATAGATTCCCTATTCTTCCTTATTTGTGATTTATTTCTTCACTATCTCTTCAGTTGTGTCTTGTTGCTTAAGTGCGACAAATTTACATATAGACAGGATGATTTAAGTGTAACTGACACAAAATGCAAAAGAGGAAACGTTTATATATTCTGGCAGATTTTCCATGGCCTTGCTTAAATCTGAGGATATGCTGTATTATAATAACATTAAACAATGACACGCATAATGAATTCCAGTTAGAGCAAATGATTTCTTGTGGTATAACATCTTGTGAAATCAGATGTTTCAGAAGCGCAACTTTCCCTGACTGTACCTCTACTAATTAGTTCCTTAATTCTAATCAACAGTTTATGTTTTAGAGTGCTGGCATTGGTGTATCTCAACTGGAGCGAAGTTTCCGGTTGATTATAACAGGTGTGCATGCTTGCAAGACGTACTCTGCTTACTGGCAATTTAATCCAAACTAAATGTTAAAATCGAGTTGGTGTGCAACACGCTTGCTGCTATCTATTTCAGTAACTAATGGAAACTTCCTTTCAATATTGGAGCAGTTCAAGAGATGCAGAATACTGGTATTTTAAAGCATATTGGTGATTAAAATAGAATGCTGGTGAGAGGAAGAAATAGCGGAGTGCGAGAAAAATATCTTTCTGCAACTGTCGGATGTCATTTTCTCTGCAATAGTCCCAAGATTTTTGTTGCATCAAATCATTTCCTCTAATTTTTCTTTTATTCGTTCATGGGATGTGGGCATCGCTGGCAAGGCCAGTATTTATTGCCCATCCCTAATTACCCTTGAGAAGGTGGTAGTGAGCCGCCTTCTTGAACCGCTGCAGTCCGTGTGGTGAAGGTGCTGTTAGGGAGGGTGTTCCAGGATTTTGACCCAGCAACGATGAAGGAACGGCGATATATTTCCAAGTCAGGATGGTATGTGACTTGGAGGGGAGCGTGGAGGTGGTGGTGTTCCCATGCGCCTGCTGCCCTTGTCCTTCTAGGTGGTAGAGCTTGCGGGTTTGGGAGGTGCTGCTGAAGAAAACTTGGCGAGTTGCTGCAGTGCATCTTGTAGATGGTAAACACTGCAGCGTCGGTGATGGAGGGAGTGAATGTTTAAGGTGGTGGTTGGGGTGCCAATCAAGTGGACTGCTTTGTCCTGGATGGTGTTGAGCTTTTTCAGTGGTGTTGGAGTTGCACTCATCCAGGCAAGTGGAAAGTATTCCATCACACTCCTGACTTGTGCCTTGTAGATGGTGGAAAGGCTTTGGGGAGTCAGGTGGTGAGACACTCGCCGCAAAATACCCAGCCTCTGACCTGCTCTTGTTGCCACAGTATTTATGTGGCTGGTCCAATTAAGTTTCTGGTCAATGGTGACCCCCAGAATGTTGGTGGGGGATTCGGTGATGGTAATGCTGTTGAATGTCAAGAGGTGGTGGTTAGATTCTCGCTTGTTTGAAATAGTCATTGCCTGGCACTTGTGTGGCGCAAATGTTACATGCCACTTATCAGCCCAAGCCTGAATGTCGTCCAGGTCTTGCTGCATGCGGGCATGGGCTGCTCCAGGACTTGTGAATGGAACTGAACACTGTGCATTCATCGGTGAAGATCCCCACTTCTGACCTTATGATGGAGGGAAGGTCATTGATGAAGAAACTGAAGATGATTGGGCCCAGGACATTGCCCCGAGGAACTCTGACAGTGATGTCCTGGGGCTGTGATGATTGACCTCCAACCACCACAACTATCTTCCTTTGTGTTGGGTATGATCCCAGTCAGTAGAGAGTTTCCCCCTGATTCCCAGTGACTTCAGTTTTACTAGGGCTCCTTGATGCCATACTTGGTCAAATGCTGCCTTGATGTCAAGGACAATCACTCTCACCTCACCTCACCTCTGGAATTCAGCTCTTTTGTCAATGTTTGGACCAAGGCTGTAATGGGTTCTGGAGCTGAATGTTCCTGGTAGAACCCAAACTGGGCATCGGTGAGCAGGTTATAGGTGAGTAAGTGCTGTTTGATCGCACTGTTGATGAAACCTTCCATCACTTTGCTGATGATTGAGAGTAGACTGATTGGCCGGATTGGATTTGTCCTGCTTTTTGTGGACAAAACATAACTGGACAGTTTTCCACATTGTCGAATAGATGCCAGTGTTGCAGTTGTACTAGAACAACTTGGCTAGAGGTGCGGCTAGTTCTGGAGCACAAGTCTTCAGCGGGGCCTATAGCCTTTGCTGTATCCAGTGTGCTCAGCTATTTCTTGATATCACGTGGAGTGAAACTAATTCTGTGATGGTGAGGACCTCAGGAGGAGGCCAATATCCACTGGGCACTTCTGACTGAAGATGGTTGTAAACGCTTCAGCCTTGTCTTTTGCACTTGCATGCTGGGCTCTGCCATCATTAAGCGTGGGGATATTCATGGATGCCCCTCCTCCCGTTAGTTGTTTAATGGTCCACCACCATTCACGACTAGATGTGGCAGGATTACAGAGCTTTAATCTGATCCATTGGTTGTGGGATCGCTTAGCCTTGTCTATAGCATGCTGCTTCTGCTTTTTAGCATGCATGTAGTCCTATGTTCAGCTTCCCCAGGTTGCCACCTCATTTTTAGGTATGCATGGTGCTGCTAATGACATGCTCTTCTACACTCCTCCTTGGAGCAGGGTTGGTTACCTGGCTTGAATGATAGTGAGGGATGATGGTAGAGTGAGGAATATGTTCGGCCATGAGGTTACAGATTGTGGTGGAATACAATTCTGCTGCTGCTGATGGCCCACAGCACCTCATGGATGCACAGTTTTGAGCTGCTAGACCTATTCTGAATCTATCCCATTTAGCACGGTGGTAGTGCCACACAACACGATGGATGGTGTCCTCAATGTGAAGACAGGACTTCGTCTCCACAATGAATGCGGTGGTCGCTGCTGCCAATGCTGTCATGGACAGATGCATTTGCGACAAGTAGATTGGTGAGGACAAGATCAAGTAGGTTTTTCCTTCATGTTGGTTCTCTCACCACCTGTTGCAGGCCCAGTCTGGCAACTATGTCCTTCAAGACATGGCCAGCTTGGTCTGTAGTGGTGCTACCGAGCCACTCTTGATGATAGACATTGAAGTCCCCCACCCAGAGTATATTTTGTGCCCTTGCTACTCTCAATGCTTCTTCCAGGTGGTGTTCAACATGGAGGAGTACTGATTCATCAGCTGAGGAAGGGCGGTAGGTGATAATCAGCAGGAGGTTTCTTTGTCCATACTTGACCTAAAGCCATGAGACCTCATGGGATTCGGAGTCAATGTTGAGGACTCTCAAGGCCCATAGGACAGGACATACCCAGGAATGCTGATGGAGAAGTCTGGGACATTGTCTGAAAGATATGATTCTGTGTGCATGACTATGCCAGGCTGTTGCTTGACTAGTTTGTGGGACAGCTCTCCCAATTTTGGCACGCGTCCCCAGATGTTGATGAGAAGGACTTTGCAGGGTTGACTGGGCTGGGTGTGCCGTTGTTGTGTCCGTAGCCGGTACCGAAGTCAATGCCGGGTGGTCTGTCCAGTTTTATTCTTATTATTGTTTTTCGTAACGGTTGTGTACAACTCAATGGTTTGCTAGGCCATTTGTGAGGGCAATTAATTATAGTTGGTTGCCAGTGATCTTGCTCGTGGACAAAACATGGGTGGGTGGGGGGGGGGCGCGAGGGGAACAACTGTACCACTTTCCGTGTGTGTGTGTGTGTGTGTGTGTGTGTGTCTCTCCCTCGCATATTCTCCAGAAATCTTTTGTGTTTCAGTAAATGAACTGTGTTTCCTATTGAAACATACCTCGAAGTTCCAAATCTCAGGATTTATCTGTTGATTTTTTTTTTTAGGAGAATCAAACTCATTTATTGCTCTGTCTTTCTTTACCTTCTATTACAAATTTCCTGCAGAGAGCAATAGTGATGCATAAAAAATAGATAATGGGGAGGCCAGAGAGAAAGATGGAATGAAATACTTGACAAGGGTGAGAAAAGAATAGTTCAAGAGCAAGGCATAGAATGTTGAAGATGGGTGAATGTATTTTTGTGATCAAGAATTTATATATTCTGTCCATTAGTCTACGTGTTTTTTTTTGTGCTTTTGCTCAAGCCAGAAAAGAAAAAGAAAGACTTGCATTTATATAGCGTCTTTCACGACCGCTGGAAGTCCCAAAGCGCTTTACAACCAATTAAGTACTTTTGAAGTGTCGTCACTGTTGTAATGTAGGAAATGCATAGAAACATAGAAAATAGGTGCAGGAGTAGGCCATTCGGCCCTTCGAGCCTGCACCGCCATTCAATGAGTTCATGGCTGAACATGCAACTTCAGTACCCCATTCCTGATTTCTCGCCATATCCCTTAATCCCCCTAGTAGTAAGGACCACATCTAACTCCCTCCTGAATACACCCAGTGAATCAGCCCCAACAATTCCCTGTGGCAGAAAACGTCACTCCCCGGTCGAAGAAGCCTCTCCCCATCCCGGTCCCAAATGGCCCACCCCCCATCCCCAGACCGTGATCCCTGGCTACGGACCTCCCCAACATTCATAAGAACATAAGAACATAAGAATTGGGAACAGGAGTAGGCCATCTAGCCCCTCGAGCCTACTCCACCACACAACAAGATCACGGCTGATCTGGCCGTGGACTCAGCTCCACTTACCCGCCTGCTCCCCATAACCCTTAATTCCCTTATTGGTTAAAAATCAATCTATCTGTGATTTGATTATATTCAATGTGCTAGCCTCAACTGCTTCCTTGGGCAGAGAATTCCACAGATTCACAACCCATTGGGAGAAGAAATTCCTTCTCAACTCGGTTTTAAATTGGCTCCTCCGTATTTTGAGGCTGTGCCCCCTAGTTCTAGTCTCCCCGACCAGTGGAAACAACCTCTCTGCCTCTATCCTGTCTATCCCCTTCATGATTTTAAATGTTTCTATAAGATCACCCCTCATCCTTCTGAACTCCAACGAGTAAAGACCCAGTCTACTCAATCTATCATCACAAGGTAACCCCCTCATCTCCGGAATCAGCCTAGTGAATAGTCTCTGTATCCCTTCCAAAGCTAGTATATCCTTCCTTAAGTAAGGTGATCAAAACTGCACGCAGTACTCCAGGTGCGGCCTCACCAATACCCTGTGCAGTTGCAGCAGAACCTCCCTGTTTTTGTACTCCATCCCTCTCGCAATGAAGGCCAACATTCCATTCGCCTTCCTGATTACCTGCTGCACCTGCAAACTAACTTTTTGGGATTCATGCACAAGGGACCAATCGTGAAGCAGTGGAGGCGTGTCCTGCTCAGTTGGAGCTGTGAGCAGTGAGGAGAGCTGCTACCAACTTGAGCTCCTGCCTGGGGAGCCCTGAGACCAGCCCAGGAAGAGAAGGAAGAAAGGGGCTTCATCACCAACTTCTATCCAGAGGGAGAGGAGGAAAAAGCAGAAAACTTTAAACATCTTTTTTACCATTCTGCAAGGAGTTGGAGAGAGGGGGAAAAGACAACAACATCCAGTGTGGAAGGAGGGAGACTCTACACTTTCTACAGGTGGGTGTGGGTGCATTTCCCAAACAGACTTTGTTGTATCGGTGGGGGGAGGAAAGAAGACCACTGAGGGCCGGAACATCGCGGGGGGTGTGTGTGTGTGTGGTAGTGTGTGTGGGGGCCGTGCTTACAACTAGGCCCCCCCCCACAATTGGAACCCCCCCCACCCCCCCCCCACATTTGCCTAGCCTGGGATAGCTGGAGCTACCAGGCTGAAGATTGTTATTAATCACCCAATTAAAGATCGTTAGGAGTGCCTGGTGGCTCCAGCTACCCCAGGTGAAGACATCTTCTCCCCCCACCTGAAGACCACCCCAAGGACTTTTGTGTTTTTGCCATCTGGGGAGTGCACCCACCCACAGCTGCGAGGGGAGACCTGCCCTCGCAGTCCCCCCCCCCCTTCCCACCCCCCTCTCTCTTTCTCTGCTACTCTGTTTCTCCCCTCTCTCTCTGAGGCCTCTTCCTTCCAAATTTGCAAAAAAAAAAACAATTAAGACAACTGAGCAGAGGGAGCAAGGCCTCTCCCCAATTGTCAACGAGGGGAGAGGTGCCTCGTTAAGGGCTCCTCTGCTCAGTTAACAGACGAGGCCATTAAAGACCATTAAGGCCTGTGACTCTGGGGTGGGTGTAGCCCTTAAAGGGACCCCGTGATGGCGACCCCATCCACGCCGGTGGCAGGGCCAGCAAGGACGTATGCGCAGGTGGCAACCGCTTCCACGGCCCCTCCTGCGCCACCCGCTGCCCTGCCACCATTTAGATTAATTACTAGAAAACACGGGGTCAAGAGCTACACTCACCCCACAATGACCATCGAGGAGTGCGTGCGGGCGATGGCTGGGGTAGTCGGCCCCTCGGCCATTGTCGCAGCCTCCAAGATGTCTGGGAAGGCCGTGTTCTTCCTGGGGTCGGAGCGGGCGGTGTCCCTGGCCCTTGAAAAGGGGCTCACGGTGGGCGGGACGTTCCTGCCGGTGGACCCTCTCGAGGCCACCGCGCAGAGGGTCATCGTGTCAAACGTCCCGCCCTTTGTTTCCGCTGAGCTCCTCCTCCCTCACCTACACCAACTGGGGGAGGTAAGGTCGGGGATCAACCCCATACCGCTCGGCCTCAGGGAGAACAGCCTGCGCCACGTGTTCTCCTTCCGCCGCCAGCTCTTTGTCCGGCTGGCGCGGGAGGACGTGACAGAAGGGCACTTTAATGTGGTGCACGAGGGGACTGCCTACCGCGTCTTCTGGACGTCGGACGGCGTGCGGTGCCATGCCTGCAGGGAGGTGGGGCATGTTCGTAAGAACTGCCCCGCCTCCAAGGCCGCCAAACCACCGAAGGCGGCCAAGGCTGGCGCTGCCGCCACCCCTCCCCCTAGTTGCGTCCGCGTGCCGGGAGCCATGGGTGCGCGGGCATCGTCGGAGGCCTTTGTTTTCAGGGCCTCCGGCGGGGGGGAGGGAGAGCGTCCGAGCGGAAAGAAGGCGCGGAAGAAGGAGAAACATCTAGAGGCGGGTCCCCTCGGTGCGCCGGAAAGTCTGACCACCGCGCTCAGCCCAACCCAGTCACCGGCGAGCGCGGGGTGCCCCGAGCCCGTGCCCGGGCCCTTGAATACCACCACAGAGGGGCCCAGGCGCGGGCAAGAAAAGGAAAAGGGGGGGGCGGAGCGGGAGGCCTCGGCAGACATGGAGGTCTCCCTGACTCCGCGCGCCCC
This sequence comes from Pristiophorus japonicus, assembly GCF_044704955.1. NCBI lineage: Eukaryota > Metazoa > Chordata > Chondrichthyes > Pristiophoridae > Pristiophorus > Pristiophorus japonicus. The sequence continues at coordinate 55,966,729 of NC_091983.1, forward strand.
CAGGAACAAAAAGAGGCACCGCCCCAATGAGGCGGAGGGGGAACAACATCCCTCCGCGGAGGAGGCGGTGCCCGCCGCGTGTCCCGCGTCCCCCACCAGCGCCCCCAAATTGCGCTGCAGGCGCGAGGAGTCTTTCCCCGGGGAGGGTGAGACAGTTGAGGCTGCCCAGCCTCTGCCTCCCGGGGATGGAGTGGAAGATCTGCCTGTCGTGGGGGGCGTGGGGACCGCGGAGGAATGCGTAGCCGCCGGGTCGAGCGTCCCGGGGACCGAGGCGGGCGGGGCCGAAAAGGCCGAACCTGAGCCCGCCCAGCCAATACACAACTTACCCCGGGATTTGCTCGACCCGGCAGAGAATGAAACAATTGATTTTAATGATACTGTAGATGCTGGGCCGGGGGGTGGCAGCGGGGAGGGGGAGGAACACCCACCCTCGCCCCTTACTTTGGAGCTGGAGCACTTGGAGGGCCTGGGGATTTCCTATGGCCGGGTCTCTCCTTGTTCTCCGGTTCCTGGGGTGGAGGGGGAACCCCTTCCGCTGTCATTTCCCGACCCGGCACCATTTTTAAAAGAGCCCAGTGGGGACTCCTCTGCCGACGATCCTGGGGGTGGGATCGGGGCAGTGCCAGGGCCGGTTGGAGCGGCCGGTTCATTTGCCGTACCTTGTGCGGTCGATGGGCCGGCTGCTGGCGGCCACCTCCCGGAGGAGGACGGGGACTCGGTGGGGGACGCGGGTGAAGACCTAGAGACCACCGCCAGGGAGGCGGTGGATCTGCTCGCGGCCGCCGCTGAGGCCCTCCTCGTTCCTGCAAAGGAACTCCGGGACTTTTTGGCCCAGAGCCGGGGTCGCCGCGACCAAGCCCGACTGGCCCTGGAAAAATGGTCCGAGCCGGAGCTGATCAAGGGGTCCGTCCGCGCCGCCGTTAAAACCTTGGCCGCGGGCGGGCCCTTGACAAAGGAGCAGCACCTTGAGCTGCGCGAGCTCGAGGGACTCCTCGCTGGGCTGCGGAGGGAGCGGAGTTCAACAAAAGACTCCGCTCCCTCCCCCACAATAGGTTAAGGTAGAGGTTGCACTATGCTTTTGCCATGAAGATAACCATAGCCAGCCTCAACATCAACGGCGGCAGAGGGGCACGCCGTAGATTTGACAATTTTTCGCTCCTGCGGGAGGGGAAATATGCGGTGTGCTTCCTGCAAGAAACCCACACCGTTCCGGGAGACGAAGCCACGTGGCTCCTGGAATGGCAAGGAGAGGTCCGCATGAGCCACCTCACCGCCATTTCTAGTGGGGTGGCCATCTTGCTGGGCCCGCATTTTCAGCCGGAGATCTTGGGGGTCGAGGAGCCCGTGCCAGGCCGCTTGCTGCACGTAACGGTTCGCCTGGGGGACGTGCCGCTCCATCTCGTGAACGTGTACGCCCCTCATCCCGGCCCGCAGCAGACGCGCTTCTTTGAAGAGGTGTCCGCTCTTCTTGGCTCCGTCGACGTCGGCGACTGCATTGTCCTCGGGGGGGATTTTAACTGCACCCTCGAGGCGAGGGACCGCTCCGGTGCCCCGCAGTGCATGACGGCGATGGAGAAGTTGAGGGACCTGGTCGGGTCCTTCGACTTGGTGGACGTCTGGCGAAATCTCCACCCCGACTCCAGCGCCTTTACTTGGGTGAGGCCTGGAGTTGGATGGTCTAGAGTCGACCGCCTTTACGTGTCTCGGGCGTACGTTTCCTGCGTCCCGGCGGCCTCCATGCGGCCGGTGCCGTGTTCGGACCACCACCTGGTGTGGGCGGAGCTCGCTTCGCTCCGCGCGAGGACGGGGTCCGCGTACTGGCACTTTAACAACCGGCTGCTGGAGGACGTGCGGTTCCAGGACTCGTTCCGTCGATTCTGGTCCGACTGGAGAAGGAAGCAGGGGGGCTTCCCCTCCTTGAGGCTATGGTGGGACGTGGGCAAGGCTCACGTCCGCGTCTTCTGTCAAGAGTACGCGAGGGGGTCGACCAAGAGGCGGGCGGCCAGAGTCGGGCGCCTAGAAAAAGAGGTGCTCGACCTGGAAGCCCGTCTCGGTCAAGTCGTCCGGGACCCGGCCCTGCGGACGGTGTACGAAGCGAAGAAGGCCGCGCTGAAGGACCTGCAGCTCGTCGGGTCCCGAGGCGCGTTCGTGAGGTCGCGGATCCGGTTCCTGCGGGATCTGGACCGCGGCTCCCCCTTCTTCTACTCGCTGGAAAAAAGGCAGAGTGTCCGTAAGCAGCTCTTGACGCTGCTGGCCGACGACGGCTCTCTCGTCTCGGATCCGGAGGGCGTCAACAACAGGGTCCGTGAATATTACGGGGCTCTGTTCTCTCCGGATCCGTCCAGCGAGGAAGCGCGTAGAGTTTTGTGGGAGGACCTGCCGAAGGTCGGCCCGGAGGGCGCCGAAAATCTGGAAGCTCCGCTAAGCCTGGCGGAGCTGACCGGTGCCCTCGCCCGGCTCTCGAGGGGAAAATCCCCGGGGCTGGACGGGCTGACCGTGGAGTTCCACAGGGCGTTCTGGGACGTCCTGGGGAGCGACTACGCGCGGGTCCTGGGGGAAAGTCTGGCGACCGGGGAGATGCCCCTCTCTTGGCGCAGGGCAGTCATCGTCCTGCTGCCTAAGAAGGGCGATCTCCGCCTCCTTAAGAACTGGCGCCCGGTCTCCCTCCTCAGCACGGACTACAAAATCTTCGCCAGGGCGATGTCTGCTCGCCTTGGTGCCGTGCTGGACCACATGATCCACCCCGACCAGTCATACACGGTCCCGGGCCGGACAATCAACGACAACATCCATCTGGTCCGGGACCTCATCCATTGTTCCCAGGAGGCTGGTCTGTCGGTCGCCTTCCTATCCCTCGACCAAGAGAAGGCGTTCGACAGGGTGGATCACGACTATCTGCTCGGAACTCTGCGCGCTTTCGGGTTCGGGACGCATTTCGTCGCCCGGATCCGACTTTTGTACGCCGCCGCGGAGTGTCTGATTAAGGTTAACGGGTCCTTGACGGCGCCCCTTCGCTTTAGGAGAGGGGTGCGCCAGGGATGCCCCATGTCCGGCCAGTTATACGCCGTTTGCGTGGAGCCTTTCCTGCGCCTCTTGCGGACGAGGTTGACGGGACTGGCTCTGCAAGGGCCGGGCGTGGAGGTCGTCCTCTCGGCTTACGCCGATGACGTGCTCCTCGCGGTAGAGGATCCCGCTGACCTGCGGAGGATGCGTGAGTGCCAGGAGATTTACTCGGCCGCGTCCTCCGCCAGGATCAACTGGGAGAAATGTTCCGGACTCCTGGTGGGTCAGTGGCGGGTGGACTCCCTGCCGGAGGAGCTCAGGCCTTTTGCCTGGAGCACGACCCATCTCCTCTATCTGGGAGTCTACCTTAGCCCCGACGAGGAAGCCTGGCCGGCGAACTGGCAGGAGCTGGAGGCCAAGGTCGCCGCTCGCCTAGGGCGCTGGACAGGACTGCTCCGAGTGCTGTCCTACAGGGGTCGAGCGCTAGTCATAAACCAGCTGGTGGCCGCAATGCTGTGGTACCGGCTGGTCACTTTGACCCCTCCCCCTGCGTTTGTCGCCAAGATACAGAAGAAGCTGGTGGACTTCTTCTGGAACAACAGGAAGCACTGGGTCTCTGCCGCGGTCTTGAGTCTCCCGCTTGAGGAGGGCGGTCAGTCGTTGGTGTGCGTCAGCGCCCAGCTCGCGACTTTCCGTCTTCAGACCCTGCAGAGATACCTTTACGTCGAGCCCCCTCCTAGGTGGTGCGCTCTGGCGAGGTATTTCTTCCGCCAGCAGCTCGACCTCAATTATGACACGCAGCTCCTGTTTGTGAACTTGGGGGGTGCCAGGACCGCCCTCCGGGAGCTGCCTGTCTTTTACAGGGAACTCATCAGGGTCTGGAACAAAGTCTCCACCAAGCGCAGCTCTCCGCCGGCTGGAGTGGCGGCCGTCCTGCAGGAGCCGCTGCTCGGGAATCCGTACCTCCACGGCCGAGGCTTCATGTGGCGGTCGGAAGAGAGGGCTGTGGCTGGTGAGGTGACCAGGGTCAGGGACCTGCTCGATGGCGGAGGAGCGGGCTGGATGGCGCCAGTCACGCTGGCGCGGCGCCTAAATTCTGCCAACGTCCGCCGCGCGGCCGATGCCATCGAGTCGCTAAAAACAGCTCTGGGCCCTGACTCCGTTAGGTGTATCGAGGAGGCTCAAGCACGTGGGGAGATCCCGTCCGAACTGACCCCCGTCCGGACGGAATTCCTCATCGGCGCCAAACCCCGGAACCTCCCTCGGGGGCCGGCGCCTCACAACTTGAGCCGCCTCGGGGAAATCCCCTCCGTACCTTTCAGTTCCGCGCGGAGGGGTTTCCTGTACGGGCTGCTCCTGCACACCCTCAACTTTGCCATCCTCGCCGGCCGTCCGGACACGCCATGGCGCACCATCTTGCCGTCCGGAGGAGGCGGGGGTCCCCGATGGAGGGCACTCTACGCAGGGGTCCTCCCACTATTCATCGGGGACTTGGCCTGGAGGGTGGTGCACGGAGCAGTGCCGTGCAACAAATTTTTAAGCCGGTTCACGGACTCCCAGGCCGCCTGCAATTTCTGCGGTCTGGAGGAGTCCGTGTTCCATGTTTTTATTGAGTGCACGAGGTTGCAGCCCCTGTTCCATTATTTGAAGGGGCTGCTCCTGAAATTCTGGCTGCACTTCAGTCCCACTCTCCTGATCTTTGGGCACCCTGTGCGGAGGGGAGCGGGTAGGTCCGAAGGCCTCCTCGTAGGACTGCTCCTGGGCACGGCCAAGGGTGCCATCAGCCGGTCCAGGCAGCGGGCGGTCGAGGGGGTCGTTCAACCTGACTGCCTGCCTCTCTTCCGCTCTTACATCCGGTCCAGGGTGTCCTTGGAGATGGAGCACGCGGTGTCCACCGGTACGCTCGCGGCCTTCCGCGAGAGGTGGGCACCGGAGGGACTGGAGTGCATCATCACGCCCGGCAACCAAATTTTAATTTGATTTTACGTTTTAAAGTTAATTTGTTTTAATTGCCGGTGCTTTTAGTGTCCCCTTCCCTTTTATAGGGGGCACTGGGGAAAAATTGTGATTTTAGTGCCCAAAAAAAAAAACCAAAAAAAGAAAAACACAAAAAAAAAAACAAAAAAAAAGGGGGGAAAAAAAGGGCCTTGTAAATGTCTGGAGTGTCACCCAGGTCGGGTGGCACTCTTTAATGTTTTATGTTTTCGCAGGTAAACTCAAAAGAGTTTCATGCACAAGGGACCAATCGTGAAGCAGTGGAGGCGTGTCCTGCTCAGTTGGAGCTGTGAGCAGTGAGGAGAGCTGCTACCAACTTGAGCTCCTGCCTGGGGAGCCCTGAGACCAGCCCAGGAAGAGAAGGAAGAAAGGGGCTTCATCACCAACTTCTATCCAGAGGGAGAGGAGGAAAAAGCAGAAAACTTTAAACATCTTTTTTACCATTCTGCAAAGAGTTGGAGAGAGGGGGAAAAACCACAACAACCATCCAGTGTGGAAGGAGGGAGACTCTACATTTCTACAGGTGGGTGTGGGTGCATTTCCCCAAACAGACTTTGTTGTATCGGTGGGGGGAGGAAAGAAGACCACTGAGGGCCGGAACATCGCGGGGGGTGTGTGTGTGTGTGTGGTAGTGTGCGTGGGGGCTGTGCTTACAACTGGGCCCCCCCCACAATTGGAACCCCCCCCACCCCCCCCACATTTGCCTAGCCTGGGATAGCTGGAGCTACCAGGCTGAAGAGTCATTAATCACCCTATTGAGGATCGTTAGGAGTGCCTGGTGGCTCCAGCTACCCCAGGTGAAGACATCTTCTCCCCCCACCTGAAGACCACCTCAAAGACTTTTGTGTTTTGCCATCTGGGGAGTGCACCCACCCACAGCTGCGAGGAGAGACCTGCCCTCGCAGCCCCCCCCCCTTCCCACCCCCCTCTCCCTTTTCTCTGCTACTCTGTTTCTCCCCTCTCTCTCTGAGAACCCTTTCCTTCCAAATTTAAAAAAAAAAAACCAATTAAGACAACTGAGCAGAGGGAGCAAGGCCTCTCCCCAATTGTCAACGAGGGGAGAGGTGCCTCGTTAAGGGCTCCTCTGCTCAGTGAACATAAGAGGCCATTAAAGACCATTAAGGCCTGTGACTTTGGGGTGGGTGTAGCCCTTAAAGGGACCCCGTGATGGCGACCCCATCCACGCCGGTGGCAGGGCCAGCAAGGACGTATGCGCAGGCGGTGTCCACATCCACGGCACCTCCTGCGCCACCCGCTGCCCTGCCACCGTTCAGACTTATAACCAGGAAACACGGGGTCAAGAGCTACACTCACCCCACAATGAGCATTGAGGAGTGCGTGCGGGCGATGGCTGGGGTAGTCGGCCCCTCGGCCATTGTCGCAGCCTCCAAGATGTCTGGGAAGGCCGTGTTCTTCCTGGGGTCGGAGCGGGCGGTGTCCCTGGCCCTTGAAAAGGGGCTCACGGTGGGCGGGACGTTCCTGCCGGTGGACCCTCTCGAGGCCACCGCGCAGAGGGTCATCATTTCAAACGTCCCGCCCTTTGTTTCCGCTGAGCTCCTCCTCCCTCACCTACAACAACTGGGGGAGGTAAGGTCAGGGATCAACCCCATACCGCTCGGCCTCAGGGAGAGCAGCCTGCGCCACGTGTTCTCCTTCCGCCGCCAGCTCTTTGTCCGGCTGGCGCGGGAGGACACGACGGAGGGAGATTTTAATGTGGTGCACGAGGGGACTGCCTACCGCGTCTTCTGGACGTCGGACGGCGTGCGGTGCCATGCCTGCAGGGAGGTGGGGCATGTTCGCAAGAACTGCCCCGCCTCCAAGGCCGCCAAACCACCGAAGGCGGCCAAGGCTGGCGCTGCCGCCACCCCTCCCCCTAGTTGCGTCCGCGTGCCGGGAGCCATGGGTGCGCGGGCATCGTCGGAGGCCTTTGTTTTCAGGGCCTCCGGCGGGGGGGAGGGAGAGCGTCCGAGCGGAAAGAGGGCGCGGAAGAAGGAGAAACATCTAGAGGCGGGTCCCCTCGGTGCGCCGGAAAGTCTGACCACCGCGCTCAGCCCAACCCAGTCACCGGCGAGCGCGGGGTGCCCCGAGCCCGTGCCCGGGCCCTTGAATACCACCACAGAGGGGCCCAGGCGCGGGCAAGAAAAGGAAAAGGGGGGGGCGGAGCGGGAGGCCTCGGCAGACATGGAGGTCTCCCTGACTCCGCGCGCCCCCAGGAACAAAAAGAGGCACCGCCCCAATGAGGCGGAGGGGGAACAACATCCCTCCGCGGAGGAGGCGGTGCCCGCCGCATGTCCCGCGTCCCCCACCAGCGCCCCCAAATTGCGCTGCAGGCGCGAGGAGTCTTTCCCCGGGGAGGGTGAGACAGTTGAGGCTGCCCAGCCTCTGCCTCCCGGGGATGGAGTGGAAGATCTGCCTGTCGTGGGGGGCGTGGGGACCGCGGAGGAATGCGTAGCCGCCGGGTCGGGCGTCCCGGGGACTGAGGCGGGCGAGGCCGAAAAGGCCGAACCTGAGCCCGCCCAGCTATTATCCAACTTCCCCCGGGAGTCGCTCGACCCGGCAGAAAAACAATTAAATAATTATGACACTGTAGATGCTGGGCCGGGGGGTGGCAGCGGGGAGGGGGAGGAACACCCACCCTCGCCCCTTACTTTGGAGCTGGTGCACTTGGAGGGCCTGGGGATTTCCTATGGCCGGGTCTCTCCTTGTTCTCCGGTTCCTGGGGCGGAGGGGGAACCCCTTCCGCTGTCATTTCCCGACCCAGCACCATTTTTAAAAGAGCCCAGTGGGGACTCCTCTGCCGACGATCCTGGGGGTGGGATCGGGGCAGTGCCAGGGCCGGTTGGAGCGGCCGGTTCATTTGCCGTACCTTGTGCGGTCGATGGGCCGGCTGCTGGCGGCCACCTCCCGGAGGAGGACGGGGACTCGGTGGGGGACGCGGGTGAAGACCTAGAGACCACCGCCAGGGAGGCGGTGGATCTGCTCGCGGCCGCCGCTGAGGCCCTCCTCGTTCCTGCAAAGGAACTCCGGGACTTTTTGGCCCAGAGCCGGGGTCGCCGCGACCAAGCCCGACTGGCCCTGGAAAAATGGTCCGAGCCGGAGCTGATCAAGGGGTCCGTCCGCGCCGCCGTTAAAACCTTGGCCGCGGGCGGGCCCTTGACAAAGGAGCAGCACCTTGAGCTGCGCGAGCTCGAGGGACTCCTCGCTGGGCTGCGGAGGGAGCGGAGTTCAACAAAAGACTCCGCTCCCTCCCCCACAATAGGTTAAGGTAGAGGTTGCACTATGCTTTTGCCATGAAGATAACCATAGCCAGCCTCAACATCAACGGCGGCAGAGGGGCACGCCGTAGATTTGACAATTTTTCGCTCCTGCGGGAGGGGAAATATGCGGTGTGCTTCCTGCAAGAAACCCACACCGTTCCGGGAGACGAAGCCACGTGGCTCCTGGAATGGCAAGGAGAGGTCCGCATGAGCCACCTCACCGCCATTTCTAGTGGGGTGGCCATCTTGCTGGGCCCGCATTTTCAGCCGGAGATCTTGGGGGTCGAGGAGCCCGTGCCAGGCCGCTTGCTGCACGTAACGGTTCGCCTGGGGGACGTGCCGCTCCATCTCGTGAACGTGTACGCCCCTCATCCCGGCCCGCAGCAAACGCGCTTCTTTGAAGAGGTGTCCGCTCTTCTTGGCTCCGTCGACGTCGGCGACTGCATTGTCCTCGGGGGGGATTTTAACTGCACCCTCGAGGCGAGGGACCGCTCCGGTGCCCCGCAGTGCATGACGGCGATGGAGAAGTTGAGGGACCTGGTCGGGTCCTTCGACTTGGTGGACGTCTGGCGAAATCTCCACCCCGACTCCAGCGCCTTTACTTGGGTGAGGCCTGGAGTTGGATGGTCTAGAGTCGACCGCCTTTACGTGTCTCGGGCGTACGTTTCCTGCGTCCCGGCGGCCTCCATGCGGCCGGTGCCGTGTTCGGACCACCACCTGGTGTGGGCGGAGCTCGCTTCGCTCCGCGCGAGGACGGGGTCCGCGTACTGGCACTTTAACAACCGGCTGCTGGAGGACGTGCGGTTCCAGGACTCGTTCCGTCGATTCTGGTCCGACTGGAGAAGGAAGCAGGGGGGCTTCCCCTCCTTGAGGCTATGGTGGGACGTGGGCAAGGCTCACGTCCGCGTCTTCTGTCAAGAGTACGCGAGGGGGTCGACCAAGAGGCGGGCGGCCAGAGTCGGGCGCCTAGAAAAAGAGGTGCTCGACCTGGAAGCCCGTCTCGGTCAAGTCGTCCAGGACCCGGCCCTGCGGACGGTGTACGAAGCGAAGAAGGCCGCGCTGAAGGACCTGCAGCTCGTCGGGTCCCGAGGCGCGTTCGTGAGGTCGCGGATCCGGTTCCTGCGGGATCTGGACCGCGGCTCCCCCTTCTTCTACTCGCTGGAAAAAAGGCAGAGTGTCCGTAAGCAGCTCTTGACGCTGCTGGCCGACGACGGCTCTCTCGTCTCGGATCCGGAGGGCGTCAACAACAGGGTCCGTGAATATTACGGGGCTCTGTTCTCTCCGGATCCGTCCAGCGAGGAAGCGCGTAGAGTTTTGTGGGAGGACCTGCCGAAGGTCGGCCCGGAGGGCGCCGAAAATCTGGAAGCTCCGCTAAGCCTGGCGGAGCTGACCGGTGCCCTCGCCCGGCTCTCGAGGGGAAAATCCCCGGGGCTGGACGGGCTGACCGTGGAGTTCCACAGGGCGTTCTGGGACGTCCTGGGGAGCGACTACGCGCGGGTCCTGGGGGAAAGTCTGGCGACCGGGGAGATGCCCCTCTCTTGGCGCAGGGCAGTCATCGTCCTGCTGCCTAAGAAGGGCGATCTCCGCCTTCTTAAGAACTGGCGCCCGGTCTCCCTCCTCAGCACGGACTACAAAATCTTCGCCAGGGCGATGTCTGCTCGCCTTGGTGCCGTGCTGGACCACATGATCCACCCCGACCAGTCCTACACGGTCCCGGGCCGGACAATCCACGATAACATCCATCTGGTCCGGGACCTCATCCATTGTTCCCAGGAGGCTGGTCTGTCGGTCGCCTTCCTATCCCTCGACCAAGAGAAGGCGTTCGACAGGGTGGATCACGACTATCTGCTCGGAACTCTGCGCGCTTTCGGGTTCGGGACGCATTTCGTCGCCCGGATCCGACTATTGTACGCCGCCGCGGAGTGTCTGATTAAGGTTAACGGGTCCTTGACGGCGCCCCTTCGCTTTAGGAGAGGGGTGCGCCAGGGATGCCCCATGTCCGGCCAGTTATACGCCGTTTGCGTGGAGCCTTTCCTGCGCCTCTTGCGGACGAGGTTGACGGGACTGGCTCTGCAAGGGCCGGGCGTGGAGGTCGTCCTCTCGGCTTACGCCGATGACGTGCTCCTCGCGGTAGAGGATCCCGCTGACCTGCGGAGGATGCGTGAGTGCCAGGAGATTTACTCGGCCGCGTCCTCCGCCAGGATCAACTGGGAGAAATGTTCCGGACTCCTGGTGGGTCAGTGGCGGGTGGACTCCCTGCCGGAGGAGCTCAGGCCTTTTGCCTGGAGCACGACCCATCTCCTCTATCTGGGAGTCTACCTTAGCCCCGACGAGGGAGCCTGGCCGGCGAACTGGCAGGAGCTGGAGGCCAAGGTCGCCGCTCGCCTAGGGCGCTGGACAGGACTGCTCCGAGTGCTGTCCTACAGGGGTCGAGCGCTAGTCATAAACCAGCTGGTGGCCGCAATGCTGTGGTACCGGCTGGTCACTTTGACCCCTCCCCCTGCGTTTGTCGCCAAGATACAGAAGAAGCTGGTGGACTTCTTCTGGAACAACAGGAAGCACTGGGTCTCTGCCGCGGTCTTGAGTCTCCCGCTTGAGGAGGGCGGTCAGTCGTTGGTGTGCGTCAGCGCCCAGCTCGCGACTTTCCGTCTTCAGACCCTGCAGAGATACCTTTACGTCGAGCCCCCTCCTAGGTGGTGCGCTCTGGCGAGGTATTTCTTCCGCCAGCAGCTCGACCTCAATTATGACACGCAGCTCCTGTTTGTGAACTTGGGGGGTGCCAGGACCGCCCTCCGGGAGCTGCCTGTCTTTTACAGGGAACTCATCAGGGTCTGGAACAAAGTCTCCACCAAGCGCAGCTCTCCGCCGGCTGGAGTGGCGGCCGTCCTGCAGGAGCCGCTGCTCGGGAATCCGTACCTCCACGGCCGAGGCTTCATGTGGCGGTCGGAAGAGAGGGCTGTGGCTGGTGAGGTGACCAGGGTCAGGGACCTGCTCGATGGCGGAGGAGCGGGCTGGATGGCGCCAGACACGCTGGCGCGGCGCCTAAACTCTGCCAACGTCCGCCACGCGGCCGATGCCATCGAGTCGCTAAAAACAGCTCTGGGCCCTGACTCCGTTAGGTGCATCGAGGAGGCTCAAGCACGTGGGGAGATCCCGTCCGAACTGACCCCCGTCCGGACGGAATTCCTCATCGGCGCCAAACTCCGGAACCTCCCTCGGGGGCCGGCGCCTCACAACTTGAGCCGCCTCGGGGAAATCCCCTCCGTGCCTTTCAGTTCCGCGCGGAGGGGTTTCCTGTACGGGCTGCTCCTGCACACCCTCAACTTTGCCATCCTCGCCGGCCGTCCGGACACGCCATGGCGTACCATCTTGCCGTCCGGAGGAGGCGGGGGTCCCCGATGGAGGGCACTCTACGCAGGGGTCCTCCCACTATTCATCGGGGACTTGGCCTGGAGGGTGGTGCACGGAGCAGTGCCGTGCAACAAATTTTTAAGCCGGTTCACGGACTCCCAGGCCGCCTGCAATTTCTGCGGTCTGGAGGAGTCCGTGTTCCATGTTTTTATGGAGTGCACAAGGTTGCAGCCCCTGTTCCATTATTTGAAGGGGCTGCTCCTGAAATTCTGGCTGCACTTCAGTCCCACTCTCCTGATCTTTGGGCACCCTGTGCGGAGGGGAGCGGGTAGGTCCGAAGGCCTCCTCGTAGGACTGCTCCTGGGCACGGCCAAGGGTGCCATCAGCCGGTCCAGGCAGCGGGCGGTCGAGGGGGTCGTTCAACCTGACTGCCTGCCTCTCTTCCGCTCTTACATCCGGTCCAGGGTGTCCTTGGAGATGGAGCACGCGGTGTCCACCGGTACGCTCGCGGCCTTCCGCGAGAGGTGGGCACCGGAGGGACTGGAGTGCATCATCACGCCCGGCAACCAAATTTTAATTTGATTTTACGTTTTTAAGTTTAATTTGTTTTAATTGCCGGTGCTTTTAGTGTCCCCTTCCCTTTTATAGGGGGCACTGGGGAAAAATTGTGATTTTAGTGCCCAAAAAAAAACACAAAAAAATAGAAAAAACACAAAAAAAAACACAAAAAAGGGGGAAAAAAAAAAGGGCCTTGTAAATGTCTGGAGTGTCACCCAGGTCGGGTGGCACCGTTTAATGTTTTATGTTTTCACAGATAAACTCAAAAGAGTTTCATGCACAAGGGACCAATCGTGAAGCAGTGGAGGCGTGTCCTGCTCAGTTGGAGCTGTGAGCAGTGAGGGAAGCAGCTATCAACTTGAGCTCCTGCCTGGAGAGCCCTGAGACCAGCCCAGGAGGAGAAGGAAGGAAGGGGCTTCACCACAACTTTTACCAGAGGGAGAGGAGGAGGAAGCAGAAAACATTAAACATCTTTTACCATTTCTGCAAGGAGTTGGAGAGAGGGGGAAAAACCACAACATCCAGTGTGGAAGGAGGGAGACTCAACAATTCTACAGGGGTGTGGGTGCATTTCCCCAAACAGACTTTGTTGTATCGGTGGGGGGAGGAAAGAAGACCACTGAGGGCCGGAACATCGCGGGGGGTGTGTGTGTGTGTGTGGTAGTGTGCGTGGGGGCTGTGCTTACAACTGGGCCCCCCCCACAATTGGAACCCCCCCCACCCCCCCCACATTTGCCTAGCCTGGGATAGCTGGAGCTACCAGGCTGAAGAGTCATTAATCACCCTATTGAGGATCGTTAGGAGTGCCTGGTGGCTCCAGCTACCCCAGGTGAAGACATCTTCTTCCCCCACCTGAAGACCACCCCAAAGACTTTTGTGTTTTGCCATCTGGGGAGTGCACCCACCCACAGCTGCGAGGGGAGACCTGCCCTCGCAGCCCCCCCCCCCTTCCCACCCCCCTCTCTCTTTCTCCGTTACCCTCTGTTTCTCCCCTCTCTCTCTGAGAACCCTTTCCTTCCAAATTAATAAAAAAAAAAACCAATTAAGACAACTGAGCAGAGGGAGCAAGGCCTCTCCCCAATTGTCAACGAGGGGAGAGGTGCCTCGTTAAGGGCTCCTCTGCTCAGTCAATCTACAAGAGGCCTAATAAAGACCATTAAGGCCTGTGACTTTGGGGTGGGTGTAGCCCTTAAAGGGACCCCGTGATGGCGACCCCATCCACGCCGGTGGCAGGGCCAGCAAGGACGTATGCGCAGGCGGTGTCCACATCCACGGCACCTCCTGCGCCACCCGCTGCCCTGCCACCATTCAGACTTATAACCAGGAAACACGGGGTCAAGAGCTACACTCACCCCACAATGAGCATTGAGGAGTGCGTGCGGGCGATGGCTGGGGTAGTCGGCCCCTCGGCCATTGTCGCAGCCTCCAAGATGTCTGGGAAGGCCGTGTTCTTCCTGGGGTCGGAGCGGGCGGTGTCCCTGGCCCTTGAAAAGGGGCTCACGGTGGGCGGGACGTTCCTGCCGGTGGACCCTCTCGAGGCCACCGCGCAGAGGGTCATCGTTTCAAACGTCCCGCCCTTTGTTTCCGCTGAGCTCCTCCTCCCTCACCTACAACAACTGGGGGAGGTAAGGTCAGGGATCAACCCCATACCGCTCGGCCTCAGGGAGAGCAGCCTGCGCCACGTGTTCTCCTTCCGCCGCCAGCTCTTTGTCCGGCTGGCGCGGGAGGAGACGACGGAAGGTCATTTTAATGTGGTGCACGAGGGGACTGCCTACCGCGTCTTCTGGACGTCGGACGGCGTGCGGTGCCATGCCTGCAGGGAGGTGGGGCACGTTCGCAAGAACTGCCCCGCCTCCAAGGCCGCCAAACCACCGAAGGCGGCCAAGGCTGGCGCCGCCGCCACCCCTCCCCCTAGTTGCGTCCGCGTGCCGGGAGCCATGGGTGCGCGGGCATCGTCGGAGGCCTTTGTTTTCAGGGCCTCCGGCGGGGGGGAGGGAGAGCGTCCGAGCGGAAAGAAGGCGCGGAAGAAGGAAAAACATCTAGAGGCGGGTCCCCTCGGTGCGCCGGAAAGTCTGACCACCGCGCTCAGCCCAACCCAGTCACCGGCGAGCGCGGGGTGCCCCGAGCCCGTGCCCGGGCCCTTGAATAACACCACAGAGGGGCCCAGGCGCGGGCAAGAAAAGGAAAAGGGGGGGGCGGAGCGGGAGGCCTCGGCAGACATGGAGGTCTCCCTGACTCCGCGCGCCCCCAGGAACAAAAAGAGGCACCGCCCCAATGAGGCGGAGGGGGAACAACATCCCTCCGCGGAGGAGGCGGTGCCCGCCGCGTGTCCCGCGTCCCCCACCAGCGCCCCCAAATTGCGCTGCAGGCGCGAGGAGTCTTTCCCCGGGGAGGGTGAGGCAGTCGAGGCTGCCCAGCCGCTGCCTCCTGGGGAGGGCGTGGAAGATCTGCCTGTCGTGGGGGGCGTGGGGCCAGTGGAAGAATGCGTAGCCGCCGGGTCGAGCGTCCCGGGGACCGAGGCGGGCGGGGCCGAAAAGGCCGAACCTGAGCCCGCCCAGCCAATACACAACTTACCCCGGGATTTGCTCGACCCGGCAGAGAATGAAACAATTGATTTTAATGATACTGTAGATGCTGGGCCGGGGGGTGGCAGCGGGGAGGGGGAGGAACACCCACCCTCGCCCCTTACTTTGGAGCTGGAGCACTTGGAGGGCCTGGGGATTTCCTATGGCCGGGTCTCTCCTTGTTCTCCGGTTCCTGGGGCGGAGGGGGAACCCCTTCCGCTGTCATTTCCCGACCCGGCACCATTTTTAAAAGAGCCCAGTGGGGACTCCTCTGCCGACGATCCTGGGGGTGGGATCGGGGCAGTGCCAGGGCCGGTTGGAGCGGCCGGTTCATTTGCCGTACCTTGTGCGGTCGATGGGCCGGCTGCTGGCGGCCACCTCCCGGAGGAGGACGGGGACTCGGTGGGGGACGCGGGTGAAGACCTAGAGACCACCGCCAGGGAGGCGGTGGATCTGCTCGCGGCCGCCGCTGAGGCCCTCCTCGTTCCTGCAAAGGAACTCCGGGACTTTTTGGCCCAGAGCCGGGGTCGCCGCGACCAAGCCCGACTGGCCCTGGAAAAATGGTCCGAGCCGGAGCTGATCAAGGGGTCCGTCCGCGCCGCCGTTAAAACCTTGGCCGCGGGCGGGCCCTTGACAAAGGAGCAGCACCTTGAGCTGCGCGAGCTCGAGGGACTCCTCGCTGGGCTGCGGAGGGAGCGGAGTTCAACAAAAGACTTCGCTCCCTCCCCCACAATAGGTTAAGGTAGAGGTTGCACTATGCTTTTGCCATGAAGATAACCATAGCCAGCCTCAACATCAACGGCGGCAGAGGGGCACGCCGTAGATTTGACAATTTTTCGCTCCTGCGGGAGGGGAAATATGCGGTGTGCTTCCTGCAAGAAACCCACACCGTTCCGGGAGACGAAGCCACGTGGCTCCTGGAATGGCAAGGAGAGGTCCGCATGAGCCACCTCACCGCCATTTCAAGTGGGGTGGCCATCTTGCTGGGCCCGCATTTTCAGCCGGAGATCTTGGGGGTCGAGGAGCCCGTGCCAGGCCGCTTGCTGCACGTAACGGTTCGCCTGGGGGACGTGCCGCTCCATCTCGTGAACGTGTACGCCCCTCATCCCGGCCCGCAGCAGACGCGCTTCTTTGAAGAGGTGTCCGCTCTTCTTGGCTCCGTCGACGTCGGCGACTGCATTGTCCTCGGGGGGGATTTTAACTGCACCCTCGAGGCGAGGGACCGCTCCGGTGCCCCGCAGTGCATGACGGCGATGGAGAAGTTGAGGGACCTGGTCGGGTCCTTCGACTTGGTGGACGTCTGGCGAAATCTCCACCCCGACTCCAGCGCCTTTACTTGGGTGAGGCCTGGAGTTGGATGGTCTAGAGTCGACCGCCTTTACGTGTCTCGGGCGTACGTTTCCTGCGTCCCGGCGGCCTCCATGCGGCCGGTGCCGTGTTCGGACCACCACCTGGTGTGGGCGGAGCTCGTTTCGCTCCGCGCGAGGACGGGGTCCGCGTACTGGCACTTTAACAACCGGCTGCTGGAGGACGTGCGGTTCCAGGACTCGTTCCGTCGATTCTGGTCCGACTGGAGAAGGAAGCAGGGGGGCTTCCCCTCCTTGAGGCTATGGTGGGACGTGGGCAAGGCTCACGTCCGCGTCTTCTGTCAAGAGTACGCGAGGGGGTCGACCAAGAGGCGGGCGGCCAGAGTCGGGCGCCTAGAAAAAGAGGTGCTCGACCTGGAAGCCCGTCTCGGTCAAGTCGTCCAGGACCCGGCCCTGCGGACGGTGTACGAAGCGAAGAAGGCCGCGCTGAAGGACCTGCAGCTCGTCGGGTCCCGAGGCGCGTTCGTGAGGTCGCGGATCCGGTTCCTGCGGGATCTGGACCGCGGCTCCCCCTTCTTCTACTCGCTGGAAAAAAGGCAGAGTGTCCGTAAGCAGCTCTTGACGCTGCTGGCCGACGACGGCTCTCTCGTCTCGGATCCGGAGGGCGTCAACAACAGGGTCCGTGAATATTACGGGGCTCTGTTCTCTCCGGATCCGTCCAGCGAGGAAGCGCGTAGAGTTTTGTGGGAGGACCTGCCGAAGGTCAGCCCGGAGGGCGCCGAAAATCTGGAAGCTCCGCTAAGCCTGGCGGAGCTGACCGGTGCCCTCGCCCGGCTCTCGAGGGGAAAATCCCCGGGGCTGGACGGGCTGACCGTGGAGTTCCACAGGGCGTTCTGGGACGTCCTGGGGAGCGACTACGCGCGGGTCCTGGGGGAAAGTCTGGCGACCGGGGAGATGCCCCTCTCTTGGCGCAGGGCAGTCATCGTCCTGCTGCCTAAGAAGGGCGATCTCCGCCTCCTTAAGAACTGGCGCCCGGTCTCCCTCCTCAGCACGGACTACAAAATCTTCGCCAGGGCGATGTCTGCTCGCCTTGGTGCCGTGCTGGACCACATGATCCACCCCGACCAGTCATACACGGTCCCGGGCCGGACAATCCACGATAACATCCATCTGGTCCGGGACCTCATCCATTGTTCCCAGGAGGCTGGTCTGTCGGTCGCCTTCCTATCCCTCGACCAAGAGAAGGCGTTCGACAGGGTGGACCACGACTATCTGCTCGGAACTCTGCGCGCTTTCGGGTTCGGGACGCATTTCGTCGCCCGGATCCGACTTTTGTACGCCGCCGCGGAGTGTCTGATTAAGGTTAACGGGTCCTTGACGGCGCCCCTTCGCTTTAGGAGAGGGGTGCGCCAGGGATGCCCCATGTCCGGCCAGTTATACGCCGTTTGCGTGGAGCCTTTCCTGCGCCTCTTGCGGACGAGGTTGACGGGACTGGCTCTGCAAGGGCCGGGCGTGGAGGTCGTCCTCTCGGCTTACGCCGATGACGTGCTCCTCGCGGTAGAGGATCCCGCTGACCTGCGGAGGATGCGTGAGTGCCAGGAGATTTACTCGGCCGCGTCCTCCGCCAGGATCAACTGGGAGAAATGTTCCGGACTCCTGGTGGGTCAGTGGCGGGTGGACTCCCTGCCGGAGGAGCTCAGGCCTTTTGCCTGGAGCACGACCCATCTCCTCTATCTGGGAGTCTACCTTAGCCCCGACGAGGAAGCCTGGCCGGCGAACTGGCAGGAGCTGGAGGCCAAGGTCGCCGCTCGCCTAGGGCGCTGGACAGGACTGCTCCGAGTGCTGTCCTACAGGGGTCGAGCGCTAGTCATAAACCAGCTGGTGGCCGCAATGCTGTGGTACCGGCTGGTCACTTTGACCCCTCCCCCTGCGTTTGTCGCCAAGATACAGAAGAAGCTGGTGGACTTCTTCTGGAACAACAGGAAGCACTGGGTCTCTGTCGCGGTCTTGAGTCTCCCGCTTGAGGAGGGCGGTCAGTCGTTGGTGTGCGTCAGCGCCCAGCTCGCGACTTTCCGTCTTCAGACCCTGCAGAGATACCTTTACGTCGAGCCCCCTCCTAGGTGGTGTGCTCTGGCGAGGTATTTCTTCCGCCAGCAGCTCGACCTCAATTATGACACGCAGCTCCTGTTTGTGAACTTGGGGGGTGCCAGGACCGCCCTCCGGGAGCTGCCTGTCTTTTACAGGGAACTCATCAGGGTCTGGAACAAAGTCTCCACCAAGCGCAGCTCTCCGCCGGCTGGAGTGGCGGCCGTCCTGCAGGAGCCGCTGCTCGGGAATCCGTACCTCCACGGCCGAGGCTTCATGTGGCGGTCGGAAGAGAGGGCTGTGGCTGGTGAGGTGACCAGGGTCAGGGACCTGCTCGATGGCGGAGGAGCGGGCTGGATGGCGCCAGTCACGCTGGCGCGGCGCCTAAATTCTGCCAACGTCCGCCGCGCGGCCGATGCCATCGAGTCGCTAAAAACAGCTCTGGGCCCTGACTCCGTTAGGTGTATCGAGGAGGCTCAAGCACGTGGGGAGATCCCGTCCGAACTGACCCCCGTCCGGACGGAATTCCTCATCGGCGCCAAACCCCGGAACCTCCCTCGGGGGCCGGCGCCTCACAACTTGAGCCGCCTCGGGGAAATCCCCTCCGTGCCTTTCAGTTCCGCGCGGAGGGGTTTCCTGTACGGGCTGCTCCTGCACACCCTCAACTTTGCCATCCTCGCCGGCCGTCCGGACACGCCATGGCGCACCATCTTGCCGTCCGGAGGAGGCGGGGGTCCCCGATGGAGGGCACTCTACGCAGGGGTCCTCCCACTATTCATCGGGGACTTGGCCTGGAGGGTGGTGCACGGAGCAGTGCCGTGCAACAAATTTTTAAGCCGGTTCACGGACTCCCAGGCCGCCTGCAATTTCTGCGGTCTGGAGGAGTCCGTGTTCCATGTTTTTATTGAATGCACGAGGTTGCAGCCCCTGTTTTATTATTTGAAGGGGCTGCTCCTGAAATTCTGGCTGCACTTCAGTCCCACTCTCCTGATCTTTGGGCACCCTGTGCGGGGGGGAGCGGGTAGGTCCGAAGGCCTCCTCGTAGGACTGCTCCTGGGCACGGCCAAGGGTGCCATCAGCCGGTCCAGGCAGCGGGCGGTCGAGGGGGTCGTTCAACCTGACTGCCTGCCTCTCTTCCGCTCTTACATCCGGTCCAGGGTGTCCTTGGAGATGGAGCACGCGGTGTCCACCGGTACGCTCGCGGCCTTCCGCGAGAGGTGGGCACCGGAGGGACTGGAGTGCATCATCACGCCCGGCAACCAAATTTTAATTTGATTTTACGTTTTAAAGTTAATTTGTTTTAATTGCCGGTGCTTTTAGTGTCCCCTTCCCTTTTATAGGGGGCACTGGGGAAAAATTGTGATTTTAGTGCCCAAAAAAAAAACAAAAAAAAAAAGAAAAAACAAAAAAAAAACACAAAAAAGGGGGGAAAAAAAATGGGCCTTGTAAATGTCTGGAGTGTCACCCAGGTCGGGTGGCACAGTTTAATGTTTATGTTTCCGCAGGTAGACTCTAAAAGAGTTTCATGCACAAGGGACCAATCGTGAAGCAGTGGAGGCGTGTCCTGCTCAGTTGGAGCTGTGAGCAGTGAGGGAAGCAGCTATCAACTTGAGCTCCTGCCTGGAGAGCCCTGAGACCAGCCCAGGAGGAGAAGGAAGGAAGGGGCTTCACCACAACTTTTACCAGAGGGAGAGGAGGAGGAAGCAGAAAACATTAAACATCTTTTACCATTTCTGCAAGGAGTTGGAGAGAGGGGGAAAAACCACAACATCCAGTGTGGAAGGAGGGAGACTCAACAATTCTACAGGTGGGTGTGGGTGCATTTCCCCAAACAGACTTTGTTGTATCGGTGGGGGGAGGAAAGAAGACCACTGAGGGCCGGAACATCGCGGGGGGTGTGTGTGTGTGTGTGGTAGTGTGCGTGGGGGCTGTGCTTACAACTGGGCCCCCCCCACAATTGGAACCCCCCCCACCCCCCCCACATTTGCCTAGCCTGGGATAGCTGGAGCTACCAGGCTGAAGAGTCATTAATCACCCTATTGAGGATCGTTAGGAGTGCCTGGTGGCTCCAGCTACCCCAGGTGAAGACATCTTCTTCCCCCACCTGAAGACCACCCCAAAGACTTTTGTGTTTTGCCATCTGGGGAGTGCACCCACCCACAGCTGCGAGGGGAGACCTGCCCTCGCAGCCCCCCCCCCCTTCCCACCCCCCTCTCTCTTTCTCCGTTACCCTCTGTTTCTCCCCTCTCTCTCTGAGAACCCTTTCCTTCCAAATTAATAAAAAAAAAAACCAATTAAGACAACTGAGCAGAGGGAGCAAGGCCTCTCCCCAATTGTCAACGAGGGGAGAGGTGCCTCGTTAAGGGCTCCTCTGCTCAGTCAATCTACAAGAGGCCTAATAAAGACCATTAAGGCCTGTGACTTTGGGGTGGGTGTAGCCCTTAAAGGGACCCCGTGATGGCGACCCCATCCACGCCGGTGGCAGGGCCAGCAAGGACGTATGCGCAGGCGGTGTCCACATCCACGGCACCTCCTGCGCCACCCGCTGCCCTGCCACCATTCAGACTTATAACCAGGAAACACGGGGTCAAGAGCTACACTCACCCCACAATGAGCATTGAGGAGTGCGTGCGGGCGATGGCTGGGGTAGTCGGCCCCTCGGCCATTGTCGCAGCCTCCAAGATGTCTGGGAAGGCCGTGTTCTTCCTGGGGTCGGAGCGGGCGGTGTCCCTGGCCCTTGAAAAGGGGCTCACGGTGGGCGGGACGTTCCTGCCGGTGGACCCTCTCGAGGCCACCGCGCAGAGGGTCATCGTTTCAAACGTCCCGCCCTTTGTTTCCGCTGAGCTCCTCCTCCCTCACCTACAACAACTGGGGGAGGTAAGGTCAGGGATCAACCCCATACCGCTCGGCCTCAGGGAGA
This sequence comes from Pristiophorus japonicus, assembly GCF_044704955.1. NCBI lineage: Eukaryota > Metazoa > Chordata > Chondrichthyes > Pristiophoridae > Pristiophorus > Pristiophorus japonicus. Next base: position 55,987,769 of record NC_091983.1, read on the forward strand.
GCAGCCTGCGCCACGTGTTCTCCTTCCGCCGCCAGCTCTTTGTCCGGCTGGCGCGGGAGGAGACGACGGAAGGTCATTTTAATGTGGTGCACGAGGGGACTGCCTACCGCGTCTTCTGGACGTCGGACGGCGTGCGGTGCCATGCCTGCAGGGAGGTGGGGCACGTTCGCAAGAACTGCCCCGCCTCCAAGGCCGCCAAACCACCGAAGGCGGCCAAGGCTGGCGCCGCCGCCACCCCTCCCCCTAGTTGCGTCCGCGTGCCGGGAGCCATGGGTGCGCGGGCATCGTCGGAGGCCTTTGTTTTCAGGGCCTCCGGCGGGGGGGAGGGAGAGCGTCCGAGCGGAAAGAAGGCGCGGAAGAAGGAAAAACATCTAGAGGCGGGTCCCCTCGGTGCGCCGGAAAGTCTGACCACCGCGCTCAGCCCAACCCAGTCACCGGCGAGCGCGGGGTGCCCCGAGCCCGTGCCCGGGCCCTTGAATAACACCACAGAGGGGCCCAGGCGCGGGCAAGAAAAGGAAAAGGGGGGGGCGGAGCGGGAGGCCTCGGCAGACATGGAGGTCTCCCTGACTCCGCGCGCCCCCAGGAACAAAAAGAGGCACCGCCCCAATGAGGCGGAGGGGGAACAACATCCCTCCGCGGAGGAGGCGGTGCCCGCCGCGTGTCCCGCGTCCCCCACCAGCGCCCCCAAATTGCGCTGCAGGCGCGAGGAGTCTTTCCCCGGGGAGGGTGAGGCAGTCGAGGCTGCCCAGCCGCTGCCTCCTGGGGAGGGCGTGGAAGATCTGCCTGTCGTGGGGGGCGTGGGGCCAGTGGAAGAATGCGTAGCCGCCGGGTCGAGCGTCCCGGGGACCGAGGCGGGCGGGGCCGAAAAGGCCGAACCTGAGCCCGCCCAGCCAATACACAACTTACCCCGGGATTTGCTCGACCCGGCAGAGAATGAAACAATTGATTTTAATGATACTGTAGATGCTGGGCCGGGGGGTGGCAGCGGGGAGGGGGAGGAACACCCACCCTCGCCCCTTACTTTGGAGCTGGAGCACTTGGAGGGCCTGGGGATTTCCTATGGCCGGGTCTCTCCTTGTTCTCCGGTTCCTGGGGCGGAGGGGGAACCCCTTCCGCTGTCATTTCCCGACCCGGCACCATTTTTAAAAGAGCCCAGTGGGGACTCCTCTGCCGACGATCCTGGGGGTGGGATCGGGGCAGTGCCAGGGCCGGTTGGAGCGGCCGGTTCATTTGCCGTACCTTGTGCGGTCGATGGGCCGGCTGCTGGCGGCCACCTCCCGGAGGAGGACGGGGACTCGGTGGGGGACGCGGGTGAAGACCTAGAGACCACCGCCAGGGAGGCGGTGGATCTGCTCGCGGCCGCCGCTGAGGCCCTCCTCGTTCCTGCAAAGGAACTCCGGGACTTTTTGGCCCAGAGCCGGGGTCGCCGCGACCAAGCCCGACTGGCCCTGGAAAAATGGTCCGAGCCGGAGCTGATCAAGGGGTCCGTCCGCGCCGCCGTTAAAACCTTGGCCGCGGGCGGGCCCTTGACAAAGGAGCAGCACCTTGAGCTGCGCGAGCTCGAGGGACTCCTCGCTGGGCTGCGGAGGGAGCGGAGTTCAACAAAAGACTTCGCTCCCTCCCCCACAATAGGTTAAGGTAGAGGTTGCACTATGCTTTTGCCATGAAGATAACCATAGCCAGCCTCAACATCAACGGCGGCAGAGGGGCACGCCGTAGATTTGACAATTTTTCGCTCCTGCGGGAGGGGAAATATGCGGTGTGCTTCCTGCAAGAAACCCACACCGTTCCGGGAGACGAAGCCACGTGGCTCCTGGAATGGCAAGGAGAGGTCCGCATGAGCCACCTCACCGCCATTTCAAGTGGGGTGGCCATCTTGCTGGGCCCGCATTTTCAGCCGGAGATCTTGGGGGTCGAGGAGCCCGTGCCAGGCCGCTTGCTGCACGTAACGGTTCGCCTGGGGGACGTGCCGCTCCATCTCGTGAACGTGTACGCCCCTCATCCCGGCCCGCAGCAGACGCGCTTCTTTGAAGAGGTGTCCGCTCTTCTTGGCTCCGTCGACGTCGGCGACTGCATTGTCCTCGGGGGGGATTTTAACTGCACCCTCGAGGCGAGGGACCGCTCCGGTGCCCCGCAGTGCATGACGGCGATGGAGAAGTTGAGGGACCTGGTCGGGTCCTTCGACTTGGTGGACGTCTGGCGAAATCTCCACCCCGACTCCAGCGCCTTTACTTGGGTGAGGCCTGGAGTTGGATGGTCTAGAGTCGACCGCCTTTACGTGTCTCGGGCGTACGTTTCCTGCGTCCCGGCGGCCTCCATGCGGCCGGTGCCGTGTTCGGACCACCACCTGGTGTGGGCGGAGCTCGTTTCGCTCCGCGCGAGGACGGGGTCCGCGTACTGGCACTTTAACAACCGGCTGCTGGAGGACGTGCGGTTCCAGGACTCGTTCCGTCGATTCTGGTCCGACTGGAGAAGGAAGCAGGGGGGCTTCCCCTCCTTGAGGCTATGGTGGGACGTGGGCAAGGCTCACGTCCGCGTCTTCTGTCAAGAGTACGCGAGGGGGTCGACCAAGAGGCGGGCGGCCAGAGTCGGGCGCCTAGAAAAAGAGGTGCTCGACCTGGAAGCCCGTCTCGGTCAAGTCGTCCAGGACCCGGCCCTGCGGACGGTGTACGAAGCGAAGAAGGCCGCGCTGAAGGACCTGCAGCTCGTCGGGTCCCGAGGCGCGTTCGTGAGGTCGCGGATCCGGTTCCTGCGGGATCTGGACCGCGGCTCCCCCTTCTTCTACTCGCTGGAAAAAAGGCAGAGTGTCCGTAAGCAGCTCTTGACGCTGCTGGCCGACGACGGCTCTCTCGTCTCGGATCCGGAGGGCGTCAACAACAGGGTCCGTGAATATTACGGGGCTCTGTTCTCTCCGGATCCGTCCAGCGAGGAAGCGCGTAGAGTTTTGTGGGAGGACCTGCCGAAGGTCAGCCCGGAGGGCGCCGAAAATCTGGAAGCTCCGCTAAGCCTGGCGGAGCTGACCGGTGCCCTCGCCCGGCTCTCGAGGGGAAAATCCCCGGGGCTGGACGGGCTGACCGTGGAGTTCCACAGGGCGTTCTGGGACGTCCTGGGGAGCGACTACGCGCGGGTCCTGGGGGAAAGTCTGGCGACCGGGGAGATGCCCCTCTCTTGGCGCAGGGCAGTCATCGTCCTGCTGCCTAAGAAGGGCGATCTCCGCCTCCTTAAGAACTGGCGCCCGGTCTCCCTCCTCAGCACGGACTACAAAATCTTCGCCAGGGCGATGTCTGCTCGCCTTGGTGCCGTGCTGGACCACATGATCCACCCCGACCAGTCATACACGGTCCCGGGCCGGACAATCCACGATAACATCCATCTGGTCCGGGACCTCATCCATTGTTCCCAGGAGGCTGGTCTGTCGGTCGCCTTCCTATCCCTCGACCAAGAGAAGGCGTTCGACAGGGTGGACCACGACTATCTGCTCGGAACTCTGCGCGCTTTCGGGTTCGGGACGCATTTCGTCGCCCGGATCCGACTTTTGTACGCCGCCGCGGAGTGTCTGATTAAGGTTAACGGGTCCTTGACGGCGCCCCTTCGCTTTAGGAGAGGGGTGCGCCAGGGATGCCCCATGTCCGGCCAGTTATACGCCGTTTGCGTGGAGCCTTTCCTGCGCCTCTTGCGGACGAGGTTGACGGGACTGGCTCTGCAAGGGCCGGGCGTGGAGGTCGTCCTCTCGGCTTACGCCGATGACGTGCTCCTCGCGGTAGAGGATCCCGCTGACCTGCGGAGGATGCGTGAGTGCCAGGAGATTTACTCGGCCGCGTCCTCCGCCAGGATCAACTGGGAGAAATGTTCCGGACTCCTGGTGGGTCAGTGGCGGGTGGACTCCCTGCCGGAGGAGCTCAGGCCTTTTGCCTGGAGCACGACCCATCTCCTCTATCTGGGAGTCTACCTTAGCCCCGACGAGGAAGCCTGGCCGGCGAACTGGCAGGAGCTGGAGGCCAAGGTCGCCGCTCGCCTAGGGCGCTGGACAGGACTGCTCCGAGTGCTGTCCTACAGGGGTCGAGCGCTAGTCATAAACCAGCTGGTGGCCGCAATGCTGTGGTACCGGCTGGTCACTTTGACCCCTCCCCCTGCGTTTGTCGCCAAGATACAGAAGAAGCTGGTGGACTTCTTCTGGAACAACAGGAAGCACTGGGTCTCTGTCGCGGTCTTGAGTCTCCCGCTTGAGGAGGGCGGTCAGTCGTTGGTGTGCGTCAGCGCCCAGCTCGCGACTTTCCGTCTTCAGACCCTGCAGAGATACCTTTACGTCGAGCCCCCTCCTAGGTGGTGTGCTCTGGCGAGGTATTTCTTCCGCCAGCAGCTCGACCTCAATTATGACACGCAGCTCCTGTTTGTGAACTTGGGGGGTGCCAGGACCGCCCTCCGGGAGCTGCCTGTCTTTTACAGGGAACTCATCAGGGTCTGGAACAAAGTCTCCACCAAGCGCAGCTCTCCGCCGGCTGGAGTGGCGGCCGTCCTGCAGGAGCCGCTGCTCGGGAATCCGTACCTCCACGGCCGAGGCTTCATGTGGCGGTCGGAAGAGAGGGCTGTGGCTGGTGAGGTGACCAGGGTCAGGGACCTGCTCGATGGCGGAGGAGCGGGCTGGATGGCGCCAGTCACGCTGGCGCGGCGCCTAAATTCTGCCAACGTCCGCCGCGCGGCCGATGCCATCGAGTCGCTAAAAACAGCTCTGGGCCCTGACTCCGTTAGGTGTATCGAGGAGGCTCAAGCACGTGGGGAGATCCCGTCCGAACTGACCCCCGTCCGGACGGAATTCCTCATCGGCGCCAAACCCCGGAACCTCCCTCGGGGGCCGGCGCCTCACAACTTGAGCCGCCTCGGGGAAATCCCCTCCGTGCCTTTCAGTTCCGCGCGGAGGGGTTTCCTGTACGGGCTGCTCCTGCACACCCTCAACTTTGCCATCCTCGCCGGCCGTCCGGACACGCCATGGCGCACCATCTTGCCGTCCGGAGGAGGCGGGGGTCCCCGATGGAGGGCACTCTACGCAGGGGTCCTCCCACTATTCATCGGGGACTTGGCCTGGAGGGTGGTGCACGGAGCAGTGCCGTGCAACAAATTTTTAAGCCGGTTCACGGACTCCCAGGCCGCCTGCAATTTCTGCGGTCTGGAGGAGTCCGTGTTCCATGTTTTTATTGAATGCACGAGGTTGCAGCCCCTGTTTTATTATTTGAAGGGGCTGCTCCTGAAATTCTGGCTGCACTTCAGTCCCACTCTCCTGATCTTTGGGCACCCTGTGCGGGGGGGAGCGGGTAGGTCCGAAGGCCTCCTCGTAGGACTGCTCCTGGGCACGGCCAAGGGTGCCATCAGCCGGTCCAGGCAGCGGGCGGTCGAGGGGGTCGTTCAACCTGACTGCCTGCCTCTCTTCCGCTCTTACATCCGGTCCAGGGTGTCCTTGGAGATGGAGCACGCGGTGTCCACCGGTACGCTCGCGGCCTTCCGCGAGAGGTGGGCACCGGAGGGACTGGAGTGCATCATCACGCCCGGCAACCAAATTTTAATTTGATTTTACGTTTTAAAGTTAATTTGTTTTAATTGCCGGTGCTTTTAGTGTCCCCTTCCCTTTTATAGGGGGCACTGGGGAAAAATTGTGATTTTAGTGCCCAAAAAAAAAACAAAAAAAAAAAGAAAAAACAAAAAAAAAACACAAAAAAGGGGGGAAAAAAAATGGGCCTTGTAAATGTCTGGAGTGTCACCCAGGTCGGGTGGCACAGTTTAATGTTTATGTTTCCGCAGGTAGACTCTAAAAGAGTTTCATGCACAAGGGACCAATCGTGAAGCAGTGGAGGCGTGTCCTGCTCAGTTGGAGCTGTGAGCAGTGAGGGAAGCAGCTATCAACTTGAGCTCCTGCCTGGAGAGCCCTGAGACCAGCCCAGGAGGAGAAGGAAGGAAGGGGCTTCACCACAACTTTTACCAGAGGGAGAGGAGGAGGAAGCAGAAAACATTAAACATCTTTTACCATTTCTGCAAGGAGTTGGAGAGAGGGGGAAAAACCACAACATCCAGTGTGGAAGGAGGGAGACTCAACAATTCTACAGGTGGGTGTGGGTGCATTTCCCCAAACAGACTTTGTTGTATCGGTGGGGGGAGGAAAGAAGACCACTGAGGGCCGGAACATCGCGGGGGGTGTGTGTGTGTGTGTGGTAGTGTGCGTGGGGGCTGTGCTTACAACTGGGCCCCCCCCACAATTGGAACCCCCCCCACCCCCCCCACATTTGCCTAGCCTGGGATAGCTGGAGCTACCAGGCTGAAGAGTCATTAATCACCCTATTGAGGATCGTTAGGAGTGCCTGGTGGCTCCAGCTACCCCAGGTGAAGACATCTTCTTCCCCCACCTGAAGACCACCCCAAAGACTTTTGTGTTTTGCCATCTGGGGAGTGCACCCACCCACAGCTGCGAGGGGAGACCTGCCCTCGCAGCCCCCCCCCCCTTCCCACCCCCCTCTCTCTTTCTCCGTTACCCTCTGTTTCTCCCCTCTCTCTCTGAGAACCCTTTCCTTCCAAATTAATAAAAAAAAAAACCAATTAAGACAACTGAGCAGAGGGAGCAAGGCCTCTCCCCAATTGTCAACGAGGGGAGAGGTGCCTCGTTAAGGGCTCCTCTGCTCAGTCAATCTACAAGAGGCCTAATAAAGACCATTAAGGCCTGTGACTTTGGGGTGGGTGTAGCCCTTAAAGGGACCCCGTGATGGCGACCCCATCCACGCCGGTGGCAGGGCCAGCAAGGACGTATGCGCAGGCGGTGTCCACATCCACGGCACCTCCTGCGCCACCCGCTGCCCTGCCACCATTCAGACTTATAACCAGGAAACACGGGGTCAAGAGCTACACTCACCCCACAATGAGCATTGAGGAGTGCGTGCGGGCGATGGCTGGGGTAGTCGGCCCCTCGGCCATTGTCGCAGCCTCCAAGATGTCTGGGAAGGCCGTGTTCTTCCTGGGGTCGGAGCGGGCGGTGTCCCTGGCCCTTGAAAAGGGGCTCACGGTGGGCGGGACGTTCCTGCCGGTGGACCCTCTCGAGGCCACCGCGCAGAGGGTCATCGTTTCAAACGTCCCGCCCTTTGTTTCCGCTGAGCTCCTCCTCCCTCACCTACAACAACTGGGGGAGGTAAGGTCAGGGATCAACCCCATACCGCTCGGCCTCAGGGAGAGCAGCCTGCGCCACGTGTTCTCCTTCCGCCGCCAGCTCTTTGTCCGGCTGGCGCGGGAGGAGACGACGGAAGGTCATTTTAATGTGGTGCACGAGGGGACTGCCTACCGCGTCTTCTGGACGTCGGACGGCGTGCGGTGCCATGCCTGCAGGGAGGTGGGGCACGTTCGCAAGAACTGCCCCGCCTCCAAGGCCGCCAAACCACCGAAGGCGGCCAAGGCTGGCGCCGCCGCCACCCCTCCCCCTAGTTGCGTCCGCGTGCCGGGAGCCATGGGTGCGCGGGCATCGTCGGAGGCCTTTGTTTTCAGGGCCTCCGGCGGGGGGGAGGGAGAGCGTCCGAGCGGAAAGAAGGCGCGGAAGAAGGAAAAACATCTAGAGGCGGGTCCCCTCGGTGCGCCGGAAAGTCTGACCACCGCGCTCAGCCCAACCCAGTCACCGGCGAGCGCGGGGTGCCCCGAGCCCGTGCCCGGGCCCTTGAATAACACCACAGAGGGGCCCAGGCGCGGGCAAGAAAAGGAAAAGGGGGGGGCGGAGCGGGAGGCCTCGGCAGACATGGAGGTCTCCCTGACTCCGCGCGCCCCCAGGAACAAAAAGAGGCACCGCCCCAATGAGGCGGAGGGGGAACAACATCCCTCCGCGGAGGAGGCGGTGCCCGCCGCGTGTCCCGCGTCCCCCACCAGCGCCCCCAAATTGCGCTGCAGGCGCGAGGAGTCTTTCCCCGGGGAGGGTGAGGCAGTCGAGGCTGCCCAGCCGCTGCCTCCTGGGGAGGGCGTGGAAGATCTGCCTGTCGTGGGGGGCGTGGGGCCAGTGGAAGAATGCGTAGCCGCCGGGTCGAGCGTCCCGGGGACCGAGGCGGGCGGGGCCGAAAAGGCCGAACCTGAGCCCGCCCAGCCAATACACAACTTACCCCGGGATTTGCTCGACCCGGCAGAGAATGAAACAATTGATTTTAATGATACTGTAGATGCTGGGCCGGGGGGTGGCAGCGGGGAGGGGGAGGAACACCCACCCTCGCCCCTTACTTTGGAGCTGGAGCACTTGGAGGGCCTGGGGATTTCCTATGGCCGGGTCTCTCCTTGTTCTCCGGTTCCTGGGGCGGAGGGGGAACCCCTTCCGCTGTCATTTCCCGACCCGGCACCATTTTTAAAAGAGCCCAGTGGGGACTCCTCTGCCGACGATCCTGGGGGTGGGATCGGGGCAGTGCCAGGGCCGGTTGGAGCGGCCGGTTCATTTGCCGTACCTTGTGCGGTCGATGGGCCGGCTGCTGGCGGCCACCTCCCGGAGGAGGACGGGGACTCGGTGGGGGACGCGGGTGAAGACCTAGAGACCACCGCCAGGGAGGCGGTGGATCTGCTCGCGGCCGCCGCTGAGGCCCTCCTCGTTCCTGCAAAGGAACTCCGGGACTTTTTGGCCCAGAGCCGGGGTCGCCGCGACCAAGCCCGACTGGCCCTGGAAAAATGGTCCGAGCCGGAGCTGATCAAGGGGTCCGTCCGCGCCGCCGTTAAAACCTTGGCCGCGGGCGGGCCCTTGACAAAGGAGCAGCACCTTGAGCTGCGCGAGCTCGAGGGACTCCTCGCTGGGCTGCGGAGGGAGCGGAGTTCAACAAAAGACTTCGCTCCCTCCCCCACAATAGGTTAAGGTAGAGGTTGCACTATGCTTTTGCCATGAAGATAACCATAGCCAGCCTCAACATCAACGGCGGCAGAGGGGCACGCCGTAGATTTGACAATTTTTCGCTCCTGCGGGAGGGGAAATATGCGGTGTGCTTCCTGCAAGAAACCCACACCGTTCCGGGAGACGAAGCCACGTGGCTCCTGGAATGGCAAGGAGAGGTCCGCATGAGCCACCTCACCGCCATTTCAAGTGGGGTGGCCATCTTGCTGGGCCCGCATTTTCAGCCGGAGATCTTGGGGGTCGAGGAGCCCGTGCCAGGCCGCTTGCTGCACGTAACGGTTCGCCTGGGGGACGTGCCGCTCCATCTCGTGAACGTGTACGCCCCTCATCCCGGCCCGCAGCAGACGCGCTTCTTTGAAGAGGTGTCCGCTCTTCTTGGCTCCGTCGACGTCGGCGACTGCATTGTCCTCGGGGGGGATTTTAACTGCACCCTCGAGGCGAGGGACCGCTCCGGTGCCCCGCAGTGCATGACGGCGATGGAGAAGTTGAGGGACCTGGTCGGGTCCTTCGACTTGGTGGACGTCTGGCGAAATCTCCACCCCGACTCCAGCGCCTTTACTTGGGTGAGGCCTGGAGTTGGATGGTCTAGAGTCGACCGCCTTTACGTGTCTCGGGCGTACGTTTCCTGCGTCCCGGCGGCCTCCATGCGGCCGGTGCCGTGTTCGGACCACCACCTGGTGTGGGCGGAGCTCGTTTCGCTCCGCGCGAGGACGGGGTCCGCGTACTGGCACTTTAACAACCGGCTGCTGGAGGACGTGCGGTTCCAGGACTCGTTCCGTCGATTCTGGTCCGACTGGAGAAGGAAGCAGGGGGGCTTCCCCTCCTTGAGGCTATGGTGGGACGTGGGCAAGGCTCACGTCCGCGTCTTCTGTCAAGAGTACGCGAGGGGGTCGACCAAGAGGCGGGCGGCCAGAGTCGGGCGCCTAGAAAAAGAGGTGCTCGACCTGGAAGCCCGTCTCGGTCAAGTCGTCCAGGACCCGGCCCTGCGGACGGTGTACGAAGCGAAGAAGGCCGCGCTGAAGGACCTGCAGCTCGTCGGGTCCCGAGGCGCGTTCGTGAGGTCGCGGATCCGGTTCCTGCGGGATCTGGACCGCGGCTCCCCCTTCTTCTACTCGCTGGAAAAAAGGCAGAGTGTCCGTAAGCAGCTCTTGACGCTGCTGGCCGACGACGGCTCTCTCGTCTCGGATCCGGAGGGCGTCAACAACAGGGTCCGTGAATATTACGGGGCTCTGTTCTCTCCGGATCCGTCCAGCGAGGAAGCGCGTAGAGTTTTGTGGGAGGACCTGCCGAAGGTCAGCCCGGAGGGCGCCGAAAATCTGGAAGCTCCGCTAAGCCTGGCGGAGCTGACCGGTGCCCTCGCCCGGCTCTCGAGGGGAAAATCCCCGGGGCTGGACGGGCTGACCGTGGAGTTCCACAGGGCGTTCTGGGACGTCCTGGGGAGCGACTACGCGCGGGTCCTGGGGGAAAGTCTGGCGACCGGGGAGATGCCCCTCTCTTGGCGCAGGGCAGTCATCGTCCTGCTGCCTAAGAAGGGCGATCTCCGCCTCCTTAAGAACTGGCGCCCGGTCTCCCTCCTCAGCACGGACTACAAAATCTTCGCCAGGGCGATGTCTGCTCGCCTTGGTGCCGTGCTGGACCACATGATCCACCCCGACCAGTCATACACGGTCCCGGGCCGGACAATCCACGATAACATCCATCTGGTCCGGGACCTCATCCATTGTTCCCAGGAGGCTGGTCTGTCGGTCGCCTTCCTATCCCTCGACCAAGAGAAGGCGTTCGACAGGGTGGACCACGACTATCTGCTCGGAACTCTGCGCGCTTTCGGGTTCGGGACGCATTTCGTCGCCCGGATCCGACTTTTGTACGCCGCCGCGGAGTGTCTGATTAAGGTTAACGGGTCCTTGACGGCGCCCCTTCGCTTTAGGAGAGGGGTGCGCCAGGGATGCCCCATGTCCGGCCAGTTATACGCCGTTTGCGTGGAGCCTTTCCTGCGCCTCTTGCGGACGAGGTTGACGGGACTGGCTCTGCAAGGGCCGGGCGTGGAGGTCGTCCTCTCGGCTTACGCCGATGACGTGCTCCTCGCGGTAGAGGATCCCGCTGACCTGCGGAGGATGCGTGAGTGCCAGGAGATTTACTCGGCCGCGTCCTCCGCCAGGATCAACTGGGAGAAATGTTCCGGACTCCTGGTGGGTCAGTGGCGGGTGGACTCCCTGCCGGAGGAGCTCAGGCCTTTTGCCTGGAGCACGACCCATCTCCTCTATCTGGGAGTCTACCTTAGCCCCGACGAGGAAGCCTGGCCGGCGAACTGGCAGGAGCTGGAGGCCAAGGTCGCCGCTCGCCTAGGGCGCTGGACAGGACTGCTCCGAGTGCTGTCCTACAGGGGTCGAGCGCTAGTCATAAACCAGCTGGTGGCCGCAATGCTGTGGTACCGGCTGGTCACTTTGACCCCTCCCCCTGCGTTTGTCGCCAAGATACAGAAGAAGCTGGTGGACTTCTTCTGGAACAACAGGAAGCACTGGGTCTCTGTCGCGGTCTTGAGTCTCCCGCTTGAGGAGGGCGGTCAGTCGTTGGTGTGCGTCAGCGCCCAGCTCGCGACTTTCCGTCTTCAGACCCTGCAGAGATACCTTTACGTCGAGCCCCCTCCTAGGTGGTGTGCTCTGGCGAGGTATTTCTTCCGCCAGCAGCTCGACCTCAATTATGACACGCAGCTCCTGTTTGTGAACTTGGGGGGTGCCAGGACCGCCCTCCGGGAGCTGCCTGTCTTTTACAGGGAACTCATCAGGGTCTGGAACAAAGTCTCCACCAAGCGCAGCTCTCCGCCGGCTGGAGTGGCGGCCGTCCTGCAGGAGCCGCTGCTCGGGAATCCGTACCTCCACGGCCGAGGCTTCATGTGGCGGTCGGAAGAGAGGGCTGTGGCTGGTGAGGTGACCAGGGTCAGGGACCTGCTCGATGGCGGAGGAGCGGGCTGGATGGCGCCAGTCACGCTGGCGCGGCGCCTAAATTCTGCCAACGTCCGCCGCGCGGCCGATGCCATCGAGTCGCTAAAAACAGCTCTGGGCCCTGACTCCGTTAGGTGTATCGAGGAGGCTCAAGCACGTGGGGAGATCCCGTCCGAACTGACCCCCGTCCGGACGGAATTCCTCATCGGCGCCAAACCCCGGAACCTCCCTCGGGGGCCGGCGCCTCACAACTTGAGCCGCCTCGGGGAAATCCCCTCCGTGCCTTTCAGTTCCGCGCGGAGGGGTTTCCTGTACGGGCTGCTCCTGCACACCCTCAACTTTGCCATCCTCGCCGGCCGTCCGGACACGCCATGGCGCACCATCTTGCCGTCCGGAGGAGGCGGGGGTCCCCGATGGAGGGCACTCTACGCAGGGGTCCTCCCACTATTCATCGGGGACTTGGCCTGGAGGGTGGTGCACGGAGCAGTGCCGTGCAACAAATTTTTAAGCCGGTTCACGGACTCCCAGGCCGCCTGCAATTTCTGCGGTCTGGAGGAGTCCGTGTTCCATGTTTTTATTGAATGCACGAGGTTGCAGCCCCTGTTTTATTATTTGAAGGGGCTGCTCCTGAAATTCTGGCTGCACTTCAGTCCCACTCTCCTGATCTTTGGGCACCCTGTGCGGGGGGGAGCGGGTAGGTCCGAAGGCCTCCTCGTAGGACTGCTCCTGGGCACGGCCAAGGGTGCCATCAGCCGGTCCAGGCAGCGGGCGGTCGAGGGGGTCGTTCAACCTGACTGCCTGCCTCTCTTCCGCTCTTACATCCGGTCCAGGGTGTCCTTGGAGATGGAGCACGCGGTGTCCACCGGTACGCTCGCGGCCTTCCGCGAGAGGTGGGCACCGGAGGGACTGGAGTGCATCATCACGCCCGGCAACCAAATTTTAATTTGATTTTACGTTTTAAAGTTAATTTGTTTTAATTGCCGGTGCTTTTAGTGTCCCCTTCCCTTTTATAGGGGGCACTGGGGAAAAATTGTGATTTTAGTGCCCAAAAAAAAAACAAAAAAAAAAAGAAAAAACAAAAAAAAAACACAAAAAAGGGGGGAAAAAAAATGGGCCTTGTAAATGTCTGGAGTGTCACCCAGGTCGGGTGGCACAGTTTAATGTTTATGTTTCCGCAGGTAGACTCTAAAAGAGTTTCATGCACAAGGGACCAATCGTGAAGCAGTGGAGGCGTGTCCTGCTCAGTTGGAGCTGTGAGCAGTGAGGGAAGCAGCTATCAACTTGAGCTCCTGCCTGGAGAGCCCTGAGACCAGCCCAGGAGGAGAAGGAAGGAAGGGGCTTCACCACAACTTTTACCAGAGGGAGAGGAGGAGGAAGCAGAAAACATTAAACATCTTTTACCATTTCTGCAAGGAGTTGGAGAGAGGGGGAAAAACCACAACATCCAGTGTGGAAGGAGGGAGACTCAACAATTCTACAGGTGGGTGTGGGTGCATTTCCCCAAACAGACTTTGTTGTATCGGTGGGGGGAGGAAAGAAGACCACTGAGGGCCGGAACATCGCGGGGGGTGTGTGTGTGTGTGTGGTAGTGTGCGTGGGGGCTGTGCTTACAACTGGGCCCCCCCCACAATTGGAACCCCCCCCACCCCCCCCACATTTGCCTAGCCTGGGATAGCTGGAGCTACCAGGCTGAAGAGTCATTAATCACCCTATTGAGGATCGTTAGGAGTGCCTGGTGGCTCCAGCTACCCCAGGTGAAGACATCTTCTTCCCCCACCTGAAGACCACCCCAAAGACTTTTGTGTTTTGCCATCTGGGGAGTGCACCCACCCACAGCTGCGAGGGGAGACCTGCCCTCGCAGCCCCCCCCCCCTTCCCACCCCCCTCTCTCTTTCTCCGTTACCCTCTGTTTCTCCCCTCTCTCTCTGAGAACCCTTTCCTTCCAAATTAATAAAAAAAAAAACCAATTAAGACAACTGAGCAGAGGGAGCAAGGCCTCTCCCCAATTGTCAACGAGGGGAGAGGTGCCTCGTTAAGGGCTCCTCTGCTCAGTCAATCTACAAGAGGCCTAATAAAGACCATTAAGGCCTGTGACTTTGGGGTGGGTGTAGCCCTTAAAGGGACCCCGTGATGGCGACCCCATCCACGCCGGTGGCAGGGCCAGCAAGGACGTATGCGCAGGCGGTGTCCACATCCACGGCACCTCCTGCGCCACCCGCTGCCCTGCCACCATTCAGACTTATAACCAGGAAACACGGGGTCAAGAGCTACACTCACCCCACAATGAGCATTGAGGAGTGCGTGCGGGCGATGGCTGGGGTAGTCGGCCCCTCGGCCATTGTCGCAGCCTCCAAGATGTCTGGGAAGGCCGTGTTCTTCCTGGGGTCGGAGCGGGCGGTGTCCCTGGCCCTTGAAAAGGGGCTCACGGTGGGCGGGACGTTCCTGCCGGTGGACCCTCTCGAGGCCACCGCGCAGAGGGTCATCGTTTCAAACGTCCCGCCCTTTGTTTCCGCTGAGCTCCTCCTCCCTCACCTACAACAACTGGGGGAGGTAAGGTCAGGGATCAACCCCATACCGCTCGGCCTCAGGGAGAGCAGCCTGCGCCACGTGTTCTCCTTCCGCCGCCAGCTCTTTGTCCGGCTGGCGCGGGAGGAGACGACGGAAGGTCATTTTAATGTGGTGCACGAGGGGACTGCCTACCGCGTCTTCTGGACGTCGGACGGCGTGCGGTGCCATGCCTGCAGGGAGGTGGGGCACGTTCGCAAGAACTGCCCCGCCTCCAAGGCCGCCAAACCACCGAAGGCGGCCAAGGCTGGCGCCGCCGCCACCCCTCCCCCTAGTTGCGTCCGCGTGCCGGGAGCCATGGGTGCGCGGGCATCGTCGGAGGCCTTTGTTTTCAGGGCCTCCGGCGGGGGGGAGGGAGAGCGTCCGAGCGGAAAGAAGGCGCGGAAGAAGGAAAAACATCTAGAGGCGGGTCCCCTCGGTGCGCCGGAAAGTCTGACCACCGCGCTCAGCCCAACCCAGTCACCGGCGAGCGCGGGGTGCCCCGAGCCCGTGCCCGGGCCCTTGAATAACACCACAGAGGGGCCCAGGCGCGGGCAAGAAAAGGAAAAGGGGGGGGCGGAGCGGGAGGCCTCGGCAGACATGGAGGTCTCCCTGACTCCGCGCGCCCCCAGGAACAAAAAGAGGCACCGCCCCAATGAGGCGGAGGGGGAACAACATCCCTCCGCGGAGGAGGCGGTGCCCGCCGCGTGTCCCGCGTCCCCCACCAGCGCCCCCAAATTGCGCTGCAGGCGCGAGGAGTCTTTCCCCGGGGAGGGTGAGGCAGTCGAGGCTGCCCAGCCGCTGCCTCCTGGGGAGGGCGTGGAAGATCTGCCTGTCGTGGGGGGCGTGGGGCCAGTGGAAGAATGCGTAGCCGCCGGGTCGAGCGTCCCGGGGACCGAGGCGGGCGGGGCCGAAAAGGCCGAACCTGAGCCCGCCCAGCCAATACACAACTTACCCCGGGATTTGCTCGACCCGGCAGAGAATGAAACAATTGATTTTAATGATACTGTAGATGCTGGGCCGGGGGGTGGCAGCGGGGAGGGGGAGGAACACCCACCCTCGCCCCTTACTTTGGAGCTGGAGCACTTGGAGGGCCTGGGGATTTCCTATGGCCGGGTCTCTCCTTGTTCTCCGGTTCCTGGGGCGGAGGGGGAACCCCTTCCGCTGTCATTTCCCGACCCGGCACCATTTTTAAAAGAGCCCAGTGGGGACTCCTCTGCCGACGATCCTGGGGGTGGGATCGGGGCAGTGCCAGGGCCGGTTGGAGCGGCCGGTTCATTTGCCGTACCTTGTGCGGTCGATGGGCCGGCTGCTGGCGGCCACCTCCCGGAGGAGGACGGGGACTCGGTGGGGGACGCG
Source organism: Pristiophorus japonicus (assembly GCF_044704955.1). Lineage (NCBI taxonomy): Eukaryota > Metazoa > Chordata > Chondrichthyes > Pristiophoridae > Pristiophorus > Pristiophorus japonicus. The sequence goes on from NC_091983.1 coordinate 56,003,495, forward strand.
GGTGAAGACCTAGAGACCACCGCCAGGGAGGCGGTGGATCTGCTCGCGGCCGCCGCTGAGGCCCTCCTCGTTCCTGCAAAGGAACTCCGGGACTTTTTGGCCCAGAGCCGGGGTCGCCGCGACCAAGCCCGACTGGCCCTGGAAAAATGGTCCGAGCCGGAGCTGATCAAGGGGTCCGTCCGCGCCGCCGTTAAAACCTTGGCCGCGGGCGGGCCCTTGACAAAGGAGCAGCACCTTGAGCTGCGCGAGCTCGAGGGACTCCTCGCTGGGCTGCGGAGGGAGCGGAGTTCAACAAAAGACTTCGCTCCCTCCCCCACAATAGGTTAAGGTAGAGGTTGCACTATGCTTTTGCCATGAAGATAACCATAGCCAGCCTCAACATCAACGGCGGCAGAGGGGCACGCCGTAGATTTGACAATTTTTCGCTCCTGCGGGAGGGGAAATATGCGGTGTGCTTCCTGCAAGAAACCCACACCGTTCCGGGAGACGAAGCCACGTGGCTCCTGGAATGGCAAGGAGAGGTCCGCATGAGCCACCTCACCGCCATTTCAAGTGGGGTGGCCATCTTGCTGGGCCCGCATTTTCAGCCGGAGATCTTGGGGGTCGAGGAGCCCGTGCCAGGCCGCTTGCTGCACGTAACGGTTCGCCTGGGGGACGTGCCGCTCCATCTCGTGAACGTGTACGCCCCTCATCCCGGCCCGCAGCAGACGCGCTTCTTTGAAGAGGTGTCCGCTCTTCTTGGCTCCGTCGACGTCGGCGACTGCATTGTCCTCGGGGGGGATTTTAACTGCACCCTCGAGGCGAGGGACCGCTCCGGTGCCCCGCAGTGCATGACGGCGATGGAGAAGTTGAGGGACCTGGTCGGGTCCTTCGACTTGGTGGACGTCTGGCGAAATCTCCACCCCGACTCCAGCGCCTTTACTTGGGTGAGGCCTGGAGTTGGATGGTCTAGAGTCGACCGCCTTTACGTGTCTCGGGCGTACGTTTCCTGCGTCCCGGCGGCCTCCATGCGGCCGGTGCCGTGTTCGGACCACCACCTGGTGTGGGCGGAGCTCGTTTCGCTCCGCGCGAGGACGGGGTCCGCGTACTGGCACTTTAACAACCGGCTGCTGGAGGACGTGCGGTTCCAGGACTCGTTCCGTCGATTCTGGTCCGACTGGAGAAGGAAGCAGGGGGGCTTCCCCTCCTTGAGGCTATGGTGGGACGTGGGCAAGGCTCACGTCCGCGTCTTCTGTCAAGAGTACGCGAGGGGGTCGACCAAGAGGCGGGCGGCCAGAGTCGGGCGCCTAGAAAAAGAGGTGCTCGACCTGGAAGCCCGTCTCGGTCAAGTCGTCCAGGACCCGGCCCTGCGGACGGTGTACGAAGCGAAGAAGGCCGCGCTGAAGGACCTGCAGCTCGTCGGGTCCCGAGGCGCGTTCGTGAGGTCGCGGATCCGGTTCCTGCGGGATCTGGACCGCGGCTCCCCCTTCTTCTACTCGCTGGAAAAAAGGCAGAGTGTCCGTAAGCAGCTCTTGACGCTGCTGGCCGACGACGGCTCTCTCGTCTCGGATCCGGAGGGCGTCAACAACAGGGTCCGTGAATATTACGGGGCTCTGTTCTCTCCGGATCCGTCCAGCGAGGAAGCGCGTAGAGTTTTGTGGGAGGACCTGCCGAAGGTCAGCCCGGAGGGCGCCGAAAATCTGGAAGCTCCGCTAAGCCTGGCGGAGCTGACCGGTGCCCTCGCCCGGCTCTCGAGGGGAAAATCCCCGGGGCTGGACGGGCTGACCGTGGAGTTCCACAGGGCGTTCTGGGACGTCCTGGGGAGCGACTACGCGCGGGTCCTGGGGGAAAGTCTGGCGACCGGGGAGATGCCCCTCTCTTGGCGCAGGGCAGTCATCGTCCTGCTGCCTAAGAAGGGCGATCTCCGCCTCCTTAAGAACTGGCGCCCGGTCTCCCTCCTCAGCACGGACTACAAAATCTTCGCCAGGGCGATGTCTGCTCGCCTTGGTGCCGTGCTGGACCACATGATCCACCCCGACCAGTCATACACGGTCCCGGGCCGGACAATCCACGATAACATCCATCTGGTCCGGGACCTCATCCATTGTTCCCAGGAGGCTGGTCTGTCGGTCGCCTTCCTATCCCTCGACCAAGAGAAGGCGTTCGACAGGGTGGACCACGACTATCTGCTCGGAACTCTGCGCGCTTTCGGGTTCGGGACGCATTTCGTCGCCCGGATCCGACTTTTGTACGCCGCCGCGGAGTGTCTGATTAAGGTTAACGGGTCCTTGACGGCGCCCCTTCGCTTTAGGAGAGGGGTGCGCCAGGGATGCCCCATGTCCGGCCAGTTATACGCCGTTTGCGTGGAGCCTTTCCTGCGCCTCTTGCGGACGAGGTTGACGGGACTGGCTCTGCAAGGGCCGGGCGTGGAGGTCGTCCTCTCGGCTTACGCCGATGACGTGCTCCTCGCGGTAGAGGATCCCGCTGACCTGCGGAGGATGCGTGAGTGCCAGGAGATTTACTCGGCCGCGTCCTCCGCCAGGATCAACTGGGAGAAATGTTCCGGACTCCTGGTGGGTCAGTGGCGGGTGGACTCCCTGCCGGAGGAGCTCAGGCCTTTTGCCTGGAGCACGACCCATCTCCTCTATCTGGGAGTCTACCTTAGCCCCGACGAGGGAGCCTGGCCGGCGAACTGGCAGGAGCTGGAGGCCAAGGTCGCCGCTCGCCTAGGGCGCTGGACAGGACTGCTCCGAGTGCTGTCCTACAGGGGTCGAGCGCTAGTCATAAACCAGCTGGTGGCCGCAATGCTGTGGTACCGGCTGGTCACTTTGACCCCTCCCCCTGCGTTTGTCGCCAAGATACAGAAGAAGCTGGTGGACTTCTTCTGGAACAACAGGAAGCACTGGGTCTCTGCCGCGGTCTTGAGTCTCCCGCTTGAGGAGGGCGGTCAGTCGTTGGTGTGCGTCAGCGCCCAGCTCGCGACTTTCCGTCTTCAGACCCTGCAGAGATACCTTTACGTCGAGCCCCCTCCTAGGTGGTGTGCTCTGGCGAGGTATTTCTTCCGCCAGCAGCTCGACCTCAATTATGACACGCAGCTCCTGTTTGTGAACTTGGGGGGTGCCAGGACCGCCCTCCGGGAGCTGCCTGTCTTTTACAGGGAACTCATCAGGGTCTGGAACAAAGTCTCCACCAAGCGCAGCTCTCCGCCGGCTGGAGTGGCGGCCGTCCTGCAGGAACCGCTGCTCGGGAATCCGTACCTCCACGGCCGAGGCTTTATGTGGCGGTCGGAAGAGAGGGCTGTGGCTGGTGAGGTGACCAGGGTCAGGGACCTGCTCGATGGCGGAGGAGCGGGCTGGATGGCGCCAGACACGCTGGCGCGGCGCCTAAATTCTGCCAACGTCCGCCACGCGGCCGATGCCATCGAGTCGCTAAAAACAGCTCTGGGCCCTGACTCCGTTAGGTGCATCGAGGAGGCTCAAGCACGTGGGGAGATCCCGTCCGAACTGACCCCCGTCCGGACGGAATTCCTCATCGGCGCCAAACCCCGGAACCTCCCTCGGGGGCCGGCGCCTCACAACTTGAGCCGCCTCCGGGAAATCCCCTCCGTGCCTTTCAGTTCCGCGCGGAGGGGTTTCCTGTACGGGCTGCTCCTGCACACCCTCAACTTTGCCATCCTCGCCGGCCGTCCGGACACGCCATGGCGTACCATCTTGCCGTCCGGAGGAGGCGGGGGTCCCCGATGGAGGGCACTCTACGCAGGGGTCCTCCCACTATTCATCGGGGACTTGGCCTGGAGGGTGGTGCACGGAGCAGTGCCGTGCAACAAATTTTTAAGCCGGTTCACGGACTCCCAGGCCGCCTGCAATTTCTGCGGTCTGGAGGAGTCCGTGTTCCATGTTTTTATTGAATGCACGAGGTTGCAGCCCCTGTTCCACTATTTGAAGGGGCTGCTCCTGAAATTCTGGCTGCACTTCAGTCCTACTCTCCTGATCTTTGGGCACCCTGTGCGGAGGGGAGCGGGTAGGTCCGAAGGCCTCCTCGTAGGACTGCTCCTGGGCACGGCCAAGGGTGCCATCAGCCGGTCCAGGCAGCGGGCGGTCGAGGGGGTCGTTCAACCTGACTGCCTGCCTCTCTTCCGCTCTTACATCCGGTCCAGGGTGTCCTTGGAGATGGAGCACGCGGTGTCCACCGGTACGCTCGCGGCCTTCCGCGAGAGGTGGGCACCGGAGGGACTGGAGTGCATCATCACGCCCGGCAACCAAATTTTAATTTGATTTTACGTTTTAAAGTTTAATTTGTTTTAATTGCCGGTGCTTTTAGTGTCCCCCTTCCCTTTTATAGGGGGCACTGGGGAAAATTGTGATTTTAGTGCCCAAAAAAAAAAACCAAAAAAAAAAAGAAAAACACAAAAAAAAAAACCAAAAAAAAAGGGGGGAAAAAAAGGGCCTTGAAAATGTCTGGAGTGTCACCCAGGTCGGGTGGCACCGTTTATTGTTTTTATGTTTTCACAGGTGAACTCAAAAGAGTTTCATGCACAAGGGACCAATCGTGAAGCAGTGGAGGCGTGTCCTGCTCAGTTGGAGCTGTGAGCAGTGAGGGAAGCAGCTATCAACTTGAGCTCCTGCCTGGAGAGCCCTGAGACCAGCCCAGGAGGAGAAGGAAGGAAGGGGCTTCACCACAACTTTTACCAGAGGGAGAGGAGGAGGAAGCAGAAAACATTAAACATCTTTTACCATTTCTGCAAGGAGTTGGAGAGAGGGGGAAAAACCACAACATCCAGTGTGGAAGGAGGGAGACTCAACAATTCTACAGGTGGGTGTGGGTGCATTTCCCCAAACAGACTTTGTTGTATCGGTGGGGGGAGGAAAGAAGACCACTGAGGGCCGGAACATCGCGGGGGGTGTGTGTGTGTGTGTGGTAGTGTGCGTGGGGGCTGTGCTTACAACTGGGCCCCCCCCACAATTGGAACCCCCCCCACCCCCCCCACATTTGCCTAGCCTGGGATAGCTGGAGCTACCAGGCTGAAGAGTCATTAATCACCCTATTGAGGATCGTTAGGAGTGCCTGGTGGCTCCAGCTACCCCAGGTGAAGACATCTTCTTCCCCCACCTGAAGACCACCCCAAAGACTTTTGTGTTTTGCCATCTGGGGAGTGCACCCACCCACAGCTGCGAGGGGAGACCTGCCCTCGCAGCCCCCCCCCCCTTCCCACCCCCCTCTCTCTTTCTCCGTTACCCTCTGTTTCTCCCCTCTCTCTCTGAGAACCCTTTCCTTCCAAATTAATAAAAAAAAAAACCAATTAAGACAACTGAGCAGAGGGAGCAAGGCCTCTCCCCAATTGTCAACGAGGGGAGAGGTGCCTCGTTAAGGGCTCCTCTGCTCAGTCAATCTACAAGAGGCCTAATAAAGACCATTAAGGCCTGTGACTTTGGGGTGGGTGTAGCCCTTAAAGGGACCCCGTGATGGCGACCCCATCCACGCCGGTGGCAGGGCCAGCAAGGACGTATGCGCAGGCGGTGTCCACATCCACGGCACCTCCTGCGCCACCCGCTGCCCTGCCACCATTCAGACTTATAACCAGGAAACACGGGGTCAAGAGCTACACTCACCCCACAATGAGCATTGAGGAGTGCGTGCGGGCGATGGCTGGGGTAGTCGGCCCCTCGGCCATTGTCGCAGCCTCCAAGATGTCTGGGAAGGCCGTGTTCTTCCTGGGGTCGGAGCGGGCGGTGTCCCTGGCCCTTGAAAAGGGGCTCACGGTGGGCGGGACGTTCCTGCCGGTGGACCCTCTCGAGGCCACCGCGCAGAGGGTCATCGTTTCAAACGTCCCGCCCTTTGTTTCCGCTGAGCTCCTCCTCCCTCACCTACAACAACTGGGGGAGGTAAGGTCAGGGATCAACCCCATACCGCTCGGCCTCAGGGAGAGCAGCCTGCGCCACGTGTTCTCCTTCCGCCGCCAGCTCTTTGTCCGGCTGGCGCGGGAGGAGACGACGGAAGGTCATTTTAATGTGGTGCACGAGGGGACTGCCTACCGCGTCTTCTGGACGTCGGACGGCGTGCGGTGCCATGCCTGCAGGGAGGTGGGGCACGTTCGCAAGAACTGCCCCGCCTCCAAGGCCGCCAAACCACCGAAGGCGGCCAAGGCTGGCGCCGCCGCCACCCCTCCCCCTAGTTGCGTCCGCGTGCCGGGAGCCATGGGTGCGCGGGCATCGTCGGAGGCCTTTGTTTTCAGGGCCTCCGGCGGGGGGGAGGGAGAGCGTCCGACCGGAAAGAGGGCGCGGAAGAAGACAAAACATCAAGAGGCGGGTCCCCTCAGTGCGCCGGATAATTTGACCACCGCGCTCAGCCCAACCCCGTCACCGGCGAGCGCGGGGTGCCCCGAGCCCGTGCCCGAGCCCTTGAATACCACCACAGAGGGGCCCAGGCGCGGGCAAGAAAAGGAAAAGGGGGGGGCGGAGCGGGAGGCCTCGGCAGACATGGAGGTCTCCCTGACTCCGCGCGCCCCCAGGAACAAAAAGAGGCACCGCCCCAATGAGGCGGAGGGGGAACAACATCCCTCCGCGGAGGAGGCGGTGCCCGCCGCGTGTCCCGCGTCCCCCACCAGCGCCCCCAAATTGCGCTGCAGGCGCGAGGAGTCTTTCCCCGGGGAGGGTGAGACAGTTGAGGCTGCCCAGCCTCTGCCTCCCGGGGATGGAGTGGAAGATCTGCCTGTCGTGGGGGGCGTGGGGACCGCGGAGGAATGCGTAGCCGCCGGGCCGGGCGTCCCGGGGACTGAGGCGGGCGAGGCCGAAAAGGCCGAACCTGAGCCCGCCCAGCTATTACCCAACTTCCCCCGGGATTTGCTCGACCCGGCAGAGAATGAAACAAATAATTATGACACTGTAGATGCTGGGCCGGGGGGTGGCAGCGGGGAGGGGGAGGAACACCCACCCTCGCCCCTTACTTTGGAGCTGGAGCACTTGGAGGGCCTGGGGATTTCCTATGGCCGGGTCTCTCCTTGTTCTCCGGTTCCTGGGGCGGAGGGGGAACCCCTTCCGCTGTCATTTCCCGACCCAGCACCATTTTTAAAAGAGCCCAGTGGGGACTCCTCTGCCGACGATCCTGGGGGTGGGATCGGGGCAGTGCCAGGGCCGGTTGGAGCGGCCGGTTCATTTGCCGTACCTTGTGCGGTCGATGGGCCGGCTGCTGGCGGCCACCTCCCGGAGGAGGACGGGGACTCGGTGGGGGACGCGGGTGAAGACCTAGAGACCACCGCCAGGGAGGCGGTGGATCTGCTCGCGGCCGCCGCTGAGGCCCTCCTCGTTCCTGCAAAGGAACTCCGGGACTTTTTGGCCCAGAGCCGGGGTCGCCGCGACCAAGCCCGACTGGCCCTGGAAAAATGGTCCGAGCCGGAGCTGATCAAGGGGTCCGTCCGCGCCGCCGTTAAAACCTTGGCCGCGGGCGGGCCCTTGACAAAGGAGCAGCACCTTGAGCTGCGCGAGCTCGAGGGACTCCTCGCTGGGCTGCGGAGGGAGCGGAGTTCAACAAAAGACTCCGCTCCCTCCCCCACAATAGGTTAAGGTAGAGGTTGCACTATGCTTTTGCCATGAAGATAACCATAGCCAGCCTCAACATCAACGGCGGCAGAGGGGCACGCCGTAGATTTGACAATTTTTCGCTCCTGCGGGAGGGGAAATATGCGGTGTGCTTCCTGCAAGAAACCCACACCGTTCCGGGAGACGAAGCCACGTGGCTCCTGGAGTGGCAAGGAGAGGTCCGCATGAGCCACCTCACCGCCATTTCTAGTGGGGTGGCCATCTTGCTGGGCCCGCATTTTCAGCCGGAGATCTTGGGGGTCGAGGAGCCCGTGCCAGGCCGCTTGCTGCACGTAACGGTTCGCCTGGGGGACGTGCCGCTCCATCTCGTGAACGTGTATGCCCCTCATCCCGGCCCGCAGCAAACGCGCTTCTTTGAAGAGGTGTCCGCTCTTCTTGGCTCCGTCGACGTCGGCGACTGCATTGTCCTCGGGGGGGATTTTAACTGCACCCTCGAGGCGAGGGACCGCTCCGGTGCCCCGCAGTGCATGACGGCGATGGAGAAGTTGAGGGACCTGGTCGGGTCCTTCGACTTGGTGGACGTCTGGCGAAATCTCCACCCCGACTCCAGCGCCTTTACTTGGGTGAGGCCTGGAGTTGGATGGTCTAGAGTCGACCGCCTTTACGTGTCTCGGGCGTACGTTTCCTGCGTCCCGGCGGCCTCCATGCGGCCGGTGCCGTGTTCGGACCACCACCTGGTGTGGGCGGAGCTCGCTTCGCTCCGCGCGAGGGCGGGGTCCGCGTACTGGCACTTTAACAACCGGCTGCTGGAGGACGTGCGTTTCCAGGACTCGTTCCGTCGATTCTGGTCCGACTGGAGAAGGAAGCAGGGGGGCTTCCCCTCCTTGAGGCTATGGTGGGACGTGGGCAAGGCTCACGTCCGCGTCTTCTGTCAAGAGTACGCGAGGGGGTCGACCAAGAGGCGGGCGGCCAGAGTCGGGCGCCTAGAAAAAGAGGTGCTCGACCTGGAAGCCCGTCTCGGTCAAGTCGTCCAGGACCCGGCCCTGCGGACGGTGTACGAAGCGAAGAAGGCCGCGCTGAAGGACCTGCAGCTCGTCGGGTCCCGAGGCGCGTTCGTGAGGTCGCGGATCCGGTTCCTGCGGGATCTGGACCGCGGCTCCCCCTTCTTCTACTCGCTGGAAAAAAGGCAGAGTGTCCGTAAGCAGCTCTTGACGCTGCTGGCCGACGACGGCTCTCTCGTCTCGGATCCGGAGGGCGTCAACAACAGGGTCCGTGAATATTACGGGGCTCTGTTCTCTCCGGATCCGTCCAGCGAGGAAGCGCGTAGAGTTTTGTGGGAGGACCTGCCGAAGGTCAGCCCGGAGGGCGCCGAAAATCTGGAAGCTCCGCTAAGCCTGGCGGAGCTGACCGGTGCCCTCGCCCGGCTCTCGAGGGGAAAATCCCCGGGGCTGGACGGGCTGACCGTGGAGTTCCACAGGGCGTTCTGGGACGTCCTGGGGGGCGACTACGCGCGGGTCCTGGGGGAAAGTCTGGCGACCGGGGAGATGCCCCTCTCTTGGCGCAGGGCAGTCATCGTCCTGCTGCCTAAGAAGGGCGATCTCCGCCTCCTTAAGAACTGGCGCCCGGTCTCCCTCCTCAGCACGGACTACAAAATCTTCGCCAGGGCGATGTCTGCTCGCCTTGGTGCCGTGCTGGACCACATGATCCACCCCGACCAGTCATACACGGTCCCGGGCCGGACAATCCACGACAACATCCATCTGGTCCGGGACCTCATCCATTGCTCCCAGGAGGCTGGTCTGTCGGTCGCCTTCCTATCCCTCGACCAAGAGAAGGCGTTCGACAGGGTGGATCACGACTATCTGCTCGGAACTCTGCGCGCTTTCGGTTTCGGGACGCATTTCGTCGCCCGGATCCGACTTTTGTACGCCGCCGCGGAGTGTCTGATTAAGGTTAACGGGTCCTTGACGGCACCCCTTCGCTTTAGGAGAGGGGTGCGCCAGGGATGCCCCATGTCCGGCCAGTTATACGCCGTTTGCGTGGAGCCTTTCCTGCGCCTCTTGCGGACGAGGTTGACGGGACTGGCTCTGCAAGGGCCGGGCGTGGAGGTCGTCCTCTCGGCTTACGCCGATGACGTGCTCCTCGCGGTAGAGGATCCCGCTGACCTGCGGAGGATGCGAGAGTGCCAGGAGATTTACTCGGCCGCGTCCTCCGCCAGGATCAACTGGGAGAAATGTTCCGGACTCCTGGTGGGTCAGTGGCGGGTGGACTCCCTGCCGGAGGAGCTCAGGCCTTTTGCCTGGAGCACGACCCATCTCCTCTATCTGGGAGTCTACCTTAGCCCCGACGAGGAAGCCTGGCCGGCGAACTGGCAGGAGCTGGAGGCCAAGGTCGCCGCTCGCCTAGGGCGCTGGACAGGACTGCTCCGAGTGCTGTCCTACAGGGGTCGAGCGCTAGTCATAAACCAGCTGGTGGCCGCAATGCTGTGGTACCGGCTGGTCACTTTGACCCCTCCCCCTGCGTTTGTCGCCAAGATACAGAAGAAGCTGGTGGACTTCTTCTGGAACAACAGGAAGCACTGGGTCTCTGTCGCGGTCTTGAGTCTCCCGCTTGAGGAGGGCGGTCAGTCGTTGGTGTGCGTCAGCGCCCAGCTCGCGACTTTCCGTCTTCAGACCCTGCAGAGATACCTTTACGTCGAGCCCCCTCCTAGGTGGTGTGCTCTGGCGAGGTATTTCTTCCGCCAGCAGCTCGACCTCAATTATGACACGCAGCTCCTGTTTGTGAACTTGGGGGGTGCCAGGACCGCCCTCCGGGAGCTGCCTGTCTTTTACAGGGAACTCATCAGGGTCTGGAACAAAGTCTCCACCAAGCGCAGCTCTCCGCCGGCTGGAGTGGCAGCCGTCCTGCAGGAACCGCTGCTCGGGAATCCGTACCTCCACGGCCGAGGCTTCATGTGGCGGTCGGAAGAGAGGGCTGTGGCTGGTGAGGTGACCAGGGTCAGGGACCTGCTCGATGGCGGAGGAGCGGGCTGGATGGCGCCAGTCACGCTGGCGCGGCGCCTAAATTCTGCCAACGTCCGCCGCGCGGCCGATGCCATCGAGTCGCTAAAAACAGCTCTGGGCCCTGACTCCGTTAGGTGTATCGAGGAGGCTCAAGCACGTGGGGAGATCCCGTCCGAACTGACCCCCGTCCGGACGGAATTCCTCATCGGCGCCAAACCCCGGAACCTCCCTCGGGGGCCGGCGCCTCACAACTTGAGCCGCCTCGGGGAAATCCCCTCCGTGCCTTTCAGTTCCGCGCGGAGGGGTTTCCTGTACGGGCTGCTCCTGCACACCCTCAACTTTGCCATCCTCGCCGGCCGTCCGGACACGCCATGGCGTACCATCTTGCCGTCCGGAGGAGGCGGGGGTCCCCGATGGAGGGCACTCTACGCAGGGGTCCTCCCACTATTCATCGGGGACTTGGCCTGGAGGGTGGTGCACGGAGCAGTGCCGTGCAACAAATTTTTAAGCCGGTTCACGGACTCCCAGGCCGCCTGCAATTTCTGCGGTCTGGAGGAGTCCGTGTTCCATGTTTTTATTGAATGCACAAGGTTGCAGCCCCTGTTCCACTATTTGAAGGGGCTGCTCCTGAAATTCTGGCTGCACTTCAGTCCCACTCTCCTGATCTTTGGGCACCCTGTGCGGAGGGGAGCGGGTAGGTCCGAGGGCCTCCTCGTAGGACTGCTCCTGGGCACGGCCAAGGGTGCCATCAGCCGGTCCAGGCAGCGGGCGGTCGAGGGGGTCGTTCAACCTGACTGCCTGCCTCTCTTCCGCTCTTACATCCGATCCAGGGTGTCCTTGGAGATGGAGCACGCGGTGTCCACCGGTACGCTCGCGGCCTTCCGCGAGAGGTGGGCACCGGAGGGACTGGAGTGCATCATCACGCCCGGCAACCAAATTTTAATTTGATTTTACGTTTTAAAGTTTAATTTGTTTTAATTGCCGGTGCTTTTAGTGTCCCCCTCTCCTTTTATAGGGGGCACTGGAAAAAGGAAAAATTTGATTTTAGTGCCCCAAAAAAAAACACAAAAAAATAAATAAAAAAGGGGCCTTGTAAATGTCTTGTGTGTGTCATCCAGGTCGGGTGGCACGGATACATGTTTTATGTTTTTGCAGGTGAACTCCAAAAAGAGTTTCATGCACAAGGGACCAATCGTGAAGCAGTGGAGGCGTGTCCTGCTCAGTTGGAGCTGTGAGCAGTGAGGGAAGCAGCTATCAACTTGAGCTCCTGCCTGGAGAGCCCTGAGACCAGCCCAGGAGGAGAAGGAAGGAAGGGGCTTCACCACAACTTTTACCAGAGGGAGAGGAGGAGGAAGCAGAAAACATTAAACATCTTTTACCATTTCTGCAAGGAGTTGGAGAGAGGGGGAAAAACCACAACATCCAGTGTGGAAGGAGGGAGACTCAACAATTCTACAGGTGGGTGTGGGTGCATTTCCCCAAACAGACTTTGTTGTATCGGTGGGGGGAGGAAAGAAGACCACTGAGGGCCGGAACATCGCGGGGGGTGTGTGTGTGTGTGTGGTAGTGTGCGTGGGGGCTGTGCTTACAACTGGGCCCCCCCCACAATTGGAACCCCCCCCACCCCCCCCACATTTGCCTAGCCTGGGATAGCTGGAGCTACCAGGCTGAAGAGTCATTAATCACCCTATTGAGGATCGTTAGGAGTGCCTGGTGGCTCCAGCTACCCCAGGTGAAGACATCTTCTTCCCCCACCTGAAGACCACCCCAAAGACTTTTGTGTTTTGCCATCTGGGGAGTGCACCCACCCACAGCTGCGAGGGGAGACCTGCCCTCGCAGCCCCCCCCCCCTTCCCACCCCCCTCTCTCTTTCTCCGTTACCCTCTGTTTCTCCCCTCTCTCTCTGAGAACCCTTTCCTTCCAAATTAATAAAAAAAAAAACCAATTAAGACAACTGAGCAGAGGGAGCAAGGCCTCTCCCCAATTGTCAACGAGGGGAGAGGTGCCTCGTTAAGGGCTCCTCTGCTCAGTGAACATAAGAGGCCATTAAAGACCATTAAGGCCTGTGACTTTGGGGTGGGTGTAGCCCTTAAAGGGACCCCGTGATGGCGACCCCATCCACGCCGGTGGCAGGGCCAGCAAGGACGTATGCGCAGGTGGCAACCGCTTCCACAGCACCTCCTGCGCCACCCGCTGCCCTGCCACCATTTAGATTAATTACTAGAAAACACGGGGTCAAGAGCTACACTCACCCCACAATGAGCATTGAGGAGTGCGTGCGGGCGATGGCTGGGGTAGTCGGCCCCTCGGCCATTGTCGCAGCCTCCAAGATGTCTGGGAAGGCTGTTTTCTTCCTGGGGTCGGAGCGGGCGGTGTCCCTGGCCCTCGAAAAGGGGCTCACGGTGGGCGGGACGTTCCTGCCGGTGGATCCTCTCGAGGCCACCGCGCAGAGGGTCATCGTGTCGAACGTCCCGCCCTTTGTTCCCGCTGAGCTCCTCCTCCCTCACCTACAACAACTGGGGGAGGTAAGGTCAGGGATCAACCCCATACCGCTCGGCCTCAGGGAGAACAGCCTGCGCCACGTGTTCTCCTTCCGCCGCCAGCTCTTTGTCCGGCTGGCGCGGGAGGACGTGACAGAAGGGCACTTTAATGTGGTGCACGAGGGGACTGCCTACCGCGTCTTCTGGACGTCGGACGGCGTGCGGTGCCATGCCTGCAGGGAGGTGGGGCACGTTCGTAAGAACTGCCCCGCCTCCAAGGCCGCCAAACCACCGAAGGCGGCCAAGGCTGGCGCTGCCGCCACCCCTCCCCCTAGTTGCGTCCGCGTGCCGGGAGCCATGGGTGCGCGGGCATCGTCGGAGGCCTTTGTTTTCAGGGCCTCCGGCGGTGGGGAGGGAGAGCGTCCGAGCGGAAAGAAGGCGCGGAAGAAGGAGAAACATCTAGAGGCGGGTCCCCTTGGTGCGCCGGAAAGTCTGACCACCGCGCTCAGCCCAACCCAGTCACCGGCGAGCGCGGGGTGCCCCGAGCCCGTGCCCGGGCCCTTGAATACCACCACAGAGGGGCCCAGGCGCGGGCAAGAAAAGGAAAAGGGGGGGGCGGAGCGGGAGGCCTCGGCAGACATGGAGGTCTCCCTGACTCCGCGCGCCCCCAGGAACAAAAAGAGGCACCGCCCCAATGAGGCGGAGGGGGAACAACATCCCTCCGCGGAGGAGTCGGTGCCCGCCGCGTGTCCCGCGTCCCCCACCAGCGCCCCCAAATTGCGCTGCAGGCGCGAGGAGTCTTTCCCCGGGGAGGGTGAGACAGTTGAGGCTGCCCAGCCTCTGCCTCCCGGGGATGGAGTGGAAGATCTGCCTGTCGTGGGGGGCGTGGGGACCGCGGAGGAATGCGTAGCCGCCGGGCCGGGCGTCCCGGGGACTGAGGCGGGCGAGGCCGAAAAGGCCGAACCTGAGCCCGCCCAGCTATTACCCAACTTCCCCCGGGAGTTGCTCGACCCGGCAGAAACAAAAGATATTGATTTTAATCAAACTGTAGATGCTGGGCCGGGGGGTGGCAGCGGGGAGGGGGAGGAACACCCACCCTCGCCCCTTACTTTGGAGCTGGAGCACTTGGAGGGCCTGGGGATTTCCTATGGCCGGGTCTCTCCTTGTTCTCCGGTTCCTGGGGCGGAGGGGGAACCCCTTCCGCTGTCATTTCCCGACCCAGCACCATTTTTAAAAGAGCCCAGTGGGGACTCCTCTGCCGACGATCCTGGGGGTGGGATCGGGGCAGTGCCAGGGCCGGTTGGAGCGGCCGGTTCATTTGCCGTACCTTGTGCGGTCGATGGGCCGGCTGCTGGCGGCCACCTCCCGGAGGAGGACGGGGACTCGGTGGGGGACGCGGGTGAAGACCTAGAGACCACCGCCAGTGAGGCGGTGGATCTGCTCGCGGCCGCCGCTGAGGCCCTCCTCGTTCCTGCAAAGGAACTCCGGGACTTTTTGGCCCAGAGCCGGGGTCGCCGCGACCAAGCCCGACTGGCCCTGGAAAAATGGTCCGAGCCGGAGCTGATCAAGGGGTCCGTCCGCGCCGCCGTCAAAACCTTGGCCGCGGGCGGGCCCTTGACAAAGGAGCAGCACCTTGAGCTGCGCGAGCTCGAGGGACTCCTCGCTGAGCTGCGGAGGGAGCGGAGTTCAACAAAAGACTCCGCTCCCCCCCCCACAATAGGTTAAGGTAGAGGTTGCACTATGCTTTTGCCATGAAGATAACCATAGCCAGCCTCAACATCAACGGCGGCAGAGGGGCACGCCGTAGATTTGACAATTTTTCGCTCCTGCGGGAGGGGAAATATGCGGTGTGCTTCCTGCAAGAAACCCACACCGTTCCGGGAGACGAAGCCACGTGGCTCCTGGAATGGCAAGGAGAGGTCCGCATGAGCCACCTCACCGCCATTTCTAGTGGGGTGGCCATCTTGCTGGGCCCGCATTTTCAGCCGGAGATCTTGGGGGTCGAGGAGCCCGTGCCAGGCCGCTTGCTGCACGTAACGGTTCGCCTGGGGGACGTGCCGCTCCATCTCGTGAACGTGTACGCCCCTCATCCCGGCCCGCAGCAAACGCGCTTCTTTGAAGAGGTGTCCGCTCTTCTTGGCTCCGTCGACGTCGGCGACTGCATTGTCCTCGGGGGGGATTTTAACTGCACCCTCGAGGCGAGGGACCGCTCCGGTGCCCCGCAGTGCATGACGGCGATGGAGAAGTTGAGGGACCTGGTCGGGTCCTTCGACTTGGTGGACGTCTGGCGAAATCTCCACCCCGACTCCAGCGCCTTTACTTGGGTGAGGCCTGGAGTTGGATGGTCTAGAGTCGACCGCCTTTACGTGTCTCGGGCGTACGTTTCCTGCGTCCCGGCGGCCTCCATGCGGCCGGTGCCGTGTTCGGACCACCACCTGGTGTGGGCGGAGCTCGCTTCGCTCCGCGCGAGGACGGGGTCCGCGTACTGGCACTTTAACAACCGGCTGCTGGAGGACGTGCGGTTCCAGGACTCGTTCCGTCGATTCTGGTCCGACTGGAGAAGGAAGCAGGGGGGCTTCCCCTCCTTGAGGCTATGGTGGGACGTGGGCAAGGCTCACGTCCGCGTCTTCTGTCAAGAGTACGCGAGGGGGTCGACCAAGAGGCGGGCGGCCAGAGTCGGGCGCCTAGAAAAAGAGGTGCTCGACCTGGAAGCCCGTCTCGGTCAAGTCGTCCAGGACCCGGCCCTGCGGACGGTGTACGAAGCGAAGAAGGCCGCGCTGAAGGACCTGCAGCTCGTCGGGTCCCGAGGCGCGTTCGTGAGGTCGCGGATCCGGTTCCTGCGGGATCTGGACCGCGGCTCCCCCTTCTTCTACTCGCTGGAAAAAAGGCAGAGTGTCCGTAAGCAGCTCTTGACGCTGCTGGCCGACGACGGCTCTCTCGTCTCGGATCCGGAGGGCGTCAACAACAGGGTCCGTGAATATTACGGGGCTCTGTTCTCTCCGGATCCGTCCAGCGAGGAAGCGCGTAGAGTTTTGTGGGAGGACCTGCCGAAGGTCGGCCCGGAGGGCGCCGAAAATCTGGAAGCTCCGCTAAGCCTGGCGGAGCTGACCGGTGCCCTCGCCCGGCTCTCGAGGGGAAAATCCCCGGGGCTGGACGGGCTGACCGTGGAGTTCCACAGGGCGTTCTGGGACGTCCTGGGGGGCGACTACGCGCGGGTCCTGGGGGAAAGTCTGGCGACCGGGGAGATGCCCCTCTCTTGGCGCAGGGCAGTCATCGTCCTGCTGCCTAAGAAGGGCGATCTCCGCCTCCTTAAGAACTGGCGCCCGGTCTCCCTCCTCAGCACGGACTACAAAATCTTCGCCAGGGCGATGTCTGCTCGCCTTGGTGCCGTGCTGGACCACATGATCCACCCCGACCAGTCATACACGGTCCCGGGCCGGACAATCCACGATAACATCCATCTGGTCCGGGACCTCATCCATTGTTCCCAGGAGGCTGGTCTGTCGGTCGCCTTCCTATCCCTCGACCAAGAGAAGGCGTTCGACAGGGTGGATCACGACTATCTGCTCGGAACTCTGCGCGCTTTCGGGTTCGGGACGCATTTCGTCGCCCGGATCCGACTTTTGTACGCCGCCGCGGAGTGTCTGATTAAGGTTAACGGGTCCTTGACGGCGCCCCTTCGCTTTAGGAGAGGGGTGCGCCAGGGATGCCCCATGTCCGGCCAGTTATACGCCGTTTGCGTGGAGCCTTTCCTGCGCCTCTTGCGGACGAGGTTGACGGGACTGGCTCTGCAAGGGCCGGGCGTGGAGGTCGTCCTCTCGGCTTACGCCGATGACGTGCTCCTCGCGGTAGAGGATCCCGCTGACCTGCGGAGGATGCGTGAGTGCCAGGAGATTTACTCGGCCGCGTCCTCCGCCAGGATCAACTGGGAGAAATGTTCCGGACTCCTGGTGGGTCAGTGGCGGGTGGACTCCCTGCCGGAGGAGCTCAGGCCTTTTGCCTGGAGCACGACCCATCTCCTCTATCTGGGAGTCTACCTTAGCCCCGATGAGGAAGCCTGGCCGGCGAACTGGCAGGAGCTGGAGGCCAAGGTCGCCGCTCGCCTAGGGCGCTGGACAGGACTGCTCCGAGTGCTGTCCTACAGGGGTCGAGCGCTAGTCATAAACCAGCTGGTGGCCGCAATGCTGTGGTACCGGCTGGTCACTTTGACCCCTCCCCCTGCGTTTGTCGCCAAGATACAGAAGAAGCTGGTGGACTTCTTCTGGAACAACAGGAAGCACTGGGTCTCTGTCGCGGTCTTGAGTCTCCCGCTTGAGGAGGGCGGTCAGTCGTTGGTGTGCGTCAGCGCCCAGCTCGCGACTTTCCGTCTTCAGACCCTGCAGAGATACCTTTACGTCGAGCCCCCTCCTAGGTGGTGTGCTCTGGCGAGGTATTTCTTCCGCCAGCAGCTCGACCTCAATTATGACACGCAGCTCCTGTTTGTGAACTTGGGGGGTGCCAGGACCGCCCTCCGGGAGCTGCCTGTCTTTTACAGGGAACTCATCAGGGTCTGGAACAAAGTCTCCACCAAGCGCAGCTCTCCGCCGGCTGGAGTGGCGGCCGTCCTGCAGGAACCGCTGCTCGGGAATCCGTACCTCCACGGCCGAGGCTTCATGTGGCGGTCGGAAGAGAGGGCTGTGGCTGGTGAGGTGACCAGGGTCAGGGACCTGCTCGATGGCGGAGGAGCGGGCTGGATGGCGCCAGTCACGCTTGCGCGGCGCCTAAATTCTGCCAACGTCCGCCACGCGGCCGATGCCATCGAGTCGCTAAAAACAGCTCTGGGCCCTGACTCCGTTAGGTGTATCGAGGAGGCTCAAGCACGTGGGGAGATCCCGTCCGAACTGACCCCCGTCCGGACGGAATTCCTCATCGGCGCCAAACCCCGGAACCTCCCTCGGGGGCCGGCGCCTCACAACTTGAGCCGCCTCGGGGAAATCCCCTCCGTGCCTTTCAGTTCCGCGCGGAGGGGTTTCCTGTACGGGCTGCTCCTGCACACCCTCAACTTTGCCATCCTCGCCGGCCGTCCGGACACGCCATGGCGTACCATCTTGCCGTCCGGAGGAGGCGGGGGTCCCCGATGGAGGGCACTCTACGCAGGGGTCCTCCCACTATTCATCGGGGACTTGGCCTGGAGGGTGGTGCACGGAGCAGTGCCGTGCAACAAATTTTTAAGCCGGTTCACGGACTCCCAGGCCGCCTGCAATTTCTGCGGTCTGGAGGAGTCCGTGTTCCATGTTTTTATGGAGTGCACAAGGTTGCAGCCCCTGTTCCACTATTTGAAGGGGCTGCTCCTGAAATTCTGGCTGCACTTCAGTCCCACTCTCCTGATCTTTGGGCACCCTGTGCGGAGGGGAGCGGGTAGGTCCGAAGGCCTCCTCGTAGGACTGCTCCTGGGCACGGCCAAGGGTGCCATCAGCCGGTCCAGGCAGCGGGCGGTCGAGGGGGTCGTTCAACCTGACTGCCTGCCTCTCTTCCGCTCTTACATCCGGTCCAGGGTGTCCTTGGAGATGGAGCACGCGGTGTCCACCGGTACGCTCGCGGCCTTCCGCGAGAGGTGGGCACCGGAGGGACTGGAGTGCATCATCACGCCCGGCAACCAAATTTTAATTTGATTTTACGTTTTAAAGTTTAATTTGTTTTAATTGCCGGTGTTTTTAGTGTCCCCCTCTCCTTTTATAGGGGGCACTGGAAAAATTTGATTTTAGCGCCCCAAAAAAAAAAAACCAAAAACCAAAAAAAAAAAGGGGCTTGAAAATGTCTGCTGTGTCACCCAGGTCGGGTGGCACAGTTTAATGTTGTTTATGTTTTGCAGGTAGACTCCTAAAAGAGTTTCATGCACAAGGACCCCCAGGTCCCTCTGCACCGCAGCATGTTGTAATTTCTCCCCATTCAAATAATATTCCCTTTTACTGTTTTTTTTTTCCCCAAGGTGGATGACCTCACATTTTCCGACATTGTATTCCATCTGCCAAACCTTAGCCCATTCGCTTAACCTATCTAAATCTCTTTGCAGCCTCTCTGTGTCCTCTACACAACCCGCTTTCCCACTAATCTTTGTGTCATATGTATCATAATGCAGCAGCCAATGTGCACACAGCAAACTCCCACAAACAGTAATGTGATAATGACCAGATAATCTGTTTGTGTTGTAGTTTGAGGGATAAATATTGGCCAGGACATCAGGGATAACTCCCCTGCTCTTCTTCAAATTAGTGCCATGGGATTTTTTACATCCACCTGAGAGAGTAGACTGGGCCTAGGCTTAACATCACATCCAAAAGTCGGTATCTCCGACAGTGCAGCACTTCGTCAGTACTGTCCTGGAGCGTCAAACTAGATTTTTATGCTCAAGTCTTTGGAATGGGACTTGAATGCACAACCTTCTGACTCAGGCGAGAGTGCTACCCACTGAGCAACTGGCTGACACAAAGTCAGGGATGTAATAAAATACCCACCACTCACCTAGATGGGTGCAGCTGCAACAATACTCAAAGCTCGGCACCATCCAGGACAGAGTTCACTTGATTGGGCCCCTGCCATTGGACTCGATACTCACCACTCCCTCCATCACTGGCCTACTATGGCTGCAGTACATCCTATTTACAGGATGCACTGCAGCAATTCATCAGGTTACTTCACAACATCCCTCTCCTCTGTGACCCCTATCACTGAAAAAGGCAAGAGCTGCAATGTCGTGAGAACAATAATCACCTTCATGTTCCCCTCACAATTCACATACCATCCTCACTTGGACATATATCACCATTCCTGCATCATTGTTTGGTCAATATCCTGGAATTTGCTACCCAACACTGCAACAGTTCAAGAAGAAAGATGACGGTCATAATTTTTAAGGATAGCGTCACATTTTGAGATTTTTTGACCATTTTTCCATCGAATGAATTTCAAATAAAATTACATTTCAAGTTAGGTTTTTAAAAGTAAAGCATGTTCACACATTTTCTTTAAAAAAGAACAGAAACATTGTTAAAATAATGGACTCGGTATTAAAGTTGTTTCCCATAGTGATTCATTCATCTTCGTTACCTTATACTAAGGGAGTGCTGGGTGCTTGGCATAGAACCTTGGGTCATAAATAAGGAGATAAAACCACTTTTTAAAACCAAGCTGCAAGAGCATGTTTTTGTCAGATTCAGAATCATAGAAGCTTATGGCACAGAAGGAGACCATTGGGCCCATCGTGCCTGTGCCGGTTCTCTGAAAGAGCTATTCAATAAGTCCCACTCCCCCTGCTCTTTCCCCATAGCCCTGTAAATCTTTCCTCTTCAAGTATTTATCCAATTCTCTTTTGAAAGTTACTATTGAATCTGCTTCCACTGCCATTTCAGGCAATGCATTCCAGATCATAACGCACTTTTTTATACTATCCCTCCTTGTCCTCCTCGACCTGTCTGCAGCCTTTGACACTTGACCCCACCATCGTCCAGCTGGGTGGCACTACACTCGTCTTATTCCATTCTTATCTGTTTAATCGTTGCCAGCTAATCACCTGCAATGGCTTCTCTTCCCACTCCAGCATCATTACCTCTGGTGTCCTCCAAGGACCTATTCTTAGCCCCCTCCTATTTTTCATCTACATGCTGTCCCTTGGCGACATCATCCGAAAACACAGTGTCAGTTTCCACATGTACGCTGATGACATCCAGCTCTACTTCACTACCATCTCTCTCGACCCCTCCACTGTCTTTAAATTGTTAGACTCCTTGTCCAACATCCAGTACTGGATGAGCATAAATTTTCTCCAATTAAATATTGGGAAGAACTAAGTGATTGTCTTTGGTCCCTGCCACAAACTGCATTCCCTGGCCATTGACTCCATCCCTCTCCCTAGCATGTGTCTGAGGCTGAACCAGACTGTTCGCAACCTTGGTGTCATATTTGACCCTGAAATGAGCTTCCCGCCACATATCCGCGGCATAACTAAAACCGCCTATTTCCACCTCCGTAACATTGCCCGTCTCCGCCATTGCCTCAGCTCATCTGCTGAAACCCTCATCCGTGCCTTTGTTACTTCTACACTTGACTACTCCAACACACTCCTGGCTGGCCTCTCACATTCTACCCTATGTAAACTTGAGGTTGTCCAAATCTTGTGTCCTAATTCTCACCAAGTCCTGTTCACCCATCACCCCTGTGCTCGCTGACCTACATTGGCTCCCGGTTCAGCAACACTTCGATTTCAAAATGATCATCCTTGTTTACAAAATCCCTCCATGACCTCGCCCCTCCTTATCTCTGTAATCTGCTTCAGCCTCACAATCCCTCAAGATATCTGCGCTCCTAAAATTCTGCCATCTTTAGCATCCCTAATTATAAGAACATAAGAAATAGGATTAGGCTATACGGCCCCTCGAGCCTGCTCCACTATTCAATAAGATCATGGCTGATCATTGACCTCAACTCCACTTTCCCACCTGATCACCATATCCCTTGATTCCCCTAGACTCCAAAAATCTACCTATCTCAGCCTTGAATATATTCAGAGACACTACATCCACAGCCCTCTGGGGCAGAGAATGCCAAAGATTCACAACCCTCTGAGTGAAGAAATTCCTCCTCATCTCTGTCTTAAAAGGCCTACCCCTTATCCTGAAACTGTCCCCTGGCTGGAATGTCTCGAACGAGGGGGCAAACAACCTCTTGGCATTTATCTTGCCAATCCCCCTCAGAATATTGTATGTTTCAATGAGATCGCCTCTCATTCTTCTAAACTCCAGAGAGTATAAGCCCATTCTACACAATCTCTCATCAAAAGACAGCCCTCTCATCCCCGGAAGCAATCAAGTGAACCTTCGTTGCACCGCCTCCAAGGCAAGTATATCCTTCCTTAGATAAGGAGACCAAAACTGTGTATAATACTCCAGGTATGGTCTCACCAAGGCCCTGTACAATTGCAGCAAGACTTCCTTAACTCTCATACTCCAAACCCCTTGCAATAAAGGACAACATGTCATTTGCCTAACTTATTGCTTGCTGCACCTGCATGCTAGCTTTCTGTGTTTCATGCACAAAGATGCCCAAATCTCTCTGAACACCAACATTTTAAATTTTCTCACCATTTAAAACATATTCTGTTTTTCTATTCTTCCTACCAAAGTGAATAACCTCACATTTCCTGCATTACACCATCTGCCAACTTACTGCCCACTCACTTAGTCTATCGATATCCCTTTGCAGACGCTTTGTGTCCTCCTCACAGCTTACTGTCCCACCTAGCTTTGTATCATCAGCAAATTTGGATACATTTTACTCGGTCCCTTTTTCTAGTTCATTAATTATAGATTGTAAATAGCTGAGGCCCCAGCACTGATCCTTGCGGCACCCCACTAGTTACAGCCTGCCAACCTGAAAAAGACACGTTTATCCCTGCTCTCTGTTTTCTGTCCGTTAAGCAATCCTCTATCCATGCATTACCTCCAATCCCATGATCCTTATAAGAACATAAGAAATAGGAACAGGAGTAGGCCGTTTGGCCCCTCGGGCCTGTTCCGCCATTTAATAAGATCATGGCTGATCTGATCTTGGGCTCAGCTCCACTTATCTTGTGTAATAACTTTTTTATGTGACGCCTTATCGAATGTGTGATATATTCACAGAGCACAGCACACACAGCTTCCTAACATGTCTGGCAGCTCTCTCGGAAGTCTCCGGAATTGCCTGGTTCTGTTTAATGATTAACTCTGCAATTGCAGTACACAATACGTCCACATCCACAGCGTGGAGCTACAAACATTACAAGCTTACAGACATTACACTTCTCCCTTCTTAATGAAGAAGCCATCATAACAAACATCATGCATAACTTTCATGTTTATACATAACACAGGATATAAACTTATTTTTTTTCCATATTTACAAATTTAACTTTACCACTTGTTTTATGTTTCGAAGAGGATATCTTCGTTCTCGAACAGAACCTTCCAAACATGGTCTTGAATCTAAACTCATTCGAGGTTCATCCTGAGGAACGTTTTCCTCCACGAAATTGCCCTGATTTTCATTTGAACTCACTCTAATTTCAGGCTCTTTGTTTTCCTGACTCAGACTCAGACTTTCATTCTGATTCTCTCCTGGATTTGTTTCAAGTACATTGGATTTAGGATTTGCTACTGGTATATCAAAACTATCTGATGAGTCAGAAATAATTGAATCATTCCCACCTTCAACTCCTTCCATGTCTGTGACTCACGATGTACTCTATATCTTTATCAAGACTTGGCCACCATAAATAACTGTGTGCAAAACTCTTGGTCAAGCACATTCCCAGGTGCTGGTCATGGAGGTCTCCTAATAATTTGGACCTGAATTTATTTAATATAACCACTCTTGCACCCCACATGATACAATCTTTATCGACTGATAATTCATTCCTACGAATGAAGAATGGATGTGTATCTTTGTCTGTTACCTGGTTTGGCCATCCATTTGCAATATACTCATATACCTTTGACATCACTGGGTCACGTTTGGTTGCTCTACCAATCTCTTCAGCTGTGACTGGCAGTTCATCAATGTATGAAAAATAAAACACTTCTTCCCTATCGGGTGTAACTTGTGATGGGGAAGGCAATCTAGATATTACATCAGCATTACTGTGATCAGCTGATCATCTGTATTCAATATCATATGTAAATACTGACAAAATCAAATAACTCACACTTACGAGCAGACACTCTTACTCTCTGCTTCTCTAACCGTTTGAGGACTTCATTCAATATGTTATTATGAATTTGCCTATTTGGTGCTGAAATTAGTATGTCATCCAAATAACATACTATCCCTTCAATACCTTGCAAAATCTGGTTCATCACCCCTTGGAATATGGCAGGGGCGGAAGACACTCCAAACGGTAGCCTATTAAACTGATATAGGCCTAGATGAGTATTGAAAGTCAAACATGACTTGGACTCCTCATCTAGTTCAAGATGTAAGTAGGCATTCGTAAGATCCAGTTTTGAGAAGACCTGACCCCCTGTCAGTGTTGTAAACAAATCTTCTATATTCGGCAATGTATTGGGGACATTACCCTCTAGAACCTGGTTTACAGTTACTTTATATATAATCACCACACAATCTTGCCTTACCATCGGACTTAGGTACAACAACAATGGGTGTAGCCCAATCACATCGATCTATCTAACAAATAATGTTCTCGGTCTCTAGTCTTTTGAGTTCTTGCTCAACTTTCTTCTTGAGTGCATATGGTATGGAACGTGGCATGTAGTAAACTGATCTAGCGTCCTTCTGTACCCTGGCATTGAAGCCTTGGATCGGTCTTCCCGTTTTACAGAACACCTTCGGATACTGCTTGATAACCTCATTTGTTGATGAAAATCTCGCTTCCACACAGAAAATCTTACTCCAATCCAGCTTCAGTGAGCTCAACCGATTTCTTCCTAGTAAGGCAGGCTTGTCTCCTTTCACCACTATTAGAGGCAAGTTCTGAAATTGATCTTTATATTTCACCGGTACGGTGATGCGACCGACCACAGGAATTTTCTCTTCCGAGTAGCCTCGCAGCTTTATCTTGGATTTCTCCAGTTGAAAATCACGCAATTTGTCGAGGTACAGTGACTCCATTACTACACTCACGATGCACCGTTGTCAATTTCCATTGGTATCTTGAATCCCGCAACATCTATGTGGATTTTGATGCTTTCCGAATCGCTGTCCATTAACCTCATGCTCCTGATGACGTGTAACTCTAATATCTCCTCGTCCTGTTGTTGTTCTTCCATGCTATGTAGTCTCTTGGGATTTCTACTCATAGCTTTGAACGCCGGACTCATAGCTTTAAAAACTGGTTTACCCTTCAGTCGGCATGCCTTCGCAAGATGCCCGGTCTTTCTGCAGAAGAAACACTCTGCCTTCACATATGGACAACTTTGAGCAATGTGTTGTCCCAGGCACCTATATCACGACTTCGACACTCTGTTAGAATTTCCAATTTCTGAGACTTTGGGCCCCCACCGTCTTTTACTTTGAACCTGCAGGTGATTTACCTCAGTTGACTGACGACCATAATTATTATTTAATTCTCGGGAATATTGTTCGGCCATGCCCATTGACCTCGCTGTCTGACAAGCAATCTCAAAAGTCAAGTCATCCGTCGTCAATAACTTCCTTCTGATCGCATCATTTTTCACCCCACAAACAAAACGATCCCGTAATGCTCGGTTTCTTACGTTCCAATACAGCCCGGTTCTGGACTGCATTGTCTGGAACTTCGATTATGTTATTTGCAGCGAAATACATTTCTAGTCGATCCACATACGCTTTAAAATGTTCTCGGTCATGTCTATATTCTCCCAAATGTCCCAATACACCTGCCATTTTAATCTCTAGCTGTTCACACCGTGTGCTGTATTTTACCTCGGAATTTGTAGCTTTTTTCCCAAAGACAGAAACTTCCAAAATCTCTCTGTCGGCTGGCTGAATCCTTCACCAACAAAAATTAAGCTTTAAATCATCCGAAAAATCCCATCTTCCGTCACCAAATGTGATATCTTTACAGAGCACAGCACACACAGCTTCCTAACATGGCAGGCAGCTCTCTCGGAAGTCTCCGGAATTGCCTGGTTCTGTTTAATGATTAACCCTGCACTTGCAGTACACAATACGTCCACATCCACAGTGTGGAGCTACAAACATTGCAAGCTTACAGGCATTACAGAATGCCTTTTGGAAATCCAAATATACTGCATCCACTGGTTCCCCTTTATCTACACTGCTAGTTACATCCTCAAAAAACTCCAATAAATTTGTCAAGCATGATTTCATAAAACCACGTTGATTCTACCTAATCATGTTATGATTATCTAAGTGCCCTGATATCACTGCCTTAACAATGGATTCCAGCATTTTTTTGACGACTGATGTCAGGCTAACTGGTCTGTAGTTCCCTGTTTTCTCTCTCCCTCCTTTCTTTAATAGCGGTGTTACATTTGCTACCTTCCAGTCTGCTGGGACCATTCTAGAATCTAGGGAACTTTGAAAGATCAAAATCAATGCATCCACTATCTCTGCAGCCACCTCTTTTAGAACTCTAGGATGTAGGCCGTCAGGTCCAAGGGATTTGTCTGCTTTTAGTCCCATTAGTTTATATTAATTACATTAAGTTCCTCACCCTCATTAGACCCTTGGTTCTTTTTTCAATCTAATGCTATCCTCAACCTCTTTAGTTAACCACAGATGGATCACTTTTCCTGTGGCGTTTTTGTTGAGAATTATGAAATATTTCTTTAAATGCGAGCCACTGCTTATCTACTGCCATTCCTTTTAATCTATTTTTTTCAATCTACCTTAGCCAACTCACCCTTCAAACCTTTCTAATTGGCTTTATTTAAGTTTAAGACTCTAGTTTCGGACTTAAGTCACTCTCAAATGTAATGTGAAATTGTATCGTATTATGATCACTCTGCACCAGAGGGTCCTTTTAATATGAGAAGTAGGGGTAAAAGGTAGCTCTGCACAGTTGCAGAAGGTGGGTAGTGATGTTCCACAAGGATCAGTGCTGGGACCACCGCTGGGGGCGGGGGGGATAGTCAATATTGAGGAGGACTGCAACAAATTATAGCAGGACATTAATAAGCGTGCAGAATGGGAATGAAATTGGAAAATGAAGTTCAACACAGAAAAATGTGAGGTATTACATTTTGGTAGGAAGAATAAAGAGGTCACTTATTATTTGGAGGGTGCGAGTCTAGGTGGTGATGGGGAGAATCGCCCACCTCCTCTTTTAACAAGCCCGGATTCAACAGATGGATACCTTGGATAAGTTTCAACGATCTTTATTCCAACATGTGCAGGGGGAGTATTTACTTTCTCAGCCGCCTGAGCGAGGATCTCCACTAGCTGTTCAAATTACACCTTAATTATACAGGTTTTGGCACAGACCTTAACAGTGACGTGATTGGTTTTACCAATGTATGATCAAATACCCATTTGTTCCCTTCTTCCAGGTGTCACTCGCCTTATATTGTTATATGGTTATATTAGTTCCTCTTTGGATTTTCTTTATTGCTCCCTTGAGCCCGAGATCAACGAGTGGTCATCTCATGGCTCGATTGTGTTTTATGCGTACGTGTGGTTTTAAGCATACCTCTTGTTTTAAGCATACCTCTTGTTTAGCCAGCTCAGGGCTTCCACAATAGCCAGATAACATCTTTGATAATCAATCTTGCTCTTACAGTGGGGTAAATAAACAAAGGGATTTCAGAGTACAAATGCACAAATCACAAAGTTGCAACACATGTTAGCAAGGCAGTTAAAAAAGCAAACCAAGCACTAGAGTTTATTTCTAGAGGTATAAAATTGAAAAGTAGGGAAGTTATGCTATACCTGTATCGAACCTTGGTTAGACCACACTAAAGAGTACAGTTCTGGTTGTCATATTATAAAAAGGACATAGCGGCACTGGAGAGGGTGCAGAGAAGGTTGACAAGGATGATACCAAAAATGCGAGGGTATACATATCAGGAAAGAATGAACAGGCTGTGTCTCTTTTCTCTTGAAAAAAGAAGGCTCAGGTGTCATAGACACATAGAAAATAGGTGCAAGAGTAGGCCATTCGGCCCTTCGAGCCTGCACCACCATTCAATATGATCATGGCTGATCATTTTTGCAACTTCAGTACCCCAATCCTGCTTTCTCTCCATACCCCTTGATCCCTTTAGCCAAAAGGGCCACATCTAACTTCCTTTTGAATATATCGAACGAACTGGCCTCAACAACTTTCTGTGGTAGAGAATTCCACAGGTTCACAATTCTCTGCGTGAAGAAGTTTCTCCTCATCTTGGTCCTAAATGGCTTACCCCTTATCCGTAGACTGTGACCCCTGGTTCTGGACTTCCCCAACATCGGGAACATTCTTCCTGCATCTAACCTGTCCAATCCCGTCAGATTTTTATAGGTTTCTATGAGATCCCCTCATTTTTCTAAATTCCAATGAATATATGCCAAGTCGATTCAGTCTTTCTTCATATGTCAGTCCTGCAATCCCGGGAATCAGTCTGGCGAACCTTCGCTGCACTCCCTCTCAATAGCAAGAATGTCCTTCCTCAGATTAGGAGACCAAAACTGTACACAATATTCAAGATGGTGGCCTCACCAAGGCCCTGTACAACTGCAGTAAGACCTCCCTGCTACGATACTCAAATCCACTTGCTATGAAGGCCAACATACCATTTGCCGCCTTCACCGCCTGCTGTACTTGTATGCCAACTTTCAATGACTGATGTACCATGACACCCAGGTCTCGTTGCACCTCCCCTTTTCCTAATCTGTCACCATTCAGGAAATATATTGCCTTCCTGTTTTTGCCACCAAAGTGGATAACCTCACATTTATCTATATTATACTGTATCTGCCATACATTTGCCCACTCACCTAACCTGTCCAAGTCACACTGCAGCCTCTTAGCATCCTCGTTACAGCTCACACCACCACCCAGCTGAGTGCCATCTGCAAACTTGGAGAATATTACATTCAATTCCTTCATCTAAATCATTAATGTATATTGTAAATAGTTGGGGACCCAGCACTGAACCTTATCGTACCCCACTAGTCACTGCCTGCCATTCTGAAAAGGACCCATTTATTCCTACTCTCTGCTTCCTGTCTGCCAGCCAGTTCTCTATCCACATCAATACATTACCCCCAATACCATGTGCTTTAAGTTTGAACACTAATCTCTTGTGTGGGACCTTGACAAAAGCCTTTTGAAAGTCAAAATACACCACATCCAGTGGTAACTCTAATAGTTACATCCTCAAAAAATTCTAGAAGTTTTGTCAAGCAAGATTTCCCTTTCATAAATCCATGCTGACTTGGACCGGTTCTGTCACTGCTTTCCAAATGCGCTTTAATTTCATCTTTAATAATTGATTCCAAAATTTTCCCCACTACTGATGTCAGGCTAACCGGTCTATAATGACCCGTTTCGCTCTCCTTCCTTTTTTAAAAAGTGGGTTTACATTAGCTACCCTCCAATCCATAGGAACTGATCCAGAGTCTATAGAATGTTGGAAAATGACCACCAATGCATCCACTATTTCTACGGCCACTTCCTTAAGTACTCTGAGATGCAAACTATCAGGCCCTGGTGATTTATCGGCCTTCAGTCCCATCAATTTCCCGAATACAATTTCCTGCCTGATAAGGATTTCCTTCAGTTCCTCCTTCTCGCTAGACCCTCGGTCCCCGAGTATTTCCGGAAGGTTATTTGTGTCTTCCTTAGTGAAGACAGAACCAAAGTATTTGTTCAATTGGTCTGCCATTTCTTTGTTCCCCATTATATATACATCTGATTCTGACTGCAAGGGACCTACATTTGTCTTCACTAATCTTTTTCTCTTCACATATCTATAGAAGCTTTTGCAGTCAGTTTTTATATTCCCTGCAAGCTTACTCTCATACTCTATTTTCCCCCTCCTAATTAACCCCTTTGTCCTCCTCTGCTGAATTCTAAATTTCTCCCAGTTCTCAGGTTTGCTGCTTTTTCTGACCAATTTACATGACTCTTCCTTGGATTTAACACTATCCCTAATTTCCCTTGTTAGCCACAGTTGAGCTACCTTCACCGTTTTATTTTTACGCCAGACAGGGATGTACAATTGTTGAAGTTCATCCATGTGATCTTTAAATGTTTGCCATTGCCTATCTGCCGTCAATCCTTTTAGTATCATTCGCCAGTCTATCCTAGCCAATTCACGTCTTGTACCATCGAAGTTACCTTTCTTTCAGTTCAGGACCCTAGTCTCTGAATTAACTGTCACTCTCCATCTTAATGAAGAATTCCACCATATTATGGTCACTCTTCCTCAAGGGGCCTCACATAACAAGATTGCTAATTAATCCTCTCTCGTTACACACCACCCAGTCTAGGATGGCCAGCTCTCTAGTTGGTTCCACAACGTATTGGTCTAAAAACGCATCCCTTATACACGCCAGGAAATCCTCCACCACCGTATTGCTACCAGTTTGGTTAGGCCAATCTATATGCAGATTAAAGTCACCCATGATAACTGCTGTATCTTTATTGCACGCATCCCTAATTTCCTGTTTGATGCCGCCCCAACCTCCCTACTACTGTTTGGTGGTCTGCACACAACTCCCACTAGCGTTTTCTGCCCTTTGGTGTTCCACAGCTCTACCCATACAGATTCCACATCATTCAAGCTAATGTCCTACCTTACTATTGCGTTAATCTCCTCTTTAGGGTAATCTAATAGAGATATTTAAAATTATGAAAGGTTTTGATAGAGTGAATACAGAGAGAATGTTTCCACTTGTGGGGAAGAGCATAACTCGATTAGGCCATATGGCCCTCGGGCCTGCTCCGCCATTCAATAAGATCATGGCTGATCATCGAACTCCACTCCACTTCCCGCCCGATTGCCATGTCCCTTGATTCCCCATGACTCCAAAAATATATCTATCTCAGTCTTGAATATATTCTGAGATTCAGCATTAACACTGGGCAGAGAATTCCAAAGATTCACAACCCTTTGAATGAAGAAATGCATCCTTATCGCTGTCTTAAATGGCCTACTGCTTATCCTGAGACTGTGCCCCCTAGTTCTAGACATGCCTGCCAGAGGAAACAACCTCTCAGTAACTATACTGTCAATCCCACTCAGAATCTTGTATGTTTCAATGAGATCACCTCTCATTCTTCTAAACTCCAGAGAGTATAGGCCCATTCTACACAATCTCCCATCATAAGAACATAAGAAATAGGAGCAGGAGTAGGCCATATGACCCCTCGAGCCTGCTCCGCCCTTTAATAAGATCATGGCTGATCCGATCATGGACTCAAGTCCACTTCCCTGCCCGTTGCCCATAACCCCTTAATCCCTTATCAGTTAAGAAACTGACTATCTCTGTCTTAAATTTATTCAATGTCCCAGCTTCCACAGCTCTCTGAGGCAGTGAATTCCACAGATTTACAACCCTCAGAGAAGAAATTCCTCCTCATCTCAGTTTGAAATGGGCGGCCTCTTATCCTAAAATTATGTCCCCTAGTTCTAGTCTCCCCTATCAGTGGAAAAAAACGATGTCGGTAAAAAATGGGATAAGGTGAATTTAGGGAGCTCGGAGTTAAATTAAAAAGTAGGACCTCAAAGGTAGTAATCTCAGGATTGCTACCAGTGTCATGTGCTAGTCAGAGTAGGAATCGCAGGATAGCTCAGATCAATACGTGGCTTGAGGAGTGGTGCAGAAAGGAGGGATTCAAATTCCTGGGACATTGGAACCGGTTCTGGGGAGGTGGGACCAGTACAAATCGGACGGTTTGCACCTGGGCAGGACCGGAACCAATGTCCTAGGGGGAGTGTTTGCTAGTGCTGTTGGGGAGGGGTTAAACTAATATGGCAGGGGGATGGGAACCTACGCAGGGAGACAGAGGGAAGTAGAATGGGGGCAGAAGCAAAAGATAGAAAGAAGAAAAGTAAAAGTGGAGGGCAGAGAAACCCAAGGCAAAAATCAAAAAGAGCCACATTACAGCAAAATTCTAAAGGGGCAAAGTGTGTTAAAAAGACAAGCCTGAAGGCTCTGTGTCCAATGCGAGGAGTATTCTTAAGAAGGTGGACGAATTAACTGCACAGGCAGCAATTAATGAATATGATATAATTGGCATCATGGAGACATGGCTCCAGGGTGACCAAGGCTGGGAACTCAACATCCAGGGGTATTCAACATTCAGGAAGGATAGACAGAAAGGAAAAGGAGATAGGGTAGCGTTGCTGGTTAAAGAGGAAATTAACCCAATAGTAAGGAAGAACATTAGCTTGGATGATGTGGAATCTGTATGGGTGGAGCTGCGGAATACCAAAGGGCAGAAAACACTAGTGGGAGTTGTGTACAGACCACCAAACAGTAGTAGTGAGGTTGGGGACAGCATCAAACAATAAATTAGGGATGCGTGCAATAAAGGTACAACAGTTATCATGGGTGACTTTAATCTACATATAGATTGGGCTAACCAAACTGGTAGCAATACATTGGAGGAGGATTTCCTGGAGTGTATTCGGGATGGTTTTCTAGACCAATATGTCGAGGAACCAACTGGAGGGCTGGCCATCCTAGATTGGGTAATGTGTAATGACAAAGGACGAATTAGCAACCTTGTTGTTTGAGGCCCCTTGGGGATAAGTGACCATAATATAGTAGAATTCTTTATTAAGATGGAGAGTGAAACAGATAATTCAAAGAATAGGGTCCTGAACTTAAGGAAAGGTAACTTCGATGGTATAAGACGTGAATTGGCTAGAATAGACTGGCAAATGATACTTAAAGGGTTGACGGTGGATAGGCAATGGCAAACATTTAAAGATCACATGGATGAACTTCAACAATTGTACATCCCTGTCTGGAGTAAAAATAAAACGGGGAAGGTTGCTCAACTGTGACTAACAAGGGAAATTAAGGATAGTGTTAAATCCAAGGAAGAGGCATATAACTTGGCCAGAAAAAGCAGCAAACCTGAGGACTGGGAGGAATTTAGAATTCAGCAGAGGAGGACAAAGGGGTTAATTAGGAGGGGGAAAATAGAGTATGAGAGGAAGCTTGCTGGGAACATAAAAACTGACTGCAAAAGCTTCTATAGATATGTGAAGAGAAAAAGATTAGTGAAGACAAATGTAGGTCCCTTGCAGTCAGAGTCAGGTGAATTTATAATGGGGAACAAAGAAATGGCAGACCAGTTGAACAAATACTTTGGTTCTGTCTTCACGAAGGAAGACACAAATAACCTTCCGGAAATACGAGGGGACTGATGGTCTAGTGAGAAGGAGGAACTGAAGGAAATCCTTATTAGGCAGGAAATTGTGTCAGGGAAATTGATGGGATTGAAGGCTGATAAATCCCTGGGGCCTGATAGTCTGCATCCCAGAGTACTTAAGGAAGTGGCCCTAGAAATAATGGTGATCATTTTCCAACAGTCTATTGACTTTGGATCAGTTCCTATGGACTGAAGGGTAGCTAATGTAACACACCTTTTTAAAAAAAAAAAGAGAGAGAAAACGGGTAATTATAGACCGGTTAGCCTGACATTAGTCGTGGGGAAAATGTTGGAATCAATTATTAAAGATGAAATAGCAGCACATTTGGAAAGCAGTGACAGGACTGGTCCAAGTCAGCATGGAATATGAAAGAGAAATCATGCTTGACAAATCTTCTCGAATTTTTTGAGGAAGTAACTAGTAGAGTGGACAAGGGAGAACCAGTGGATGTGGTGTATTCGGACTTTCAAAAGGCTTTTGACAAGGTCCCACACAAGAGATTAGTGTGCCAAATTAAAGCACATGGTATTGGGAGTAATGTACTGATGTGGATAGAGAACTGGTTGGCAGACAGGAAGCAGAGAGTTGGGATAAACGGGTCCTTTTCCGAATGGCAGGCAGTGACTAGTGAAGTGCTGCAGGGCTCAGTGCTGGGACCCCAGCTATTTACAATATACATTCATGATTTAGATGAAGGAATTGATTGTAATATCTCCAAGTTTTCAGATGACAATAAGTTGGGTGGCAGTGTGAGCTGTGAAGAGGCTGCAGGGTGACTTGGACAGGTTAGGTGAGTGGGCAAATGCATGGCAGATGCAGTATTATGTGGATAAATGTGAGGTTATCCACTTTGGGGGCAAAAACACAAAGGCAGAATATTATCTGAATGGTGGCAGTTTAGGAAAAGGGGAGGTGCAACGAGACCTGGTACATCAGTCATTGAAAGTTGGCATGCAGGTACAGCAGGCGGTGAAGAAGGCAAATGGTATGGTGGCCTTCATAGCTAGGGGATTTGAGTATTGGAGCAGGGAGGTCTTACTGCAGTTGTACAGGGCCTTAGTGAGGCCTCACCTGGAATATTGTGTTCAGTTTTGGTCTCCTAATCTGAGGAAGGATATTCTTGCTATTGAGAGGGAGTGCAGCGAAGGTTCACCAGACTGATTCCCGGGATGGCAGGACTGATATATGAGGAGAGACTGGATCGACTGGGCCTGTATTTACTGGAGTTTAGAAGGCTGAGAGGGGATCTCATAGAAACATATAAAATTCTGACGGGATTGGACAGGTTAAATGCAAGAAGAATGTTCCCGATGTTGGGGAAGTCCAGAACCAGAGGACACAGTCTAAGAATAAGGGGTAAGCCATTTAGGACTGAGATGAAGAGAAACTTCTTCACTCAGAGAGTTGTTAACCTGTGGAATTCCCTACCACAGAGGGTTGTTGATGCCAGTTCATTGAATATATTCGAGAGGGAGTTAGATATGGCCCTTAAGGCTGAAGGGATCAAGGGATATGGAGGGAAAGCAGGAAAGGGGTACTGAGGTGAATGATCAGCCATGATCTTATTGAATGGTGGTGCAGGCTCGAAGGGCTGAATGGCCTATTTTCTATGTTTAAACATTCTCGCTGAATCCACCTTGTCAAGCCCCCTCATAATCTTATGTGTTTTGAAAAGATCACCTCTCATTCTTCTGAATTCCAGTGAGTAGAGGCCCAACCTCCTCAATCTTTCCTCATAAGTCAAGCCCCTCATTTCTGGAATCAACCTAGTGAACGTTCTCTGAACTGCCTCCAAAGCAAGTATATCCTTTCGTCAATATGGAAGGCAAAACTGCACGCAATATTCCAGGTGTGGCCTCACCAATACTCTGTACAACTGTAGCAAGACTTCCCTGCTTTTATACTCCATCCCTTTTTCAATAAAGGCCAAGTTTCCATTGGCCTTCCTGATCACTCGCTGTACCTGCATACTAACCTTTTGTGTTTCATACACAAGTACCCCCAGGTCCCGCTGTACTGCGGCACTTTGCAATCTTTCTCCATTTAAATAATAACTTGCTCTTTGATTTTTTTTCTGCTAAGGCGCATGACCTCACACTTTCCAACATTATTCTCCATCGCCAATTTTTTGCCCACTCACTTAGCCTGTCTATATCCTTTTGCAGATTTTTTGTGCCCTCCTCACACTTTGCTTTTCCTCCCATCTTCGTATCGTCAGCAAACTTGGCTACGTTACATTCAGTCCCTTCTTCCAAGTCGTTAATATAGAAATATAGATTGTAAATAGTTGGGGTCCCAGCACTGATCCCTGCGGCACCCCACTAGTTACTGGTTGCCAACCAGAGAATGAACCATTTATCCTCACTCTCTGTTCTTTGTTAGTTAGCCAATCCTCTATCCATGCTAATATACTACCCCCACCCCCGTGAACTTTTATCTTGTGCTGTACCCTTTTATGTGGCATCTTGTCAAATGCCATCTGGAAGTGCAAATACACCACATCCACTGGTTCCTCTTTAGCCACCCTGTTCGTTACATCCTCAAAGAACTCCAGCAAATTTGTCAAACATGACTTCCCCTTCATAAATCCATGCTGACTCTGCCTGACCGAATTTTGCTTTTCCAAATGTCCTGCTACTGCTTCTTTAATAATGGACTCCCAACATTTTCCCAACCACAGATGTTAGGCTAACTGGTCTATAGTTTCTTACTTTTTGTCTGCCTCCTTTTTTAAATAGGAACAGATTTATCTGCCTTTCGTCCCATTATCTTCCTGAGTACCACCTCCTTAGTGATTTTGATTGTGTTAAGTTTCCCCCCGCCCCCACCCCCTCCTCTCCGCCATAGCCCCTTGACAATATCCACTGTTGGGATGTTGTTTATGTCCTCTACTATAAAGACTGATACAAAATATTTCTTCAAAGTTTCTGCCATCTCCATTTTCCCCATTACGAATTCCCTGGTCTCGTCCTCCAGCGGCAGTTGGCGAGAGGTGGGAGCAGCGTCGGAGCGGCCTATAAAAGGCCCAGCAGGAGCTCGAGAGTCAGCGGCAGTTGGCGAGAGGTGGTCGGAGCGGCCTATAAAAGGCCCAGCGGGAGCTCGAGAGTCAGCAGCAGTTGGCGAGAGGTGGGAGCAGCGTCGGAGCGGCCTATAAAAGGCCCAGCGGGAGCTCGAGAGTCAGCAGCAGTTGGCGAGAGGTGGGAGCAGCGTTGGAGCGGCCTATAAAAGGCCCAGCGGGAGCTCGAGAGTCAGCGGCAGTTGGCGAGAGGTGGGAGCAGCGTCGGAGCGGCCTATAAAAGGTGTACCGGTGCAGCTACAGCGGGAGAGAAAGCAAAAAAGAAGTAGAAAGGAATCAAAAGGTGACGTCACAGCCAATGGTGTAAGTGATTGGCTGGTGATTGGTGAGTAGCTTTTCTTTTTATTTTTATATCAGTAAGTAAACTGTAACATTGTTATTACCAATTTAAGGGTATCTAAGGGTTAAGGCATGGCAGGAAAGCTCGGTCACGTGATATGCTCCTCCTGAGCCATGTGGGAACTCGGACGCTTCCGGTGTCCCTGACGACTATGTGTGTAAGAAGTGTATCCACCTCCATCTCCTGATGGACCGCATTGCGGAATTGGAGCTGATGATGGATTCACTCTGGAGCATCCACGATGCTGAGAATGACATAAGTGGCACGTGTAGTGAGTTGGTCTTACCGCATGAGAAGGATCCACAGCCAGCTAGGGAATGGAAGACCAGCAGGAAGAGTAGTACAAAGAGGGTAGTGCAGGGGTCCCATCTGGTCATCTCCCTGCAAAACAGATACACTGTTTTGAGTGCTGTTGAGAGAGATGACTCATTAGGGGAGAGCAACAGCAGCCAAGTTCATGACACCGTGGCTGGCTCTGTTGTACAGGAGGGCATAAAAAAGAGTGGGAGAGCAATAGTGATAGGGGATTCAATCATAAGGGGAATAGATAGGCGTTTCTGCGGCCGCAATCGAGACTCCAGGATGGTATGTTGCCTCCCTGGTGCAAGGGTCAAGGATGTCTCCGAGCAAGTGCAGGACATTCTGAAAATGGAGGGAGAACAGCCAGTTGTCGTGGTGCACATTGGTACCAACGACATCGGTAAAAAAACGGATAAGGTCCTACGAGACGAGTTTAAGGAGCGAGGAGTTAAATTAAAAAGTAGGACCTCAAAAGTAGTAATCTCGGGATTGCTACCAGTGCCACGTGCTAGTCAGAGTAGGAATCGCAGGATAGCACAGATGAATACGTGGCTTGAGCAGTGGTGCAGCAGGGAGGGATTCAAATTCGTGGGGCATTGGAACAGGTTCTGGGGGAGGTGGGACCAGTACAAACCGGATGGTCTGCACTTGGGCAGGAACGGAACCAATGTCCTAGGGGGAGTGTTTGCTAGTGCTGTTGGTGAGGAGTTAAACTAATATGGCAGGGGGATGGGAACCAATACAGGGAGACAGAGGGAAACAAAAAAGAGACAAAAACAAAAGACAGAAAAGAGATGAGTAAAAGTGGAGGGCAGAGAAACCAAAGGCAAGAAACAAAAAGGGCCACTGAATATAAAAGGGCTGCAGGAGGGGTCAAAACTAAAAATCATAGTTTAAAAACTAGGATGAAAACACTCGACCTAAATGCACGCAGCATTAGAAATAAAGTAAATGAGTTGACGGCACAAATCATTACAAATGGGTATGATTTGGTGGCCATTACAGAAACATGGTTGCAAGGTGGCCAAGACTGGGAATTAAACATACAGGGGTATCTGACGATTCAGAAAGATAGGCAAGAAGGGAAAGGAGATGGGGTAGCTCTGTTAATAAAGGATGATATCAGGGCAGTTGTGAGGGATGATATTGGCTCCAATGAACAAAATGTTGAATCATTGTGGGTGGAGATTAGAGATAGTAAGGGGAAAAAGTCACTGGTCGGCATAGTTTATAGGCCCCCAAATAATAACTTCATGGTGGGGCGGGCAATAATCAAGGGAATAATGGAGGCATGTGAAAAAGGAACGGCAGTAGTCATGGGGGATTTTAACCTATATATCGATTGGTCAAATCAAATCGCAGGGGGTAGCCTGGAGGAGGAATTCATAGAATGCATACGGGATTGTTTCTTAGAACAGTATGTAACAGAGCCTACAAGGGAGCAAGCCATTTTGGATCTGGTCCTGTGCAACGAGACAGGAAAAATAAACGATCTCCTCGTAAAAGATCCTCTCGGAATGAGTGATCACAATATGGTTGAATTTGTAATACAGATTGAGGATGAGGAAGTTGTGTCAGAAACGAGCGTATTATGTTAAACAAAGGGGACTACAGTGGGATGAGGGCAGAATTGGCTAAAGTAGACTGGAAACAAGGACTAAACGGTGGCACAATTGAGGAACAGTGGAGGACTTTTAAGGAGCTCTTTCATAATGCGCAACAAAAATATATTCCAGTGAAAAAGAAGGGAGGTAAGAGAAGAGATAACCAGCCGTGGATAACCAAGGAAATAAAGGAAAGTATCAAATCAAAGACCAATGCGTATAAGGTGGCCAAGGTTAGTGGGAAACTAGAGGATTGGGAAAATTTTAAGCAACAGCAAAGAATGACTAAAAAAAGCAATAAAGAAAGGGAAGATAGATTACGAAGGCAAATTTGCGCAAAACATAAAAACAGATAGTAAAAGCTTTTACAGATATATAAAACGGAAAAGAGTGACTAAAATAAATGTTGGTCCCTTAGAAGATGAAAAGGGGGATTTAATAATGGGAAATGTGGAAATGGCTGAGACCTGAAACAATTATTTTGCTTCCGTCTTCACAGTGGAAGACACAAAAACCATGCCAAAAATTGCTGGTCATAGGAATGTGGGAAGGGAGGACCTTGAGATGATCACTATCACTAGCGGGGTAGTGCTGGACAGACTAATGGGACTGAAGTAGACAAGTCCCCTGGTCCTGATGAAATGCATCCCAGGGTATTAAAAGAAATGGCGGAAGTTATAGCAGATGCATTTGTTATAATCTACCAAAGTTCTCTGGACAGGTACCAGCGGATTGGGGAGCAGCTAATGTAATGCCTCTGTTTAAAAAAGAGGGCAGGCAAAAGGCAGGTAACTATAGGCCGGTTAGTTTAACATCTGTAGTGGGGAAAATGCTTGAAACTATCATTAAGGAAGAAATAGCGGGACATCTGGATAGGAATAGTGCAATCAAGCAGACGCAGCATGGATTCATGAAAGGGAAATCATGTTTAACTAACTTACTGGAATTCTTTGAGGATATAAAGAGCATGGTGGATAGAGGTGTACCGATGGATGTGGTGTATTTAGATTTCCAAAAGGCATTCGATAAGGTGCCACACAAAAGGTTACTTCAGAAGATAAAGGTACGCGGAGTCAGAGGAAATGTATTAGCATGGATAGAGAATTGGCTGGCGAACAGAAAGCAGAGAGTCGGGATAAATGGGTCCTTTTCCGGTTGGAAATCAGTGGTTAGTGGTGTGCCACAGGGATCAGTACTGGGACCACAACTGTTTACAATATACATAGATGACCTAGAAGAGGGGACAGAGTGTAGTGCAACAAAATTTGCAGATGACACTAAGATTAGTGGGAAAGAGGATTGTGTAGAGGACTCAGAGAGGCTGCAAGGAGATTTGGATAGGTTAAGCGAATGGGCTAAGGTTTGGCAGATGGAATACAATGTCGGAAAGTGTGAGGTCATCCATCTTGGGAAAAAAACCAGTAAAAGGGAATATTATTTGAATGGGGAGAAATTACAACATGCTGTGGTGCAGAGGGACCTGGGGGTCCTTGTGCATGAAACTCTTTTAGGAGTAAACAGAAAAACATTAAACCGTGCCCCCCGATCTGGGGGAAACACCAACATTTACAATGCTTTTTTTTTTTGGCACAGAATCAAATTTTTTTTTTCCAAGTGCCCCCTATAAAAGGGGAGGGGGACACTAAAAGCACCGGCAATTAAAACAAATTAACTTAAAAAACATAAAATCAAATTAAAATTTGGTTGCCGGGCGTGATGATGCACTCCAGTCCCTCCGGTGCCCACCTCTCGCGGAAGGCCGCGAGCGTACCGGTGGACACCGCGTGCTCCATCTCCAAGGACACCCTGGACCGGATGTAAGAGCGGAAGAGAGGCAGGCAGTCAGGTTGAACGACCCCCTCGACCGCCAGCTGCCTGGACCGGCTGATGACACCCTTGGCCGTGCCCAGGAGCAGTTCTACGAGGAGGCCCTCGGACCTACCCGCTCCCCTCCGCACAGGGTGTCCAAAGATCAGGAGTGTGGGACTGAAGTGCAGCCAGAATTTCAGGAGCAGCCCCTTTAAATAATAAAACAGGGGCTGCAACCTTGTGCACTCCATAAAAACATGGAACACGGACTCCTCCAGACCGCAGAAATTGCAGGCGGCCTGGGAGCCCGTGAACCGGCTTAAAAATTTATTGCACGGGACTGCTCCGTGCACCACCCTCCAGGCCAAGTCCACGATAAATATTGGGAGGACTCCCGCGTAGAGTGCCCTCCATCGGGGACCCTCGCCTCCTCCGGACGGCAAGATGGTACGCCATGGCGTGTCCGGACGGTAGGCGAGGATGGCAAAGTTGAGAGTGTGCAGGAGCAGCCCGTACAGGAAACCCCTCCGCGCGGAACTGAAAGGCACGGAGGGGATTTCCTCGAGGCGGCTCAAGTTGTGAGGCGCCGGCTCCCGAGGGAGGTTCCGGGGTTTGGCGCCGATGAGGAATTCCGTCCGGACGCGGGTCAGTTCGGACGGGATCTCCCCACGTGCTTGAGCCTCCTCGATGCACCTAACAGAGTCAGGGCCCAGAGCTGTTTTTAGCAACTCGATGGCATCGGCCGCGCGGCGGACGTTGGCAGAATTTAGGCGCCGCGCCAGCGTGTCTGGCGCCATCCAGCCCGCTCCTCCGCCACCGCGCAGGTCCCTGACCCTGGTCACCTCACCAGCCACAGCCCTCTCGTCCGACCGCCACCTGAAACCTCGGTCGTGGAGGTACGGATTCCCAAGCAGCGGCTCCTGCAGGACAGCCGCCACTCCAGCCGGTGGAGAGCTGCGCTTGGTGGAGACTTTGTTCCAGACCCTGATGAGTTCCTTGTAAAAGACAGGCAGCTCCCGGAGAGCGGTCCTGACGCCCCCCACACTCACAAACAGGAGCTGCGTGTCATAGTTGAGGCCGTGCTGTTGGCGGAAGAAATACATCGCCAGAGCAAGCCACCTAGGAGGGGGCTCAACGTAAAGGTATCTCTGCAGGGTCTGAAGACGGAAAGTCGCGAGCTGGGTGCTGACGCACACCAACGACTGACCGCCCTCCCCAAGCGGGAGCCTCAAGACCGCCGCAGAGACCCAGTGCTTCCTGTTGTTCCAGAAGAAGTCCACCAGCTTCTTCTGTATCTTGGCGACAAACGCAGGGGGAGGGGTCAAAGTGACCAGCCGGTACCACAACATGGCGGCCACCAGCTGGTTTATGACTAGCGCTCGACCCCTGTAGGACAGCACTCGGAGCAGTCCTGTCCAGCGCCCTAGGCGAGCGGAGACCTTGGCCTCCAGCTCCTGCCAGTTCGCCGGCCAGGCTTCCTCGTCGGGGCTAAGGTAGACTCCCAGATAGAGGAGATGGGTCGTGCTCCAGGCAAAAGGCCTGAGCTCCTCCGGCAGGGAGTCCACCCGCCGCTGACCCACCAGGAGTCCGGAACATTTTTCCCAGTTGATTCTGGCGGAGGATGCGGCCGAGTAAATCTCCTGGCACTCACGCATCCTCCGCGGGTCAGCGGGATCCTCTACCGCGAGGAGCACGTCATCGGCGTAAGCTGAGAGGACGACCTCCACGCCCGGCCCTTGCAGAGCCAGTCCCGTCAAGCTCGTCCGCAGGAGGCGCAGGAAAGGCTCCATGCAGACGGCATATAACTGGCCGGACATGGGGCATCCCTGGCGCACCCCTCTCCCAAAGCGAAGGGGCGCCGTCAAGGACCCGTTAACCTTAATCAGACACTCCGCGGCGGCGTACAATAGTCGGATCCGGGCGACGAAATGCGTCCCGAACCTGAAAGCGCGCAGAGTTCCAAACAGATAGTCGTGATCCACCCTGTCGAACGCCTTCTCTTGGTCGAGGGATAGGAATGCGACCGACAGACCAGCCTCCTGGGAATAATGAATGAGGTCCCGGACCAGATGGATGTTATCGTGGATTGTCCGGCCCGGGACCGTGGAGGACTGGTCGGGGTGGATCATGTGGTCCAGCACGGCACCAAGGCGAGCAGACATCGCCCTGGCGAAGATTTTGTAGTCCGTGCTGAGGAGGGAGACCGGTTGCCAGTTCTTAAGGAGGCGGAGATCGCCCTTCTTAGGCAGCAGGACGATGACTGCCCTGCGCCAAGAGAGGGGCATCTCCCCGGTTGCCAGACTTTCCCCCAGGACCAGCGCGTAGTCGCCCCCCAGGACATCCCAGAACGCCCTGTGGAACTCCACGGTCAGCCCGTCCAGCCCCGGGGATTTTCCCCTCGAGAGCCGGTCGAGGGCGCCGGTCAGCTCCGCCAGGCTTAGCGGAGCTTCCAGATTTTTGGCGCCCTCCGGGCTGACCTTCAGCAGGTCCTCCCACAAAACTCTACGCACTTCCTCGCTGGACGGCTCCGGAGAGAACAGGGCCCCGTAATATTCACGGGCTCTGTTGTTGACGCCCTCCGGATCCGAGACGAGAGAGCCGTCGTCGGCCAGCAGCGTCAAGAGCTGCTTACGGACACCCTGTCTTTTTTCCAGCGAGTAGAAGAAGGGGGAGCCGCGGTCCAGATCCCGCAGGAACCGGATCCGCGACCTCACGAACGCGCCTCGGGACCCGACGAGCAGCTGGTCCTTCAGCGCGGCCTTCTTCGCTTCATACACCGTCCGCAGGGCCGGGTCCCCGACGACTTTACCGAGACGGGACCCCAGGTCGAGCACCTCTTTTTCTAGGCGCCCAACTCTGGCCGCCCGCCTCTTGGTCGACCCCCTCGCGTACTCTTGACAGAAGACGCGGACGTGAGCCTTGCCCATGTCCCACCATAGCCTCAAGGAGGGGAAGCCCCCCTGCTTCCTTCTCCAGTCGGCCCAGAAACGACGGAACGAGTCCCGGAACCGCACGTCCTCCAGCAGCCGGTTGTTAAAATGCCAGTACGCGGACCCCGTCCTCGCGCGGAGCGAAGCGAGCTCTGCCCACACCAGGTGGTGGTCCGAACATGACACCGGCCGCATGGAGGCCGCCCGAGACACATAAAAGCGGTCGACTCTGGACCATCCTACTCCAGGCCTCACCCAAGTAAAGGCGCTGGAGTCGG
The DNA here is from genome assembly GCF_044704955.1 of Pristiophorus japonicus. NCBI lineage: Eukaryota > Metazoa > Chordata > Chondrichthyes > Pristiophoridae > Pristiophorus > Pristiophorus japonicus. The sequence goes on from NC_091983.1 coordinate 56,046,669, forward strand.
GATGGAGATTTCGCCAGACGTCCACCAAGTTGAAGGACCCGACCAGGTCCCTCTACTTCTCCATCGCCGTCATGCTCTGCGGGGCACCGGAGCGGTCCCTCGCCTCGAGGGTGCAGTTAAAATCCCCCCCGAGGACAATGCAGTCGCCGACGTCGACGGAGCCAAGAAGAGCGGACACCTCTTCGAAGAAGCGCGTTTGCTGCGGGCCGGGCTGAGGGGCGTACACGTTCACAAGATGGAGCGGCACGTCCCCCAGGCGAACCGTTACGTGCAGCAAGCGGCCTGGTACGGGGTCCTCGACCCCCAAGATCTCCGGCTGAAATTGCGGGGCCAGCAAGATGGCCACCACACTCGAAGTGGCGGTGAGGTGGCTCATGCGGACCTCTCCTTGCCATTCCAGGAGCCACGTGGCTTCGTCTCCCGGAACGGTGTGGGTTTCTTGCAGGAAGCACGCCGCATATTTCCCCTCCCGCAGGAGCGAAAAATTGTTAAATCTACGGCGTGCCTCTCTGCTGCCGTTGATGTTGAGGCTGGCTATGGTTATCTTCATGATTAGAGCATAGTGCAACCTCTACCTAACCTATTGTGGTGGGGGGAGTGGAGTCGTTTGTTGACCTCCACTCCTTCAGCAGCCCAGCGAGGAACTTTTTGAGCCGGCGCAGCTCAAGGCCTTGCGCCTTTGATAAGGGCCCGCCCGCGGCCATGGTTTTAGCGGCGACGCGGACGGAAGCGATGAGCAGCCCCGGCTCGGACCATCTTTCGCGGGCCAGATGGGTTCGGTTGCGGCGACCCTGGCTCTGGACCAAAAAGTCCCGGAGATCCTCTACGGGAATGAGGGGGGACTCAGCGGCGGGCACGAGGAGATCCACCGCCTCACTGACGATGGACTCGAGATCTTCACCCGCGTCCTCCACTGAGTCCCCGTCCTCCTCCGGGAGGTCGCCGCTAGCAGCCGGCCCGTCGACCGCACGAGGTACGGCAAACGGCCCGGCCGCTCCATCCGGCCCTGGCTCTGCCCCGATCCCACCCCCAGGATCGTCGGCAGAGGAGTCCCCACTGGGCTCTTTTAAAATTGGTGCTGGGTCGGGAAGCGACAGCGGAAGGGGTTCCTCCTCCGCCCCAGGAACCAGGGAACACGGAGAGACCTGGTCAAAGTAATGTTCCAGGTCCTCCAATTCCCCCAACTCCACAGTAGGGGGCGAGGGTTGTTGTTCTTCCCCCTCCCCGCCGCCATCCCCCGGCCCAGCGTGTACAGATTCATTAAAATTCAAAATTTCCGTTTCTGCCGAGTCGAGCAACTCCCGGGGGAAGTCGGTTATTGGCTGGGTGGGCTCAGGTGCGGCCTTTTCGGCTCCGCCCGCCTCAGTCCCCGGGACGCTCGGCCCGGCGGCAATGCATTCCTCCGCTGGCCCCACGACCCCCACGACAGGCAGATCTTTCACGCCGTCCCCAGGAGGCAGCGGCTGGGCAGCCTCGACTGCCTCACCCTCCCCGGGGACAGACTCCTCTCGCCTACAGCGCAGCTTGGGGGCGCTGGTGGGGGATGCGGGACACACGGCGGGCACCGCCTCCTCCGCGGAGGGATGTTGTTCCCCCCCCGCCTCATTGGAGCGGCGCCTCCTTTTTTTCCCCGGGGGGCGCGGAGACAGGGAGACACCCGTGTCTGCCGAGGCCTCCCGCTCCACTCCCCCCTTTTTCATGTCTTGCCCGCACCCGAACCCCTCTGCGGTATTAGTCAAGGGCTCGGGCACGGGCTCAGGGCACCCCGCTCTCGCCGGTGACAGGGTTGGGCCGAGCGCGGTAAACAGCTTGTCTGGCGCACCGAGGGGACCTGCCTCCAGATGTTTCGTCTTCTTCCGCGCCTTGTTTCCGGCCGGACGCTCTCCCTCCCCCCCGCCGGAGGCCGTGAAAACAAAGGCCCCCGACGATGCCCGCGCACCTACGGCTCCCGGCACGCGGACGCAACTACGGGGAGGGGTGGCGGCGGCGCCAGCCTTGGCCGCCTTCGGTGGTTTGGCGGCCTTGGAGGCGGGGCAGTTCTTACGAATGTGCCCCACCTCCCTACAGGCATGGCACCGCACGCCGTCCGACGTCCAGAAGACGCGGTAGGCAGTCCCCTCGTGCACCACATTAAAATAGCCCTCCGTCGTCTCCTCCCGCGCCAGCCGGACAAAGAGCTGGCGGCGGAAGGAGAACACATGGCGCAGGCTGTTCTCCCTGAGGCCGAGCGGTATGGGGTTGATCCCCGACCTTACCTCCCCCAGTTGGTGTAGGTGAGGGAGGAGGAGCTCAGCGGGAACAAAGGGCGGGACGTTTGAAATGATGACCCTCTGCGCGGTGGCCTCGAGAGGGTCCACCGGCAGGAACGCCCCGCCCACCGTGAGCCCCTTTTCTATGGCCAGGGACACCGCCCGCTCCGACCCCAGGAAGAACACGGCCTTCCCAGATATCTTGGAGGCTGCGACAATGGCCGAGGGGCCGACTACCCCAGCCATCGCCCGCACGCACTCCTCAATGCTCATTGTGGGGTGAGTGTAGCTCTTGACCCCGTGTTTTTTCGTGATCAGTCTGAAAGGTGGCAGGGCAGCAGGTGGCGCAGGAGGTGCCGTGGATGTGGACGCCGCCTGCGCATATGTCCTTGCTGGCCCTGCCACCGGTGTGGATGGGGTCGCCATCACGGGGTCCCTTTAAGGGCTACACCCACCCCAAAGTCATCGGCCTTAATGGTCTTAAGTGGCCTCGTTTAATATTTGAACAGAGGGAGCTCTGAAAGAGGCTCTCCCCTAGTTGGCAATTGGGGAGGGGCCTTGCTCCCTCTGCTCAATTGTCTTGATTGTTTTTTTTAAAAGAAATTAGGAGGAAAGGGCTCTCAGAGAGAGAGAGGGGAGAGACAGAGAGAGAGAGATAGAGGGAGGGGTTGGGAAGGAGGGAAGCTGCGAGGGCAGGTCTCCTCTCACAGCGGTGGGTGGGTGTTTCTTAGGGTGCACTCCCCAGATGGCAAAAAAACACAGTCTTTGTAGAGTGGTCTTCGGGTGGGGGGAGAAGATGTCTTCACCTGGAGTAGCTGGAGCCACCCAGGCACACACTCCCAACGATGTTTAATGAGGTAATTAGTACTTCTTCAGCCAGGTCGCTCCAGCTATCCCAGGCTAGGCAGTGGGGGAGGGGTGCTTCAGTGGTGTGTGGGCCTAGCTGTAGGCAAGACCCCCACACACACTTCCACACACACACACCCCCCGCGATGTTCCGGCCCTCGAATGGTCTTCTTTCCTCCCCCCACCGATACAACAAAGTCTTTCGGGGAATGCACCAAAACACACCCACCTGTCAAAGATTGTAGAAACGACTCTCCCTCCTTCCACACTGGATGGTGTTTCCTCAGGTTTTTTTTTCTCGACTCTCTCCAACTCTCTGTAGTTGTCGTAAATAATAAATGTTCAGCTCTCCACCTCTCCCTCTGGACGTTGAATGGGTAGTAAGCCAGCCCTTTCCTCCTCTTCCTGGGCTGGTCTCAGGGCTCTCAAAGGCCTTCCAAACAGGAGCAAAAACAGTAGCTCCTTGCCTCACTGCTCCAGGCTCCAACTGAATAGGCCACGCCTCCAAAGCTCTACCATTGGCCCTTGTGCATGAAACTCTTTTTGGGAGTAAACAAAAACCATTAAACCGTGCCCCCCGATCTGGGGGAAACACCAACATTTACAACGCCCTTTTTAAAAAAATTTTTGGGGTTTTTTTTGGGCACACAATCAAATTTTTTTTTCCAAGTGCCCCCTATAAAAGGGGAGGGGGACACTAAAAGCACCGGCAATTAAAACAAATTAACTTAAAAAACATAAAATCAAATTAAAGTTTGGTTGACGGGCGTGATGATGCACCCTTGTGCATGAAACTCTTTTTGGGAGTAAACAAAAAACATTAAACCGTGCCCCCTCGATCTGGGGGAAACACCAAACATTTACAGGCCCTTTTATTTTTTTGAGGTATTTTTGGGGGTTTTTTTTGGGCACAAAAACATATTTTTCTCCAAGTGCCCCCTATAAAAGGGGAGGGAGACACTAAAAGCACCGGCAATTAAAACAAATTAACTTAAAAACATAAAATCAAATTAAAATTTGGTTGCCGGGCGTGATGATGCACTCCAGTCCCTCCGGTGCCCACCTCTCGCGGAAGGCCGCGAGCGTACCGGTGGACACCGCGTGCTCCATCTCCAGGGAAACCCTGGACCGGATGTATGCGCGGAAGAGAGGCAGGCAGTCAGGTTGAACGACCCCCTCGACCGCCTGCTTCCTGGACCGGCTGATGGCACCCTTGGCCGTGCCCAGGAGCAGTCCTACGAGGAGGCCCTCGGACCTACCCGCTCCCCTCCGCACAGGGTGCCCGAAGATCAGGAGTGTGGGACTGAAGTGCAGCCAGAATTTCAGGAGCAGCCCCTTTACATAACAAAACAGGGGCTGCAACCTCGTGCACTCAATAAAAACATGGAACACGGACTCTTCCAGACCGCAGAAATTGCAGGCGGCCTGGGAGCCCGTGAACCGGCTTAAAAATTTGTTGCACGGGAACGCTCCGTGCACCACCCTCCAGGCCAAGTCCCCGACAAATAGTGGGAGGACCCCTGCGTAGAGTGCCCTCCATCGGGGACCCCCGCCTCCTCCGGACGGCAAGATGGTACGCCATGGCGTGTCCGGACGGCAGGCGAGGATGGCAAAGTTGAGAGTGTGCAGGAGCAGCCCGTACAGGAAACCCCTCCGCGCGGAACTGAAAGGCACGGAGGGGATTTCCCCGAGGCGGCTCAAGTTGTGAGGCGCCGGCCCCCGAGGGAGGTTCCGGGGTTTGGCGCCGATGAGGAATTCCGTCCGGACGGGGGTCAGTTCGGACGGGATCTCCCCACGTGCTTGAGCCTCCTCGATGCACCTAACGGAGTCAGGGCCCAGAGCTGTTTTTAGCGACTCGACGGCATCGGCCGCGTGGCAGACGTTGGCAGAATTTAGGCGCCGCGCCAGCGTGTCTGGCGCCATCCAGCCCGCTCCTCCGCCATCGAGCAGGTCTCTGACCCTGGTCACCTCACCAGCCACAGCCCTCTCGTCCGACCGCCACCTGAAAGCTCGGTCGTGGAGGTACGGATTCCCGAGCAGCGGCTCCTGCAGGACGGCCGCCACTCCAGCCGGTGGAGAGCTGCGCTTGGTGGAGACTTTGTTCCAGACCCTGATGAGTTCCTTGTAAAAGACAGGCAACTCCCGGCGGGCGGTCCTGACGCCCCCCACACTCACAAACAGGAGCTGCATGTCGTAGTTGAGGCCGTGCTGCTGGCGGAAGAAATACGTCGCCAGAGCACGCCACCTAGGAGGGGGCTCGACGTAAAGGTATCTCTGCAGGGTCTGAAGACGGAAAGTCGCGAGCTGGGTGCTGACGCACACCAACGACTGACCGCCCTCCCCAAGCGGGAGCCTCAAGACCGCCGCAGAGACCCAGTGCTTCCTGTTGTTCCAGAAGAAGTCCACCAGCCTCTTCTGTATCTTGGCAACAAACGCAGGGGGAGGGGTCAAAGTGACCAGCCGGTACCACAACATGGCGGCCACCAGCTGGTTTATGACTAGCGCTCGACCCCTGTAGGACAGCACTCGGAGCAGTCCTGTCCAGCGCCCTAGGCGAGCGGTGACCTTGGCCTCCAGCTCCTGCCAGTTCGCCGTCGGGGCTAAGGTAGACTCCCAGATAGAGGAGATGGGTCGTGCTCCAGGCAAAAGGCCTGAGCTCCTCCGGCAGGGAGTCCACCCGCCACTGACCCACCAGGAGTCCGGAACATTTTTCCCAGTTGATTCTGGCGGAGGATGCGGCCGAGTAAATCTCCTGGCACTCACGCATCCTCCGCAGGTCAGCGGGATCCTCAACCGCGAGGAGCACGTCATCGGCGTAAGCCGAGAGGACGACCTCCACGCTCGGCCCTTGCAGAGCCAGTCCCGTCAACCTCGTCCGCAGGAGGCGCAGGAAAGGCTCCACGCAGACGGCGTGTAACTGGCCGGACATGGGGCATCCCTGGCGCACCCCTCTCCCAAAGCGAAGGGGCGCCGTCAAGGACCCGTTAACCTTAATCAGACACTCCGCGGCGGCGTACAAAAGTCGGATCCGGACGACGAAATGCGTCCCGAACCCGAAAGCGCGCAGAGTTCCGAGCAGATAGACGTGATCCACCCTGTCGAACGCCTTCTCTTGGTCGAGGGATAGGAAGGCGACCGACAGACCAGCCTCCTGGGAATAATGGATGAGGTCCCGGACCAGATGGATGTTTGTTGTCGTGGATTGTCCGGCCCGGGACCGTGTAGGACTGATCGGGGTGGATCATGTGGTCCAGCACGGCATCAAGGCGAGCAGACATCGCCCTGGCGAAGATTTTGTAGTCCGTGCTGAGGAGGGAGACCGGTCGCCAGTTCTTAAGGAGGCGGAGATCGCCCTTCTTAGGCAGCAGGACAATGACTGCCCTGCGCCAAGAGAGGGGCATCTCCCCGGTCGCCAGACTTTCCCCTAGGACCCGCGCGTAGTCGCCCCCCAGGACGTCCCAGAATGCCCTGTGGAACTCCACGGTCAGCCCGTCCAGCCCCGGGGATTTTCCCCTCGAGAGCCGGTCGAGGGCGCCGGTCAGCTCCGCCAGACTTAGCGGAGCTTCCAGATTTTCGCCGCCCTCCGGGCTGACCTTCAGCAGGTACTCCCACAAAACTCTACGCGCTTCCTCGCTGGACGGCTCCGGAGAGAACAGGGCCCCGTAATATTCACGGGCCCTGTTGTTGACGCCCTCCGGATCCGAGACGAGAGAGCCGTCGTCAGCCAGCAGCGTCAAGAGCTGCTTACGGACACCCTGTCTTTTTTCCAGCGAGTAGAAGAAGGGGGAGCCGCGGTCCAGATCCCGCAGGAACCGGATCCGCGACCTCACGAACGCGCCTCGGGACCCAACGAGCTGCAGGTCCTTCAGCGCGGCCTTCTTCGCTTCGTACACCGTCCGCAGGGCCGGGTCCCCAACGACTTGACCGAGACGAGACTCGAGGTCGAGCATCTCTTTTTCTAGGCGCCCGACCCTGGCCGCCCGCCTCTTGGTCGACCCCCTCGCGTACTCTTGACAGAAGACGCGGACGTGAGCCTTGCCCACGTCCCACCATAGCCTCAAGGAGGGGAAGCCCCCCTGCTTCCTTCTCCAGTCGGCCCAGAAACGACGGAACGAGTCCTGGAACCGCACGTCCTCCAGCAGCCGGTTGTTAAAATGCCAGTACGCGGACCCCGTCCTCGTGCGGAGCGAAGCGAGCTCCGCCCACACCAGGTGGTGGTCTGAACACGGCACCGGCCGCATGGAGGCCGCCGGAACGCAGGAAACGTACGCCCGAGACACGTAAAGGCGGTCGACTCTGGACCATCCTACTCCAGGCCTCACCCAAGTAAAGGCGCTGGAGTCGGGGTGGAGATTTCGCCAGACGTCCACCAAGTCGAAGGACCCGACCAGGTTCCTCAACTTCTCCATCGCCGTCATGCACTGCGGGGCACCGGAGCGGTCCCTCGCCTCGAGGGTGCAGTTAAAATCCCCCCCGAGGACAATGCAGTCGCCGACGTCGACGGAGCCAAGAAGAGCGGACACCTCTTCAAAGAAGCGCGTTTGCTGCGGGCCGGGCTGAGGGGCGTACACGTTCACAAGATGGAGCGGCACATCCCCCAGGCGAACCGTTACGTGCAGCAAGCGGCCTGGCACGGGGTCCTCGACCCCCAAGATCTCCGGCTGAAAATGCGGGTCCAGCAAGATGGCCACCCCACTAGAAGTGGCGGTGAGGTGGCTCATGCGGATCTCTCCTTGCCATTCCAGGACCCACGTGGCTTCGTCTCCCGGAACGGTGTGGGTTTCTTGCAGGAAGCACGCCGCATATTTCCCCTCCCGCAGGAGCGAAAAATTGTTAAATCTACGGCGTGCCTCTCTGCTGCCGTTGATGTTGAGGCTGGCTATGGTTATCTTCATGACTAGAGCATAGTGCAACCTCTACCTTAACCTATTGTGGTGGGGGGCGAGTGGAGTCGTTTGTTGACCTCCACTCCTTCAGCAGCCCAGCGAGGAACTTTTTGAGCCGGCGCAGCTCAAGGCCTTGCGCCTTTGATAAGGGCCCACCCGCGGCCATGGTTTTAGCGGCGGCGCAGACGGAAGCGACGAGCAGCCCCGGCTCGGACCATCTTTCCAGGGCCAGACGGGCTTGGTCGCGGCGACCCCGGCACTGGACCAAAAAGTCCCGGAGTTCCTTTGCAGGAATGAGGAGGGTCTCAGCGGCGGACGCGAGCAGATCCACCGCCTCACTGGCGATGGACTCGAGATCTTCACCCGCGCCCTCCACCGAGTCCCCGTCCCCCTCCGGGAGGTCGCCGCTAGCAGCCGGCCCGTCGACCACACGAGGTACGGCAAATGGCCCGGCCGCTCCATCTGGCCCTGGCTCTGCCCCGATCCCACCCCCAGGATCGTCGGCAGAGGAGTCCCCACTGGGCTCTTTTAAAATTGGTGCTGGGTCGGGAAGCGACAGCGGAAGGGGTTCCTCCTCCGCCCCAGGAACCGGGGAACACGGAGAGACCTGGTCAAAGTAATGTTCCAGGTCCACCAAGCACCCCAGCTCCAAAGTAGGGGGCGAGGGTTGTTGTTCTTCCCCCTCCCCGCTGCCACCCCCCGGCCCAGCGTGTACAGATTCATTAAAATTCAAAATTTCCGTTTCTGCCGAGTCGAGCAACTCCCGGGGGAAGTCGGTTATTGGCTGGGTGGGCTCAGGTGCGGCCTTTTCGGCTCCGCCCGCCTCAGTCCCCGGGACGCTCAGCCCGGCGGCAATGCATTCCTCCGCTGGCCCCACGACCCCCACGACAGGCAGATCTTCCACGCCATCCCCGGGAGGCAGCGGCTGGGCAGCCTCGACTGCCTCACTCTCTCCGGGGACAGATTCCTCTCGCCTACAGCGCAGCTTGGGGGCGCTGGTGGGGGACGCGGGACACGCGGCGGGCACCGCCTCCTCAGCGGAGGGATGTTTTCACCCCCCGCCTCATTGGAGCGGCGCCTCCTTTTTTTCCCGGGGGGGCGCGGAGACAGGGAGACACCCGTGTCTGCCGAGGCCTCACGCTCCACTCCCCCCTTTTTCTTGTCTTGCCCGCGCTCGAACCCCTCTGCGGTATTAGTCAAGGGCTCGGGCACGGGCTCAGAGCACCCCGCGCTCGCCGGTGACGGGGTTGGGCCGAGCGCGGTAAACAAATCGTCTGGCGCACTGAGGGGACCCGCCTCCAGATGTTTCGCCTTCTTCCGCGCCTTCCTTCCGATCGGACGCTCTCCCTCCCCCCCCGCCGGCGGCCGTGAAAACAAAGGCCCCCGACGATGCCCGCGCACCGACGGCTCCCGGCATGCGGACGCAACTAGGGGGAGGGGTGGCGGCGGCGCCAGCCTTGGCCGCCTTCGGTGGTTTGGCGGCCTTGGAGGCGTGGCAGTTCTTGCGAACGTGCCCCACCTCCCTGCAGGTCTGGCACCGCACGCCGTCCGACGTCCAGAAGACGCGGTAGGCAGGCCCCTCGTGCACCACATTAAAATGACCTTCCGTCGTCTCCTCCCGCGCCAGCCGGACAAAAAGCTGGCGGCGGAAGGAGAACACGTGGCGCAGGCTGTTCTCTCTGAGGCCGAGCGGTATGGGGTTAATCCCCGACCTTACCTCCCCCAGTTGGTGTAGGTGAGGGAGGAGGAGCTCAGCGGGAACAAAGGGCGGGACGTTAGATATGATGACCCTCTGCGCGGTGGCCTCGAGAGGGTCCACCGGCAGGAACATCCCGCCCACCGTGAGCCCCCTTTCAAGGGCCAGGGACACCGCCCGCTCCGGCCCCAGGAAGAACACAGCCTTCCCAGACATCTTAGAGGCTGCGACAATGGCCGAGGGGCCGACTACCCCAGCCATCGCCCGCACGCACTCCTCGATGGTCATTGTGGGGTGAGTGTAGCTCTTGACCCCGTGTTTTTTCGTAATCAATCTGAAAGGTGGCAGGGCAGCAGGAGGCGCAGGACGTGCCGTGGATGTGGACACCGCCTGCGCATATGTCCTTGCTGGCCCTGCCACCGGCGTCCCTTTGAGGGCTACACCCACCCCAAAGTCACAGGCCTTAATGGTCTTAATTGGCCTCGTTTAATAAGACTGAGCAGAGGAGCTCTTAACGAGGCACACCTCTCCCCTAGTTGACAATTGGGGAGGGGCCTTGCTCCCTCTGCTCAGTTGTTTTAATTGTTTTTTAAAATTAGGAGGAAGGGCTCTCAGAGAGAGAGGGGAGAGACAGAGACAGAGAGAGAGAGATAGAGACAGGGGGTGTGGGAAAGAGGGATGCTGCGAGGGCAGGTCTCCCCTCACAGCGATGGGTGGGTGTTTTTCTTGGGGTGCACTCCCCAGATGATGGAAAAAAAAAGAAACACAGTCTTTGCGGGTGGTCTTCGGGTCGTGGGAGAAGATGTCTTCACCTGGAGTAGCTGGAGCCACCCAGGCACACACTCCCAACGATGTTTAATTAGGGTACTTAAATATTCTTCAGCCTGGTAGCTCCAGCTATCCCAGGCTAGGCAATGGGGGAGGGGTGCTTCAGTGCTGTGTGGGGCCTAGCTGTAGGCAAGACCCCCACACACACTTTCACACACACACACCCCCCGCGATGTTCCGGCCCTCGAGTGGTCTTCTTTCCTCCCCCCACCAATACAACAAAGTCTTTTAGGGGGAATGCACCAAAACACACCCACCTTTGGTTGTTGAAGTTTCTCCCTCCTTTCACACTGGATGGTGTTCTTTTTCCTCTCTCTCCAACTCTCTGTAGCAGTAATAAGGTGGTTGAATTTGCAGCTCTCCTCCTCTCCCTCTAGATGGATTAGAATTGTAGAAAGCCCCTTCCCTCCTCCTCTTCCTGGGCTGTTCTCAGGGCTCACAAGGCCTTCCAAACAGGAGCAAAGCAGGTAGCTCCTTCTCTCTCTGCAGCTCAGCTCCAACTGTTTAGGCCACTGCTCCACCATTGGCCCTTGTGCATGAAACTCTTTTTGGGAGTATAACATTTCATGCAGTGAACTAATTGACCACGGCAGGATTCGAACGTTCAATTTTTCTGATAACGTCACGGTCGTAATCGAACTCAGACACCTTATCCGATAGGCCACTCGACCTCTGCCTTACATTTCACGCAGTGATCAAATGTGATTGCAGCAGGACTCGAACCTGCAATTTTCTGACAACTTCGCAGTTATAACCAAAGTTGGACGCCATATCCATTAGGCCACGCGGCCTCTAAAACAGAAGTGTCTGTTGTATCACAACACGCTGCTGATGGTTGGGACAGCAACAGCGAGGTGAGCTGCAAACTTGTTCAGGAACAGCATTGCAATTTGAAGCACCGCAAATACAATACTCCCTGACCGGGAATCGAACCCTGGCCGCGGCGGTGAAAGCGCCGAATCCTTACCACTAGACCACCAGTGAAGCTGCTGCCCCTTGTGCATGAATCCCAAAAGGTTAGTTTGCAGGTGCAGCAGGTAATCAGGAAGGCGAATGGAATGTTGGCCTTCATTGTGAGAGGGATGGAGTACAAAAGCAGGGAGGTGTTGCTGCAACTGTATAAGGTATTGGTAAGGCCGCACCTGGAGTACTGCGTGCAGTTTTGGTCACCTTACTTAAGGAAGGATATACTAGCTTTGGAAGGGGTACAGAGACGATTCACTCGGCTGATTCGAGAAATGAGGGGGTTACCTTATGATGATAGATTGAGTAGACTGGGTCTTTACTCCCTGGAGTTCAGAAGGATGAGGGGTGATCTTATCGAAACATTTAAAATCAGGAAAGGGATAGACAAGATAGAGGCAGAGAGGTTGTTTCCATTGGTGGGGGAGACTAGAACTAGGGGGCACAGCCTCAAAATACGGAGGAGCCAATTTAAAACCGAGTTGAGAAATAATTTTTTCTCCCAGAGGGTTGTGAATCTGTGGAATTCTCTGCCCAAGGAAGCAGTTGAGGCTAGCTCATTGAATATATTCAAATCACAGATAGATAGATAGATTTTTAACCAAGAAGGAAATTAAGGGTTATGGGGAGCGGGCAGGTAAGTGGAGCTGAATCCACGGCCAGATCAGCCATGATCTTGTTGAATGGCGGAGCAGGCTCGAGGGGCTAGATGGCCTACTCCTGTTCCTAATTATTCCATGTTCTAGGATAAAATCTCATAAAACACAGTCCTGTGGTGGGTGGGAGAGAGGGTGGGAAGGGGAGGAAGGAAGGAAGGAAAGAAGGAAGGAAAGACTTTGATTTATATCGCGCCTTTCACAACCACCGGATGTCTCAAAGCGCTTTATAGCCAATTAAGTACTTTTGGAGTGCAGTCACTGTTGTAATGTAGGAAGCAAGAAATATATGGGAAAAAGTATACCAGAGTAGCAAACAGGCAAGTCACAGTCCCATAATTTGATGCATGTTGCAACAAACTTAATTCAGCAGGAATTGTTAACTTCAAATCTGAACAAGGGACAGAGTTCTCGGAGACAACACTGTCTACGAAAGAGTTCTACAGGTAGCAGACAGGGCGTGTAAAGCTTTGCTATCAGTATTCTGCAGACTATTTGGACCAATGTTTAGGTGGTGCTACAGCAGCTACACCTAACTCTCCTAGAAATAGCCTGCATGAAGAACTATATTTACTGTTAAATATTATTTACATATCCTTATACTACATGCTATAGAATGAATTTGCTAATCAAACCCAGGTTAGGTGTATCTCTACTACATTAAATCAATGCAAGAGGGTTGAGACAGGTAGCCTCTGTGATAAACCTAGGAGAGAAAGGAAAGGAGGTAGGGGTCAGGTGACAAAGGAAAGAAAACTGAAGAAGGGAAGTGCATGTGCCACAAACATCTGAAAAAAGACCACTTTACTTGGGTAGATGATTCATAACCACAGGCACCAGAAGATAATAAGCTAACAGCAGATCAAGTTACCTTGATCCGTATTGACCAATTTTCAATACCACCATACCACTAACTTTACGACTCAAAGAACAGTCTGTACACCAGATACAGTCATTTGAAAGCAAAGCAGCAAAAATTCAACAATGTTACTTATTGTGTTACTTCGCTCAGTCTGCAATTTTGAATATTGCAATGTTTGCATTTTATTACTTGCTAAAGTTAATTTACAATGACTACATCAGAGCATCATATAGGAAGACCTGCGGCACTCATATCATCAAGGCAAGCTAAGTTGTGAATATCAAATCATTACAGCAATGCTACATTAACTATTTTTTTTAAATTTGGAAAAATTATTTAGCACCCATTTCAACTCGTGTGCAGGGGCTATATCAAAATGTACTTGCATACTGAAGATTATTTTATTCCTATGCAAAATTCAAGTGCGCGTCATTACATTTCAACATAAATGTAAACTTACAAAAATATTTTTTTGTTTAATCCTCTGCACATTTCAAAACTAATTTTAAACATATTACACGTAGGAATAAAATTGTTCAGAATACTTACAGCTCCTTCTTGATCGACATCAGCACCCATTTCCAACAAATGCTTCACACACTCAAGATGACTCTTTCTGGCAGCCCATATCAATGGAGTTGTTCCATACTGAAAAAAGCAACATCAGAGAAAGAAAAGATTCTTGCAAATATACATAAATCTTCTAAAATGTATTAATTCTATAGGTTTTATAATTCACAGACGGGGCAATAGAGTACAGTTCACAACATGGTTGTAAAGACTTGTTCAACATTTGACAAGTTGTCAGGTTGCAAGTATATTTGAGAATCAGGCTATATACAAGGTCAGACGAGAAATGTAAAAGAAAATGAGTGGGTATGAGAATAGAATGGCAGCCAACATAAAAGGTAATCCAAAGGTCTTCTATAGGCATATAATAATAGTAAAAGGATAATGGGCCCAAGTTTCGGCCTCAGTTGCTCCTGATTTTTTTGAGCAACTGGTGTAGAACGGAGTATCTTAGAAATTCAAATTCTCGGCATTTAGTTTGCTCCAGTTCTAGTCAGTTAGAACAGTTTCACTTTGGAACAGAATTTATTTTTTCCAAAAAGGGGTGTGTCCGGCCACTTACGCCTGTTTTCAAAGTTTCGGCAGTGAAAACTTACTCCAAACTAACTTAGAATGGGTTACAAATCAGGCGTAGGGAAATGGGGGGAGTGGGGGGGGTTTAAAAGGGAAGTTTACAAACATTGAACACTTCAGTTTTACAAATAAAGAGCCATCATCAATAATAACTGATAAAAACATCAATAAATCAACCAATAAATCAATCAAAAAAAATTAATAAGAAATATATTTTTTTTTAAATCAATAAATAAAACATTTTCTACTTACCGACTGCAGCACCGGGAGCCCTCCAACAGCGTGCTGGGATGCCCCCCCCCCCACCCCAGTGTGTCTCTGTCAGTGTCTCTATCTCTCGGTCTGTCTGTGTGTGTGTCTCTCATTCTCTGTCTGTCAGTGTCTGTGTTTCTGACAGCGAGGTTAGAGGGGCGGGGGGCAGGGGGAGGGAAAGGAGGAGGAGAAGGGAGGAGGAGAAGGGGGGGGTGAGGAGGAGAAGGGGAGGGAGGGGAGGAGGAGGAGAAGGGGAGGGAGGGGAGGGGGGGGAGAAGGGGAGGGGGGAGAAGGGGAGGGGGGAGGAGGAGAAGGGGAGGGGGGAGGAGGAGAAGGGGAGGGGGAGAGGAGGAGGAGAAGGGGAGGGGGGAGAGGAGGAGGAGAAGGGGAGGGGGGAGAGGAGGAGGAGGAGGAGGAGGAGGAGAAGGGGAGGGGGGGAGGAGGAGGAGAAGGGGATGGGGGGGAGGAGGAGGAGGAGGAGAAGGGGAGGGGGGGAGGAGGAGGAGAAGGGGAGGGGGGGAGGAGGAGAAGGGGGGGAGGAGAAGGGGAGGGGGGAGGAGGAGGAGAAGGGGAGGGGGGGAGGAGGAGAAGGGGGGGAGGAGAAGGGGGGGAAGGAGAAGGGGGGAGGAGAAGGGGGAAGGAGAAGGGGGGAGGAGGGGGGGGAGGAGAAGGGGGAAGGAGGGGGGGAGGAGAAGGGGGGGAAGGAGAAGGGGGGGAGGAGAAGGGGGAAGGAGAAGGGGGAGGAGGGGGGGGAGGAGAAGGGGGAAGGAGGGGGAGGAGAAGGGAGGGGAGGAGAAGGGGAGGAGGGGAGGGGGGAGGAGAAGGGGAGGGGGGGATGAGTGGGGGAGGGGGGGAGGAGGAAGGGGAGGAGGTGAGGAGAAGGGGAGGGGGGGAGGAGAAGGGGGGGAGGAGAAGGGGGGAGGAGGGGGGAGGAGAAGGGGGGGAGGAGGGGGGGAGGAGAAGGGGAGGGGGGAGGAGAAGGGGAGGGGGGGAGGAGAAGGGGAGGAGAAGGGGAGGGGGGAGGAGAAGGGGAGGAGAAGGGGAGGGAGGA